>NC_086338.1:43991340-44617109 GCF_032445375.1 Bacillus rossius redtenbacheri | reverse complement strand
AGTGCGGAAGCGACCGCGTCCTGATTTCCCCGGTCAAATAACGCAATGGCTTCTCTTGCAGACGGCCGCCAGTTGCGTGGAAGAAACCGCTGGCGTGGCACATATGCTGCAGTCAAACGGGGTGCAAACCCGGGCACACACACGGTGTGTGCAGAACTTCAGGAAAAAACAACGCGATTTCAAAACTACTCGAGATATACGAGTGGGGCCTGTTTACGAAAAGCATTTCAGAGTTCGCCGAGGGCCGAAAAAGTACTTTTGATTTCGGATTAAGTTTTTTAAACTGTATTTTTAGAAGAGTTAAAATGGCTGAAACGCATGTTTTCAAAGTAATTTTTAGGCGTAAAACAACTAGTACAGATTCTTCAAAGCACTTAAGGGACTTGCATTACACCTTCATCTACATTTATCCGCCATATAATGTTACGGTCACCGCTCAAATTCCACAGTTATCCTGTGCACGACGAGAAGACTGCGCGTCAGTCCAGAGGCGACACCGCGCTGCCCGCCTCACTAACACACATACACCCCTGACGAAGCTTTCCTTTCTCACCTCTCTCGGCGGCGGGCGATCTTCGGGGGCAGGTCCACTGTGACGGCCGGTGAGTGTACCCGGGATGACACGCGCTCGTAACAGCTGCACCCCTCCCCCCCCTCCTCAACTTCTTCTCGTTCACGTCGCAGCGTGTATCGAGTTGGGCGAGGTAATGAATAAAGTGTCGGAGGTGGTTTCCAGATATGACCTGGGCGAACGCAGGAACGGGTTTCTCTCTCTGTCTCTCTCTCTTCTATCTCTTCTATCCCCCCCCCCCTTGTTGTTGTTTCCTCCCCGGTGCGTGTCGGCATGCCTGGGAGATTCGTCCCCCCACCCCCTTTTCCATTGTTTTGCGTCGTATCGGCAGCTACAGTGCATGCTTGCGGACTAAAGGCAGCTGCATTGGAGCAGGCATTTTTTATTGCGAAAAAAAAATTGGTTGCGTGTACTTATGTACGCGCGTTATAAGTTATACTTGCCGTAATAAAAAAAAATGGTTGTCTGTAAAGTCGGTTTACGTACGATAGTTTAACGTGACAACGTCATAACAAAACATTGATGAAATGATTGCATACTTTTATGAATAAAATTGAATCATTTTTATTGAATTATCACTATTTTCTATGGATACAAAGAAAGAGGGAAATGAAATCTACAATTTAATTGATAAATTTACTTTTATTTGCACTCATTAATTCAAATATGTTTATTACTTTAACGAAGAGATTATTTTAACTATAACTTTTATACATGTTTGCAATTTAACTTCTTCCAATCTGTGTTATTCTGTTAAAGATAGGACGATGATAGGAAAAGTAAGAAACGAATGGGAGTGTTTCAAGTTTAATGTGCCTCGAAAAAGTCAAATCGATGGTTGTTCCAATGTTCGAGTGGAAAAGAGATAGATGCGGCGCAAGCGTACAATGAGCGTAACGGGACAATGTACGTAACAGGACACAGCGTAACGGGACAGTGTGCGTAACGGAACACTTTTTCGTGCGTGCAGCCGGCGTTCATCGATTTATTAGACTTTGTCACGTTTAAAACTAACTTAAATTTTGCATTCAAATAATTAATTGAAATAAAAAATAAAATAACTAAATTAAATCAAATTAAATATATACCCAATATTCACAATAAATAAAATATTTTTATTGTATGGACCAGTATTGAATATCGATCGCTAGAGGCCGGAAAAATTCGCGGGTTCAATGACCTCCAGGATAGACTCTACTACACTCACAACACTCGGGCAAATGCCACATGTTCATTGGCTGCTGACTTGTGAGTCGTCTCGACTGAGTGTCTGTGATTCGACACTTCTATGAGTGAGGGTCTCTAATTGGCCCTCATTACTCCAGATTGTAACCCTTCTTCCTCCTTAATTGGAAGAGGGGTTGCGTCCCCGACTCACTCTGGGCGCGAAGGGAAAAAATAAATATTAAAACCAGGCATAAAAAGCTAAACAATATAAATTCCCCACACCACTGCCCAGGGGTCAGGCCAAAAAATTCAAAGGCTATAATAGCAGAGTACCCATTAAACAAACAAGAGGCAAGACTTTGGACGTATGTTATTAAAAAATAGAAATTTGCAAAAATAATTTTTACTATACATAACCATACAAGCTTAGTTACAAAAGCTGACGTTAATAATGGCAGCATCTTATCCCCATTTACGATACTAACAATAACCTTTAAAAAATCGTAAAAATATAAATACTGATAACAAGTATAAAAATATATAAGGGCGTGAGGCGTGGCCACTATAAAATATCAAAATTTACTGACTGCCCTAATACCAAAAATCAAACAAGACAATCAATACAAATATATAAAAAATCTACAAAAATAATACTGAAGTACAAACAAATTATTTAAATAAAGTTCTTAAACTCTCAATCAACGGTTTAGTCTTTCTTCAGATGTTCGTTGCTAAAGACTTGCCAAAAAAACAAAGTTAATATCCTAGGCGTGCGCTGGCTTCCTGACCTTCCTCACCAACTCCAGAGTCTAATGCCACGCCGGGCCATAGGTACGAATTCACAAAGGCGTGAACGATGACCAAAAAAAAATTATCTTATTTTTTTTTTAAGGGAAATGTAGCAAAAACTCTTCACGTAACATAACTATGTTACCACCGAAGTTTTTATCATATACTTCAAACAAAGTCTTACTTCTTTATTAACTTGCCAATGATTTCATAAAAACGTAGAATGGCCGCACCAACCAACATCAGGCTGCGCATGTAGTCCAATACCGATCACATACTTTTAATAATACTGCACAAGCTGATATATTAGCTAAATGCAACTTTAAGTATGCCAATTCCGAAGACAAACTCTCAAAAACAAATTGCAAAATGTTCGTTTCTTCCAAACTTATACTTTTATTACAACTACAGGCAAACGGGCGACCTTTTTTAAAAAAATCCCACACTGGAACAACGTGTGAAAACAAATGGGCCTCTTCACCAAACTGGCTAATAAAAGTTCCGTCCAAATAAAATTTAGTATGGGAAAATACACAGTTCACTAGGTTTGCCAAAAACCACTGCAGCACCACGAGGGTAAAAATCAAAATTGCGGCCTCTCTTTACCTTGATAAGTTCAGTATCACAGGGCAATCCATTGCCCTGTCACCCAGCGTGGAGCCTCCAACCCAATACTCTTCGTCGCCCGTTGCCGTCCGGCACACCAGTCCGCGCCGTCACATGGCTCTGTCCTCAACGGTCGCTGGGCACACACTCTCGCGGCCCCAGCTGATTTTTTTCTTCCCGGCAAGCCGAATGTCTGACGTCATCAGCCAACCGCCGGGCGCTCGCCAAGTGGTATTTACGTGAAACACAATCGATGTTCTTAAACTCATAATCGATAGCTACCAAACGGCATATAACTAATTAACAGAAACAAATATAATTAAAAAAATTTACAGATAAATTAACATTAATTAAAAAAGGCGTAAAAATACGTGAAATAAAAAACCATATAAAACTAGAGACCAGCAACAAAAATAAATTACAAGTAAAAATGTGGCCCTGCCGGCCACAAGATTAACAGTGAACCAGTGGTAGAAGCAGCGCTAAGGTATAATTATTTGAATTGTAGCATATCACGAAATTAATCCGCGAATTTTGCAGGTTTCTATCGATCACTAAAGTATAAGATTTAAAAGCACATTAATAATTTTTATTTGTGTGTAGCCTTTTTTTTCATCCTGTGAAAATTTCTTTGCATGGTGCGCGCGGATCGTAAAATTTCACTCTCATAATTGTTTTCATAACACCCCTAAAGAAGTATAAATTCAAAAATCTGGACGCCCGTTAGACTGCAATACGGTATGTCAGCGCCAGCGGTTTCTTCCTTTTAATTGGCGGTCGTCTGCGAGAGAAGCCTTCGCCTTATATTTGGCCGGGGCATTAAGGACGCGGTCGCTTTCGCAGATTTATTGTGGTTGGGGCGCTGACAGTAGAAATGCACCTGGGAGAAACTCGACCAATCACGAAGCACATAACAGATGAAGGACGGGAAAGGGCAAGAATTTTTCTGAATTCAACATCTATCATGCGATTACGTTTTCTTCTCCAGCTAATGACTGGAGACATGTACGAGGGCATTTATATGATTAATAACGTTTGTGTATCTAGATATTTTTATTTAAGATAATAAAAGAAAACTTTTTTTAAAACGCATTTTTCCACGTGGTCGCTATACACATTTTTTTTTTTCATAGCGTATCACCAGTTTTTCTATGGCTTCTGCATACTCAGTTACCGCCAATATGTTGAACCAGTTATTAACGTCCTCTTTCAGGTCGTTGTCACTTCCATCTTCAGTGAATTTTTCCCCCCCTTCGATATTTGATTTGAGTTCGTCAGTCTCAACTGAAGGTCGGCCAGAGTGTTCTTGTGAAATATATTTTCATTCGGCCGCCATTGAACAGGAGTGGGATCACACTACGAATCTCACACTTGGTGGGACTTGATGTAAGCTTTTGGACATACGCCATTGCTAAGCACTTTTTCTGTAGAAGAAAACTAAAAAATACCCAAAAGACAAAAAAAAAACACAAATCAAGCAAAACATTGCTGTTGTCAACAGGAAATAAACACCACATAATAGTCCATAACATGAATATGGTCAACAAACAAAGAAAAACTAAGAAAAATGGACTAAGAGAACGAAAAAAAAAACCCACAAATGACAGCACAAAAATATTGAACCCAAAAAAATTCAGCACAACATGGTGGGATCTTCAATTTTTTCACGCATTTCAAAGTTCACGCCGTGAACTGTATGATGACCGTTGCGGCTTGCTATAAGCGTCAAAGCTGGACTGCCAATGATCCGTCGCATCCGTCCGTCACTCGTCCGACCGCCATCCGTCCGTCCGTCTACGTCCGATTCACAATGATGCACACGTCCGTCCTAATATTTTCCTACTCGGATGCGCAAAACAACTATTAAGGCTTATATTTTTAACTAGCTAATGCCCAGCATGCGTTGCAATTCCTCAATCATATTATCTTTGAAAGATTTGTGCAATGTGAGTGCATGACTTGATGTAAGCTTTTGGACATAGGCCATTGCTAAGCACTTTTCTTTGTTTTTCTTTGTTTGTTGACCATATCCCTGTTATGGAATATTATGTGGTGTTTATATCCTGTTGACAAGAGCAGTTTTTTGCTTAATTAGTGTTTTTTTGTCTTTAAGGTATTTTTTAGTTTTCTTCTACAGAAAAAGTGCATAGCAATGGCGTATGTCCAAAAGCTTTCATAAAGTAATCCTTCAATAATTTTTCTTTTGTTATTTGTTGAAGAAAGTACACACCTTCTTTTGGTGGAGGAACTGCGAGGCTCGTCAAATATTTCGAGAACAGCTGAGAGTCAAAAGCACTGTAGCTATCGTCCGTGTTTCGTGACTTGTTTTCTTTCGGGCACTTTCATGCCTACTGTTCGAATACCAATCACTAGAGACCGGAAAAATTCGCATATTCATTCGGCAACAGGCTATAATTCAAATACACATGCCTTTATTATGATTTTGCTTTTGGCTTACTGTTCATCCGGACGAATCTCAACCAATTAAAAAAAAACTCTCAACCGAAGAAGGATCGAATCACAGACAAACCCAGCCGAGACGACTCGCAAGTCGGCAGCCAATGGAACTTGCGTTTCTTTGCCCTAGTGTACCTACAGGGGAACGTGCAGTCTATCCTGAAGACCGTCGAAACCCGCGAATTTTTACCGGGCCCCTACCGATCACAGCAAGTCTGCGCGCAAGCGAACTCGGACCCCTGAGTCGGAGCGCCGCCTCGTGTCACCTTTGAATATATATACTGTATAGAAGTCGCCAGCCCAGGTTAAAATTTCTAATACGGTTTTGAGGTAGTTGGTTAATTCACCGCCGCAATCGCCACCATCTCTAGGGCATCGACTTGTGGTGGTCCCTAGCGGACAAGTGTCGAACTCTTCAAACACCCCTTACCCCTCTCGTTGAACTACCTTGAGCTGCAGTGAATGATCGGTGAGGGGAGCGGGGGAATGACAGCGGGCGACAGTGCTGCGCTCTAACGTGCAAATAACAACTAAAGACGATACAGGGCGTTACGGCAGCGCACTGCAGCGGTGAAGTTCCCAAGCTGCTCCTCATACGCTTTTGAAAAACGTAGAGTAAATCCTATCCACTCGCGACTTCTATACAGTATATATATTCAAAGGTGTCACGGACGCTCTTGGGTCGTGGAGCTGCCCTCGCCGACTGGACTCCGGGAGCAACGCAACTCTGCGCCGAGTGCCTGAGGACCCGGGGGCCGTCCTGACCTGACTGGAGAACCGCTCCGAGACCCCGGGGGAGTCTATTTACGGACCGGAACGAGCCGCCCCCCGCTCTCTCACTGGGGAGGACGGCTTTAAGGTCCTTTTTTCTTTTTATTACGCCTCCTTCCCGAAGAAAGAGGCGACCGGGGCATAAATTTCGGGCTCGCCTCCCGGTCGACTGCCACCAGCGATGATGTTTAGTTTTTTATATTATCATCCTCGGCAGCTCTCTCATTCACGCGTTGGGTGTTGCTGCGTCCTGCGTTAAGCCCCATACTCCACGCGAGGCCCGTTTTCTGCTGAAACTTCTGTTGTACCCATGGGTATAAAAAAAAAAAACGTGCGTAAAAGTTTGTGCATGGCAGAAGAGAAGGAAAGAATTCTCAGCTCCATACACACACACACACGATGCCAGAACAGAAAAACCAGCGAACGCAGTTGCAGACCAAAGCGAGCATATCGGGGAAGGATTAACATAATACTGAAAAAAAAATTATGTCAATTGTGTTAAAAATTATGTAAATTGGTGAATGATTTTTTAAAATTTT
Organism: Bacillus rossius redtenbacheri; assembly: GCF_032445375.1. NCBI lineage: Eukaryota > Metazoa > Arthropoda > Insecta > Phasmatodea > Bacillidae > Bacillus > Bacillus rossius. The sequence continues at coordinate 44,610,209 of NC_086338.1, read as the reverse complement.
TTATCTTCTATAGTTCATTTGCAAAAAAAAACGAAGTTTGTTTAGTATTTTAAAAAGTTTTGAAAGTAACGAGATTTTTAATTTTTTTTAATTGGTGGGTTGGTTTCAAAATATAGTAATGTAAAATTTAAAGGATTCAAGGGAAATTGGGTTTGCTTGAATGTGTTTTTATTTATGAATATATTTATAATATCAGGTAAATCAATCAGACAGTTCATCTGGCTGATTCACAGTATTAGTTGTGCTAATGTACGTGTTTCGGTAGAGCGTGGACGATACCGCATGTCTGCCTGAGTGTTCGCAATCAACCCGCAGGACTTATGTCCGAGTGTAAGCAGCTTCACAGTTCCGTGGTCCTCCGGCATGTATGCCAGTAGCTAAAGAGCGGCTGGAGTATGAATGCGTCTCAGGGCAAGCCCTGCACGCTCTAGGCCAGCTAACAGCCTTCAAGGTGGTCTGATGTCAATGGCTTGCACAATCGTTAGAGACCGGAAAAATTCGCGAATTCATTCGGCGATAGGCTAGAATTCAAATACATATAACTTTAAGATGATTTTGCTATTGGCTTACTGTTCATCTGGACGAATGTCAACCAGTTATAAACTCTCAACCAAAGAAGGATCGAATCACAGACGAACCAGCTGAGACGACTTAAGTCGGCAGCCAATGAACTTGCGTTGTTTGCCCGAGTGTACAGGGGAATGTGCAGTCTATCCTGAGAGCCATCGAAACCGCGAATTTTTCCGGTCCTTAACAATCGTGGGCGATAGGCATATCCCAAAAGTAGGAAGAGTCGGATTGAAAGGACAACGAGGAGACGGAGAGAGAAGTAGCGAGCGGAGAACCTCTCTCTTATCATCAGCGGAGAAGGATTCGGAAACAGTTTACGGGTATGTTTTAGTGCGCAAGCGAAGCTACGGCTTTGCTAGCGTTACGCAGGGAGAAATGAAATGTTAAGCCGGGGCACTGCTGCTGGTTTTTGTGACCACGGTCGCAGGGGAAGGGCCCTAGCACTCCTGCTGTCGTTTTTATTTTCTTCTCTCCCCTCACGTGACTCCACCTAAATGGTAATGGGTAAGCCCTGGCTGGAAAGACCGAAGGGACGAACGTAGGGGAAGAGTCAAGAAGCGGCATTCATGCCGGCACGTCACCACGTGGTCCTATCTGCCTCCTCTCTCTCTCTCTCTCTCTCTCTCTCTCTCTGCGGAGGGGATAAAGCGCCACTGGTAGGGCAGCTCGTGGTAATTACGCCCTGCGATAACACGGCTCGACCCCGGGCCTGAGGGGAAGCGAGAGGAAAACCGGGAACAGATGTCCTACCCGCGTAATCAACCGCAGTGAATAACCGACTGCCCTTTGCAGCCGTCCACGTGTACCTGGAACAGCGTCATAACCCCGGAGGCTGCTGCCGTTATTGATGTTGATTCGCGTTGATCATAGGTAGAGACCGGCAAAATTCGCGGATTCATTGACCTCTAGGATAGACTCCACGGTCCTTTAAATACTCGCGGAAATGACACTTGTTCATTGGCTACTGACGCGTGAGACGTCTCAACTAGGCTGTCCGTAATTCGGCACTTTCTTGGTTTAGTGTTTCCCATTGGCTCACAGTTCCCCGGATAAAATGTGGGCCAATCGCAGAAGCGGTACGAAGGTATAGTTGTTTTGATGCTAGCCTATCGCGAAATGAATCCGCGAATTTTGCATGTCTCTAATCATAGGTAGAGAGAGACCTGAAAAAATTCGCATGCTCATTTCGTGTTATGCTAAAATTCAAATAATTATACCTTAGCGCTGCTTTCTGTCATTGGTTCTCTGTTAATCTGGAGGACTGAGGGCCAATTAGAGACCCTCGCTCAAAGAAGTGTCGAATCACAGACCACCCAGTCGAGACGACTCACAAGTCAGCAGCCAATGAACAGTTCATGTTTGCCCGAGTGTCTAGAGGGGTTTGGAGTCTATCCCGGAGGTCATTGAACCCGCGAATTTTTCCGGTCTCTAATCATAGGCGCTTTTAAAATAAACTTTTCAGACGATCGTCGTCTCTCTACCTGCATGTAGTTTAAATTGGAATTACACCTATTGTCAAGGTTATTGTTTTTCTTGGGAAAGTTGCGTCATCTAAATTCAGCTTTGTTGACGTGCTTATAAATCGATGAACGCAGGCTGCACGCACGAAAAAGGCATGACTCTTTGTCACGTTCCGCCTGAGCCGAGCGTGCAAGAACCGGCCAACCACCGTGCGAGAAAATCTTTCTATAATATCAAACAGGTTAAAGCGGGCTTTTTAAAAGCAGCAATTTAAAATATATATTTATTTGTCCAATTTTGTCATTTAAAATTAACAATTTATTGAAATTGATTTGATTTCAGTTTATTTCTATAACTACCTAATTGTTCGCGATTATATTTAAACAAATTATTTAAATTAAATTTGCAAAAACTGTAAATAATATTTGAAAATTAAAAAGTATGCAATTTTTCATCAATTTTTTTCTTACTGTATGTTATCACGTAAAATTATCGTCCGTAAACCGACTATACAATGGACCCCCCCCCCCCCCCCTTTTTTTTGTTTCGTTTCAAGTAAATTGAAGGAACTGACTCTTACTCTACATATGTACTTTTTTTTTTCCTTCAGTGAAACTCCTTGAAAGTCAGTAGGGTTAAGCTGGACTCTCAATTATCCGTCGCGTCCGTCAATCCGCCATCCATCCGTCCGTCAACAAGCCGATCATTTCACGATGATCCGCACGTCAATTATAATATTTTTCTACATGGACGCTACCAACAACTATTAAGTAGAGAACGGAAAAATACGCGGATTCATTTCACGACAGCCTGAAATTCAAATAGTTATACCTCAGTGCAGCCTCTGCTATTGGCTCACAACTCACCTGGACGACTCTGGGACAGTGAGAAACACTCAACCGAAGCTGTATCGAATCACAGGCCGCTACGTTGGGACACCACCACAAGACAGCAGCCAATGAGAGGGTGACATTTGACCGAGTGTACGTAGAACTATAAAGTTCATCCTAGAGGTCATTGAACCTGCGAATTTTTCCGGTCCCTACTATTAAGGCTTATTTTTTCGAGGGAAATTTCCTTTGTGAAACACTGTTTCTTAGCCTTAAAAATACAGTTTAAAAACGAAATACGGGAACAGAACTACCCATCCACCCTCGGCACATTCTTAAATGCTTTTAGTGAGTGGACATTACTCGGATACCTTGAGCAGTATGTAATTAGCATGGTATCTTCTGAAGCTCCGCTGTGCCCGGTAGGCGGGGCACTTAAATACATGCAGCCTTATCCTGAGTGTCTGCGCCAAATTGAAAAATCCCCTTGTTTTTTGACGTGACGTCTAATAAATCGATGAACGCCGGCTGCACGCACGAAAAAGTGTCCCGTTACGAACATTGTCCCGCTACGCTCATTGTACGCTTGCGCCGCATCTGTCTCTATTCCACTCGAATGGAACAACCATCGATTTGACTTTTTCGAGGCACATTAAACTTAAACACTCCCATTCGTTTCCTACTTTTCCTATCATCGTCCTATCCTTAACAGAATAACACAGATTGGAAGAGGTTAAATAGCAAACATGTATAAAAGTTATAGTTAAAATAATCTGTTCGTTAAAGTAATAAACATATTTTAATTAATGTGTGCAAATAAAAGTAAATTTATCAATTAAATGGTATAAAATAGTGATAATTCAATAAAAATGATTCAATTTTATTCATAAAAGTATGCAATCATTCCATCAATGTTTTGCTATGACGTTGTCACGTTAAACTATCGTCCGTAAACCGACTTTACAGACAACCAATTTGTTTGTCAATAAACAAACTTTGAGTTGATATTTAGAAATTCGGTTAGTTTCAATACTAATTAAATTTGGTGGCCAGCAGGATTTGAACATAAAATGTCATGAAATATATGGTTTTATCTTATTTGATTTTTTAGAGACGTATGTTACGTGGAAAAACTGGACACACAGCTTACTTGGCTCTACCAACTACCAACTATTAGTAAAAAAAAAAAATCAACGAAGCAGATACGAATAAAAATAACGCATTTATTTTCAAGTAAGCTGAAATCATCTAAGTTGCATTCGATAACTTTTAATGTTGATACTTACTTGTGTGATTTTCTAAGAACGTGCATTCTTATTTTCTGAAAATATATCTTTAGTTTATTATGTTGTAAATATACATTTTCCGGTCATTTCCGCTAGCACTTTTCCAATATCTTTGGTGCTAATACACTATAATCTCGTGGCATCCGAGGTGCTCTATATGTGGAGGTGAAGATTGATTCGCGGAAATCGTTTCAACACCAATGTCGGTTTCAGTAGCTCCCATCATTGCCAATAAGTCTTCGCGTCTGAGTGAGGAACCCATTCACCTGTACGTGTAAGTTCATTTTATGGGTTTTATGATTCTCATACAGATTGAAAACATAGCGTTAGAGAAGAAACCTTCATCCAATCACAAAAGTAAACGAAAGATATCCAGATGTAAAGGATGGCTACCGAATTCGATATTTTCCGTAAATTATTAACAGTTTTCCCGGCGCCTGTTTGTGTTTTGAATCTATGCATTTGCTATATATAGTGTCTCACGCTTAGTTTGCAGTACAGAGCGAATGGTACCCAAAGTTGCCAGACAGATACTCCCTGGCTTGCTTACATGATAAGCCTAATCTTATTTTGCATACCATCGTTAATTATACTAAGTTTTAATATTTTTCTAATTTTACTAGCCTATTTGTTGATTTTTCTTGGACCATAACATAGTGTCTATTGACAGTATTACTACAGCTGAAGTCATTCAGAAAGAAAAATATATTAATACTAAACGTCAATTATTTCACAGGAGAAACTATTTGTAGGAATCAGTCACTATTAAAAACAAAGCCTTCCATTGTATTATGTGCTATGTTCAAACAAAAATATTAAATGATATTTAAAAAATTAGTTGGGAAAAAGTGTGAAACCAAACTGCCGTCTGAAATTTCCATCTCCTTAGAAGTAAAAATATAGTATTTTCAGTTGAGGCTCTTGATGAAATACAATAAGTAACTGTATTTCCAAAATTCTTATTCCAAATTTTCATTAACAGAATACAACTTTTAAGATACATTTCAGAGAATATCAGTTACATTATAAAGTTTATTCTAAAACTTTTGTGCCCTATGGCTTATATCTGGCAACATAGCACACCGAAACTAGGACATTGCTAATGACAGAAATCGTGCATTTAGTCAGGTTTACCATGTAATTTCGCAAGAATTTTGTGGAGAGTTTTAAAAATGTGCATTCCTGGAAAGTCAATAGTATCTATACGAATAAGAAAAGCAATTTTCCATTTTCTACATTTCTTAACGCGAATCACACGTAGTTTCCGCACCCGCTGCTAGAATTCGCTGCCGGAGCAACTACGTCGAATATAAGTAGTTAGATTATGCCGATCCGGGGACAGGGGTGCCGGGTGCATGATTCAGGATTGGTGACCTTTGACCTCTGACGTCATCGCATCACGTGGATGAGTTGGAGGAGGAAGAGGATGAGTAGTAGTAGCTTTGAATATATATACTGTATAGAAGTCGCCAGCCCAGGTTAAAATTTCTAATACGGTTTTGAGGTAGTTGGTTAATTCACCGCCGCAATCGCCACCATCTCTAGGGCATCGACTTGTGGTGGTCCCTAGCGGACAAGTGCCGAACTCTTAAAACACCCCTTCCCCCTCCCGTTGAACGACGTTGAGCTGCAGTGAATGATGGATGAGGGGTGCGGGGAATGACAGCGGGCGACAGCGCTGCGCTCTAACGTGTAAATAACAACTAAGACGATACAGGGCGTTACGGCAGCGCACTGCAGCGGTGAAGTTCCCAAGCTGCTCATCATACGCTTCTGAAAAACGTAGAGTAAATCCTATCCACTCGCGACTTCTATACAGTATATATATTCAAAGGTAGTAGTAGTAGTAGGAGGAGGAGGAGAATGAGTAGGAGGAGGAGGAGGAGGAGGAGGAGGAGGAGGAGGAGGAGGAGGAGGAGGTCAAAGGTGACCAATCCTGAATCCTGCACCCGGCACCCCTGTCCCCGGATCGGCATAACCTAACTACTAATATCGAATCGTTTGATTAGCAGACGGAAATTATAAACTGTATAATGAAATGTAATCTATAAAAGCTTAAAAAAAAAAGGACCTGATTTTTGAAGAGGAATTTATTTACAATTTCATTAAACAGTTAATACCACGAAGTTTCCCTTTGGCTTTGCGAACTTAGGTTTGCGCCATCCGCCACAGATGACTAGAGACCGGAAAAATTCGCGGATTCATTTCACGACAGCCTGAAATTCAAATAGTTATACCTACCTCAGTGCTGCCTCTGCTATTGGCTCACAACTCACCTGGACGACTCTGGGCCAGTGAGAAACACTCGACCGAAGCTGTATCGAATCACAGGCCGCTACTTTGGGACACCTCCACAAGACAGCAGCCAATGAGAGGGGTGACATTTGACCGAGTGTACGTAGAACCATGAAGTTCATCCTAGAGGTCATTGAACCCGCGAATTCTTCAGGTCCCTATACAGTTGACAGCACCGCTGATTCGACTACCGTTCCTTTCTCACGAAATTTACTCCCACCAAATGCCGTCATACCGAGAGCTAAGATGTTACACACTTATAGAAAAAAAAAAAAACCTCTTCACTCCCTGTGTCCTGCTAACCGGAGTGACGTGGAACAGACGTCCACTCCATAGGACGGTCTCTTGACAGATTGCGGCTCGGTTCTGCCTCGTGTTTGCCCGTCTCCGACGTCGCTTAGTGCAGTGATGGAGGGAGGGAGGAGAAGCCTTCTTTTCACAGACGAGAGAGCCAAACGCCCGATCGTGCATCCCTTTTTTTTTTGGTTCATTGTAAATAAATATGGCGGTGTTGATAAAATGATACTAATTGTCAATTAGGTTAGGTTTAGCTACATTATAAATACTTAAAAACATCGTGGACGGTTGATTTGGTTAGGATAGCTACATTAAAGATACGGAAAAAAAAAATTGGTTGTCTGCAAAGTCGGTTTACGGACGATAGTTTAACGTGACAACGTCATAATAAAACATTGATGAAATGATTGATCCAGAAGAAAAGGAAATATCATATTCGGCCTGAGACTGAGCCGTAATAAATTTTTGCAACCAAACCATTTAGGCATTAAAAATATTATATACTTTGAGGAAGAATTTTTTTTTAATTTTTCTATTTTTGCATGATAAAATCTACCTCTGCATACTTTTATGAATAAAATTGAATCATTTTTATTGAATTATCACTATTTTGTATGGATACAAAGGAGTGAAATGAAATCTACAATTTAATTGATACATTTACTTTTATTTGTACTCATTAATTCAAATATGTTCATTACTTAAACGAAGAGATTATTTTAACTATAACTTTTATACATGTTTGCTATTTAACTTCTTCCGACCTGTGTTATTCTGTTAAGGATAGGACGATGATAGGAAAAGTAGGAAACGAATGGGAGTGTTTCAAGTTTAATGTGCCTCGAAAAAGTCAAATCGATGGTTGTTCCAATCGAGTGGAAGAGAGACAGATGCGGCGCAAGCGTACAATGAGCGTAACGGGTTACAGTGTAACGGGACAATGCGCGTTACGGGACACTTTGTGGTGCGTGCAGCCGGCGTTCATCGATTTATTAGACGTTGTCACGTCAATAAAAAAATACTCGCTGTTTTGACGTCATGGAAAGGCGGTCGAGGAAATGACGTCTCCAGAAACTCCTTGCGTCGGGGCTGGGGTGCGGAAGAAGCATCGATCGGCGCGTCAGGTTGCCGGCCCTGCTTGCTCGGGGCTTCAGCCCAGGTGCGGGCGGCGGCAGCGGCGACGTGGCAACACTGTTTCCGTCTCCTGCGGACCGTCCCTCGTCACACCGTGACATCCCAGCGCGGGGAGCGTCGTGTGTGGGACAAGTGGGGAAGGGGGGGCAACAGGGAAAATAAGGAAGGGCGGGAAGATTTGGCAGATGTCAGGCGTGACTCCTCAAAAGCTCCGCTACACTGTCAACATTTTTGACAACAAATGTGCCTTCCGATTTACTCCGTAAAATTAAAGTCGGACAGATAACCTCAAACACGTTATAGATTTTTCATATTAAGCTGTAACCAAATGCTCAATGATAAGAGGTAACCATTACAAAATTTAACCACAAAATATAATTGACAGGTAACTTACAATTAAGCATAGGCATACACATGTGGAAATTAACTAACACTTAAAATATCCCGCATTGCCAAATAAAGGTAATAAATAATAAGTAGTATTACATTAAAACCAGGTAATTATTTTTTGCAGCCCGTTAGGGTAAATCGACGTGATGGCTCATAAAAAGTGGAACGCTCAATAGTGGGACGTTCGATGACGGAGAGTGGGAGCGGGAATAACGATAAAGCGCAAGAGTCATACAACACACGATCAGTAAATGTTCAGTGTTGGATGTATAGGTATAGTTTTATCGTAGATTATGGAATAAACTTCGGATGTTGCAAACTTGCACATTTTAGTTATAAAATGGGTGGGGGGAATAGCAAACAAAGAGGATAAACAAATAAGTCTGCCACGACACTCAGTTGATGGATTGACAGTTTGGACTGGTGAGATGCTGTCCAAGCACACTGATGGAAGGCCATCAATTCCGAGTGATCTGTCCATCGTTCTTGCTCTCTCTCTTGCTCTCTCTCTCTCTCTCTCTCTCTCTCACACACACACACACACACACACACACACACGAAAGTTTAAAATGATTAGCTCGAACTGTCAGTTCGGACTGATCGTGGAGTTTTACTGGTTTTTCGCCGCCGTGTTTCTTTGCAACTGTGAACATTTTAGTGTTCGCCTCCATCATGTACTTTTATTGTTCCATTGTTATCGGTCGAGAGAATCACTGAACATCAGGTTTTATCTTTAAAGTGGGTCATTGAAATGTGAAGGTTTCACTTCCAACGCGCTTGGCTTCCATCATCAACGCATACATTTCAAAGTACCCACCTTAAAAAAAACTCTTCATCCAGACCATCCTCTGTGGTCTCCTGTATCCTCCTACTCTGCCGCACCCCGCATGTCTGTGCCCAGGGTTTTCCCTGTGTCTATGCAGATTTTTACGTGGGCCCAACTTAACATATTGAACATGGGGGAGTTAGTCATGGCTTCAATCGCTGCCATGACTGGCCAGTCCCCGCTCAAAGCACACGATGCATGGCTGATCCCAGCACGTATAGCGTAGGGGCAGGCATTTTTCGCGACAAAAAAAAACCTGAACGTCTACTAGACTGCAACAAGGTATACCCACATCAGCGGTTTCTTCCTGTGAATGGCTGCCGTCTGCGAGAGAAGTCGTCGCCTTGTTTTACCGAGCTACTCAGGACGCGTTTGATTCCGCACTGACTTCATGTGATTGGTGTTGTAACAATCGACATGTACCTGAGAGAAAATCACCCAATCACGGAACACAGACGGTGCTACATTGTTTTGCCTTTCAGCTGGTCTCGGAATCGTTTCGCGAAATATGCATGCCCCTACTGTATAGGCTTCGACCTGAGATGCACTTACTTCCCTCCCTAACCAGGATCCTTCTCATTTTTTCTTCTTCAATTTTTTTTATCATGCTTCGGCGTAGACAAAATGAAAAACCGCCAAATTACGAAAAAAAAAAAAAAAAAAAAAAGAATAAAAAGTCACAAGATTTCGTGAACGAAATCGGGTCACGTGAGCATTTTGTATGCGGGAAAGTGTGAATCGGAAGCGGCCCAAAACCTTGTTGTCGCGCTCCGGTGACTGTGGAGACGTCTGGAGATTGCCGGTAGCGCTTTCTGCTACGGGAGAAGAAGCCAACAGTTTTTTTTTTTTACGCGTGGAAGAGCGTGTCTTTGGTTTGGCAGGGGGGAAGTAGGAAACTGTGTGTGGAAGGGGTGGGGGGGGGGAGTAGGGGATCTTGGTTTTTGTTTGTGCTCCAGAAAGTCGGGAGCAGCATTATAGGGCGAAGGGAAAGGTGGGTTGTATGGGGGGGGGGGGGGTCATGGTAGAAGACGCCTCGAACCCTCCATGTTGCACGTCTGGGGTCTATCTTTCCTCTTCTGTTCTTCCACCCTTTTTCAAACCAGCCGCAGATCCTCAGGCTTATATATACTCCTTTCATCCCAAGCTGGCAGTAAGGTCATAAGTAGGGGCAGGCATTTTTCGCGAAAAGATATGAACACTTATTAGACTGCTACAAGGTAAACCCGCACCTGTGGTTTCTTCCTTGTGATTGGCGGCCGTCTGCGAGAGAAGTCGTTGCCTTATTTGGCAGAGCCACTCAGGAAGCGTTTACTTCCGCACTGAATCACTGTGATTGGTGTTGTTACAATCGATATGTACCTGGGAGAAACTCACCCAATCACGAAACACAGACGATGCTATAGTGTTTTAACTCTCATCTAGTCTCGAAATCTTTTCGCGAAATCTGCATGCCCCTAGTCATACGGAAATTTTGCGCATCTATTTAGTTCGCAAGATAGAATGCAAACCTTCACACCTTCGCATTGCATTCATGATTTGACCATTCCAAAGTATACATACACACACGCCCGTCATAATTTTTTTTTCTCGGATGTTGCTAAAAAACTATTATGGCTAGTATTACTAAGGAAAATTATCTTTTAAAGGTTTACCTTTTTGACGATCATGTACGCTAAGTACTTATAAATGATAAAACAAGCTCTAAAATACTTATTTAAAGACATTACTTTTGTGTCTCAGACATTTTTTTGTTTCGAATATCAAACTTAAAACGTGTTCACAAGCAAGTTAAAAACATAATACGGAAGCAGCTTGAAAATAAACTGACTAAATAAATATATATATTTTAAATAAAGATAATGAATGCCTTTCAGACATTTTTGAGGTTATAATTTCATCCGTCCGTTTTGACGGACGGACGGATGGAATTTTTCGGACCATCTGATTGGCTGAATGTCACGTGTCTGCTCGGGCACACACACGGTGCGGAGAGCTTCTGGAAAAACAACGCGATTTCAAAACTACTCAAGGTATCCGAGTGGGGTCTGCTTACAAAAAGCAATTAAGAATACGCTGAAGGCCGGAAAGTACTTTTGATTTGGGATTAAGTTTTTGAATTGTGTTTTTAAAAGAGTGTAAATGGCCATAGGTCGTGTTTTCTGAGTAATTTTTTTATGCGTAAATCAACCGGTACAGATTCTTGGAAGCACTTTAGGGACCTATTTAACCATCATCTTCATTTCCCCGCCGAATAATGTTACGGTCATCGCTCAAATTTCACAGTTGTCCTATGCACGACGAGAAGACTGCGCGTCAGTCCAGAGCTTTGCGCTTAGGGGCGATACCGCGTTAGAAATACCAGCAGGCGCCGCGCTTATCATCCCGCCTCACCAACACACATATACCCCGACCAGACGGCCCCATTAACGGTAGAGACCTGTAAAATTCGCGGGATTCATTTCGGGATAGGATAGAGTCCAAATACTTTTGACATTATTTTGCTTCAGTGGTTGGGCCACAGTTTATCTGAAGGACTCTGGGCCAATGAAAAATCTTTAACAGAAGTATTAGCGAATCACGATCATTCCAGTCAACAGGTGTTGCGAGTCGGTAACCAATCAGCAGATGTAATTTGCGCGAGTGCGTAGAGGATCATGCAGTCCATCCTTTAGGGATTTGAAATCGTGAATTTTACAGGTCTCTAAGGATAAGGCACGCTACATACGGACGATGTGGTGCCAGCGACCACCTTGGTGCAGACGGGGTATAGCAGTTTTCCCCCCTTTTTCTCTTTGTTCCTCTCTCTCTCCCTCCCTCCTCTTCAAGCCGTGGGAGAAAGGAAGCGATGGAAAGAGGAGGCGGAGGAGGGGATGGCGGTAGTCACGCACGTGTGTGTAGCCGGCGGGATGTGTGTCTGCGCGTGTTATGTCGACAACACGTCTGCTTGCAGAGACCCTTCCTGCGCGCGCCTTCGCCATCCCTTGTCGGCGACATATATCCCGACCCAGGTCGTCATTTTACGTTTACGTCTGACACGGTTAAACTTCCTGACTTCTCTTAAGTTGATTTTTCAACAAAATGAATATATTTTTATATATACATACATATTTATGTATATTTAGCACGATTTCTGCAGAATTAGCTGGTAAATTTGAATTGTGCAGTGTGGATAAGGAGGACCAAATGGAATAAATAACTGGAAAATTTTTTGGTTTTAAAGTCAATGTTGGTGGCTTCAGAAAAAAAGTATCAAATCTTATCTAGCCTTTTGAAATCATACAAATACTGATGATTTTAAAATGCCAGGTAAAATTAAATAATTTTTTTGTGAAAAAAAAATTAAAATATATCACATATCAGCCAGTAAAATTGACAAACATAAAAAAATACCAGTTTTATATTCCATTTCGTTCTCCTAATCCGTACTGCACAAAAAAGTTAAAAAATGCAACTATACATTGACCTATTACCTACTCACCACCCTCAAAACAGTCTAGCCAATAAGTAACTTTTGCCAACATGGGAGTGACGTCTCGGTGTCTTTACTTACTCTGTGGTCTTAACTCTCAACGTCTGCACGGCATTCCGACAAACATATTAGGACCATGGAGGTATTAGTCTTTGGACTAGGTGTCTGATCTAAAGTTGAAGTAGCTCGGATTAGCACGCGATTTGAAAACTGCTCACGATATCAGCTTGCGGTCTGTTAAGAAAAAAACATTTAAGCATACTTTGAGGGCGGATGAGTAGTTGTGTTCCCTTGTTTAGTTTTTAAACTGTATTTTTAGAAGAGTGAAAATGTGTTTTCAGAATAATTTTTAGGCTTGAACCATCCGGTACAGATTCCTGAAAGCACTCAAGAAACTTGCATTACTCCTTTATCTTTCTTTCTCTACCATATAATGTCATGGTTACCACTCAAATTTCATAGTTTCTTTATGCACGACGATAATATTGCGCTCTAGCTCACAGCATTTCCCTAGAAGCACCAGCGAGCATCAAAAATTTTAATAATAAAAGTTTTACAGCAAAAATAATAACATGGCATTTTATGTATGTATATATGTAAGTACGAGTATAAAAATAATCAAAAATTTAGTCGACTGAAATAAAATCCGAAACAAAATAGGATAAAAGTTTGTGAAGTTTTACGTTTACTTTTCTTGATGTGACGTCTAATAAATCGATGAACGCCGGCTGCACGCACGAAAAAGTGTCCCGTTACGCACATTGTTCCGTTACTCTGTGTCCCGTTACGCTCATTGTTCCGTTACGCTGTCGGCGAGTGCAGTAATAATAGGTTATGTTACAATTGACTAAAAAATTATGGTGATTTATATAATTGATGATAGATATTTGATTATAGTTTATTTATATGAAAACTTGTTCATAATTATATTTAAACTTTATAGCTAAACGCCAGTTTTTAAAATTAATTACAAGTCATCTACACGTGAACTGTTTCGTCGACTGTTTATAAAGTGAAGTGAAAAGTTAATGTGGTTTTCATTGCTTATTACAACAACAGTTTCGGCAATAAAGGTTAATTATTCTTGCATTTTAAAAATCTGATTACTAGTATAATTTCAGGTATTTATTCTTTTATTTTTGAAATAAAAAATGATTCAAATTTATTCATAAAAGTATGCAATCATCTCATCAATGTTTTGTTATGACGTTGTCACGTTAAACTATCGTCCGTAAACCGACTTTACAGACAACCTATTTTTTTTTTGTTAATGCATTTTCATATGCAGTGTGTTCTCGCTGGGTTTTGAGCCTTTGCTTGTCCCTAGAGATTCGAACGCGTAAGCCGTCTAGTGTTTTGTTCCGAGTAGTAAATTGGTTTTTTTTTTTTTTTTTTTTTTTTTTTAGTCCTTTTTCAGTTCAGGGACGAGAAGTACTTTTATTTTTTTTTATCCCTCAGTCGAATGGGTTTGGATGTTCTCCAGAAATACTTCAGTCCATTAAGAAAAGGGGCCGTGACCAAACGTATAAAGAGGCGTTTCATTTAAAAGCGACTCGGACCATCGTCCATTTATCAGGCGGGACGGCGTACTCACTTCTCTGACTCCCGACGTTAGGACGTAGGTTGCTTGGTTCAGACCTCATGTTTATTCATGATTTTTTTTTATTTTCTCGCTATTACTATCATTTAAAGGCTACCTAAGACATTTCAACCCGATGCCTCCCTTGAATTTGTTGTTGTGTCACTAACATTTAGAGACCGGAAAAATTCGCGGATTAATTTCACGACAGCCTGAAATTCAAATAGTTATACCTCAGTGCTGCCTCTGCTATTGGCTCACAACTCACCTGGACGACTCTGGGCCAGTGAGAAACACTCAACCGAAGCTGTATCGAATCACAGGCCGCTACGTTGGGACACCTCCACAAGACAGCAGCCAATGAGAGGGTGACATTTGACCGAGTGTACGTAGAACTATAAAGTTCATCCTAGAGGTCATTGAACCCGCGAATTCTTCCGGTCCCTAGCAGTAAGGCATGCCTGCACGAGCGATTGTTCCCTTGTGATTGGCGGCCGTCTGCCAGAGAAGCCTTCGCTATACGGCATGGGTAGAGACCTGCAAAATTCGCGGATTCAATGACCTCCAGGATAGACTCTGCTACAATCTACACACTCGGGCAAATGCCACCTGTTCATTGGCTGCTGACTAGTGAGTCGTCTCGACCGAGTGTCTGTGATTCGACACTTCTTTGAGCGAGAGTCTCTAATTGGCCCTCAGTCCTCCAGATTAGCAGTGAGCCAATTGCAGAAGCAGCGCTAAGGTATAATTATTTGAATTGTAGCATATCACGAAATGAATCCGCGAATTTTGCAGGTCTCTAGGCATGGGCCATACAGGGCGCGTTTGCTTTAGCACTGGATGGCTGTGATTGGTGTGGTGACAGTATCACATGAAATAAACCCACCCGACCACGAAACAGACAATGCTACAAGATATTTGTAACTATATATATGCATATATATGTATATTACCACAGCAGCTGGTGTGGAAATCTTTTCGCGGGGGAAAAAAATGTACGGCCTGTTTTGACATCACAATTCAATATGGCGGACCGGCTCCACTGGCTGTCCCAGGAGTAACCACTATATACTACTGTCGGCATAAGGGTGAGCAGGTGCGGGTGTGAGAGGGGAGTGAGAGTGAGAGTAAAGATGATCGCGAGAGGAAAGGGCGAGAGAGCGCGCGGGAACTCGTAGATGGCGGCGTCGGTCCAGTCTCACAGGCACGTTTTCACAAGTGCAGACATGTTCCCCTCAGTTAGGACTTCCCTCTCGGGATCTACGCCCAATGCTGTTTACCTTCTTAGGAAATAACAGGGGTCGAACTCAGGAAATTTTGAATTAAATCACCTGCCAAATTAAAAACAAAAATAACACTTGACAATATTTTCCTTTTCGGCTATGTACCTTCAAAAACTTAACCCAAAAATTTGCTGGAGTTTTGTATTTTGGTTACCAATTTCTAGGGACCGGAAGAATTCGCGGGTTCAATGACCTCTAGGATGAAGTACACTCGGTCAAATGTCACCCTCATTGGCTGCTGTCTTGTGGAGGTGTCCCAACGTAGCGGCCTGTGATTCGATACAGCTTCGGTTGAGTGTTTCCTCACCGGCCCAGAGTCGTCCAGGTGAGTTGTGAGCCAATAGCAGAGGCAGCACTGAGGTATAACTATTTGAATTTCAGGCTGTCGTGAAATTAATCCGCGAATTTTTCCGGTCTCTACCAATTTCACGCGGCTGCGCTGGTTTGGGAGTCGGCGTCACGTCTCGCGAGGAGACAAAAAAGAGGCGTGTGGATCATACTTAGGTCTTTATGGTGCCGTAGCACCCACCGCTCGGCCATATCTCAACGTCCGGCTCATCCGAGATGCGGCGTGGATGCGCGACTCTGTTTCGAGCGCACAACCTCGGCTGGGACGTGACCACCCAAACATCCCGGTTAAAAAAAAATATTTCACGTCGCTCGTTATTAACGAGAAGAATCTTTGGGAGAGGGAGAGATAGAAGGAGAGAGAGAGAGAGAGAGAGAGAGAGAGACGATGATCAGTCAAAATGTTGGGGGCCGTCGGTACTGCCAAGCCATGACGTCACTCCGCCATTTGCCGAGTTTTTAAACTCTTACCGTGGTTTGCGTCTGATGCCGCTGCCAAACCGACAAGAAACATTTAATGTGTAGTCGTGCCCTGTACTTTTAAAAGTAATTTCATTTGGAAACTTTGGATACTTCAAGAAATATACAGTAACTTTGTACAAATCATGGTTATGGTTATTTTTGCACGTTTAAAACACGTTTTTCGAGATAAAACTGAATATTTCTTACGAAAATTGGGTTCATAATTTTATATTTTAATTTATGTCTCATTCAAGCATTTTTTTAAAACTATGGAAAAGATAATGGAATAATCAATAATTTTACTTTATTTTTTTATTATGCTTATTAATGTGCGCAGCGAATACCAACTAGAAAGCTATTCAGGGAACGGTTTACAAGTATAGCTTTAACTATTGGAGGTACTGGGACAACACAAAGTATAACCCAGTATTACTGCGAACACTATTTCGTAGTTTTTCATGTAAATGTACAAATTTACATAAATATTTCAGTTTTGTGTATGTGTGTGTATGTGTGTGTGTGTAAATATATAGGTGTCACACGAGTCAGTAGCCAATGAGCAGGTTCAATTTGCCCGAGTACATAGAGGATCGTAGAGTCTATCCTAGAAGCAATTGAAACTGCGAAAAATTTTTACGAACCCCAAATATAGCTTCTGCTTAACTCATCCAATTTTTATTGTAATTTTTTTTTTCAATGGGTATTTACACTCTCTTTTCAGTGCAAGATATCTGCCCATTTGTGCCAGAAAATTCAGAGTATTTTTTTTTTTATAAAACAGTGTGATTTTTTGGGAGGACTCCCGATTCTACGTTGTAAGTAGAGACCGAAAAAAATACGCGGATTCATTTGAAGACAGCCTGAAATTCAAATAGTTATACCTCAGTGTTGCCTCTGCTATTGGCTCACAACTCACCTGGACGACTCTGGGCCAGTGAGAAACACTCAACCGAAGCTTTATCCAATCACACCTTCACAAGACAGCAGCCAATGAGAGGGTGTCATTTGACCGAGTGTACGTAGAACTATAAAGTTAATCCTAGAGGTCATTAAACCCGCGAATTCTTCCGGTCCCTAGTTGTAAGACGTTCGAGCTAATGACGAGACCTTAACCTCCGTCGCAGCCCTTTGTACAGCCCTGCGCTCACACTCGCTTATCTCCCTCCCCCCCTACTCCACTAACCCTTCATGATTGAAGTGAGCAGGGGGTGGAGGAGGGTAGGAGGAGTGGTGTAGACGGGACGTTGGTGGATGATGGAGACATGTTGCTTTGAACAGCGCCGCTGGGGCGAGCGTCTACTTGCTGTCTTTCGGCAGCTGCCTGTTGCCAGCGTTGCCAGTCTTGTCTCACGCTTGGATTTCTGTACAGGGATAATGGCGTCCACTGTTGCCAGATTGATACTTCCCGGCCTGTTTGACATTATAAATAATTTTTTTTGTGGACCGTCGTCAAGTTTTAAATTTAATTTAATTTTTATAAGACTGTAAAATAGTGTGTATTTACAGTATCATAACAGTTGTAATCATTCTGAAAGAAAGAAAATTATTTTACTTGAGAAAGTATTTCTAGCAGTAGGTGGCAGTAACGGCATTCCATTAACTTACATGTCATTTACAGACAGGCATTCCATTATCTTACATGTCATTTACAGATAGGCATTCCATTAACTTACATGTCATTTACAGATAGGCATTCCATTAACTTACATGTCATTTACAGATAGGACCAACATTTATAATATTAAATGATATATATATATAATGTGTTGACAAAAGAAAACCGATCGAGACCATGATGACGTCTTTCAGTTACGTCTCCTTAGAAGTCAAAAATGAGTTTTTTAGATGATGTTCTTGATGAAATACAAGAAGAAATTAAGATAATTGGAAACTTCGCAGAAGCTACGTCATATGCCGATTTTACGGTTATGTGATACGTTTTTTTTAAATAGCGTGAATATGCACGTGTCAGCAAAGAAGGGTGTGTATACTAAGGTCTCGACAAGTTTTTTTTAAGAATTTCTCAACCGCCAAGAATATTTTTCATTGTGGTTTCAGTTCAAGTCGGCAGACTCAATACACGTGAAGGATTCACGGAACTACTTCCACCAAATGCCGCATACCGAGAGCTAAGATGTTAACACATTAGAAAAAAATTGCGGGAGAAAATAAATGAGTGATATTCGGTAACATGGGTTCGAATTAATTACCTACATAGCTACCATAGCCATGACACGCGATCCACACGAAACCCAATGCTATCTATCCCAGTGCACTCATCCAAATTTATATCGGGATCTTTTGCAACCGTGAGCAACAGGCTCTGGAATAAATTAGACCAAGCAACAAGGCAAACAAAAAATCTAGCTTCCTTTAAGTACTGAAAAAACATCTTTGTAACAACTGCTTACCATGACCACTTCGCCACTACCCTATTGCTTGAATCTGTGTGTGAATGTGCGAGTGACTGGTTTTAATGTAGTAGCATCTAATTTTTTTTTGATGCTATTTGCTGTATGTTTAAATCACTTTCCTTTTTATGTATGTCTATGCTTAATTTTTAATTACTTTAAATTAGTTATGGTTGAATCTTTTGTAATAGTTAATTTTTGAGCATTAATTTAAAATTTTAATTTGTTCTCTTAATATTTAGTCAACATCTGCTTTTATCATGCTTAATTTTTAATATTCCACTATTTGATGTAATTGCAGAAAAGTTTTTAAGTGTAAGAAAAGGCGTACCGCCTTAACTTCGCCACCAATAAAGACGATAAATAAATAAATAAAATAAATAAATAAATCCCAGTGGCGAACGATCAGGTCGCGTATGCCTTCTACTGCTCGGCGCTCCACTTAGTGAGAGAGTGAGAGTGAGTGAGTGAGTGAGTGAGTGAGTGAGTGAGTGAGTGAGTGAGTGTGTGTGTGTGTGTGTTAGTGACCTTGAGTCGCCGCGTAATCTCTGGACGACCCGGCAATTGCCGCGGCACAGACAATAAAAAAAAGGGCCGCGGAGGGGGAGGGGCTATGATTTGTCGGCTTGTTTTTGGATGGAGGGCGGAGGGGGTCGTGACCTCGAATCTCGATGTTCCCCTGCCCCCTTTTTTTATTCCTTGTCCTTGTTTGTCTGTCTGTCCATCGCGGAATCATTTCGTTCCAGACTAGACTCTACGTGTTTACACATAGTCAAGCATTTTTGTTTTGTTTAGAATGCTCTAATGGTCAATATCAAAGTCGTAAAATTGCCATCATAAGGGGAATATTCTTAAGAGGACAGGAAATGTAGCAATATGCATGTAGGACGAGAATATATATATATATATATATACACACACATATACACACACAATATTAAAGTTTAAAAGAAAAAAAACACTTTTATCAGTTACACACTAATATTTGAAGAGTTCCACAACCCACCTTCTGGCCTCATCTTCAGATCAGTTCGATGGTACCAAATTATTGTATTGTCATTCGTATTACATATATTTACTTGCAAAGTTTCAAACCGATACGACAATAATTATAAGTAGGCTAAATCGACTTCCAAAATTTGTTAACATAGTTCGTTATTTAGTTTCAAGTGAACCTAATATAAGCGTGTCAGAAACAATAATAGAATCTGAACGAGTTTGACAGAATTCGATGGAGTTGGTTTAGTCGGCTAGGTATTTTCATTAAAGAGACCTTAATGCACAAAAATAGTCAATATAGTACATAGTTGAAAAAAAAATTGCAAAGTGTTTTTCATAAAATAAATGCTTGAAACCAAAAAATAAACAAATATGATAATAAAATTGGGTGTAAAATTATAAAAATAAAACAAGAAAATATTTTATAGTAACCATATCTTATAAACAAGATATACTTAAAATTTAAGCTAATTTCAAAGATTATATTGCATTTATAAAGCAATAATGAAATACCGAATTTCGTTTTAAAACAAAAAGATAACTTGAAAAAAAATTCCTAACCAGAGTACAATCTGAAGTGAATTAAAATCTAGAATTATAAAAATATATTTTTTTAAGTAGCTTAAAAATTACAATATAAAACTTAACGGAAAATGTGTTACCAATTTAGGAAAAATAAAAGCTCTCACTGAAAGGTTACTAGGGACGCTGGCAAGAGTTATTCCTAGAGACCGGAAAAATTCGCGAATTCATTCGGCGATAGGCTAGAATTCAAATACATATAACTTTAAGATGATTTTGCTATTGGCTTACTGTTCATCTGGACGAATCTCAACCAGTTATAAACTCTCAACCAAAGAAGGATCGAATCACAGACGAACCAGCTGAGACGACTTACAAGTCGGCAGCCAATGAACTTGCGTTATTAGCCCGAGTGTACAGGGGAATGTGCAGTCTATCCTGAAGGCCAACGAAACCGCTAATTTTTCCGGTCCCTAGTTATTCCAGTGTAAACGGATGTCATAGACCGCTCACGCAAGCTGTGGAGTAAAACTTTTTGCACTTGTTGGCAGGAATTAAGAGAGAGAAGAAAAAAAGGTTGAGACGGCGCGAGTGCACTAGGCTTTAGGGAAGTGGTGATCGTAAGTAGCAGGCTAAGTGCACTTATACACGGGCGACTTACTGTCGCAGCGACTGAGCGACAGAAAGTCGCGGGTTCAGGCTACAGTCGCTTGACCTTGCAAATGAGCGTCACTTCTGTCGCAGTATCAGGATGGAGTTAGCATGACTTCCTGTATTCCTTGTTCGGAACGCACGTGCTAAACTAAAAAAAACTAACAAACCCACAAAAAAATCTGTGTTATTTATTCTGTTAAGGATAGGACGATGATAGGAAAAGTAGGAAACGAATGGGAGTGTTTCAATTTTAATGTGCCTCGAAAAAGTCAAATCGATGGTTGTTCCAATCGAGTGGAAGAGAGATAGATGCAGCGCAAGCGTACAATGAGCGTAACGGGACACAGCGTAACGGGACAATGTGTGTAGCGGGATACTTTCGTGCGTGCAGCCGGCGTTCATCGAATTATTAGTCGTCACGTCAAAAAGTCGCTAGTGTGCATCGATCAGTTACAAAGCAGACTGGCTGGCAGCCCGGCGGGAAACGACTGGTCGCCCCCGAAACGACCACTGCCACCCAATGCAATGTGGACAGCAACGTCCAAGTTCCCGTCTTTTACTCAGTAGTTCATTTCTACTCTGTCCAACTCTTCTTCCGGATCCATCCTTCTGTTTCCTGCAACCAACCTGCTTGTTATTAATGCATGCAATTTTTGCATCCCGCATGTCAGTGCCCAGGGTTTCTTTCCCCTGTGTCTATGCAGGTTTTACCTGGTTCCAACTTATCTAGTTTTTAGTCTAGAATAGTCAGTGAGGGGAGGGAGTTAGTCATGGCGCCAATTGCTGCCATGGCTGACCAATCCCCCTCCTAGCACATGATGCATGCTACCTCTCCTGCATGGCTTAAACCCTGCATGATTAGAGCTTATAGGCTTTGGCCTGAGACGCACTAACCCAGACCCCTCCCAAATACACTTAGTTTTAGTTAGGTTAGGAACAGGGGCGCAACAACTAAATTTCCAAAGGGGGGGGGGGCAATATACCTTTTTATAAAGAATCATCGATCCCCCCTATTGAAGCGGGGGGTCCGGGGGTCCTCCCCCGGGAAGATGTGTATTTCAAGGTGGAAAATTGTGCTATTTAAGCAGTTTTATTATCTAAAAATTGATTATACAGCATTTTATTTGCCCCCGTTTGCCCCCACTTAAAGTTTTCAGAAGGGGGGGGGAATACCCTTGCCCCCCCCCCCCCCCTGTTGTTGCGCCGCTGGTTAGGGAAAAAAAACGTTACAAAGCATTGGTTCCACCGGGAGCGACCTTCAAGTCGCTGCGCGACAAGACAGGAAGTCTCCCGTGTGTAAGAGGACCCCTCAAGAGTCTCCAGGCGGAGGAACGGTTTGGAAAACGATCTGGAGAAGAGGCGCGGCTTGTGATCTCAGAGGGAGGCTTGATCCTGGCGCGGTGTTGCTTTGACGCGTCGAGCCAGCACGTGGGGTGAGTTGAAGCTCCGGCAGAGGAGAGGCGTCCCTCAAAGAAGACCCAGGATCAGATGAGAGAAGGCGGAGCAGTGGCGAGGACACGTGGTTGGGAAAAAAAAAATTTCCCCCGCTGATCCGACTTTGAAGACAGGAAGCACTAACTGCTTCTGGAAGTTCGGAAAAGAGGGGAAGGGGGAGACAACGTTTATCTTAACAAGAAGGCATCATTTTTCCTTTTTGTACAAGACCGCGTGAGATTGGATCACTTTATTCGGAATTACTCGCTATTGACCAATTACAATTATCAACAGTGGTAGCAAATGGATCCACGGAATTAATTATTAATTTCAATGTACTTCCAAGCTAGATTTTACAGTCCTATACAAGCCTGTCTGTAAGAACAACGAAATATGTTTTTGTACCGAAAACGAAACTGTTTTTGTATCAAAATGTATTTTGCAAAAAAGGAAATGAATGCAATTTAAGTCTTATTTTGTCGTTATATGAGACCCGCAGGATTCGAGTTATTTTCGGCCATCAGGATGAACTCAACTGCAGTCACTTAAAAGTGCTTTCAAGAATCTGTACCGGTGGTTTCATGCCAAAACATTTATCTGAAAACTCGCATTTTAGCCATTTTAACTCTTCTAAAAATACAATTTAAAAACTTAATCCGAAATCAAAAGTACTTTTTTTTCCCCCTCGGAGTATTCTTAAATTGACATAAACAGACCCCACTCGGATAGCTTGATTAGTTTTGAAATCGCGTTTTCTTTTTATGAAGCTGTGCGCACCGAATGTGTCCCAGGGTAGGCAGGGCCCTTGATACTGGAAAGCTATATCCAGGGAACGGTTTGCGAACAAATTTAACTATTGTAGGTACTGGTACAACACAAAGCAATGTTTTTGGACTGAACATTATAGCAATGGCGAGGTTAGAAAAAAAAGTGACTTAAACTACGTCACAACACGCCGTCTCGTGACAGTAATTCCCAACTCCATGGTCTTGTGTGTTCATCTGTCTTGTCCATTCTGGAGGCGTCTCTACGTCATTCAGTGGAAAAAAATTGGTTGTCTGTAAAGTCAGTTTACGGACGATAGTTTAACGTGACGTCATAACTAAACATTGATGAAATGATTAGAGCTGTAGCAAACCGTATGTATTCGTTACTGAGTAACGGGTGCGGCATCTAGTAACGAGTAACGAAACGTTACACACGAATGCATTTCGTTACTCGCATCTTTCATATGTTTCACGCATGCGCGCGCGTATTCGTTACAAAGCACGATGTTTGTTTATTAATAAAAGTATGATTTGGAAATTCGTCGTCCAAGGTTTTTACTGTTTATTAAAGGTATTGTGTGTGTAGACAAAGTTTTAGATTCGAACAGAAACAACGTAAGAAAGTATTTTTTACAAATTATAAATATGTATGTTTTTGTTTTTTATTATCGCGTATTTTCACGTTTTATGTTCTTATATTAAAAGATATATTATAATAAAGCCGCTCTAATGAGATTTAATTGTTTCTTGGTTAACAAAAGCTGTTAATTATCAAATATTTTTAATTGTTTATATTCGATTTATTTTATTTACGCGACGTCATACTGTACGCGTACGAAATACGACTCGATTCGTTGCTGTTACATAACATAGCATGTGCCATGTTATGCGGTATCAGAAGTAACGAGTAACGATACGAAAGTAACGAGTACTGATTGTTATAGTAACGAATACATACGGGTACACATTTTTTCGTTACTTTTACACCTCTAGAAATGATTGCATACTTTTATGAATAAAATTGAATCATTTTTATTTTAATAATAAAAGAATAAATACCTGAAATTATACTAATAATCAGATTTTTAAAATGCAAGAATAATTAACCTTTATTGCCGAAATTGTTGTTGTAATAAGCAATGAAAACCACATTAACTTTTCACTTCACTTTATAAACAGTCGACGAAACAGTTCACGTGTAGATGACTTGTAATTAAATTTAAAAACTGGCGTTTAGCTATAAAGTTTAAATATAATTATGAACAAGTTTTCATATAAATAAAGTGTAATCAAATTTCTATCATCAATTATATGAATCACCATAATTTTTTAGTCAATTGTAACATAACCTATTATTACTATACTCGCCGACAGCGTAACGGAACACAGCGTAACGGAACAATGTGCGTAAAGGGACACTTTTTAGTGCGTGCAGCCGGCGTTCATCGATTTATTAGACGTTGTCACGTCAAAAACCACAACAACGGCGCATGTCCATCCAAATGTTTCAAGCCGCACCTTCACGTGGAACGACTTCTCTCGATGACTGCGTGAACGACCCTGGGTCCCCGGTGTTTCAAGAAGAAGTATCGTGAGCGATTTCCTTCGGAAGAAGAACGACCTCCGCCTATGTTGGGAACCGACAGAGAAGAGGAGGAGGCAGGCGATGGTTAGACGGCGATTTAACGCGGAAACATTTGATTGATTGGTAGGCTTCAGCTCTTCTTTGTTCACGTGTACGTGCGTCATTTCCTTTGTCCGATCCACTGACTCGAGTGGGTAGAGACAAGAACAAAAAAAAAAATCGAAGATTCCTTTTTGCGACAGGCCAGAGTTAAACTGAGAGAAAGGTTTGCTTGCCTCAACAAAATATTTGTTTGTATATGGCGAAATAAATATATATTGTTAATTCAAACAAATATTCTGTAGTAGGAAAGATTCTGTTGACCCAGCAAAATGATTTTGTCAACTCAAATGTATATTTGGTTAGGTGTTACAAATCATTTTTGTTACTTACCGAATTTGGCTAAGCTAACAAAATATTTTGTTCCACCAAGTAAATATTTGTATCGCCATATATAAACATATATTTGTTTGATTCAAACAAATCTTTTTCTCTGTGTAAAATAACTGATATGCTGCTTTTTGCTATTGGTTCACTGTTAACCTGGAGGACTTTTGGCCGATTGGAGAACCCTCGATCAAAAAAAGTCTCGAATCACAAGTCACCCTGGTGAGACGCCTCACAAATCAGCAGCCAGTGAAACAGGCGACGTTAACCCGAGTATACGCATGATCGTGGATTCTCTCCCAGAGGTCATTGAACCCGCGAATTTTTTTGGTTCCTACACGAGGGCGTTTGCAACGCAGCTGATGTGCTAGAGACAATTAATTCACGATCCACCTATAAAAAAAAGCGACAAGAGATATGAAAATGTCACGTTATTAAATGGAGATGTACCGGGTACCATTATGCACTTGAACTGCGTCCTCATTGGTGTCACAGATACAGCATTTCTCATCCCCGGTTTGTAGTTTGAATTTTAATTTGGTATTTACTCTGTTGCCAGATCCACCCGAAGAGCGGCGTTGTGGTACACAGCAGTTTTCTAGCTGTCGGCGTTGTGGTCAAATTGGCATTTCGGCGTTGTGGCAATTCGGCGTTGTGGTACACAGCAGTTTTCTAGCTGTCGGCGTTGTGGTCAAATTGGCATTTCGGCGTTGTGGTAATTCGGCGTTGTGGTACACAGCAGTTTTCTAGCTGTCGGCGTTGTGGTCAAATTGGCATTTCGGCGTTGTGGTATTTCGGCGTTGTGGTATTTCGGCGTTGTGGTATTTCGGCGTTGTGGTATTTCGGCGTTGTGGTATTTCGGCGTTGTGGCGACTCCCCGGGGAGGAGGCGGTGATGAGATCCGCGACTGGAAGCCGGGAGCGAGAAGCAGTGGGCCTCGGAGGGGTTCCGTCAACGGAGCGAAAGAGCCCTCGGCGGCGCGCGGTTAGCTGTCCAGCTGTCCTTCCCGCGGCGCAGAGTGACAGCTGAGCGACCAACGGGAGCAAGGCTGGCCCGAGTCCGGAACACCAACACTTCCCTCCATCTAGGACAGTGGAGGCCACATTCACTCTTCTCGAGGGCCAGGTCTCATTTTTTAAAAAAATCTAATCCGGAGGTCGGACACACACTGATTAATATTGCATGGTGCACGGCATTTGGTTGGAGTGATTTCGTGAAAATGGAACGGAAATGTGACCGAAAGATGTCGGACCCCACGTGTAGCAGCATTATAATACCCGTATATAGTCACTTTCGTGAACATATGGATACATACGAAATATATTGGTGTGCCAAATGAAAACTTTATGATAGTATTATCTTTGAAAGATTTGTGCAATGGGAGTGCATGACTTGATGTAAGTTTTTGGACATGCGCCATTGCTAAGCACTTTTTTTCTGTAAAAGAAAACTAAAAAATTAAAAATAAAAAAATAAAATACCCAAAAGACAAAAAACACAAATTAATCCAAAAATTGCTGTTGTCAACAGGATATAAACACCACAAAATATTCCGTAACAGGAATATGGTCAACAAACAAAGAAAAACAAAGAAAAATGTACTAAGAGAACGAAAAAAAAAAAAAAACCTCAAATGATACTACCCAGAAATACGCACGTACCAGGTAGGTACATGGTTGTTGTTTGTGGGGTTTCGATGTCAGAACACCCGATAACCTAACTCTGTACACACCCGTCCAGACTGGTGCTTGACACAAGGCTTGAATTGTAGCTTTCACCTCGTCTTATAGCGGCAGGTGCGGGTTGTTTCGTGTACAGTGTTATACGTACAGACCAAGTGTCTTCGAACCACGAGACCAGGTCATGTTATAGAGACCGGAAAAATTCGCGGATTCATTTCACGACAGCCTGAAATACAAATAGTTATACCTCAGTGCTGCCTCTGCTATTGGCTCACAACTCACCTGGACGACTCTGGGCCAGTGAGAAACACTCAACCGAAGCTGTATCGAATCACAGGCCGCTGCGTTGGGACACGTTCACAAGACAGCAGCCAATGAGAGGGTGAGATTTGACCGAGTGTACGTAGAATTATTAAGTTCATCCTAGAGGTCATTAAACCCGCGAATTCTTCCGGTCCCTACCAATCTGTGACTTATTAAATGTCAATGTTTTTTTAAAGTATGTACAGCAGGCAGAGAAGTCATTCCTGGAGAAGTCTTGCCCTTGTTTGGGTAACAAGAGGGCCACGTACCCAGTAGCGATGCAGTAAATACAGCTCTTACCTTTGTCGTCACGGATATCGTGAAGTATGTTAGAATACTAGGGAATCCCTATAAAGAATCAGAGCTAGTGGAAATTATTGAAGATGATTTGTGTGCTGAAGTTCGCACACATTGCCTGGTTCAGAAACCATCATCACTATAGATGAGTTACAAGATCGTCGTTTCTTCAGCTGACAGACGGACTCGTGTTTCGAACAGGGGGATGAGAACAGTAGTAGATGGGTCTAGAAAGTGTTCGGAACTTACACAGGGAAACATGAGGAACGTTGGTTTTCAGTTGAAGGACAAAAAGGGAACAGCCTTGTATGTCTTTAGTTAAAAAAAAGTTGATGGACCATTCATTTGTTAAATATTTCAAGGTCAATCTGTGACTTATGAAACGTCAATGTTTTTTTAAGTATGTACAGCAGGCAGAGAAGTCTTCCTGGAGAAGGCTTGCCCTTGTTTAAGTAACAAGAGGGCCACGCAGTGAATACAGGAATGTTGGTGTTCAGTTGGAAGGACGGAAAGGGAACGGCCCGGCTGGTGCGCAGAGCCCGCGGGCCGATGACGCTGGCGGCGGGAATGGGCGGCAGGCTGCGCTCGGCGCCGCCCCCGACCTCCCCCTGGCGGCTGGCGGCGGGCCCGCCCTCGCTGCCCGCCCCCAGGCACCCGGAGACGGAGGAGGAGTACCAGGCGCTGTACCAGGACCGCATCTTCCTGGCGCAGTCGCAGCAGATCTTCCCCATGAAGGAGGACCTGGCCGACTGGATCAACAAGGCGCTCGGTGAGTTCCCTTTCCCTTCCCCCCAATCCTCCATCCTCCTCCATGGGGGGGACTTCAATTGATTTAGTTGTTGAGGAATATCCATCCCTTGGAAAAAAAAAAAGCGGGTTGGCCCGGGGGTCCTCCGCCGGGATAATTTATAAAAAATATTTTCAGAGAACAAATTTGTAAAAACACATTGCTCTCATTCAGGGGCGCAACAACAGGGGGGGGGGGCAAGGGTATTTTGCCCCACCCCTTCTGAAACCTTGAAGTGGGGGCAAACGGGGGCAAAGAAAGTGCTGTGTAATGAGTTTTTAGATAATAAAACTGCTTAAATAGCACAATTTTCCACCTTGAAATACACATCTTCCCGGGGGAGGACCCCCGGACCCCCCGCTTCAACAGGGGGGGATCGATGATTCTTTATAAAAAAGGTATATTTGGAAATTTAGTTGTTGCGCCCCTGCTCACATTACCACGATTGCACTAAATGCACCATGCGCAAACATATGGGTTGTATCACAAATCATATTTTTAATGTAACTGCGAAACTAAATATATTATTGGAGGGGACGAAATTGAAGACTTTTATTATTGGGGGGGGGGGGGGGCGTGTCCCCCCCCCCCTCGGTTGCGACGCCCATGTCCTCCTCAACCCCTCCTCCTCCACGGTATTTGAAGGGTCGGGCTGACTGACTGCACGCCACAAAAATATGTTGGAAAATCAAATGAAATAAATTTGCCGAAGTAGCTTGGCTCCTGGGTTGTAGCCGTGTCCTTGGCGAATAATTCACCACGGCTACAAACCCATAAGCCAAAAAGCTACTTCAAACAATGACCGTGAAAGCCTGCGAACATTATTAAATACATTTTTTTTCTACAACAACAAAAATTTCGCGGTGGTTGTAGGACTTTCGTTCAATCGTTCGTAATTTTTCTGTCTTAAATACTTACTCTACAGGGTTTCCAAGGATTTTACTTGTAAAATATACAAAAAATCCTTTCAGTGTAGGTGAGCATTAAGAAAGGATTTTGAAAAAAAAAAAAATCTTTAAAAGGGTTTAAATAGGGGATGAAAATTTCTATGAAAGTTTGTCATTTTTTGAAGTTGTAAATATGGAAATGGGTGTTTAGGCTTATTTTTTTATAAATACAGGTCAGTTGTATAAGCGTTTTTTTGGTTAATCATCCAAAATGAGTACAAAATACTTTTTCATCCGGCACACGGCAAGTTTTCAATAAAATTGTTCTTCAACCAAACGACAAAGACGTGTACCAGCCTCGGGAGGAACTTTAGACTTATATTGTCGTGTTGATCCTGCAGCCCGAAGTTAGTTGGTCGATTCAGTTTCGTTATGTACATAACAACCCCACTAGAAACTCATGCACCGACTTACATACCTATACATATTGTAACATACTTCCAGACGTGCTAGAAACTAAGAGACATTTTTACAGCAGGTAGATTTCGGTCCGAAACCAACATGAAATTTGTTGGAAACCTCCAGGAAAAATTAAACTTTCAAAAACTTAACAAGTCGGTCCATCGTGCCTTGTGTAGTGGACGAATCGTCATGGTAACACCATTTTTCCCCCCTTAAAAACTCCCGTGTAGTGATTTATAAACGTTTGCTTTTGAGGATGAAAAGCACGGGTATAGTAGTATAAAAATAATGAAAACCAAATAAAATCGAAATAATAAATAGCCAGGCATCTTTAAAGTCGGTGCATACCTATCTTCGGAGTTTCGTTGTGGCAGAAGGGTGGAACATTTGAAAACGCGGATTGTACCGTCGCGTCGTCGCACTGGATTTGGCGAGATCTGCAATTCAGATCCCGTGAAGTTTTTGTCGTTTCTCCATCGGTTATACCTCAAATAGAGAGAATTTTTTTTGGTGCTAGGTAAAATTCAGTACTGTATTTTCAGATTAATTTTTTTCACACACTTGATGGACAGCTGCGTTATTCAAACTTTGGTCATTTGACGTTCAGAAGGAATCTGAGCCACTTCCAATCACAGAGTTGGGCGTGAAGATCCTTCGCCACGTCGCAGAATCAAATTTATTTATTTATTTATTTATTTATTTATTTATTTATTTATTTATATATCGTCTTTATTGGTGGCGAAGTTAAGGCGGTACACATTTTCTTACACTTAACCACTTTTCTGCAATTACTTCAAATAGTGGAGTATTAAAAATTAAGCATGATATAAGCAGATGTTGACTAAATATTAAGAGAACAAATTAAAATTTTAACTTAATGTTCAAATGTTAACTATTACAAAAGATTCAACCATAACTAATTTAAAGTAATTAAAAATTAAGCATAGACATACATAAAAATGAAAGTAATTAAACATACAGCAAATAGTATCGAAACCTGAAGAAGAAAAAAAAAATAGGTGCTACTACATTAAAAACCAGTCACTCGCACATTCACACACAGATTCAAGCAGTAGGGTAGCGGGTTTCCACACACGAACGGGGACCGGGGACGCACCACAACGCCGAAATACATTAACCCCGAAAAAATGTCATTGCAGGACTGTCACAAAGGTTAGGTTAGGTAAGGTTAGCACGCAAATTCATTCAGTTGTTTTTCATTTTGCACCTGGGGCCCACCTCCCCGCAGCAACATTTTTCGACGTTACTGTATTTCGGCGTTGTGGTACACAGCAGTTTTCTAGCTGTCGGCGTTGCGGTAAATTTGGCATTCGGCGTTATGGTATTCGGCGTTATTGTACGTTCGGCGTTATGGTTACGACCCGCGGGACCGATGTCTGACGCGCTGTCCACCTCCGGGGCCCAGCACAACAGGTTACGTAACACGCTTCTAGTTTTTTGACGGCGTAGCGCGGGCGTAGCCGCGGCTTCTCGAGTTGCCGAGGTCGGCTCGAGTGACAGTTCTCACCGACTCGACTGGGTCGCTCCGCCAGATGTCGATACTCGCTCGCTCGTTCGCTGTCTCAAGAGCCGGAGCCAGAGGCGCAGGGGAAGCCTTCATATCACAGACGAGAGAGCCACACCCGAAGTTCCCCGAAGTTCAAACTAGCTTTTCTTTTTTCAGTTCTATCTCATTGTATAAACCGGCGTAGCATTAAATTTTTGCGGTCGATTAGGATAGGTTAGCTACATTATAAATACTTTAAAACATTGTGGATGGTTGGTTATATTAGGTAAGTAAAGCTACATTAAAAAATACTGTAAAATCATTTTATGGTTGCTTAGCAAATAACTTTTTAATTTGTAGCTATCCAGGGCTAGGAAACCGTTTACATGATTTCACATTATCTTTAATGTAGCTGTCCTAACCAAATAAACCGTCCACAATGTTTTAAAGTATTTATAATGTAGCTAACCTAACCTTTTACAATGAACAACAACAAAAAAAAAACCGAAGATGCACGATCGGGCGTTTGGCTCTCTCGTCTGTGAAAAGAAGGCTTACAGAGGCACAGACGTGCACGGCGATGAAGATTTGCTGTGTCTGCTGGGGCTTACATGTAGGAAAGGAGACATGAAAGATATATCCCCCCTCTCCCTTCTCAACCAAAACAATTCCCCCCCCCCCCCCCTCAATAAGTATGTATAATTCCCACCAACAATAGGAAAGAAATAGGCAGTAAAAAGCGGCTAAAGTGGTTCTATTCCACCCCTCCCCCCGGAAATGATATTTTGCGTACGCTCTTGTATGTATATGTATATATGTGTGTATTTGTGTTTGTATTATATATAAGCGAGTTGTAACACACTCAATTTTATTTCACCGACGGTTATTTTTTTTTTATCTATTCATTATACTGCGGTATCCAACTCTACAAACCTATACTTTCTTCAACTCTACGTTATTTCCTGTGTATTGCTATCTCCATTATGTAGCGAGAAGAAGGAAAAAAATAAATTAAAATCACAGCAACTGGAAATTTTGAAGTTCTATTCACGGCCTTGTTCGGGCATATTCAATTTTATTTCTGCGGGGGATACTTCTTCTGTTGGAACTTTAACCAAGTAGAGGTATAAAACGTCAATCGTTGGGCTTTAAACTTTTGCAGAAACGTTCGTCTATAGACTACGCAATTAGAAAAAGGGGGGGGGGGGGATATTCGAACTGCTTCTTGCTTCCCCGAACTTGTTATGGTTGTTTTCTCAGCAGTTCACTTTCTTCCCGCCAGGCACCGCTAAGTGTCCGTCCGTAAATAGACCGGTCGACAGGAAAGGTTAGTAATTAGCACCGGCCAGAGGCTAGCCTGAACTTGGGGCGAGTTACACATCCTGCTGGAAGCTAAAAAGCGACCAACCTTGAACACGAAACACCGGCTGATATTATTACTTTTAAACATTCTAACTAAACTGGTCAGAATAATTAGGGCCTCAGAAAAAAATACGTCGGCAGATACTTGCTGGGAGAACATCTCGCTTGTTAGTTTCCACACTGAATCGCGACTTATCGGAGAACTGATAACTAGGGACCGGAAAAATTCGCTGGTTCAATGACCTCTAGGATGAACTTTATAGTTCTACGTACACTCGGTCAATTGTCACACTCTCATTGGCTGCTGTCTTGTGAAGGTGTCTCAATGTAGCGGCCTGTGGTTCAGTACAGCTTCGGTTCAGTGTTTCTCACTGGCCCAGAGTCGTCCAGGTGAGTTGTGAGCCAATAGCAGATGCAGCACTGAGGTATAACTATTTGAATTTCAGGCTGTCGTGAAATGAATCCGCGAATTTGTCTGGTCTCTACTGATAAGGGATCTCCATCCGACAAGCCCCCACCCCTTCCATGATGTTCCTCCGCCCAGTTTCTACAGACTGTGCGATGCTCTCTTATTACTGGGACGCACACCAGGGGCTTAGGTGCATTGAGGCCACCTGCACGAAGACGATTACGGAACAGTCTGTGCGTCCTGTTACTGTTTGCGAGGCACGTTGCATTCTTCCTCCTGTTCCGACGGGCTGTCAGTAGTCGCTGCTTGTAGCTCGTACATTAATAATTTTGACCAATGAATTTCAATTTAAATCAAGCAATTATATATGTCTTACCATTTTTTTACGATGTGGGTCGAACTGTCGGTAGAACTGCATTAGTTATTTTTACACACCCGGAAATTTCGTTAATTGGTAGAATTTAGTGTCATAGGTGTGTTAAAACCATTTTTGCTTTTCCATAGGTTGATTTTTTTAAACGAGAATATTTTATCCTTTTTAATTGGCACTATCTGATTCGCTTGCTTCTCTCCTAGCTGGGCATCTTTGGCTCACGGTCCGCACCTACTGTACGCGATTTTTTTCTAACCTAACTAAAACTAAGTGTATTTTGGAGGGGTCCGGGTTAGGGAGGGACCTAGGTGCGTCTCAGGCCGAAGCCTATACGCCTAGTCATGCTGTTATTAGCCATGCAGGAAGAGAGTCGCATGCATCGTGTGCTAGGAGGGGATTGGCCAGCCATGGCAACGATTGGCGCCATGACTAACTCCCCTCACTCTTAAATCTAGACTATAACTAGAGATAGGTTGGGCCCAGGTAAAACCTACATAGACACAGGGAAAACCCTTGGGCACATTCATGCGGGATGCAAATTGGCATGCATTACGTGTAGGAATTTACAGGAGACAGAGGATGGTCTGGATGAAGTTTTTGGACAGAGTAGAAAAGAGTCTACCATGCGGGGGTTGGGCACTTGAACTAGTGGTCCGCTTTGAATTTTATTTGTATCTGGAATATTTGACCAGGGACGCAAGCGCCCCTGGTGGTGAGTGGTTACACTGACCACTCACTCCGCCGCCAGTCAGCACCTAAAAAACTAAGAAACTAAGACAGAAAAAAGATAAATGACTTACAAACTAGGCATTTCGTTACGAAATATGCAAACACCCTACTCAGGGATGGACGTGCAGTGCTTAAGATAAAACTAAAATAATAACTGTAAGTATTATTTTTTTTTCTAACCTAACTAAAACTAAGTGTATTTTGGAGGGGTCCGGGTTAGGGAGGGATCTAGGTGCATCTCAGGCCGAAGCCTAGACGCCTAGTCATGCTGGGATTAGCCATGCAAGGAGAGGGTCGCATGCATCGTGTGCTAGGAGGGGATTGGCCAGCCATGGCAACGATTTATTATTTTTTTTTTTATTTTGTTTTTACCGCAGCCGACGGGAGCCGGAACTTGCCGACGGGAGCCGGAACTTGCCGACGGGAGCCGGAAATTGCCGACGGGAGCCGGAACTTGCCGACGGGAGCCGGAAATTGCCGACGGGAGCCGGAACTTGCCGACGGGAGCCGGAACTGGCCGACGGGAGCCGGAACTTGCCGACGGGAGCCGGAACTTGCCGACGGGAGCCGGAACTTGCCGACGGGAGCCGGAACTTGCCGACGGGAGCCGGAACTTGCCGACGGGAGCCGGAACTTGCCGACGGGAGCCGGAACTTGCCGACGGGAGCCGGAACTTGCCGACGGGAGCCGGAACTTGCCGACGGGAGCCGGAACTTGCCGACGGGAGCCGGAACTTGCCGACGGGAGCCGGAACTTGCCGACGGGAGCCGGAACTTGCCGACGGGAGCCGGAACTTGCCGACGGGAGCCGGAACTTGCCGACGGGAGCCGGAACTTGCCGACGGGAGCCGGAACTTGTCGACGGGTGAGCTCTCCTCGAGCGCCCGACGCCGCGAAATGGACCGCGACGCGACACCCTGAGAGACGGCCGGAAGTTGTCTCCTGTCCGCGCGGTCCTACAGGAAGGGAGGGCTCGTTAGCGCAGACTCGTTCCCCCCCCCTCCCCCCCACCGTGGCACGCACTTCCGCCCGCCGCTGACAGCTTGGCGGTTTTCTCCGATCACTCTGGATGAGTTGTGATGGAGCATGCGCCAGCGAAAACGAGGCGTGGCTAACCGAATCGTTGCATCCGGACAATTCCCATTCATAGAAATGGCTCAACAGCTGCATCCCTTTCCGTCTCGATTTCATCACCCCCTCCCCTCTCCCGTGTGGTTTTCAACCTATATCCCTAAAAAAACAACAACTTTATTCCAGCTAATATGTGCCCTTTTTGAATATCGCTGACTCTGGCTCACATATGGTGTATTTAAGAATACGCTAAGTCTGTATGACTAGGGGCATGCATATTTCGCGAAAAAAATTCCGAGACCAGCTGAAAGTCAAAACAATGTAGCACCGTCTGCGTTCCGTGATTGGGTGGGTTTCTTTCAGGTACATGTCGATTGTTACAACCACCAATCACAGTAGGTCAGTGCGGAATCAAACGCGTCCTGAGTGGCTCGGTAAAACAAGGCGACGACTTCTCTCGCAGACGGCCGCCAATCACAAGGAAGAGACCGCTGGTGCGGGTATACCTTGTTGCAGTCTAGGAGACGTTAAGGTTTTTTTCGTGAAAAATTCCTGCCCCTATGTATGAGTTATTCTGTTTCCGCTGTTAGTGTTTAAACAGTATTTTTAGAGCAGTGAAAACCGCTAAAACGCTAGAAGTATTTTCAGTCATTAAACAGCCGTCACTTATTCTTGAAAGCACTGAAGCGGACTTATGTTACACCTTTATCTTTATTTCTATGGTTACCGCTCAAATCTCATAGTTATCCTATGCACGATTAGAAGATTGCGCGCCAGTCCACCGTCTTGCGCTTAGAGGCGACAAGGCGTTAGAAGCACCAGCGAGTGTCACCTAACTAACACATACACACTCCTGACTAGACGGGCCCCTCAATATGTGAAGCTTGGGTTAGTATGTTTTCAGTTATTTTGTTACGTAGCCAATCTTCATTTTTCTTTCTGAAAAAAAAAAAAAAAAAAAAAAAACACTTTCGATGTGAGGACTTCAAGTGATAAATGCTAGGAATTGTTTTTTTTTTTCTCGAGTGCGTGAGGATTTTTGTGGATAGCAATTTTAGTAAATATCTTGTAAATTTGATTAGATAACTATTGCTGAGAAGATCATGTTTTATTTTTGTTACATGTTTTTGTAAGATATGCCATTAAATTTTGAATTTTTTTATTTTAAATATTCCATGCAGTCTTTAACAAGCACAAAAAAAAAAATAAGAATTTCCAACGCACGGACACGATCTATCCGTAGAGACCGGAAAAATTGGCGGATTCATTTCACGACAGCCTGAAATTCAAATAGTTATACCTCAGTGCTGCCTCTGATATTGGCTCACAACTCACCTGGACGACTCTGGGCCAGTGAGAGGGTGACATTTGACCGAGTTTACGTATAACTATAAAGTTCATCCTAGAGGTCATTGAACCCGCGAATTCTTCCGGTCCCTATTATCAGAGACAGGAAAAATTCGCGGGTTCAATGACCTCCAGGATAGACTCCAATATCCTCTACACACTCGGGCAAATGCCACCTGTTCATTGGCTGCTGACTTGTGAGTCGTCTCGACTGGGTGGCCTGTGATTCGACACTTCTATGAGTGAGGGTCTCTAATTGGCCCTCAGTCCTCCAGATTAGCAGTGAGCCAATTGCAGAAGCAGCGCTAAGGTATAATTATTTGAATTGTAGCATATCACGAAATGAACCCGCGAATTTTGCAGGTCTCTGCCTATTATCCGTTGTGGGCTCAACCATTGGCGACGCTTTATAGGTATCGTAGCATTTAGCGATTCAGATCGGACGGTATTTTGTCACCGACTGTGACTGTAACCCCCGAATAGACGTGTTTCACAACAAACCTAGGTTTTCGAGAGGCACGCGTCAGTGAGGTCGCTTTACGCTTCCCTAGGCCGCGTGTCTGTCGTCATGGTTACGACAGTCGCCATGCCCCCTCCCCTGTTCCCGTCGTGGGACGCTTTCGTGCGGCTGTCACGCCCGCGCGGATCTCGCTCGCCGCACTCAACTCTCCACGACCTCGGAACTATACCTGCGACGGGGCAGCCTTCTTTTCACAGACGAGAGAGCCAAAACCCGAAGTTCCCCGAAGTTCATGTTTTTTTCCCCCCGTATCTTTAATGTAGCTATCCTAACCAAATCAACCGTCCACAATGTTTTAAAGTATTTATAATGTAGCTAACCTAACCTTATTGACCATTAGTATACTTTTATCAACACCGCCATATTTATTTACAATGAACAAAAAAAAAAAAACCGCAGATGCACGATCGGTAGAGACCGGAAAAATTCGCGAATTCATTTTGCGATAGGCTTAAATACAAATAGTTATACCTCAGTGCTGCCTCTGCTATTGGCTCACAACTCACCTGGATGACTCTGGGCCAATGAGAACGCCCAACCAAAGCTTTATCGAATCACAGGCTGCTACGTTGAGACGTCTCACAAGACAGCAGCCAATGAGTGGGTGACATTTGACCGAGTGTACGTAGAACTATGGAGTTCATCCAGGAGATCATTAAACCCGCGAATATTTCCGGTCCCTAACGATCGGGCGTTTGGCTCTCTCGTCTGTAAAAAGAAGGCTGCCCCCTGTGACGGGGCTCATTCATTGATGCCAACTCATACAGAGTGTTCCCCCTAGGCCCAACTTCAAAGCCCCCTAGATTTTGATTAAAAATCTCTAAAGTTTTCATTGTACACCCTGTTTGAGAGCAAAAAAATTTTTTCTCTTGAAACTTACATTTCCTTATTTTTCTGCCCAAACTGAGCATAATAATTTTGATAAATAACTTTCAGTATCTACAATTTTATATATGTACGAATCTAATTTCGGTTTAAAGAATACACGTTTACTAACCTTGAAGAGTTATGGATCGGTCTCACAACATTTCGTATATTTTTAATGATTATTATTTTTTTTTGCCATTCTGGAAAAGATTTGAACACGAATAAATAATTATTATTGTTTTTTTTTTAAATTCGTTGGCACCACAGAAAAAAAACATAAACGACTTACTTTGCAGTCCAATAAAACTCGCGAGCACACATCAGACTAACGGACACAACCTCAACCAGACAACTTACAACGTGATAACGTTGAACGGTAAAAGTAAAAACGGAATTCTCTTGACCATCAAGTTGTTGTTGGTCGTAGTGCGAAATTCAGCCACCAGCGCCACTTGTGTTGCTGTTTTTTTTTTTTACTTTGTTTTCAAGATATATACTTTAATTTCACGCCTTCAAAAATGTCTTAAATAATGTAGGTACCCGTTAAAAAATCCCCCTAAGTAATCTCCCTAAATAAATGTACCCCCTAAAAAACATCCATTACATCTTGGTTCTCCCTAAATTTGGGGGGGGGGGGGAACCCCCAAATTGGCATCCCTGGGCTCATTGATTTAAGTTTCCCGCCTACCTGGGTGCGCAGAGCTTCAGAACGTACCACCGCATTTGAAAACTGCCCAACATATCCGAATGGTGTCTGTTTACGAAAAGCATTTAACAACACGCCGAGAGTAGATGAGTAATTCCGTTCCCGTATTTATTGTTTTTAGAAGAGTGGAAATGGCTAAAACACGTGTCTACAGAATATTTTTTTTTTTGCGAGAACCAACCTGTATGTTTTCTTCAAAGCACTCAAGGAACTTGCATCGCAACTTTATCTTTATTTATAACTACCGCTCAAATCTTATAGTTGTCCTATATATGTCGATAAGACTGCGCACGAGTTCATACACAGCCTTGCGCTTAGAGGCGATACCGCGCTAGAAGCACCAGCAAGCGTCGCACTTATCTTTTAATGGATGTTTTGGACTGCAACCTTCAGTTGAAAAAATAGATAAAAAAATCAAACCGTTCGTTATGTTAAAGAAAATCAACAAATTGTAATTACCTTTGACGCCATTTTTGTTCCAATACAATTTTCGTTGCTAATAAATTATAGGTATTTTTAAATTAGCGATTATGACTTGTTAGAACTAGGTTAGTATTATATAATAGTTCCACTATTATAACTTTTCATTTGGCATAGCAATTCGCTTTGTACGCCCCTCGATGTTCACGAAAGCGCATATATACGGGTTCATGCTGCCACACGCGGGTCCGCCATCTTGAATTTTTCAACTCGTGGATACGGCAGAAACGAGCGTGCGCACTATAATTTCAAACTGTTAAATTTCCGTTCCGTGATGCGCGCGCATTTCGCTGCGTTTACTTTGCATACTAAAATTTCACCTTCAACGCATCTAAAGAAGTTCAACTTTTAAAAAAATAAGTAAGCGAGTTTTTCAGTACATCTAACCTCCGTAACGAGCAAATTCACGTGTTTTCGTGTTGCAAATACACTTATAATACGAAACTCGGACACGTAATTTAACTTAGAATTCTTAAAAATAATGCCGAGCATGATAAGTACACGCAAATTGTGTTTTAAACTACTTTTCTTGACGCGAATAACAGGTAGTTTTAGCACCCGCCGCTAGAATTCGTTGCAGGATCAGCTACGTCGACTATCGAATCATTCGATTTGCAGGCGAAATCTTAAACAATAAAATGAAACGACTCCGATAACAGCGTAAAAAGACTTGTCAAAATACTAAAACCCCGGATTTGCACCTTATTTTACGACAAGGAATTTTATTAAAATACTGCTCATATTGTTAAAATTCAAAAATACAGTTAATACTATAAAGATTTCCCCTGAGTCAGTGAACTTTTGTTCGTGCTATCCGTCAAAGATGGCAGCGCCGTGGTTACACATTTCCGTTCCAGTCACCACGAAATTACCCCCTATCAAATGCCGCATACCGAGAGCTCAGGTGTTTAACATTAAAGAAGGAATATTTCGGGCGCCTTACTTGGGGGAGTGAACAGCAGTTTCCCAGAGAGAGAGAGAGAGACAAAGAAGGGAGAGAGAGACAAAGAAGGGAGAGTGAGAGACGAAGAAGGGAGAGAGACAAAGAAGGAAGAGAGACTGAGAAGGGAGAGGGACAAAGAAGGGAGAGGGACAAAGAAGGGAGAGAGAGACGAAGGGAGATAGACAAAGAAGGAAGAGAGACAGAGAAGGGAGAGAGACGGAGATGGGAGATCGACGGAGAAGGGAGAGAGATAAAGAAGGAAGAGTGACGGAGGAGGGAGAGAGAGAGATGGAGAAGGGAGAGATCGAGACGGAGAGAGAGAGAGAGAGAGACTGAGACTGCGCGAATGCGTGACGGCTCGCCGGACTGCGACTGCGCAGACATACACACATACACACACCGCCGTGTAGCGGCCCGCTGTCGCGCCCTGGTGGTCGCGCGTGAAGCTGTGCTCTACACAGCCCAATGTTAGGGACGTAACTACAAGAGAGCAGACGGGTCTTGTGCCCCGGGAGCCTCATTCGGGTTGGCGGGGGGAGTTATGGACGTTAAATTGGCAGAGTAATATTTACTACAAATACTACCTAAATATTGTGGCTAATAGGATAAGAACAATAAATACTTACATTTTTTTTAAAATGTACAATCATAAGACAACCATAAGGCCCTAGTAACCTAATGTCTCGCTGCTATCAATAAATAGTACTCCTAAATGTTTCAAACCACCTCGACTAATGTACAGTCCAGTAAAGTGGCAGAAATGACCAAAGGTCAATTTCAGTGTAAGCGTCCCCTAAGGCATTGAAGAGGAGTCGACATGAGTCCCAAAAGTAATTATTAAAAAAAAGAAAATTTAGCGTGTGTAACTCAGTACACGTGATAGAGGTGGAACTTCTTTGGCAATTCAAACCTCGACTCGTAAGTATATCGTCATTGGTAAAACGGTAGAAAGAAAGATAGAGAGAGCGAGATAAAGAGAGAAAGATGATGTTATAAATACACTTGAATACACACAATTAATAATCACTTGGGCCATGTAGTTTTCGCGAAAATATTTTCCGACCAGCTGTGTGTTAAAACTCTGTAGCATTTTTTGTGTTTCGTGGTTTGCTTCGTTTATTTAAGGTAGTTGTCTACTGTCAGCGCACCAATGACAGATATCCATGTAGGAAGCAAACGCGTCCCGAATGGCCCGGCCAGACAGGGGCGATGTCTTCT
Source organism: Bacillus rossius redtenbacheri (assembly GCF_032445375.1). Classification (NCBI taxonomy): domain Eukaryota; kingdom Metazoa; phylum Arthropoda; class Insecta; order Phasmatodea; family Bacillidae; genus Bacillus; species Bacillus rossius. The sequence continues at coordinate 44,569,232 of NC_086338.1, read as the reverse complement.
CGTGCCGGCGGCAGCCAATCACAAGGGAGCAATCGCTGGCGCAGGCATACCTTGTTGCAGCCTAATGAGCGATCAGATTATTTCGCGAAATATGCATGCCCCTAATAATCACTTCAAGATAACGGCTCAGTATATCAATAATTATTAATTAACAATAAATAGTAATCACTGATGAAATACTCATACCATAAAGAAAAAACTGTGCATGTTTCTGCTTCTTCAAACAATTCTGCAATTGCAAATAGATTTTTTATAGCAAAAAAAAATCACAACATATAGTAATACAGCTCTGAAGGTTAGTTGCACCGCAGATTATTTTATTAAAAAAGTATGTATTTTTTATTTAAAAGGAAAATGAGGTTGGAATACAATGATGTGTAATAGGATTCACTGGCCAGGTAAGGAAACGTGCTTTGCTCTTATTGTGATGAGGTCGTGGGTTCGAGACCAACATTGGCAGGAATTAGGTTTATGATTCAAGTAGTTCGGAGTTAGCTGCGGCGCGAAACGCTATTAAAAAAAAAAGCTAAAAATAAAAAATAAAAGTGTCGCGTGCAAGAATAATTGGCGACCTTGTATCTGTGCCGTAAAACACACCATTCTTTTTTTTTTTTTTAATTTCAGTTAATTAGCGAGTTTCTGTCGGAGCTTTTTCCTTCTTCTTAAGGCCATATTTCTACCGTGACGAAACAGCAGGACTTCAAGAGCAAATATTTTAATATTATTATCATCACACAATTTTAACGCGTTTTCGTCTGTCATTCTGTTAAATTTCGTGCAGCAGCTCAATTTTGTAAGCTCAGGGCTTAAAACGTTTCTGCGAAAATTTTTGAATTTTTTGAATCTCTGATGCTAAACTTTTAAGAACAATTTATTTATCTAGGAGGATTGCCTTATGTGTTCAATTTCGTTCGGCCAGAAAATTTCCTTCCCTCAACACTACAATTTTATTGAAACTGATTCAGACAACGATTCAAAGCTTCGTGATCTTGAGTTTATTTTTTTTTAAATCATGGATGCAAACGTTGGTGCTTCTAATGACTAACAAGTAGCTAAGTCCAATACCATATCGACTTAAAAAAAATTAGTTCGTGGGGAAATTAAGGTACCCGACTGGTCAGTTGTGTATTTGTGGAAGTGAGACGGGGTGATACGGTCGACGCTCGCTGGTGATTCTAGCGCGGTATCGCCTCTAAGCGCAAGGTTCTGAACTGGCGCTCAGTCTTCTCGTCGTGCATAGGATAACTATTAAAATTTGAGACGGAGAAATGAAGATAAAGGTGTAGTGCTAGTCCTTTTGAGTGCTTTCAAGAATCTGTACCGGATGTTTCATGCCTAAAAATGATTCTGAAAACAGGTAATTTTTAACCAATTTTTTAATCTTCTAAACATACAGTTAAAAAACGGAATATAGGAACAGAACTACTTAGCATCCCTCAGTGACTTATTAAATGATTTTTGCAAACAGACGCCACTCGGATATATTTGATATTTTTATTATATTATATATTTGTATATTTTATATATTTATAATATAATAATCGCGGTGGTTTCTTCTGAAGCTCTACACACCGCGGGTGTGCTCTTGTAGGAAGGGGCCTTAATTCGATGCACCTCGAAACGGGCCGGAACCAATGAGAAACAGCCACGTTTCGAGCTGGAGCGAGTTCCGCGTGCTCGACTCGAAACGTCGGCGAGCTAATAGCCCGCACAGCGGAACTACGTTCCGTAATCCCCTTGCTATCTTCAGCGCGTATTTGGTGTGCCAGCTGCAATTACAAGCGGTGACGAGCGGTAGTTTTCCTTCCATTATGATTTTAAAAAAAGTAGCCAGAAAAACTTCTACCGAACTGGAGAGTTAATGGGAGCCAAATGTGGCCTTGAAATGGCTACTGGATGTATACAAGTCTCAAGGTTATTTTTTTTATATTTAAATATCTTAGCTCACAGCATACGGCATTTGGCAAGAGTAATTTCGTTAAAATGGAACGGAAGTCAATGAACGGAAACATGACAACAAAGATGGTGGACACACGTTTAGCAGCATGGACCCGTATATAGTCACTTTCGAGAACATTAGGGTACATAAACGTATTGGTGTGCCAAATGAATCTACCCTGGAATATGTTTGGTTAACAAAAATGGTCACAGTAAACAGTAATCTCAAGTTTTAAAATACCTAAGTAAACTGGCATTAACAACAATTATAATATATATTCTACTTCCAAATTTCCAATAGGCTCTGTAGCAGTCGGCCTCCGTAGCGCAGTCGATAACACACCGGGATACGGTGGGGGGGCTCCGGGTTCGAAACCCGGGTAAGACATGGATGGAATTTGTATTGTTTTAATAAACCTTCAACCAACACTACAATTTCACAATGACTCGGGGTGACATAACATTACAACACTAAAAGGGGAAGGGGAAGGGGAAGGTGGGGGGGGGGGGGGAGATTATTGGAACTGGTGACTGTCAAAATTTGCCAGTGTGCCATCAATCTTTTTTTTATTATTTTTTTTTTTTAAGTAGCGCAGCGGTAAAGCGCGCGCCAGCTAATCTCAAGGGGCGTGGTTCAAATCTCGTTCCTGGAATATATATATTAAATAACATTATCATATAATAATTTTGAATCAGCTCAATAAGGTTAAGATTTGTGTTGAAGAAGTATTTACAGGCTGATGTCAGTCGTTTAAGCAAAAACAAATATATAAACATGTAATACTTAGTGTTATAATATATGTTTTAAAGTCTTTCAGTTGATATTTTAGTAATGCCTTAGAATTATAATGACTAACGTTTGTGGAAACTTAATAGTACTAAATGTTTATGAATTTTAACAAGACAAAGCAGTGTTTTAATATAATTCCTTGTCGACAATTATGTCTAAAGCTGGGGTTTTATCGGAGCCATTCCCAATAGTTTAAAAATTTTGGTTTTATCTTGCTACTAATTGCTTTCTGCAGTTGATGTGGCAAGCAACGGTTACGATTCATGCAGCGAATTCTAGCGGCGGGCGCAGAAAGTGTGTGTGTAATTCGCATACATAAATTTTGGTATATTTAAAAATTTTGATAATTGGGTAGTTTGGTATTATTTATCAGTTTATTTATCACGCTCGGCATAATTTTAAAGAGTTTTACTAAAAACGTTTTGTCCTGGATTCGTACTTTTTAAGTTATTTGCAACATGAACAACATCATGAGAACACGTGAATATGCTCGTTACATAAGTCAGATGTCTACACATCACTGGCGTGTACTGAAAGACTCGCTCACATTATTTCCCCCTTCAAACCTACGCGACGATTTGAAAACTTTTAAAAATATAGTTTTTAAGTAGTAAACCAAAATAAATTTTTTTAAAAAATCCATATTTTCCTTGATGGCATACGTTTCCGCTTAATTGCGCGGGGGGGGGGGGGGGGTGGTAGTCTTCGCCATCTTGCTTGCGTGCTAATTTTTTTTGGGGTTGTGCTTTGAAATGCCAAAAAAAAAAGTAATAAATAGTTCATAATTAGAATAATATAATAGCAAAGAGAGATAAAAAACAAGATGGCGGGGCATAATACGTCTTTAGTCTCTCGGTCTGACGCGCCATGTTTGCTATCATAATTTCTATCATTATTATTATTTTTGTGCCCCTCCCCTCCGTTTTCCAACCCCAAATCTGGCGTCGCGCTCGCCCTCGCCGCTAATAATAACTCCCCGAGTGTTGTGAGTAGTCCTAAAACACGGAAGCGTGCCTGTGGCTACTCACGCTCCTCACCTTGAACTCCGGCGTAGTAGGCCAGCGGTTTTCTTTTTCTTTCTCTTCTCGGTAATGGTACAAGCTTCCATATTCGCGCTACACGGGTCGCCGGCGAAGTGACGTCATTTCCAGGAAACACCCCCCCGCCCTCCTTCTCTAAAGGTACGCGTGGCTGTCGCAACCATTTCCACCCGCCTCGCCCCACGGCGATTTTCCCCCTCAACCTAATCAAAATTTAAATGTATTTGTAGGGGAACGTATTTTTTCGCGAAAAGATTTCGAGACCGAGAGTTTAAACACGTTTAGCATTCATTGCCTGTGCATCGTCATTGGTCGGGTGTGTGTGTGTGTGTGTGTATATATATATATATATATATATATATATATATATCTTATATATAAAATTCTCGTGTCACAGTTTTCGTTGCCATACTCCTCCGAAACGGCTTGACCGATTTTGATGAAATTTTTTGTGCTTATCCGGTATCTATGAGAATCGGCCAACATCTATTTTTCATCCCCCTAAATGTTAGGGGTAGTCCACCCCTAAATTTTTTTTTATTTCCAGTTTTTGGTAGGAAATCACCATGGCAACGGCTGTTGCTTTGTTGATGCTTCATTCGTCTCTATGGCAACGACTTTTTCATTGTTAGTGCAGTCCTCATCACCGTTGAAATTTTGCAAGTACTTTAAATATCAAAAATTGCCCTTTTTTTTCAAGTATATATATTTTACAGACTTGAAACTTCACAGTAATGTTCCTTATGTTACGCAGGATGACATTTTCCGAAAATTAGATCCCATAGCATAGGTGGTTAAAACCAGGCAACAGTGGGTACTTTGTCTGCATGAGAACAGTATTTTGCATTGTTCATGCCTTCTGCGTCTCCATGGCAACAGGCATCGCGCGGCAGTGGCGTACCCACAACGAGGGGCATGTATTATGAGCGGCGCAAGAGTGATCTGCCTGTAGACTGCCGTAGCGAAGTACAGGTACATCAGTTTTATGTTGCGTGCACGAGTCGGGAAACCATCGGTACATTATACAGCATTGTAATAAATTTTCACGGAATTTTTTATTATTTACCATTACTGTAAATGGGAGATGTGGCATAATTCTTTTTCCATTAGTATAGCCGTGCGAAGCCGGGTCGGGCAGCTAGTATATATATATATATATATATATATATATATATATATATATATATATATATATATCCATCCTCGGATCGCAATGGATTGACTGATTTGGGATCTTCTAGTTTATTTTGGTGGCACTATAAGTTAGATAGCGTAGGTATCAATTAACGATTTCCTCATTTTATTTTGTTAGCTACCAATATGTTCAGAGAAAAAATAATTTAGCTTGAAATTTTTTTTTTGCTTTAGGTACATATACATATACTATGTATATTCACATATACATACACACACGTGTATACGTATGCACGTGGCATTCTTGACTCAGATAAATATAACCGCAAGTCATAAATCATGTGGTATGGTTTTAAATCAAGGTGATTATTCAGTTAATCACCGGAAGTTAATTAAAGTTCTATTTTTGTCAGCTGTGCGCGTTGGTGCGCCTTGCGGTCTATGCAACTCCGCGCATCACATCTGTTTAGCGCGTTGCCTGAGGGAAATTGTTTAGGCGGCAAACCTATGTGCAAGATACTTTTATTACCGCGCTTTTATTAGCTTGACCTGTAAGTATAAATGGACTATGTAATAAAAATCTTCCCATTAAAATTGTACCCACTTTTCGACGTCCGAATGTGTTGAAATTTTGCATACATTTAAATGACCTCTGGCCATACAATATTGTGATAACTTTAGACCTTAGGGTTAAGGGGGAGTGGGGGTCAGCTGATCTAAACCACTAATTTCGTGCTATGGGTAATAACCATGTATTGTGTGTATACATGGTCAGGGAATGGTAAGAATTTGCCCCAGAGTCGACTATGCCCTAGAGATCAAATTTGGAAAATTTTTAAAATATATTATTTTCGATTTCAGTGTGTTACCGAGGCCGGTTTATTGTGTAAAATATGCCGGGGAAGGGGTTAAAGCCCTAAAATCTTTAAAGCTACTGTAACCCAACTTGGAGGCAGATTTTAGGAAAATTCCGTACTCATTTAATGTAGGTATATGTAATATAAAGAAAATCCCGGCCGAGATTCAAGTCTATAGACATATATTTGAAAGAAGTTCAAATGCTTTCATTTTACCTAGTACTCACAAATTTAGATCAGTATTGCTAAAATTTAGTTTTTCAAAGCCATAAACTTTTTATTTTGTTTCATCTTAATTTTTAAATGGCAAGCTAAAACCATTGCGCGGCTAGTCTTGATTCGTTCCTTGGATTCGTTCCTTGGATTCGTTCGTGAAACGAATCACGACGTCGGGAGTCAGAGCAATCAGTTAATAATCGCATCGTTGAGCGAGCGTATACACAAGAGCAAACGATACTTGATAAAATTGAAGTAGGGAAAAAATAAAGTATCTACACCTGACAATGTCAACGGTTAAGTAGTAGTTTAAAATTTATTTTTCACATACACAAAATTTGGAAATAAAAACAAAACTAACAAACCATGTGAACTAAAAAAAAACCCATGGGAAAGTAAAAAAAACCACCAAAAAACATTTTTTTTTTGTTATTGTATTGGCTGTTAAGAGCGGTCCTAAAACCAGGTTGTTATAAATACCATGTAAAGAAAAACAAAAAAAAAGCGAATAAAGTTTATTTAACAGTTCTTTTTGTTTTAGACAAAATTATGATATTAAAATTGTCGTCAGATAATAGTCAGTATCTGGAATGTCAGCTATCCGAGCCGAACAGATTACTACGAATAACCAGCCAGGCGCCAAGACGTAAATAATACTCCAAAGGATAAACGACTTGTTCTTCTTGATAAAAGACCCACATCCCGTAAAATAATGAATCGTTAATAGGAACTGATTCAAACGAACCGATCCGGTAGATAAAGGAATCAATCGCCCTGCCCCATCACCTAGAGACCGGAAAAATTCGCGGATTCATTTCACGACAGCCTGAAACTCAAATAGTTATACCTCAGTGCTGCCTCTGCTATTGGCTCACAACTCACCTGGACGACTCTGGGCCAGTGAGAAACACTCAACCGAAGCTGTATCGAATCACAGGCCGCTTACGTTGGGACACCTTCACAAGACAGCAGCCAATGAGAGGGTGACATTTGACCGAGTGTACGTAGAACTATAAAGTTCATCCTAGAGATCATTGAACCCGCGAATTCTTTCGGTCCCTACCCATCACTAGAGACCTGCAAAATTCGCGGTTTCTATGGCCTTCAGGATAGACTGCACATACCCCTGTACACTCGGGGCAAATAACGCAAGTTCATTGGCTGCCGACTTGTAAGTCGTCTCAGCTGGTTTGCCTGTGATTCGATCCTTCTTTGGTTGAGGGTTTATAACTGGTTGAGATTCGTCCAGATGAATAGCAAAATATTATCTAAGAGGTATATGTGTTCGAATTCTAGCCTATCACCGAATGAATCCGCGAATTTTCAAGTCTCTACCCATCACTCGTGTTGAGTGTCGTTTTTTGGAAGCGACGGAGATCCTCCCCCCCCCCCCCCCCAAACCCCGGCTGGTCGTGGGAAACTCCCGGCCGACGACAGGGGCGCTGCGCCGCGGGATCGAGACTTGCTTTATTCTTGTCACGTCGCGTCGACTTCCGCTGGCTCCTGTGTCAAGCCCTGCGCCGCCGCCCGCCCTCCCCGCTTCACGACTCCCGTCTCCGGACACCCGTTATCTACATCACCGTTAAAACCTTATATCTATTTTTCACAACTAGAGGCATGTTTTCGGAGGCCCGAAGGCCAACGCACCCTCCTTCCGCCCCTCCCAAATGTGCGCCCTTTAAGGGGCCCGTCTCGTCAGGGGTGTAAGTGTGTTAGTGAGGCGGGGTGATAAGCGCGACGCTCGCTGGTGCTTCTAGCGCGGTATAGCCTCTAAGCGCACGGCTCTGAACTGGCGCGCAGTCTTCTCGTCGTCACAGGATTACTGTGAAATTTGAGCGGTGACTGCAATATTATATGGCGGAGAAATGAAGATGAAAGGTGTTATGCAAGCCCCTTAAGTGCTTTCAAGAATCTGTACTGATTGTTTTATGCCTAAAAATTACTCTGGAAACACGCGTTTTAGGCATTTTAACGCTTCTAAAAATACAGTTTAAAAACTTGATCCGAAATTTACTGAAGCTACCAGATCCAGAAAACATGCCCCCTCCACCACTACAGCACTAGAGGTAGTGGGGCGGCAATCCGTGGCCTGGAACTCTACGCGGGCCCGCCGGTTCGATGCCCGGATCTTGCACTCGGACCTCGAGGCCCGCCATGGCTGTGATGACGGCACAGTTGCAGCTCAACCCTGCGGCGGTGTTGCCTGATTGAGCGACAAGTCTGAGTCTGAACAGCGAGGCACAGTCAGAGACGTAACTAGTTAAAAGGGGGGGGGGGGGGCAGACGAAAAAAGGGGGAGGCATACGAAAAAGGGGGGGGGGGGGGTGGCGGACGGAAATTGTGACCCGAGCATTGCCAGAGTTTTTTTTACTTTAGATATTTATTCTTGGATATCGTAGTTCTAAAACATAAAAAAAAATGGCTACGTCAAATGAATTGTATTTGTATTGAAATATACATTCAAAGGTGTCAAATATAAAAAAACGATATTTTTTAGCGTGCTATCCCAACTTTGCTATGTATTAAAAAATGGAATGACTACAAATACATCTATTTATTTAACATCTAAGTTTAAAAAAAAGTATTTGAAATAGTGTAGTGAAATTAACATGTGGTGGCATTATAAGAGATGTCGGTTGGTTTAAAAAAAAAAGTGTTGGGGGGAAAAAATGGTTAAAATGAGTTCTGGCCCTGGGTGGAAACTAGTATTGTTAAATCCCTGCGCACAGTTGAAAAAAAAATATAACTGTCAGTATGTGAACATGCACATGATTTCACCGCCATGTTTTCCAACGTACTGATTCAGAATAGCGCGTAGGATGGTCGTGTGCACGGCAGATGGAAATTATTGTATTTTATTTCTGTTGCGGACGCACGGCGCAGCAGCCAATGAGAGTAGAGCATGAATCCATTTTGGGCGGAACTAGAGAACTGTTTGCTTCCCACTGGCTGCTTCGCCACAACGAGATTTCATCCGATATAACCTATTGTAACTCAGTTATTCTGTGTTCTATATTCAGCGCGCGTCGTCGTGTGTGTACTCACGACGCAGTCTGTTCTCTCGCGATGTCAAATCGCGGTTGCATGCGGGGGCAGTTCGTCGTGCACCAACTTAAAACCTACTTTTCTGGGATGCACCGGGTTTTTTTGCAAGTTCTCCTGCCTTTTAATGCTCGCAGGCTTTCACGGGCCATTGTCTGAAGTAGCTTGGCTTCCGGGTTGTAGCCGCGTCCTTGGCGAATAATTCACCGACGTTTCGGTCGACATTGCAGTCGTGGTCCGTGTCGTAGAGTCCTCGCGGAGGTAGAGAAGAGCTTGCGTCTCCTGGCGGCCGGCAGTGGTACGCTGGGAAGAAACAGGCAGAAATGAGACAAAATAAAAATTTAATTTCTCTAATAGATTATATTTACACGTAGTACACTGTCCGTTTTTGGTTTTTCTTCAGGTAACTAGGTGACGCGGCTATACAACCCAGAAGTCAAGCTACTTTTATAATACTCTCGCCTGAGAGAGGGGAGTGTTTCCCGATCTCGGCTGCAGCTGTGTGTGCCTTCCTTTCCTTCTGGTTGGCCGAACCGACAGGCCAATCGCGAGGCAGGCGCGCCGCTCAACGGAGCGACGCTAGCGCAGTCCAGGTCACACAGGCTGCCTGCTGTGTTGCCATGGCAACTGGGGAGACCGCCAGCTGCTGCCAGGCGCCTACCCCACCCAGGAAGCCCTTCTGCCTGCCGTGTGTGGTCCACCCTCCCGTCCTCTTCCACACTCTCTTCCAGGCGGATCGATAACTCGCACGTGTGCTGAGACACTTGTTCCTGAGATTATCTGGCGTGCTAGACGGGAGCTGAGAAACTCTTTTATTGTTTTCGTACTTTTGCTTCTTTCAAGTATTTCATTTTAGTGCATTTGAGTTATCACCTTTATTGTGATCTGTTTGTCACTCTATTTTGGTTTTACCGTGGCAAATGTGTGTAGTTTCGCGCACTTGTACACTACTCGTGGCTTTTGTTGCAGGATAACTTGAAAATTATAATTAAATTCGTTTAGAAAATCGAAAATGTCTCCCTACAACTTTTTAGCGTGTAGATATATAAAACTTTATTATTAAACACGAATAATATATTTGTTAACATATTCAATGTGCTTATTTTCTTACATTTTTTGTTTTGTTTTTTCCTCCCGTGTTTATTGATAGAGACCTCTAGAAGAGACTATCCAATAAGTGGCAATAGGAAGTCTCTCTCTTTCTCTCCCCCTCCCCCTCCCCCCTCTTCTTGCTATGTACTCTCGCGACTGCTCAATAATGAGTCGACCACGCCCTATCATGTGCCCTGGCCGTCCCCAGTTCCTTTGTGATTTACGTCCAAGTGGGACTCACCGTAACTTCCCACTGCTAGCTCTCCCGGACACGCGCGTTAAAAGTGAAACTTCAGTACTCATTAAAAAAAATTGGTTGTCTGTAAAGTCGGTTTACGGACGATAGTTTAACGTGACAACGTCATAACAAAACATTGATGAAATGATTGATCCAGAAGAAAATGAAATATCATATTCGGCCTGGGACTTAGCCGTAATAGGTTTTTACAACCAAACCATTTAGGCATTACAAATATTATATTCTTTGAGGAATAATTATTTTTAATATTTTTCTATCTTTTGTATGATAAAATCTACCTCTGCATACTTTTATGAATAAAATTGAATCAATGTTATTGAATTATCACTATTTTGTATGAATACAAAGAAGGAGTGAAATTAAATCTACAATTTAATTGATAAATTTACTTTTATTTGCATTCATTAATTCAAATATATTTATTACTTTTGTAATGTCGCGCGCGACGTATTTATTTTTACAAGTACAAAAAATGTAAGTATTGCAGCGGCCGTGATCCGATCCTTCAACCTTTGGATTGGTGGTCAGCGATGCTAACCGCACGGCCACGAGACCATATTGGAAATAATTGTTTTAGATGTTGTATATACATTTATAAAATTTTTGTTTTGTGTTGTAGAAGTTTTAATAACGTATGTAGTCCGCCATGTTTTTTCTTATAGTGGTAGGCGGGAAATTAATAACGGTACCGATTGTGCTGAAAATCGGTGGACGATCGTTAAATTACATAATATTAATAATTCAAACGACGAAAATATGATTGAAAAGTTAAATCGATGGTTGTTCCAATCGAGTGGAAGAGAGATGCCACGCATGCGTACAATGAGCATAACAGGACACATCCGTAGTTGGACAATGTGCGTTACGGGACACTTTTTCGTGCGTGCAGCCGGCATTCATCGATTTATTAGACGTCACGTCAAAAAAAAATTTTTTTTTTGTCATCCGCCATTGCTGGTTACACAATATGTCACAGAGAATCCTCATTAATGAACAAAACACCCTCTAGCAGTTTCTCAGGTTAACTTTAAAGCCTACAGATAACGCTTCTGTCATAGTTGCAATCACAAATCACAGCATAGATCGCGCACAAGTAGAAACAAATGTTTCTAAACATGTGTTATAGGGAGCAGCACTGTAATTACGACGATTTATAAAAAAAAATTGTAGTTTTTCCACACTGGAATAATTCTAAAAATTGTATATAATTATTTAATGAGTACAAATGCAACGCAAATATTCAAGTTTTTTTTATGTAATGTTCTCATTATTAGGGTGATATAACACAAAAAACTCAGATAGTAAGGTTTTTAAAATCCATATTAAATTATTTAAAGTCTACAAAAAGTATTTTTAAGATGCTGAAATGCGAGGAAAATATTTTTTTTGTAGTGTAGTAGGAACAGGCTTGCAGTCTTTAAAAAATACTAGAAAATAAAAGATATAACTATGCGTAGCATATTATTGTGCTTCCTTAAAACTGTCAGATCAAATTCAGTTTTTTTGTGCCTTATAGCACCTATAAACGAATAATGCCACATAAAATAACAACAAAAACACATCAATAACTTTGAGAGAAAACACGAAAAACACAGATAGATAAAGTTCATGTTAACTAATTGGTTACTTTGGTTTTCAAAAAAATCTTAAACAGAAACTAAAATGGTGTATACAAAAAATATGTAGGTTACAAAAGTTAAAAATAACTTTTTGCTTATGTTTTTTTATCAACGAATGTTTCTGGATTATTCAAAAAGATGTTATAATTTTTTACACATTTTATAGGTACTAATGGTTTTAAAAGTGTCACTAATTCTGTAATTGCAAGGTGGAATTCTTAATCTAAACTGAGATATATCTGATCCAACAAAAATGGTAATAAAATGTAGTTGATTCAGAGAAAGTTATAAATTTAATAAGACCTAAAGATCTTCACGTGTATTATTAACATGTTGGTGAAAATAAAGCTTGGCATCCAATAAAACTCGAAAGTCTTAAAAGAGGGCACCACGTTTAACGTTATTACTATGTGATAATTCTGATTAATTGAATTAGTTTTTTTACTTAAGGTTATACAATAAATGCTATCGTAATTCAGAGACGTTTGTTAACTTGAAAATCAGATCTAGGCAGCTTAAATATCTTGCTGAATAGTTACACAAACTTATTTCCCAATTGTATTTTTTTCATCAATTCTGATTAAATTTATTAAATATTAAAGAGTAGTTGAGTTAAACTACTACTTTGCGGAACACCTATTAACATGAAATTGCATTTGCAAATTTGACTGAAAAGCGTCTATTTGTAACACAACGCATTGCTTGACGAGGACTAAAATTGATAAGTTTTTATCATAAGTGTCAAAGGCTTTGCTCATGTTGAAATAAATAGAACATATATAAATATCTGGATGTTATACTGGTACACACACACACACATATATATATATACATACATATACGTGTGTGTTAAAGACGATCTTCATGATTGAAAACTATTTGGTTTTTTCAGAAATAATATTTTTAGGAATAAAATTTATGTGCCTATAAATATTTTTTTCGTCAAATGTTCTAAAATACTACATAACAAAGGTATTGGCCAATAGTTCGTGAGTAATATTTAACTATCAATAATACTTCAAAAAAATATATACCGATAAATGGTTGAACACACATCATCGGTATACAACAACTAACTGCTGATACACACAAAATACAAAAAATTTATGTACAAAAGCAACCTTTTTTTAAGTTTTAAATGTTTGTTTGAGCTTTATTTATAACATGTTGGAATGATAATGCTACAGTTACTAAAAACTAAAAAAAAAAAATATTTTTGCAAAACTCCGTTCCCCCGGAGAAACCCCCGGAATGGCCACCGCATGGGGAGCCCAAGAAAAGAAACGGGCTCCCCATTTGGAAGCCACCCGGAAGGTTTTTTTCTGTTCCACCCACCGTTTCTTTTGGTAGCCTGACTTGTTGCAAGGGATTGTATTCCTACCAGAGAAAATGCCACCATTTTATCTGGGCAATCCGCCTTGGAGGAGCCGGGGCGCGAACCCGGGTCCTACAAGTCACAAGGCAGGCGCTCTACCACCAGAACCAGAGCGGTAGAGCGGATACTTGCAGTCTTCTTAACACTGACATTATGTTATTCCAAGAGTTTACTGTAGTTTAGTGTGTTATTAACACGTGCAGTAACATCTAACCACGGTAACGAACAAATTTATGTGTTCTTATGTTGTTCGTTCAGCATGAATTATGTAATTTCATAACAATGAAATATAATTTGTTTAACTAGTCTGGCAATTCTTTAGTTGATTTCCTGCAAACAAACTTACAGTCCCGCTGTAGAAATATAGACTAGTAAAACAATATCTAAAGAGCTTGCACTGTCGATGGTAAAGTTATTTTGAAATAAATGTTAGATATTAAAAGAGTGTGTTTAGTTAAAATATGTGTGTGCTTACAAGCATGAAGTTATTGTATAAACATTTTATTTCTTTGGTTTTAAAGCCACAGAAAAGTTGACTTTGTTATTTCACTATTGGCATTTTTTGTTTTGTTTTGCCGTGCTTAATATGCGGAGCTATTTAAACAACTGTTTGCAAATAGGCGTTATAAAAATCTTAAATTAAGTACTAATCTATGATAGTGTTGGAGATGTCAAATTAAAAGATACATTTTCATATTGACATCGCCGGAATTTCAGGTAATGAAAGTACTGAACTTAAATCGATCAGTTAGTGAAGACTATGAATTTAGATGACACTAGTTTTGTGAGATTTTCTAACTTATTTAGAAATATTCACATTATTTGAATACTACTATATTTTATTGGAACGTGCAGTACTCCTGAGTAGAGAATTGTTGTTAATTAGTACCTCAGGGTTAAGCAGGAGTACAACGAAACCCTCATTAACTAACTCACTTTTCTTATAATTTTGTTGTTTTAAATTATTATGTTCGAACCTTTCCTTCAGTTTAACAACTTAAGTAGATATAATAATTTCGCTATGAAATTAAATACTCCATACAAACTACACTTGATATTTTGAGATTACGAAAAAATATGTAATTTTATTTTAAATATTTTTTTTTTTGCAAACGTACGGGTTTAAAATACCAAATAAAACATTTTTTCAATGGTTCTTGCATTATATATATATATAGCGTAGGAAATACACCATTGCTGATTTCAATTTATGTCATAAGAAACCTCAATAACAAACAAGATAACAAGCGAAAATGAGAATATAAAACATAGACAGCACAGAAAATTACGTAGTAAGAATTGTTATTATTACAGCACAATCGGACAAGATGTTACACGTCGAAATAACATGGCAAAAAGAGTGTTGAAACCAATATGGAGTTTTTTTTGGTTCGTTTGGAAATTTGTACGAAGAAGACTTGAAAATGTTTTTCACGTAGTAATTTGCATCTTAAACGTTTTTTTTTTTTTTTAGAAGAAGGTTTGTAGAAAGGTAAGTAGTTGTACATGGCTTTCGTCCGGTCGAATGATGCAATGAAACGTGTCTGCGTGTCTGCGTGTCTGCGCGCGCTGCTGTGTGTGTGGGGTGAACCGCTGACCCAATCAATGGCCGCGGCTGTTTATAGAGCGGCGCGCCTCTTGCCTGCCGTCGCCGCCGCTGCGTCGACCCTTCCCGGCACGCCATACTTCCGTTGCATGTGTTCCCGCATCAGGGCGAGGGGCGAAACACCGCACTTGCGTGTCTGATCGGTCCCGCCATCTTGACGGCCAGGTTTGCACGTTTAAAATAAATGCCTCCTTACCCTGCCGGCGCGATTTTTTTAAAGTGAAACACTTCTTCACCCAGGGGGGCAACAATTTTTCGAGCGTTACAAAAATTCCGATCGCATGAGAGGGGAATAGTCAGGTACGTGGTGAGGGAACCGGTAGAGGAGGATAGTTCATCAACGGCGACTGGGGAATAGTAAAAAAAAAAAGGAGGGGTGATAGGTACCTAGTGTAGCATGCTATATGCTAGTTGTAACGGCCAGAAGGGGAGACGGCAGGGGAGAGGTAGAAATGACGCTGCAGTGATGCTACGGAATCCTCGTAATCTCAGCTTGTGTTTGTCTACTCCTCAGTTTTCGTAACGGTTGACGATTGACGCTGCCATATCTCTTTTCTTTTATTTAAAGCAGGGGTGCCCACAAGGGGGGGGGGGGGGTAAACGACGCAGACTGCGTCATTAAAATTTCAGGGGGGGGGGGGGGGGGTTGTTAAAAGACGAGAAAAATGTATATATTACTTACATACTTATAGCTTCTAATGTTAATATACGTTTCTGGTGCTTTGATAGTTTAAAGGGATCTTGTTTATCAAATTGGCAACCCCGCACTTTCCTCAACAAAAGCAGTTCAGGATGGAAATATTACCTGATATGACCAAAATTATTATTAGAAAATAAGTTTTAATTAATGCAAAATGTGGCAAAATATAATACTAAAAAAGTATAATATTATAAAATAATTGAGTAAATAATTGAGAAAATGGCATAAAAAATTTCGGTGGGGGGGAGGGGCGCATCATTAGGTTAGGGGGGGGGGGGGTGAGTCATAGTGTTTGGGGGGGGGGGGGCACCTCTGTTTAAAGAATCTAAAATTTGTATTTATTCGTGTGGAAAAAAAGAGTTTTTGATTTGTGCAACTGAGTTTATGATTATCGTTCATTTCTATGTGGATAGTTAGATCGAAAATGAAAATACATAATTTAGCTCTATCTATACCTAAAAAGCAAGAATTTTCACTTGTGTCGTGCGTGGACACCATGCGACGGGAGTAAAATTTCAAGGCCGAATTTCAATGCAACTTTTTTCGTGAAACACTGTTTTGAAACGTTTCGGACGCCAAAGATTTACAAAAAGAGAGCACTTGCGAGTAGAGATTCGAATTTCAAAAGAAGTTTCATTTGTCATGTGTACTGAGTTACACGCTCTCTTTTTATTTTATTTTTCAAATTATACCTACAGAAAGAGATTTGCAAAATTTCACAATGTCGGTGAATGAAACGCTACCTTGTGGCTATCTCTCCAGGAAATAAAATCGCCGCTAAACCCCGCCTAGCTGGGCACACATACTGTGTTCACAGCTTCAGAAAATAAAACGCGATTTGAAAAAAAAAAATGCTCAAGATATCCGAATAAGAATACGCTGAAGTTTGATTTAAAAAAAAAAAAAAAAACACATTTCTATTGACAAAAAAGTGGTCCCCGTAAGCGACGTGGCTTATCATCCAATAGCATACTATCTTCTCTGATATTTTGCAAATTATTTTCACAATTTCGGAGTGGGAGGTATGATGAATGGTTCTATTTCCGGATTTCATTTTTAAAATTAATTTTTATAACAGTGAAAATGGCAAATAAAAAGCGTGTTTTCAGATCCATTTACAGGCATAAAATCATCCGTTGCAGATTCTTGAAATCACTCAAGGGATTTGCGTTTCACCTTTAGCTTCATTCCTCCGGCCATATAATGTTACGGTCACCGCTCAGATCTGACAGTTATCCTGTGACGACGAGAAGACTGCGCGCCAGTCCAGAGGAGACACCGCGCTATAAGCACCAGCGAGCGTCGGGCTTATCATCCCGCTTCGCCGACGCAGATACGCCCCTGACTAACAAGCCCGCTCTCAGAATGAAAGAAACACACCGCGCGGGAGGTACACGGGGAGAGTGTAGAGTGTGCTGAGCGAACCGTGTGTGTGTGCCAGAGGGCGTTGCCCCCAGTCGCACATGAAAAGGTGCGCGTGGCAAGAGAAGGGGTGTCTTGGGAAAGTGCGTGAAGGGGAAGGAGGAGGGATGACTCACGACTGTTTGCGGAAGGGGTTGGTTGCGTGCAGAAGACAGTGGTTGGGCGTTGATAGAAGTGTCGAGGAAGGGTAGAAGAGGGGTGGGGGAGAGAAAGCAGCAACTGCCGGCGGAAGAGCGAAGAGGGGTGCGATAATGAGGCACGGCCAATTCAATTAGAAACACGGCTGCTCGTTCCCACCTGGGCAACAGATACGCCAGGCTGCTCTTACTTTCTTACTAGACCTAGTACTGTCCATATAATGTTTATTACGTTTACCCACACATCTAGTACTGTTCATAGAATTTTTATTTGGTTTACCCACGTATCTAGTACTGTTTATAGAATTTTTATTAGGTTTACCCACACATATAGTACTTTTTATAGAATTTTTATTACGTTTTTCCACACATTTAAAATTCAAAATACTTTGTGCCTCTTTTTTTTTTATCAACGAATGATCGTTTTCAGAAGTAATATTAAACAAAAGTAAATTAAGAAGCAAATTACAAAAAAAAAAAATTGAAGGAAATAGTTATTAGGTACATATAATTATTTTAGTACGCTCTGATAAAAAAATATGAATTAATACTCGTGATTTAGAGCCCTATTACACTGTCAATTTAATATGAACTTTTCGACAGTTTACTCATTATTTTAATTCCTATGCAACTTTTATTGATGCACGGGAATGTGACGCAAATATGGCGCCCCAAAAACAACCAGTGCCACCAAATGGAAATGCGGACAGCAATGTCCAACTCTGGCCAACTATTCTTCCAGATCCATCCTTCTGTTTCCCGTAACCAACCTGCACGCGTAATGCATGATTTTTGCACCCCGCATGAGAAAGTGCCCCAAAGTTTTCCCTGTGTCTGTGCAGATTTTACCTTGGCCCAACTTATCTAGTTTTAGTCTAGAATAGTCAGTGAGCGGATTTAGCCACGGCTGGCCAATCCTTTCCTAGCACATGATGCATGCTACCTCTCCTGCATGGCTAACATCATGCATTATTAGAGCGTATAGGCTTCGGCCTGAGACGCACTTCCTTACTCAGACCCCTCCCGCACACTCATAGCTTTAAGTTAGGTTAGGAAAAAAAATTGGTTGTCTGTAAAGTCGGTTTACGGACGATAGTTTAACGTGACAACGTCATAACAAAACATTGATGAAATGATTGCATACTTTTATGAATAAAATTGAATCACTTTTATTGAATTATCACTATTTTGTATAGATACAAAGAAGGAGTGAAATGAAATCTAAAATTTAATTGATAAATTTACTTTTATTTGCACTCATTAATTCAAATATGTTTATTAGTTTTAACTATAACTTTTATACATGTTTGCTATTTAACTTCTTCCAATCTGTGTTATTCTGTTAAGGATACGACGATGATAGGAAAAGTAGGAAACGAATGGGAGTGTTTGAAGTTTAATGTGCCTCGAAAAAGTAAAATCGATGGTTGTTCCAATCGAGTGGAAGAGAGATAGATGCGGCGCAAGCGTACAATGAGCGTAACGGGTCACAGCGTAACGGGACAATGTGCGTTATGGGACACTTTTTCGTGCGTGCAGCCGGCGTTCATCGATTTATTAGACGTCACGTCAAAAAATCAATCCATCACTCGGACGCGGCTCAACCATCGAGCGTGCTTGTAAAATTGAATTTGCACCCATGGGAGGGGCGGTTGGGTCGCTGTTGCGCTGTGGTGCGAGCGCGACTGGCGGGTTGCGTACCCCCCAGGCGGTCTCGCGGCCCCCGGCTTTGATCGCCGCCGCACCGGAAGCGCCACGCAAAGACGCAGCTGACCTCAGGTCGAGCTCAAGGTCATCGCCGGCATCGTCGGATCCGGCGGCGTGCTGCGTCGAGAGGAGGGATCCAGCCACAAGTGCGGCCCACAGAACAAGGAGGGAAATAAAGAAGTGCCACTCTTTACAGTGGAAACTGTAACCATGTTTCACGCGACATGTGTCGCTATCTGTTGGGCGGGTCCATAACTACAAGTAAATAAAAAATCGGAATAGAAGTTAGTTTTTTTTAATGGGGGACCCCCTTCCCCCAGGGGGTCCACCCCGCCAAAAAATCACTCAACTTTATTTAAGTCAGCAAATTACATGAAAGGAAACACTGGATGAGTACATTGATTAAATAGAAAAATACAATGTTAGTTAATACGTTTTTTTTCCCGTTATATTAAGTTATCTCCTTGGCGGCGCAAAACTAATTTAATCGATGCGAAAATAGTTAATGCTGTTTTGTAATAAACAGTCATGTAATAAATAAAGGAGTAGGAGGTGCAAAAACTCATTGTATTAAACACCACAAAATTAGTGGCTACCTAAATAGAGTGAATTTTCACTGGTTTGTTTGCCTGATAATAGCTTATACATTACTTCTCCTAATAAATTAATGAAGTTACGTCAGCAATATATTATGGAAACTACTATCTAGCGGACGGGCCCGTAACTACTTCAAAAAACTAGGTCTCAGTCTCGGTAATTCGAGTTTCTTCCCCATGGTACGGCCGACGTGGCGTCGCGGATAACTACAGGCTTCGATAATTCTGCTGTTAGGCAGAATAATACAATGATAAAAATGTCTCCTTCGTGGCGTATTTACACGCACACGTACGACTAAACCACGAGAGCGTCTTGGGAAATAAAGTTTTATCTCCCTTGGAAAATTTGGCCACGGCATACCTTATTTTTCCCCTTCGTACTTTGAAATAAAAACATAGATTAACATAAATTGGCTTAATATCGCACAAATTATTTTCAGACAGACACATAATGGGATGGAAAATTTTCGGACAGGTTTGTTAATAAATATAATCCAGCCAAGTGAGTATATATAGAAATGAGCTATTACAACAAATTAAAAATTACTTAAACGCCTTTAGCAAAAAAAAATAATAAGAATTTTCTTTTGGAGTTGGCACATTATAAAAGTAATACCCCCAAACAAATTGTGTGCAAGTTTTTTTTTGGTAAAAAAAACGAAAAGGCAGTCATGGGGACTGTCGACAGAAGTGAAAACTTAAAACTTTTGTTTTTGAATGTGTAATATTACATAATTTCTACGTCAAATGTACGTAAGAAAATTTTACCCATCCAAAAATAGTCCAACACGCACATGATACAGTCGAGTATATACAATGTATTAGTGTATATATGCGTATACATGCACACAGGCCGCTGCGCGTCGCCATTCAGTTCTGGCGCAAAACGCCACTAGCATGTCGGTGACGCGAACCCACAAGTTTTGCCGCTACCAATAATCGCTCAACGAGGCTGAAGAGGTTTTCACTTTAAAAAAAAAATTAAAAAAAATGGTTGTCAGTAAAGTCGGTTTACGGACGATAGTTTAACGTGACAACGTCATAATAAAACATTGATGAAATGATTGATACGTTTATGAATAAAATTGAATCATTTTTATTGAATTATCGCTATTTCGTATGGATACAAAGAATGAGCGAAATGAAATCTACAATTTAATTGATTAATTTACTTTTATTTGCACTCATTAATTCAAAATATGTTTATTACTTTAACGAAGAGATTATTTTAACTATAACTTTTATACATGTTTGCTATTTAACTTGTTCCAATCTGTGTTATTCTGTTAAGGATAGGACGATGATAGGAAAAGTAGGGAACGAATGGGAGTGTTTCAAGTTTAATGTGCCTCGAAAAAGTCAGATCGATGGTTGTTCCAATCGAGTGGAAGAGAGAGATGGATGCGGCGCAAGCGTCCAATGAGCGTAACGGGACACAATTTTTTCGTGCGTGCAGCCGGCGTTCATCGATTTATTAGACGTCAAGTCAAAAAAAAAATATTCGTAGGTCCTTCGGTGGGCTGTACTCGGGCCAACGTGCAGGAGTGTGGACTCGGAAGTCCACCTGCGGGTGTAGGCCGAGCCGCACAGGGACCTCAGGGCTCGCCACCCCGCATCGCCGGCTGCACGTGTCACGTGGTCGGATGTACGTCTGGCCGGCTCGGTTCGGCCGGTCGATACCCGCGCACGCCAGCCGACCTGCCGCCTCGCCCGCTTCCCCCGGGAAGCCTTCTTTTCGCAGACGAGGGAGCCAAAACCCGAAGTTTCCCCGCAGTTCATGCTCGCTTTTTTTTTCCCCGTATCCTTAATGTATGTAGCTATCCCAGTGGCGTAGCCAGGATTTGTGTATGCGGGGTGTTAAGAAGCATGCCGCCGGACCTCCCCCCCCCCCCCCCCCCCCCCCCCGTATTGAAGCGGGGGGTCCGGGGGTCCTCCCCCGAGAAAATTTTTTATTTTAAGGTGTAAAATAGTGCTATTTTAGCAGTTTTCGGTACTTAAATTTAAATATTGTAATGGTAAAAATTTTATTAATTTTAATATGAAATTTGTTTGAGTGATGAATATGTTTGAGTGATGTTTGTACCCCTAACCCCTCCCCTGGCTACGCCACAGAGCTATCCTAACCAAATCAACCGTCCACAATGTTTTAAAGTATTTTATAATGTAGCTAACCTAACCTAATTGACCATTAGTATCATTTTATCAACACCGCCATATTTATTTATAATGAACAAAAAAAAAAAAAAAAACCGCAGATGCACGATCGGGCGTTTGGCTCTCTCGTCTGTGAAAAGAAGGCTTCCCCAGCGAGGCCGACGTACGGCGGAGATGTGGAACGCAACTCCCTCGGGTGCTTTCAACAATCTGTACCGGACGTCCCTCGCGCGTCCAACCGTTTTCACACTTCTAAAAAAAGAGGGGGTTGTCTGTAAAGTCGGTTTACGGACTGTAATTTTACGTGATAACGTCATAAGAAAACATTGATGATAATTTGCATACTTTTTTCAATTTTCAAATATTATTTACAGTTTTTTTTTGCAAATTTAATTTAAATAATTTGTTTAAATATAATCACGAACAATTTAGCTAAAAAAAAAAAAGCTCGCCTTAACCTGTTTTGGTATTACAGAAGATTTTCTCGCACGGTGGTTCGCCGGTTCTTGCACGCTCGGCTCAGGCGGAACGTGACAATTTTTCGTGCGTGCAGCCGGCGTTCATCGGTTTATAAGACATTAATCACGTCAAAAATACACTTTAAAATCCAAACACTGGGAACAGAACTACACATCCCGCCATTAGGCTGGCCCGGAACGACCAATCTGTCCCTCGGGTAGGACAGTAGTAAACTGTATAAGGGATTGCTCCCACATTTTGGTTTGGTAACCCAGCCCTCTTGGCATGAGCCCTACCGGCCTGGGGCCCCCACGGGCGTGGAAACGGAATACGCCGTATACGCGAAGCGGGAGAGGTGTTAGAGATCCAGCTATGTCCAGAGGCCGAGGCTACCCATTTAAGCATATAGCCACTGCCTCACTCAGCTAACTAGACAATTGGCTGCGTCATTAGCTCTTAGACGTAGAGACCGGAAACATTCGCGGATTCATTTCACCTCAGTGCTGCCTCTGCTATTGGCTCACAACTCACCTGGACGAATCTGGGCCAGTGAGAAACACTCAACCGAAGCTGTATCGAATCACAGGCCGCTACGTTGGGACACCTCCACAATACAGCAGCCAATGAGAGGGTGACATATGAACGAGTGTACTTAGAACTATAAAGTTCATCCTATAGGTCATTAAATCCGCGAATTCTTCCGGTCCCTATTTATCAGCGTTGCTGGCGCCTACCCCGTAGGACACCCGGCTCCTGTGAGTGTCGGCCCCCTTTCCATCCATGTCGCCCCATGCCTCATGTCGGGCAACAACTGCATGCGTGAATTTTTATAACAGCGCGGGGCCCCAGACATACGCACCTGTACGTCGTCACCCACTCCTGGGTTCGGACTCGAACCCAAGACTGCCGGACCTTCAACTTCAGCGTATAGAAAAGTATAAATCGATACATGGTTTGCGAAAAATAATGTACGCAAATGTAGACAACATCTCTCAATTTGGCGTAGCTTAATAACGCGTTGAGAACATATGAGCATTATTTATGCATTTGCACAGAATCACAATTTGCAGCTAAAGACGCTGACGCTTCAATGTTATAAAGGGAGAAGATAAGAAAAAAAATTCTGTATCAAACTAAAGAAAATATGACTTCCATTCTGAGATAATTAAAAAAAAAGTGAGCGAATCTTTCCGTACTCGCCAGAAATGTGTAACATATAACATCGGTAACGCGCAAATTATTGTGTTCTCATGTTGAAAATTTTCTTATAATACGAAATTTAACGTAGAATTGTTAATAATAATGCCATGCTTGATAAATCAATACGAAAATTGTGTTTTCAAACTACAGTTCTTGACATGAATCACACGTAGTTTCCGCACCCGCCGCTATAAATATCGCAGCGGGAGCAGCTTCGTCGACGATTGTATCATTTGATTAGCAGATTGAAATTTTAAACCGTATAATGAAACAGCTCCGATAAAAGCGAAAAAAGACTTTAAGAATACCAAATCCTGCTTTGGGCCTGATTTTAGACCAAAGCCACAGGTATTTTTGAGGACTAGAACTGGAAATTTCCCCTCAAAACGGGATTTTTTTTTGCTCACAATAAGGAAAGTTTTATTTTTCTGATTTTTTTGTGGAATTTTTGTTCTAAAAACTGGAAATTTAAACGGATTTCGGGCATATTTTGAGGATTTATTTTTGCAAAATTTTAAATATAAGGTCATCAAGATGACTGCTGTGACGTCAAAATCCAATATGGCGAACCTCTGTTCCGGGTCCACACCCAGAACCGGCCATCATATACTACTGACACATCAAAAAAATAATTTTCATTGGTCCTTTTTTTATTTACTGCGTTTTGTTTGATATAGCAAAACGACTAGCACTATAATGAGCCACGTTTTTTCAACTGGAAAGAAAAGTATGATTTTCCCAACACAGAAGGGCTGTCCGTGTGCTACCGGGTGCCCGGGCGGAAACGTACTTCAGGGGGAAGACAGCCGGCGTCATCGTCGCAGCCTTCGGGCAGAAATAAAACCCCGCGTTTACGACCGGTCGTAAAGTGGACGTAAAATGTCGTTTTGTCGCCGCTTTGGGGCTCCTGCCGCCTGTCAAAGACTTCGAGACGGCCGTCGTATCTAGCGCCCTCTCGCGGTGCACTAGATATAGCGTCTCTCGTGTTCTAGTTTGCAAGAGTGCATCTAGGTGGGCATTAGATGGGCATTCACTATTTCCAATGCACCGGCTTCTGTCATTAGCGCTGTTCTCAGGTACCACACAGTCGTAAACAATAACAAAAGCGAAACGTCATACAAACATTTTGAACAATAGTTTGTGGAGATTAGTGCGACAGTAATAGTTGCGAGTTGCATAAGCTAATCTTATTAGGAAATATTGAGGTTGTCACAGATGACAAAGTATTGAAATGCCATCAAAAAACCTGTTAATAAAATTTTCTATAATTTATTTATTTTTTTTTAGTTTTATTTTCTACTTCGAAAAAAAAAAAAGACGTAGCCACCCACTTTCTTCTTGGATACGCCCATGGCCCCAGTAAGGAATTGCTCATTATCCTAATAATTATTTTCCTGCGGAGTGATTGAAGGAAATTATGGAAAACTGAATTCAAGGTGCGTGGACGGAGATTCGAATCTTGATCCTTTAGCATGCGAGTCTCAAGTTTTTTTTTTTTTAAATTTTAACAGTTGTGCCACTTGATTTTGAAGACGCGAGATCATCCGAAAAAAAGTGCCAGACGTTCTTAAAGTGTGACATGGAATGAGAGTCTTACGATGGAGCAATCAGCGAGTACATATGGATAGGAAAACTGAAGTGTGCTGAGAAAACCCTCCAGTCCATTTCGTGTCCACACACGTGAGTAGAACCAGTATCTCCAATTGTGGTAGGTGTCTGGGCTGACCACCAACTCCATATTCACGGATGACAATTATATGAATGGCCGCATACACGCTCAGTTTAATTCCTCAGGTTTGTCAATTGGATGAAACTTCTATGTGAGAAGTATAAACCAAGATCAAGAAACAAGAAAAGGGAGAGAATCAGCGATAACAAGAAGACCCTAGTATATTATAGTAAACCGGCTTTTTAAAGGTTGAATAAGGACACGAGTCAAGACTATGCAACATAACCCCTTGTATACCCTAACAAGGATTTAATCTAGTTGGCGTATGAAGATGCGCTAGTAACTTGGCACACCTAATCTGTTCAGTTCACCTGAATCCTGTTCGGAAGAATGAACTGGGCGGCCGTACACCGTTAAAAATCTTCACCTTATCCAGGAATCTAGGTCCAAAGTCGGTTTTAAGTTTTTTTTTTTACGTGTGATCCGCGTGCAAGAAATGTAGGCGAGCACTGAAAGACTAGCTCACGTGTTTTGTTATTTGTGTCAGGGGCGCAACAACGGGGGGGGGGGGGGGGGGGGGGAATAAATTTTGCCCCCCCCCCCTCCCCTCTGAAACCTTGAAGTGGGGGCAAACGGGGGCAAAGAAAGTACTGTGTAATCAATTTTTATATGATAAAACTGCTTAAATAGCACAATTTTCCACCTTGAAATACACATCTTCCCGGGGGAGGACCCCCGGACCCCCCGCTTCAATAGGGGGGATCAATGATTCTTTATAAAAAGGTATATCCTCCCCCCCCCCCTTTGGAAATTTAGTTGTTGCTCCCCTGGTTGTTGGTGTTGTTGTAACAAGGCAGTGATGTGAAGGACACAGACGTGTCGACTGTTGCAGGTATCGAGTACCTGACCGGGGAGAACTTCCTGGACATGCTGGACAACGGAGTGCTGGTATGCCAGTTGGCCAGGGTTATACAAGAGAGGGCGCACCAGGCGGTCAGCGCCGGGACCACTCCCGGGGTGAGCACTGATGCACTCACTGCTGGGCCCCCCGGGGTCTACGGACCACGCAAAGGAACGCAACCACGCAAAAACTATAGGGACCGGAAAAATTCGCGGGTTCCATGACCTCTAGGATGAACTTTATAGTTAGTTCTAGGTACACTCGGTCAAATGTCACCCTCTCATTGGCTGCTGTGTTGCGGAGGTGTCCCAACGTAGCGGCCTGTAAATTCGATGCAGCTTCGGTTGGGTGTTTCTCACCGGCCCGGAGTCGTCCAGGTGAGTTGTGAGGCAATAGCAGAGGCAGCACTGAGGTATAACTATTTGAATTTCCTGCTGTCGTGGAATGAATCCGCGAATTTTTATGGTCCTTAGCAATAACGTAACACGTGATCAATGCGAGAGAATCACGGCAAATACACCTATCCCTAGGGACCGGAAAAAATTCGCGGATTCATATCACGACAGCCTGAATTTCAAATAGTCATACCTTAGCGCTGCCTCTGCTATTGGCTCACAACTCACCTGGACGACTCTGGGCCGGTGAGAAACAATCAATCGAAGCTGTATCGAATCACAGGCCGCTACGTTGGGACACCTTCACAAGGCAGCAGCCAATGAGAGGGTGACATTTGACCGAGTGTACGTAGAACTTTAATGTTCATCCTAGAGGTCATTAAACCCGCGAATTCTTCCGGTCCCTACGCTATCCCTCACTTAGCACGTCTTAAGTTTGCACGGATTCATTTAGCGCGATGTTAATTTTACTGCCCCAGTCTTGAATAGCACGTCTGTGGATTTCAGTTAGCGCGAAATCTCCACAGGCAAAAAAAAAAAGTCGGGCCTGACGCCACGTTCTGTTTCATCTTTTGTAAACAACAGAGATGTGCCGTGTATTGCAATAGGAAACTCGTAAGAAATACGCGAGGCAAGTTGTGTCAGCGAACCTGGCGGAGTGGAGTGTAACTACGTTTTTTTTCTCTTTTAACAATGTGTTTTGAGTGCGTGAGAGTACTGGCATCTAGCGGCGTGGAGTGGAAACAGCTTGAAAGCATTGCAGTAAATTGACTCGCGCTTCGCCAATGATAATAATTGTTCAGAGTTTCCCATATTTGGTCGTATCGCGATATTTGATCACGGTCGTGTAAAAGGCCCGTCTACAACAATCCGAACCCGTGGGCGGTACGTGTGAAGGACGTCACATTTGCAGTGTAATGAGGAATAAGATTATTTGGCGAAAAATGCATGCCCCTAACACCCCTTTTACATATGCGTTAGCGTTTCCTTGAACGCAACATTTTAAAAACTACGTTGGGACAAATGAGCCTATTTTATCTACTGTGGTGCATATTTGCTGCGTTTTCAAGAACGCTGGTAGTTATGACATGCAGCTTTTGGGCATTTCCCAAAACCATTTGTGTTGTGTTGTGTGGTACGTGGTACATTTTATCCACAGAGCTGCCAACCCTGTCACTACTTCCGAGGTCACTAAACACAGTTTCGTTCTGCATGATGTTCGTTGTGGACTTTTACAGAGCAGTGGCGTACGCCCCCTTCCCGAATTCCTAGAGAATCCTTGAAAATATATCATTCCCACCGATAAAAAAAAAGAATTTGAAAGCAAACAGAAATCAAACAGTCAAAGAGATCATCTCCCCCAAAATTGTCAAACGAAATTCTGCATACGTTCCCGGTACAGAGAAGTAAGTCCAGCGCAAAATCAGTAAAATTGTAGTAAATGTTATGTTGAATTTTTTTTGCGACTTTAAATTGAGGCCGTATATTTGGAATAGCACCTGTGAAAGAGTCTCTCTCTCTCCCTCCCTCTCTTTCCCCCCCCCCCCCCTCTCTCCCTCCCTCTCTCTCTCTCTCTCCCTATATATAAAACAAAATTTAAAAGAAGCAACAGTGGTTAGTTTGACCATGGGCGTCGCAACCGGGGGGGGGGGGGGACACGTCCCCCCAATAATAAAAGTTTTCAATTTCGTCCCCTCCAATAATATATTTAGTTTCGTAGTTATATTAAAAATATGATTTTTGTGATAGAACCCATATGTTGCGCAATTACTAATGATTTTGTGTGGATATAGCACCAGCAGATATGTTAACTGTGTTTTTACAAATTTGTTCTCTGAAAATATTTTTTTTTATAAAAAATAAATTATATATTGCAACCAACTATAATTAGAATATTTAGGAAAGAAAAATTTCTAAAAACCGTCTTTTTGCATCTTCAAACCCCAAATTTTCCCGGGGGAGTGCCCCAGGTCCTCCCGCTTCCCCCCCCCCCCCCCCAGGGGATGGATATTCCTCAACAACTAAATCAATTGAAGTCCCCCCCCAAAATATATATCCTTGCGACGTCCATGGTTTGACTGCATTAAAAAAAAAAATCACAGCTGTTAACAGCGTTCGCGCACGCAAACGCGTGAACGAAACGCGGCGCTGGAGCGAACACGAGGAGCGCGCGCATGCGCGGGAGGAGGCCAATGAGCCACGAGGCGAGGGGCATGCGCAGACGGGGGGTGTGTGTGTGTGCTCGTCCCGCAGCCGGTGCCCACGATAGCGCGGCGACTCTGGAGCACCGCCAGCAGAGGCAGCTTCTTCGCGCGGGACAACATGGACAACTTCATACAGTTCTGCCAGAGACTGGGCGTGCACCCCAACTTGCTCTTCGAGAGCGATGACCTGGGTGAGTCTCGAGGATCGCTCTGGCTTTCCCTGCCGTTGTCTTCTTGGCTTCTGGAGCTCCAGCCGCGTCGGAAGGCGAAGATTCCCCAGACGTTTCGGTCGGACTAGCAGTAGTCATCTTCAGGGTAGCAGTTACCTACTGAAACCCTGATTGTTGACAAGTTGAAATCATAAAGGATGTTTCTTTAGATAACTGCGGCCCTGAAGATGGCGAGTGCAAGATCTATCGAAACTTCTGGGAAATCTTAGTCTTCGACACAGCTAGAACCCAGAAACTGTTTTTCCTTTTTCTCGTGGAGATGTATTTATATTTTTTGTTGCAGTTTGCCCATTCAACTAACACAGTGCAGGTAAATTAGGTAACGAAATAAGCCATAGCCTATTGTAGAAAACAATTAAATTATTTGTTTGGAGTAATTTTGTGAAACCTTATAAAATCTTAAGTATGATATTTGGACTAGGATTCAGACCGGAGAACTCCCATAAGTTAGTCAACTGTATTTTATAATTGCTCCCCTTGTGCAAATACATCCTCCCAAATAGTTTACAGTTGAAATTTTATTTTTTATTGATTGTGAGTGAGCATTTTTGAGTACTGTAACGTGTCAGTAGTTTTAAGTGAAAATAAATATATTTATTAAAACTTTTATTTTATTGTTTGGATTTAAAAAATATTTTCAGTAGTATTACACCTACTCCGTTCTTGTGGTCATGTTGATAGGCTAGTTGAACTTTGATAGCGTGACATGGCATGGTGCAAAGTGCGAACAATATCCTGTCCAGCTTTCCCTTGACAGTTTGGACCATGCGCTCAGCCTGACCATTACTGGAGGGATGGAAATTGTGTTGATTTCATCAACCGAATGCCATTTTTTCCTCCCCCGGGCGAATGTCTTCATTTCCAAGGACGCATGGGCAGACACGTCTGAAACTACACATCCAGGTATCCCGTGAACACTGAAACTACCTAGGTACTGATGCTGATGAGCTTGATGGCACGACTCTCGCTTCTGGCCATCTCGAGTAAGCATCCATCCACTGCCAGAAGGAAAAAAAAAAACTTTACCTTGAAAAGGACCCGAAGAGATCGACGTGAAACCCCAGCCCCGTGGTTTCGTTAATTATTCGGTGCCTCTCGCCTCAGTTGGGGGTCAGTCGCGAGACAAAGAATAGCGAAAGTAAGAAGGGGGTCGTTACCACAACGCCGAACGTACAATAACGCCGAATGCCAAATTGACCGCAACGCCGACAGCTAGAAAACTGCTGTGTATCACAACGTCGAAAAATGTTGCTGCGGGGAGGGGGGCCACAGGAGCAAAATGAAAAAAACAACTGAATGAGTTTGGGTGCTAACCATACCTAACCTAACCTTTGTGGCAGTCCTGCAATGACATTTTTCGGCGTTAATGTATATCGGCGTTGTGGTACACAGCAGTTTTCTAGCTGTCGGCATTGTAGTCAATTTGGCATTCGGCGTTATTGTATGTTCGGAGTTGTGGTGCGTCCCCGTAAGGAGGACTCATAAACGGCGTAGTAGCGAGTCAAGGCTTAGGTAGTTTCCACACGTGTGCCAGGCGGTACTGGAGGGTGGTGTTGTTAATCCGACGGTGGAGTTCATGTCGAGCCTCTTGTTTGCCGGTCCTTGGTTCCCCTCGAGGGGTGTTTGGGGAGGAAAATCATTTCAGCATCTATCAAAGCTGAGACTGCTCGACATCAATGATGCCAAGATCCTGTCAACCCGAGTTCTGCTCGGGGGGCATAGGGGCTGTACGTGTGTTTAACCGCCGTACAGCTATTGATGGGAGGGCTATTTTCTGGTGATCCGCGCACTGATTGTGAGGGAAGAGAAAAATCACCTTTTTCATCAGAGTACCGGTCCTTCACTGGATCAGCCAATGGTTCATATTTCTTGTCCTCTGAGCAGGGATGTCGGAACGTTTTCATGAGTGGGGGGGCGAAAAGATGTATCACACTTACCTAAGTCCTAGAGAGAGAGGGGGGGGGGGGGGGTCCGGGGCCCTCCCCCGGAAAAATTTGAAATTTTAGATGCAAAATTGTGCTATTTAATGAGTTTCCGAACCAAAATATTAAATATACCATTCCAAGAATTTGATGACGTAGTATTTATTAAATACTACTCTGACAGTAGATGTAGTACAATTTAAATAAGATACCATCTAGGAATTTGCAATTATTTTCCAGTATATTGACAATCATAAATGTGATTTTCTAATCAACGTGATCACCAATGCAACGTTTGTATAACTACTGGTCGAGAAAAAATACTACTAGGACCAAACATTTATTCTGGGAAAAGGAGGGGGGGGGGGGGGCGAAATGCTACTCCCCGCCCCCCCCCCCCATGCATGACAGCACGGGGGTGACTCGCCCCTGCTGCCCCCCCCCCCCCCGTTCCGATGTCCCTGCCTCTGAGTGGGGCGGCGCAGTCAGGGCCGGCGCGTCCATATAGGCGAACTAGGCAACCGCCCAGGGCGCCAAGTAGTTGGGGGCGGCGCAGCACGACACATAACAGCTGATATAATAATATGTTTAACGATTATTTGAAACTAGATGTAAATTTATTTTTGCTAACAGTTTTGAATGTTTATATTGATATCAGTAATTATTTAAAGTCCACAGTTACCTGTTTTATGATTTGTAATAAGTTAAAAAAGTAAAAAAAACAACAAAA
This sequence comes from Bacillus rossius redtenbacheri, assembly GCF_032445375.1. Taxonomy (NCBI): domain Eukaryota; kingdom Metazoa; phylum Arthropoda; class Insecta; order Phasmatodea; family Bacillidae; genus Bacillus; species Bacillus rossius. The sequence goes on along the minus strand of NC_086338.1, from coordinate 44,537,838 downwards.
AAACACAAGCCTGCTTACATTTGATCGTTGACAAAATCTTAGGCTTTACGTGATGTACTTTGAGGCAAGGAAAATTTTTTTTTGGGGGTTCCGGCCCGGGGTGGGGCGCATTAAGATTTTTTCGCCCTAGGGCGCCAATTGACCTTGCACCGGCCCTGTCTGCAGTGCTGCAGAACCGGCCGCGCAGCGTGGTGCTGTGCCTGCTGGAGGTGGCGCGCATCGCGGCGGCGCGCTATGCCGTCGAGCCGCCGGGGCTGGTGCAGCTCGAGAAGGAGATCGCCGCTGAGGAGGAGGAGTCGGCCGCCAACTACCACTCCGACTCGGGCCTGTCGCACAGCTCCTTCATGTCCTGGCAGTTCCAGCCGTCGCCCGCCGTCACGCCGCGCCACGACAGGATGCGCCACAGCAGGTGCGCCATCAGTAGCGGAACCAGAGGGGCTCAAGCCCCCTCCTAAAGCATCTGTGGGTCCACCATTGTTTTATTGTTTGCCTTGATAAAGCCTAGCCTCAGCTGGGTCAAAGCCCCTCCCGAACCAAAATCCTGGATCCGCCACTGTATGTGTGTGTATGTAGGCGTGTGTGTGTATATATATGGGTGCATTCTGGCCGGGCATACCATAATATTGACCAACACTAGCAGCTTGGTCATACCACGGCTAGTGATATTGTGTTCCCCACGGCGAGTGGTAGGAAGAGGGTGGAATGGGGTGTCTTTCAGTAGCGGATACAGAGGGGGAGGGGGCTAAGGGGCTCAAGCCCCCTTCAGAAAGCAACTGTGGGTCCACTATTGTTTTAGTTGTTTGCCTTGATAAAGCCTAGCCTCAGCCGGGTCAAAGCCCCTCCCGAACGAAAATTCCTGCATCCGCCACTGATTGCCTTGCAGCTCGTCGTCGGCCATCGGCAGCGCGGGCCGGCAGGGGCGCGCCCCGGTGGCGCGGCCGCGCAGCAGCGACCGGCGCAGCCTGGTGCTGACGGGGGCGGAGCGCCGGCAGAACGGGGCCGGGCGCGAGCAGGAACCGCGCCGCCCGGCCAGCGAGGGCGACGCCGCGCCCAACGGGGGCGGAGCGGCGAGCGACGGCGCGCCCAGCGACACGCTCGAGGACGACTGGTCGCGCGCCAGCAGCGAGGAGCCAGAGCCGGAGACCGACGAGGAGCCCAGCGAGCTGGACCGCAGGGTGGGTCCCTAACTCCCTAGTGCGCTTGCTTGAGCCAGAGCATCAACCCGACCGGGATAAACAAAAAAAAAAACAACCTTGAATTAGACTGTAAGAAACCAGTGAATTATTTGCAGAGACCGGAAAAATTCGCGAGTTCATTTCGCGATAGGCTAAAATACAACTAGTTATACCTCAGTGCTGCCTCTGCTATTGGCTCACAACTCACCTGGATGACTCTGAGCCAATGAGAAACACCCAACCAAAGCTTTATCGAATCACAGGCTGCTACGTTGGTGTAGATTCACATAAAGTCCTTTAATAACTACTAAGGTAGTTGTCAACAATACACGACTACATAGACGGATAATTAGAAACACTGCTTAGTTAGGTACAGATAAAACATTATACACTACTTCTCGTGTATGTCGTCCATTATGGCGCGAGTTCACTGTCGCCAACCTAGGAAACCCAACTTATCCACGACATCTCCTTTTTTCTGCTTCTTGGGCCTAGGTTTCGAATGCAATGGTCAGGAGTTTAACCTGGCCTGACTTAACTAATTCACAAATTAAGTTTCTCAGGTGGAAGTACTCTTCTCCCACTGCGTGTTTTGGTTGTCACTGGTGTGGCTGGGTGTTTTCCTGTCACTGTTGGAAAGTCCTCATTGTCGAATCCCCGAAACTCTGGAGATCCGTCGCTGTGATGGGTGGTCGCCGACGCTGGTGTGGAAAGTATTGACTGTAGGTCCTCTTGATGCTTAGCTGTTGGCGAGACAGGCTCTGTTTGGTGCGGAGTGTAGGGCTGCTCGGGCTGTGTTACCGGGGGCTTCTTGAGCTTGAGGAACCAAGAATTCCTGCGATATTGTCCCTTGGGCGTGTCAATTATATACGATCTCGCGTTGGGTACGTGTGTCAATACTTTTGCGGGTACCCAAAGTTTGTGCGCCTCACGGTAAAGGACCTCCTGTTGCCTTGAGTTGGTGCGGCAACCGTTTGTTTTTATTGAATTGATCCGTTTGGGCTTTTCTTATCGCCGTCAGATGCTCTTGAACTTTTTCCACTAATTCCGGCTGCAAAAGTTCTTTGGAGGATGGTAGGGTCGTTTTTGTCCTGCGTCCCATGAGTCTTTGCACAGGGGAGCCGAGTTTTCCTCTTGGTGTATTTCGATGATGTAACAATGCTAGCCATATGTCTGATGCATCCTCAGCACATTTTGCAAGAAGATTCTTTGCTTCCTGCACATACCTTTCTGCTAGTCCATTAGAGCGTGGAAAGTGAGGGCTTGATAGTCTGTGTTTAAAGTTCCAGTCTTTGCAAAATTTTTGGAACTGATAGGATGTATACTGCGGGCCTCCGTCAGTGCGAAGCTCGTCTGGGATTCCATGTTGAGAAAACCAAATTGTTAACTTCGTGATGATTACGTCGCTAGTGGTTGAACTCAACATCACAAAGTCAAAATAGCCAGAGTACGAGTCAACAACAAGGAGATATTCTTTCCCTTTGTACTGGAACATGTCTGAGGCGACATATTGCCAGGGTCGGGATGGAACTTGCTCACTGCTAAGAAGCTCCTGTGGTGAATCATTTTGAATTTTTTTGGCATGTAGGACATTTTTTAACGTACCTGGTGATGTCTTGCGCCATACTTGGCCAGAACACATGTTCTCGTGCCAATGCCAGTGTGCCTTGAGTTCCTTTGTGGGATAGGTGGAGTTGTGACAAAACTAATGATTTCCAACCGGGGGGTATTACTATTTTGTTGCCCTTGAAGATTATGTCTTCATACACTGCTAATTCTTCACGGAAAGTACAGTATTTTTGCAGGTTGGCCGGTGCTTGATTTCTTGTGTCTGGCCAACCTTGCAGTATCATCTGACGAAGATCCAACAGTTCTGCGCTTTCCTGGATACAGTCCTTCAGTTGTAGTGCTCGTGAGGGTGACAACGGTATGGTCACGTGTACTTCAAACATGGGCTATGGGTCTGGCTCTGGCACGTTGTTACAGTCTCGGCTCAATGTATCTGCTATGTGCAGTTTCGTTCCTTTCCTGTAGATGATGGTTGGGTTGTATGGTAGTATTTCAAACTGTATTCTGTGGAGTCTTGCTGGGCTGTCTTGGAGGGGTTTCTTGAAAATTGCCTCTAATGGCTTGTGGTCTGTTTCTATAGTCAAATGCTGGTTTCCCCAGATGTATTCATGAAATTTTTTGCAAGGCGACAATATGGCATAGGCTTCTTTTTCTATTTGGCTATAGTTCTGTTGGAACTTAGAGAGTGCCTTAGACGCGTACATAATAGGCTGGCCCTCTTGAATGAGCACTGAAGCTACAGAGTGGCTACTGGCATCTACTGAGAGTGTTACCGGCGTAGTGTGGTCATAGTATCTCAGAAGAGGTGGAGATTTTAATGATTCCTTAAGTGCTGCAAATGCAGTTTTTTGTTCTGCATCCCAGTGCCACGCAACGGTTTTTTCCAGTAGTTTTCTAAGTGGCGCTGACAGTTCTGCAACTCTGGGAATGAATTTGGATAAGTAATTCACCATTCCTAGAAATCGTTGAAGTTCTATGACCGATGATGGTTCCTTCAATCTTTCAACTGCTTCTGTTTTCGCCAGATCTGGAAGGATTCTCGTGTCAGACAGTATGTGTCCTAAGAATTTTATTTGTTTTTGTGAAAACGCACTTGCTTGGGTTAAGTGTTAGCCCTGCTTCTTTCAGGTTGCTGATCGCCACGTTGGTGATTTCCTCTAATTCTTCCTGGCTTTCTGCATGTATAAGGATGTCGTCCATCGAACATTCTGCACGTGGTACATCTCGCAGTGTGTGACTCATTTCCTGCTGAAAAACTTCGGGTGCAGAAGCTAGTCCAAACGCCATCCTTTTGCATTTGTACCTGCCCCATGGTGTGGCAAACGTCAGGTATTGGGACGTTCTATCGGTCACTTTGAGCTGCCAGAATCCCTTTTTGCAATCAAGGAGTGTGAAATATTTGGATCCCTTTAGTCGAGCTGTTATTTCCTCTACAGTATGTAAGGGATAGTGTTGTCTCTTTAGGTTTTTGTTTACATCAGATAGGTCCATACAGATTCTAACTTTGCCATTTTTTCTCACCAATACCATGGGAGATACTGCCGGCGTAGGTTCGTTAACGCGTTCGATGATTCCATTTGTAACCACGTAATCGAATTCTTCTTTAACTTGACCTCGAATGGCGTAAGGTACTTTCCTTGATGGGTAGATGGTGAATTTTGGTTCTTCTACCAGGTCGATGTCATATGCAAACTCTTTTAAACATCCTATCCCTTCGAAAAGCAGTTGGTAATTAATATTAAATGGTTTATTTGAATTCAACTTTGAAGCGATTGACATCGTTAGCTGTGATAAAAGTGTACTTCTTGAACATAATTTAGTAACTCACATCCAAGGCTATCGTCTGGAAGGCGGTAGTGGGTTCCCGATGACGCTGTTGCTCTTAGCCGTCCCGTCGTCGTGCCTTCCTCGCCTGGCAGACCTCGCACTCCCGCACGTACTCACGTACATTGTGCGTGATACGGGGCCAGTGGTAGTGTCGGCTAATCTCCCGTCGTGTTTGGTCGGTCTCCGGGTGTCCGGCGAGATTGTGGTCATGTAAGAACCGGAGCGTCGCCTCACGAGCCTCCGGCGGGACGTAGGTCCGCCAGTCCCTGTGTTCTCCCGGTGTTCGTGTCATAATCACGCCCTGTTGCACGTGCCACGCTTCGTCCCCGGCGATCGCCTGTTGGCGGCGTCGGTCGGTGTCTAGTGACGTCCCTTGGGCTCGGCTGACCCGGTGCTGTACACCGGTCATTGTGTTGGGCGGGTCCTCGTCCCCGTCCACATCTGCCGTGATGCACGTACACGCCGCGTCATGTCGTGTCCCGTCGTCTGCTGTGCCCGGCGGTAGTATGCCCTCCCAGTCGTCGGTGTCCGTCAACTCCGCCTGCTTGTCAGGTTCTCGTGAGAGTAAGTCCGGCAGCTGGTTTTCGGTGCCAGGGATATGTTCAACGTCGAAGTCAAAAGACTGGAGGAACAGGGCCCACCGGATTAGTTTGCCCTTCCTTCCCTGCATGGTGTGTAGCCATGTGAGGCATCGATTGTCATTCCTCAGCGTGAAGCTCTTCCCCTCCAGGTGGGGCCGGTACCTCTTCATGGCCCAGACTACGGCTAGACAATCTTGCTCGTTACAATGGTACCGGCGTTCGGCCGGCCCGAGCTTCGCGCTAGCGTAGTCGACGACCTCCTTGTCGCCATTCTGGCCCACGTGAAAGAGTACCGCGCCCACGCCACGTGCGCTGGCGTCCGTCTGTAGGTAGAGGCGGCGCCCGGGGTCTACTTGCGTGAGTATGTGGCAGCGGGTGAAGGCGGCTTTTATCCCGTCAAAGGCACGTTGCGCGTGTTCGCTCCATCGGTACCGTGACTGAGGGGATAGTAGATCGGTCAGCGGGACTATTATCTGTGAAAATTCGGGTATGTAGCTCCTAAGCCAGTTCACGAGGCCAATGAACCGTTGCAATTGCTTGCGTGTTCGTGGGGGTTCCGCCTCCGCGATCTTCCGCAAGTGCTCCGGCTGAGGCCGATTTCCTGCCGCGCTCACGAGGTGTCCCAGGAACTCCACTTCTTGTGTCCCGATGTGGCACTTCTGTGGCGTGACCGTTAGGTGGTGTGTGGCAAGGCGTTCCAATACCAGCGCGATGTGTCTAATGTGGTCCTCCCACGTCTCGGAGAATACTATCACGTCATCCAGGTAAGCGATTGCGAATTGACCTAGGTAGCCCTCTAACATTCGGGTCATCATCCCTTGAAATGTGGCTGGGGCGCATTTTAACCCAAAAGGCATGGCGCGAAACTGGAATTTACGTCCGTCAGGAATCGTGAATGCCATTTTCTCCCTGTCCTCAGCTCGTATGGGCACTTGCCAATAGCCGGCCTTCAGGTCGAGTGTGCTGAAGACCCTCGCTCGACCGAGTCCGGCCACGGCGGCCTCGACGCTGATTTGAGGTGGAGGGGCACTGATCGTGATTGCATTTAACGGACGGAAGTTGACGCAAAAACACAATGAGCTGTCCTTTTTGGGGGCCAGAACCTTGCATGCGTTATAATGGCTGCTTGAAGGCTCTATCACCCCGTCCTTGAGCATGTCTGACACCTGTTTGCGGATGGCTCGCTGTTCACGGAATCCGTAGCCTCTTGGGGACTCGTGCACGGGGTTGTCGTCTGTTGTCGGGATATGATGCTCTGTGACAGTGGTGCGCCTGAGGCGGTCGGTGACACTGAAGACGTCTCGCCTCTCTGCTAGTACGCGGTTGACGGCTGCCTGGTACTCGGGAGGGACATTGTGGCGCAACTGCTCCAAGGTTAAGCTCTCCGTGTATGTCTCGGGGGGTGGCGTGAGGCGTGCGCGGTTACCTATATGGACTCGCGTGGGTCTCATTTCTATCACCCCCACCTGCTCTGCTAACCACGGCTGGCCTAGTACGATCTCCTTGTGTAAGTTCTCAACGACAAGGGCAGTCACTGTGGTGGTGAAGTCCCGAAGGCTTACCTTGAGCTCTGCTTGTCCCACCATCACTCCTGGTTGGGTGCTGGTTGCTAGTCTCAGCTCGGCCTGGTGTGGCTGCAGCGTGCCGGGGGCGGTACCAGGTGGGGTGCCACGAAGATGTGACTCGCGCCTGTGTCCACCAGGGCCGCCGCGGGGCGTCCGTTGACCTCCACCGGGAGTCGCAGTAGTCCGTCTCGAGCGCGGGTCAGCTGGTTCAGCTGGGGTGGCGTCTCCTCCGCGTGTTGCGCGGGCTGGGTCGTGGTGTTCGGAGGCATGGTGTTTAGTGCCACACCCCCGGGGTTGCTTTTCGCGTCGTTTGGGGGGGGGGGGGGGGGGGGGGGGGGGGGGTGTTGGTTTGCTGGCGAGTCGATGGCGCGGCACCGCGTGGGTGGTGGGTACCCGCTTGTATCGGAGTCACATCTGACAGGCGACCTTGGCTCTAGTGCGAGGCTGGTGTTCTCGCGCCCCGTGTTACGTTCAGTTTCTGTGGCCTGTTGTACGTAGGCCTCTATGGACTCGGGTCGACAACACCGCAAGAAGGGTTGCAGTTCGTTTCGCATCAGGGCCGTCACTGTAGTGAGAGCGGCGATCGGTTCGGTGGTGGGTGCTACTCGCTTGAACAACTGGATCTTCTGAGCTACGAAATGTTCGGCAGGTTCGCCTTCGCGTTGGTGTTCGCCGTAGAATCGGGAGGTGCACTGGACTAGCGCTTGGTCGGTGTCGAACTGGTTTCTGAGGGACGTCGCGAATTCTTCCCAGGGCATGGCGAACCGTCCCCAGAGGCCTTACCACTGGCGGGCGGTCCCCCTTCAGCTGCTCGCTGATGCGTCCCGACCACTCGTCTGCCGGTATGCCGGACCGTGCTAGCCTCGCTTCGCAGTGCGTTAAGAACTCCTTCGGGTCCTCGTGCCCAACTCCGCTGAATTCGGGTAGCACCAGCTTCCCTGAGTAGCAGGTGCTGTGGCTGTACGCACCGGTGTGTGGTACGGCGAGTGACGATGGTTTGCGGGCGTAAATAGCGGTCGGGTGGGTGTGTGTACCCATCTGGCACGTAGTTGGTAGCGTGTCTACCAATGTCTCGCTGGTCGTTGTTTCCGTTTTGAGTGGTACCCACTGCCACGGTAATTGTACCTGAGATTTTTCCGGTGGTGCCTCGTCCCATGGTCTGACCCAGGTGTGATCGGGCGCTTCGTTCAGGTGGGCTGTGCACTGACACGTTCGGTACCATGGCAGTGATCCCGTCAGCAGGTCGACATTTTTGGGTAGTAGGCAGTGTGCGCACATGACGCTTCTCGGTGGTGCCTGCATGGTTTTGCGGTTGTTCTGGCCTATTGTTTACTATTCACTCGTGCTGGTCAGTGTGCGCGCGCGTGTTGTGCGGTCGGCGTGGCGGTCGGCGGCTGGAGAGGTGCCCAGACAGTCGCACAAAGCGGAGGGCAGAAACGGGCGTTTAGAAGGAGGGGGAGTGCGGATGGGCGTGCGAGGCGATGGCCGAGAGCTTCCGGACAGCCGCACAAAGCGGAGGTCGAAACGGGCGCAGTGTGGAGGGGTGATGGAGGGGTGCTGGTGGTGAGGAGGGGTGCTGGTGGTGACGTCGGTGGTCCGCGTCACTAGCTGGGCCGGAATGTTCGCTGGGGGAGGGGGGTTGTTGTAGCCCCTTTGTCTCCTTGCTGTGTCGCGCCGGTCTGTCTGACCCTAATCCCCTTTTCTGCGCAAAATGGCCATCCTGTGTCCGCGTTGTGGCCGGAAAGAAAAAATGGACAGATAATGGCAAAAAAAAGTTTACCGGGAAAGTTTTCTGTAACGCACTTGAAGGAAGTCTTGAATTTTCTGTTTTCGCCCCACGCAGCGGGCGCCAAATGCCGTCGCCTGGGTTCTCGTGTTCGAGACTCGGCGGTGTCCCTAGCGGGAAGACTGTTTTCTTGCGGGGAAACGTGTCCGGGAGGGCGCCAGGCTAACGAGGTGGTTAGCATCGAAGTGGGTCGTGAGGTCCGAAAGCCCCTGCGTGGCCCACTAGGAACGGCGGCGGTGGTGATGCTGTTAGGGGTCCCTAATGCCTGCTATACCACTGGCCCTACACAGCATAGGATGCTGATCCCTAACTGGATTGGTGAGGTTCAGAAATAACATACACGGCTTTGCACTGTCGTTTACACGCCGCGCACGGAGTGTGCGGAGTGGACGTTTAATTACGTTAGCAAATTACACTTGCAATTACATTCACATGATTTCCCTACATAAAGTACACTGTCATTAAACACTGGGCGCTCTGACGCGCCGTTACTAAAGTTACGTCTTCAAGCCAGTCGAGGTTGAGGGAGAGAGTTTGATTAGAGGCGGATAATCCCGTAATTGGTGAACGGCGACGCGTGGGCCCACCTGGGTGGACCGCGGCTCGCTATTAAATTAAGTAAAGTCTACGATTAGATTTAGCCAGTGCCTGTGCACTCGGCGATTAATTAAAAGTCTGTTGTGGCGGGAGTCGGCCCGTACCGTATATTGCACAGCCCCACGTAATGCGTTGTGCGGGGCGTGTTAAGTTTACGCGGCTGGGTTAGGCCCTACACCGGAAAAGGACCGGGCGCACACGGTGAGTAGTTAAAAAAGGTTTCGGGGTTTGACTCAGATGGAAGTTCAATGAAGACAAAGAGATGATGGCTCCCCGTGGGACGTGCGTCCGTCCCGGTCCGCGAGTCGCGCTGTGCTGGCGTCTGGCCCCGGCGTGAGGGGAGGGGTGAGCTCCCTGTCGCGCCAGAGTTTCTAAAGTTCCATTATTCGTAAAAAATTATATTAGTAACAATAAGCAAGTGGCTCTAAATTCACACAATAAAACTTAATGATTAACTTAATATATATATATATATATATATATATATATATATATATATATATATATATATATATGTTTTAGAAATGACATGTAACAAGTTTGTATAAAATAAGTTTGAATTATTAGAGTCACACTGGAGACTGTTCGTTGCTTGATGACTGCTCCAGTGGCAAATGATAAATGCTAATTTGGGGCGGTTTTAGTTAAGTCACATATTACACTATTGAATTCAGGCTGAAGGCCGCAAGGGGAGCACTCACAGCTGTTTTAGTAAAAAACTACACGTGAGTGGCCCGGGCACTCCTACGTCGCACTTGTGTTGCACGGTGTTGTTTATTCAAAGTGGCGTATTCATTAAAGTGTAGTGAATTTACCGTGTACGGGACTCGGTTTGTCTTGCCGATTAAGTTAAGGGCGTTGATAATACCTAAGTTCCGCGGCGCTCGTCTGACTTGGGTGGGCCATGGCTAGAGGCGCGTTCCGTTAGCGGGGTCGGATACTGGCAGTTGCAGGTCGGGCTTTAGGGTGGCCTTCGGTCGGACGACGCCACGATGAAATGTAATTTTTAAAAAAAGTTTAATTTGTTTTTGTATTTTAAAAATTATTTTTTATTTCTTGACCTAATTATCAACATGTTCTTTTACTAGTGGTTATAGGCTGTGTTATATATAATAACTTAAAATGTATTTGAATACAATTATTCGGCTGATCTGAAAATATGGTAATCCAAACAGTTAGGATTGTCGGGACTCCGCTGTACAATTTTGTTTTAACTTCTCAAGGAGCCAGAAATGCATTTAAATAGCCTTTTAAGTTGTTTTATTTTAATTTAGAACTTTCCTTCTAACCGGGAGGTGTTCTATGGTGCATAGAAAGAACTTGTCCAGTTATCAGCCCCTCCCGAAAGTCGAGGCAGGGTCCACTACTGCTACCTTTGAATATATATACTGTATAGAAGTCGCCAGCCCAGGTTAAAATTTCTAATACGGTTTTGAGGTAGTTGGTTAATTCACCGCAGCAATCGCCACCATCTCTAGGGCATCGACTTGTGGTGGTCCCTAGCGGACAAGTGTCTAACTCTTCAAACACCCCTTCCCCCTCCCGTTGAACGACCTCGAGCTGCAGTGAATGATGGGTGAAAGGTGCGGGGAATGACAGCGGGGAACAGTTCTGCGCTCTAACGTGTAAATAACAACTAAGACGATACAGGGCGTTACGGCAGCGCACTGCAGCGGTGAAGTTACCGAGCTGTGCTCGTCATACGCTCCTGAAAAAACGTAGAGTAAATCCTATTCCGCTCGTGACTTCTATACAGTATATATATTCAAAGCTGCTACTGTGCACCTGGGGCAGGTCGGTGAAGTGGCGCGGTGTGTGTGAGCAGGTGCAGCAGGCGACTCGCACGGCTCAGCGCCAGTGCCAGTGCCCCACCAGCCAGTGCCGCAAGCTCAAGGTCAGGAAGGTCGGCGAGGGCAAGTACAACATCGCGGGAAGGAACGTCTTCATTCGCGTGAGTACCTACCCAGGGGCGCAACAACACGGGGGAGGGGGGCAAGGGTATTTTGCCCCCCCCCCCCCCCCTGAAACCTTGAAGTGGGGGGCAAACGGGGGCAAAGAAAGTGCTGTGTAATCAATTTTCAGATGATAAAACTGCTTAAATAGCACCATTTTCCACCTTGAAATACAAATTTTCTCGGGGGAGGACCCCCGGACCCCCCCCCCCCCCCCCCGCTTCAATAATGGGAAAGGATCGATGATTCTTCATAAAAAGGTATATTGCCCCCCCCCCTCCTTTTGTAAATTTAGTTGTTATGCCCCTGTACCTACCAGTGGCATCGTCGTCGCCAGCGGCCTTAGAGCAATGGGTTCGAAGGGGCCTGCCTGGTCTCAGTGGTGCATTTGCGTTGGTGAGCGCGACGCTCGCTGGTGCTTCTAGCCCAAGGCTCTGAAACTGGCACGTAGTCTTTTCGTCATGCACGGGCCAACTATGAGATTGGAGCAGTAACGAGAACTTCATATGGCTGAGGAATGAAGATAAAAGGGTGTAATGCAAGTCTTTTGAGTGCTTCCAAGACTATCTACTGTGTTTCATGTCCAAAAGTATTCTTAAAACACACATTTTAGCCATTTTCTTTCTTCTAAAAACACAGTTGGGAATTAAAATTTGGAAACAAAACCACTCATCTACCCTCAGTTTATTCTTAAAACACGTTTCTTAAGCAGACACAAATCTAATCATTTTGGCAGTTTTCAAATCATATTTTTTTTTTATGAAGCTCTGCATTCTGTACGTGTGCCCAGTTAGGCGCGGCCCTTCATAAATGATATGGTCGTCTTCCCGGAACGTGACTTTAATAAATGATGTCTAAGATGAAGTGGTGGAGGGATGTAAGGAGGTTAGGAAGATGGGAGTGTTTCAAGAAAACTCAAACCATTCATTTACATTTACTATGGACAATTAAGTGTTGAGGAAGTCATAGTACACAATATGTGGTATATGTATAGTATTAAGGTTGGACAGAGAGAGTGTGAGGGACATAGTGTGTGGCAAAGTTGGTAGTGCACGGGACGACGACGTGACGGAAGAGTGGAACAGATGTAACGGGAATGAGTGTAACGCAATCAGCAGTAATAAAGATTGAATGAAGAAGCGAAAATATTGATGTGTTAAAAAATTACACAATAGACAATGTTATGCCCTCCTCTCACTTAATTATTATTATAGACCCGGAAAATTCGCGAGTTCAAACATCCAGGATAGACTCCAATATCCTCTACACACTCGGGCAAATGCCAAACTGTTCATTGGCTGCTGACTTGTGAGTCATCTCGACCGGGTGGCCTGTGATTCGACATTTCTATGAGTGAGGGTCTCTAATTGGCCCCTCAGTCCTCCAGATTAACAGTGGACCAATGACAGAAGCAGCACTAAGGTATAATTATTTGAATTTTAGCATAACACGAAATGAACCCGCAAATTTTCTGGGTCTCTAGTTATCGTACAGAACGGTCTGAGAGTTGTGTGTGTGTGTGTGTTGCACCTGCAGCTGCTGAAGGGGCGCCACATGATGGTGCGAGTGGGCGGCGGCTGGGACACGCTGGAACACTTCCTGCTGCGCCACGACCCGTGCCAGGTGAAGGTCGTGCCGCGCGACAAGTCTGCCTCCCCCTACCTGCACATCCAGGCCAAGTACCGCAGCCCCCCGCCCGCCGACCACGTGGGGCGCTAGCTGGCGCGTCCGCGCACCCCCTTCCACCTCCCGGTCCCCCCGGCACGCCTACAACCACGCGCCAGTGTCGCCCGCACGGACCACTTCGCACTGCTGCTCGTCTGCACGACCCTCTCAGTTCTCGGTCAGTCATTTGTTCCGGTGTCTTCTGGACTGAGGGGCGCAACAACAGGGGGGGGGGGGGGGGGGCAAGGGGTATTTTGCCCCCCCTCCTCTGAAACCTTGGAAGTAGGGGCAAACGGGTGCAAACACGGTGCTGTGTAATCAATTTTTAGATGATAAAACTGCTTAAATAGCACCATTTTCCAACCTTGAAATACAAATTTTTGTCGGCGGAAGACACCCCGGACCCCCCTCCCCCCCGCTTCAATAGGGGGGGGGGGATCGTTGATTCTTTATAAAAAAGGTATGTTGCCCCCCCCCCCCCCCCCCCCCCCTTGGAAATTTAGTTGTTGCGCCCCTGCTTCTGTTCAATCTCACCTTCTGTGGAATCGTACTACTAAAAGCGTTGGATAGTGTGAAGCTATTTTCAGCCTTTTTTTTTTTTTTTTTTTTTTAAACAACCAGCATAAAAATGTTTGTAAAATAAAGAAAATTTATGCTAACCTCACACGGGGCTGCAGAGAAGTGGAGTAGAATTGCAGTAAAGTGTGAAACTGGAGGGTGTGCATTTTCTATCGGTTCAGAGAGGATGTTGTTGTCGGACATGTGGGCATCCAATGACTTGCCTGAGATGAACATATGCTTATCACAGAGTTAAGTCGCGAAACGAGAAGGCCTCCGGCTGGAGTTGATCCAGCAAGACTTACCGGCAGCTGCAAGATGTCGCCAGCTCTCACTCAGACCGTACGAGGAGTCAGACTCTAGTGCCGAGTAGTAGTCGCGTTGTGCTTGGAGCGGGTAACTTGCGTCTTGCTCGTGATGTCGCGAGTGGTTGAAATGCTTGCCGTTGATCGATGGTCCGTGCATCTTCCGCGGGCAAGCTTTGATGCACCATTGAAACAGTTTGCCAGCAGACAACGCATTTTAATTATGTTTACAGTTTCATGTCCTTTTTCTGCATCTAGTTAAGAAGTTTCCCTTAAAATGTCCATTTAAATTTTCTTGGCACAATTTTAATTTGAAAAAGTTTACCATTCTTATGGTGATCAACTATGAAAAAAAAAAAATCATTGTTTAAAATAATTCAGAAATGTGGAAACAAAATATTTATAATATATATTTATAACCAGTTCAGATATAAAAAAAATGATTGGAAAGAATGTAAGGAATTTCAAAAGTGGAGTTTTTTTCCTCCGAACTGTTAATATCTCAGTTTTGCACTACGTAATGTCTATGTGTTATTTTTTTCACTTCTAAAGTTAAGACTGTATGTATAAAAATAAAGTATATGGTGGTACATTTATTGTGAAACGCCTAAAGTCTCTAGAGACTTATGTTTATTTTTTATTAGTAAATGAAAACGCACTGCTAACCAAATGACTGTATTGACTCGAATCTAAGACACCACCGATTCTAAGGTGCATCTATCTTTTGAACCTTTGTTTCTCTCTAAAGAAATTAAGTGTACCTACTAATATAAGATTCTCTTCAATTTAAGTAACACATTTGTATGTCATTGGAAATGGTAATATGGATGAATTAATTCTAAGAATATTACTACCTCCACAGTGCAGTTCAGCAAGGTTCGAGCACAGGCTACAATGGTAGACCTTGCATTTAGCTGCTTCAACTGTACGTAAGGAGGGGTTGTTCTTTGACCTTTTAAGTGCTCTGGATATTTCTGAAATAAGCAGGAGCCTTGCTTACACAGTGCTGTGCCTGTGATTAGCACCATTTTATCTTGATGTGACAGTAAGCTACCTACCTCTTGTTGAACAACCAGCTCTAGTTTTTGCTTATCACAAATGTTAAACGAATTTGCTTGCAAATGTAGAAAGTCATTAAATTTGTCAGACTCTGTACATTTTTAAATGGTTCATCTTTAGAAATAACAAATTCTGTGAACATAAGGACGCCACCAATTGTTACACATAGAAAATGTTTTGATCTTGAAACATCTTAAACAAGTGCATCTTAGAATCGAGTGAATTCTGTACCCCCACACTGGAGTGAAACCAGCACTTAGAAAATGCTTGAACATCCTGAATGGCTGTAGAGTTGTAGACAGCTGGGGATGTAATATACTGTTGGTGTTGAAAATGCATGGTGTACTTGACCTGACTTGTGATTACACTTACTGTGGTGTGGCATCACGCACTCACTGTTGGATTTCTTACTACAATGAATTGGGAAGGCTTCCTTTTGGATGGTGAACAAAAATTAAATGGAAAATGTGCAAAAACTTGTTTGTAAAAAAGTGAAAGGAGTATTTAAAAAACATACAGACTAAGTATACTGCCATGAATCCAAAAGTACAGAGTTTCTGATTGGCTGGTGTGAGTCATAAAGTAGTGTGTTGTTACATTTGTAACTGTAATAAAGATTTTGAGGGTGCCACTCGCACACAATTAGTATGTAGAGTGCAAAACTGACAGCAAAATTTTTTTTTAACCTGACACATGATGGTTTTGTTTTAAATACAAGTCTGTGTCTGAAAAAAAAAATTATGTTTTCCTGGACATGGTGTAGAAAACATTTTCAGAAAGTGACCAAAAATTGGAAAGAGCTTTATTTTACTCAAACTAATGCACAGTACCAATGAGACATTTTTCTTGTACATTTTATTGCGGACTGAAATGGCTACGATTTTTTCACGGTGAAGTTTACCCATGCTACCAGTTGTGAATCGAGCAGCGAGTGTGTGATCTCTATGAGGTATTTAGTTAAGCAGTGAATAAAAAAAAAATTATTAAAAATACTCATTTTTTTGTATTAGTTGTAGTTGGATATAACTATTTTTTTTACTGCGCTAAACATGAACTGACAGCATGGTTTTTGAATCGAATACTAAACTCTTGTTTTATACTACTTAAGAGAGAACTTGTATTTTTTAATTTTGGAATGCACATTTCTTTATTAGTTTTGTATTGTACAAAATAAATGCATGTCAGATTGTATTGTAATCTAGTGGCACAATAGTTCAGAGATCTAATATGTGGTACCTAAACTATGCTATTACCAAAGCTTTGAAAAAAAAAAAATGTGAATTGTTTGTAAAAGAAGTTAAGAATTTTGTAAAGTTATGTATTTGAAAAAAAATAAAATTGTTTTTTCTGTTTTTACAAGTAATACCTATATTGGCATTATTAAAAAAAAAATTCTTGTAATAAACTTTTAACATTTGTCTAAGTTGTATCAATTAAAAGATTTAAAAGAATCTATTTAAAATATACGCTTGTAACCTTTTTTTATACATATTTTTGTTTATTTAAAATATGCCTGTGGGGAATATCATTTTTATTGTTAGAATCAAATTCAAATATCAAAATATTTTTGAATACAAATATTAAATTAGAATATCAAATGTAATAATCTTAAAAATACTTGTTCATGATTTCATGCAATGACAATATATATTTCATGCTAATGGTTATAAGCAATAAAAAAAACCTATGTATAAATTACTATTTGGAATTTTTAAGAGATCTTTTTGCAGTGTTACAAACTGCATATTGTTTATTAATATTCCACTTATCAGAACATTTTTTTATTGCAAATTGTCATGCTGTCTAAACTTCAGCTAATCTGCTGTCAATTGTACACATGTTGTTATAAAATATGGCTTACTATATCAGGCGTATTAATATAATTTAACTGGTTACGTGCACATTTATATTGTAAAACAAAGAATCTCCCTTAATGTATATCAGTGGTTCACAAACTTCAAATAATTGTAGGTGCACCTTATACAAATTTCTAAGAAATAAGTTCAAATAATTAGGTTAAATATTATGGAAAAAAAAAAAAATCTAATAAAAAATAAAATTAAACATATATTATGTTTATTCAGACTAGGTTACAAACAGTGAAGTTCTACTGTAGCGCTGTACCTACTGAACTAAATAATTGTTACAGAAAACCTTTAAAGTCGTTCAAATAACACTAAAGAATAATGTGTTAACAAAAAAAAACCTCTGTATCATTAATGAAATGGTTTCAAATAACAACTATATTTATTTTAATATCTGAATGCATATTTTTCGAAATACTGTATCCGCCTATATAAGCTGCACCCTCGAATAAACATTGCACCTGTAAAATAAAATAAAATAAAATAAGTTTTATGTTTTAGAACAAGCATTGCACCGTAATTTGAAATAATAGAACTTATAACTGTATATTTTATTTTCCTGCAATAAATTTATTATGAACTATAATTACAAAGTTATAAATAGTTTGTAAAGTTTTTTATTTACAAATATACATTCTTGACACTGATGGAAGTCCGCCAGTATTTTTCCCGGCAGATTATCTTCCTGCCACAGCCATATATATATATATATATGTACAAACATTTCTCGTAAAGTACTTTATGCGTGTACATCTTTTAAGATTACATGCAGTAAATATTTTTTTTATAGAAATAATGAGATTAATAACAATGGTAACCGCTATACAAGGAGAAATGTGTCTTATATATAAAATTGCTGCTGGCTGTGGTAGTTTTGTTTTATTTACTGCAAGTTGGCGCTATTAATGTTTTTTTTCACAAATGCTACATTACCGTAATAACAAACTAAATCAATCAAAAAATTGCAGAAGAATCATAAATAAAATTTAGTGACATGTCATTAAAGTAAAAAAATATATAAATTGACCTTTACATGTCCGTGTTGCGGTTGCTTTCTTCGTGTCATATCCACATACACTGTCATCGTCGCCATCAGTTTCCTATGTTAAGTCGGTCCTCTATTCTGTTCAGCTTGTTGAGATGCCACTTTTCCTTGAAACTTTTCACGATCAGTTCGAAAGAAAGGAGTTCCCATGCAGTCTTTATCCACCCATATAGCTGATCCAATATTGGGACATTTTATTTTTCCAGGTGGTATGTACTGATGATAAGTGCTTTGCCATCCACTCTTGTGTACTGTATGTTTAGAGTATCTTAAACCGCCAGTTTATACATACACCATCAGTTGTGTGACGACATAAGCTGTACATTACAAGCAAATTTTGGAGCTGCAGAAGGTCTCTAGGTCTGTTCTGCCACACACGCCAGATCCAGTCTTGAACTGATTATTTGTTTTTCCTACTTGTGCTTTTACCACAACACTTTTTACATTAACTTTTGGCGTTGTTCTCCTCTTAATGGTGATGTACGGTGGCAGTTTTCTTCAGTCAGCCATAATAGACAGCATTACGGTACACCTTTGCTTCTCATTACCGCCAGTTCGTACGGAAAGTCTTTGCTTCTTTTTTTTCTCAAATGTAACGTCCAAAGGCATTTAAAAATATACAAGTGTCTGATCTGCATTCCTACTTGAGATGAATGATAGAAATGCTGCTTCGATGAATCCAGAATGTAACTCTGAAACAAAATCAACTTTTCCTCGGAAACAGCAGGAAGTTTTTTTGTGTTACTGTAGTCTTTCTTCTATTGCATAAATTGTTATGCTCGATAAACCTTGTCATCCATCTTTGCCGGCCGTTTCTTCATCTTATTTAGTAATTTTGAGTTTTTCGTAAACTGTAAACACCGCAACCGTAAACTTTACGCACTCATTACAATGTGTTTTTTAGTCAAGGACATACATTAACCACGTGATCACGTAAGTAGATCGAAAAGCGACAACATGACCTTGTCGAATGTATGTTTCCGGAAATCTTATGCAGCGTTGCCACAAAACATAGCCAGGTTTTGAATAAGCTGAACACTACGATTTTTCAGTGACATTTTATGGCGTAGCCATGCAAAATTGCCAAATTTTAAGTAAACTGCGCACCATGTTCTTTTAACATACATTTTACAAAAAAAATTGTGTTCAAGTTATTCTGGTAAATACGGTACCGCAGAGCACACAAAAGCACCCCGGAGCACACTTTAAGAACCACTGATATAGATGGTTAAACCAGTGAAATTCTACAACTTACTACACTTAGAATACAATCACATATTTGTAATTTCAAAGTGTATTCGGAAAATGAATCTAAAATGAATGATGATTTTATTCAGCTTGGTATTTGAAATTTTGAATATTTGCGCAGGCAGACTTAAAACTCAAGAGTCTTGCTGACTTGTGGTGGCTTGTAAAAGAGACTGCTGCTTGGTCGCTAGCAGGATAGCCGGCACGCGCAATTAGTTTTTTTGGACACCTTCTTTCGATTCCGACCGTGGAATCGCACCCAAACAATTTTGGAAGAAGTCGAGTCCGGTCCCCCCACACTTGCGCCTTCAGCCGGGTCCGCGTGTCCTTTTACATGGCAGTGGCCATTTCCGACCAAGCCACTGCGCGCTCCCTCGCCGGACCTTCTTCCACTCCTCCCCTCCCGAAACTGTACAACAGGGAGTCTGCAGGTCTCACAAGTCCTGAGAGCAGTGGCGTAGCAGGCGGGTGGCAGGGATGGCCCCCACCAGGGGCGCCGGAGTAGGAGGGGGCGCCGCCGCGACGGTTTCGCGTTACTAAAACCCCCCCCCTCTTTTAATCCATGAGGGGGCGCCATTTTCAATTCTGGGCAGGGGCGCCAGCCATCTTATCTACGTCACTGCCCGAGAGTCACGGGAGAAGTACGGAAACTGAAGGACTGATCACGAAAGTCATGAAAAAGTTTCTAAATAGTATGCAGCGATGTTCCTGCAAGTCACAAAACTAACACTCACCTTACGTTTTGTTTTGCGATGCCTCGCATAAATTTTTAGGTCGCATGCGGAAATTATCCTTAAAATGTTTTTAGCTTATTAACTTGAAGATCGGCATGTTCCTGTGAATTGGAAATAATTTTGCATTGCATTAGCTGATGTATAATTTTGGTTATGTAAGTTTAAAACAATTTTCCTTTTGAAACATTTTTTTGTAAAAATGTGTTTTTAAAAGTTAATAAAAAGTCCTGAAATTTGTAGTCATCCTATTCAAGAAACAGGAATCAGAATGTAATTTACTTCCACTGTTACAAAGGGGTTGTGTGAGTAAAGAAAGCCACGATAACAAGCCAACAACAACATTCTGTACAATTGTGACTGCATTTTACTACGTACTTTAAATTTTGCCTAAATATTTCTTTTACAAATAACTTATATTTGTGCATGTACTGGAAATTGTATTATACCTACAGCAATGTGAGCACCAAGTTTATTTAAATACACAATATAAATTGTACCTTATATTGTAAATCCTCTCATAAGTGAAAGATAAGTTCTAAAATAATGTAAATAAGAGAAAAGGACTGGCAATGATAAACTGTAATGTACATAATAATGTATAGTTTTCAATATTTATGTAGACATTACAGAAATATTTTGTACACAAATGTAAGTTAAACTTGAATCTTTAAAACTATGATATTAATGTTTTTTTTTTCTCCCATATATGTACATTAAGTCTACATTTTTTAAAATATATATATCTTCATATATAAAAATAATATATATTTCTTCAATCTTGCCTTAATGTGAGTGATATTGATATTTTGTTTTCAGGACAAAGGAAAACTTACTTTTGGGGTCAAGAAAAAGAAAATAAAAGAAGTATGATTTATGTAAAACACTCCTTCGAGGAGTTTGAAGAGACTTAAAGTGCTGAAAGTGTTGAATGTTTCAGTGGGAAATAATACGAGAACTCTTGAATACAGAGAACGCAACAAATATTTACGACAATTTCACACTATTCTCAGTTGTCAAAGCACATAGAAATGTTTTTCGAACCAAGTGAGATTTCTGTACTATTAAACATTAGAATATCATCAATGTAATGGAATGCTGATGTTTTCGGGCTTTTTACAAGTTGCCTTACGTATAGTTTACAACTACATTTGTATTACTGAGTCTGCTTATCCTCTTAGGCATCTAGTAACTTCATGAAATTTTTCATCAATTTACTCCAAAAAAAAATTGAACACTATTTTTATTTTGTGTAAAATTCGAATAACAAAAAAATTTGTAGCTGACGATTAAAATAGATCAAATATCATAGTGGTATTGCTGTATCTGAATCCCAAGTGCCGGGCACTAGAGTGCTCCGTCCGGTTGAGCTTGGAGATATTTTTTGATGATTCGGTTTACCCTGGTAGAATGAAAATTACAAGTCTAGTCAGTAGAATTCATAGGAAACTTTACAACTAATTCGATAAACACACATCACATTTACAGTAATGATTACACTCTTTACATGAAATTGTACATTAAATATTAGGGCGAGGGGTGGACAAAATTATTTGCCCCCGGGCCCTTGATAACTCCCGGTGGTCATGACTCTGTCTGCCTTTTGATATCTAAAGTTATTTTTATTGTTGTGTTAGAGCTCTTGTTTTCTTTCAAACGAAGCAAAACTCTCCATGATCATTCTGACGTGTAAAGAACGCTGCAGAACAGTGGTAGACAGGCAGCATCAAGCATCAACTTCCACATTCCAATAGTTTGTTCAAGAACAGTGTTTCTGTAATACATTTTCGGTGCTTAAATGAAAGCATTACTCATCAGAAAATACTCTGCAGTTACAAACTCCTATCCAAAAACTTCAATTTAGCCCAACTGGTAATATTTTCTGTTTCATACTTTTTATTAGAAAATATACTGTACAGAAAAAAAATGTTAGCTGTAGAAACAAAATCAAGCTTTAAAAACATAAAACTATTATGGCTTTTTTTTTATGATTCCAGTATGCTTCTTAAAAACGTAATACTTACTGGCTGCAGTGTTTGTAAAAATGCATACTCAACAAATCTGATATGACTGTTGATGATCCTGCCATGAGCAATGTTTTGCATTTGTGATTGTGCTGTAGGCTATACTGTTAACATAGAGTTTATTCCTAGGGCCTTAGATTAAATTTTGACTACTTTTTATGAGTGTGAATATTGTTAACACTATAACAAGAAAATACAGGAAATTAAAAAAAAAATTGTTCTTTATTTTGTACACAATATTCCGATACTGTAAAGTGAAAATACATCCTCAAAAACTGTAGGTAAGTACATCAAATACAATAATTAGGTTATTTTTATGTACCCGTTACACGCACTGTGTCTGCATTATACGATACATCGGTTAAACAGGTTATCTGACGAGCTATCAGCCATGATGCCAGCTGCTGACTAACGAACCATAGACAACACAACACTCTCAGCCTTACCAACCGAGCTGACAGTACATAACAGTTATGAATTATTTTGTTAGATTATTTACCTAAAACATTTTGTTTTTAATTGTTGTGCCAAATGTGTTCATGTATAAATTATCCACATGGAATCATAATGAGACAAGTCTGTCGCAAACAACTGTTGAGTTGAGACAGATACAATTAAAAATATATATCTGAAAAATTAAAGTACGTTACATATGTAGCCTACTAGTCATAACATAACTGGTGCCTTTAACTCTATGCTGAAAGTGTGGCTGCTGTTATGATTTAAATACTTTCATTAGTTTCGTCAAAGATCAGACCATATTATTTTAATTTCTGTAAGAAAAGAGGACTCAAAATATGTTACATGAAAAACAAAAAAAAAATTCTGTTACTGTATTTTTACTTAAAATTCAGTGGCTAGTGCTTAGGGAATATCAAATGATGCATGACATTGAGCCGAAAATTAGTATTCAGTAAAATACATGAATATTTGAACAAGTGTTAATTATCCTCAGTTTGAAAAAAAATAAAATAAAAAAACTTTTGAAACTAGATGGAACCAAAGTACCTAAATCATCTTTGATTGTATTTACAGTATTTAATACAGTTATGACTGTCAACATCTTAAACTTGCAATGAGGCATCAACCTGGTGATGACGTTACTCTTTAATCACACTTTCTTTGACCAGTTTTTCTTTATGAAGTGGCATCTTTCAGGCTACTTGCATTATTGTATTTTCTGTAAATACGTTACATTTTGGGAAAAAAAAAGTAGTTTTAATTACATACTTGTGACTAATTTTGCTCAGCTTCAACACAAACAATTATCAAATTGTTGTGTTTTAAAAAGTTTTAAGATTTGTTAACCTGTCTGGTAATAAGATGTCACATTTGTTAGAATGGACTAGGGGTGGGCAGACCGTGGCTCGCAAGCCGCTTGTGGCTATACAACTCACTGCGCTGCCACAGCACAAAAAAAAAAAAGCCGAACAAAATCAAACGGCGCAATCACAATCCATGTCCTGAACCTGCATGCTCGCACCTCCATCTCACCACCCATCACTGCACTCGCCCAGGTGCTTTTTGAAGTGAAACTTCTTTGCTCAGGGGGGCTACATCTTCGAGAGTTAAGAAAACTCTGATCGCATGAGGGGAATAGTTAGGTACGTGGTGGGGGAATCGGTAGAGGAGGAGACACTTGTGACACTATCACTCCTAATAGCAAGTATTGGAAATCAACATGGCGGTAGTTCCCTCTAGCAGACTAAGTGTGCACTCTGCGACTAGCGCTCCTAGTATCTAGTCTTGAAAACAATAATGGCAAATCGTTCTCGAACAGGAGTTTCTATTATTATTTAAATATTCATTAAAAAAATATATAAGCCCGAATATGAGTTATTTTTTGTATATAAGTACCTAACTTATTTAATTCTCAGTCTGGTAAATTATTTGATGGTCGCATAATAAAAAGAGAATGTTTTCCATTATAAAGGTCCAAGCTGTCATGGTTAAAATCACCTCGCTTTCATTGTATTTTTATACAAATTAAATTTTTATGTCTATATTGGTCATGACACTTATAAGTAATGAAACGTCGACCTTATGTGCACGCAGTGGCGTAGCCAGGATTTGTGTATGGGGGGTGTTAAGTAGCATGCCCCCCCCCCCCTACGTATTAAAGCGGGGGGTCCGGGGGTCCTCCCCCGGGAAAATTTTGATTTTAAGGTGTAAAATAGTGCTATTTTAGTAGTTTTCGGTACTTAAATTTAAATATTGTAATGGTAAAAATTTTATTAATTTTTAATATGAAATTTCTTTGAGTGATGAATAAGAAATTTAATTAAAGTTTTGGGGCTAAGGGGGGGGTTTTAACCCCTAAAACCCCCCCCCTGGCTACGCCCCTGTGTGCACGAGACAGTGACGCTGGCGCACTTTAGGAACAAACAGCGGAAACATAGATGGTGAACATTATGTCCACCAATATGGCGACCTCCAGCAGAAAAAAAAGTGGTGGCTGTGATGTTAGATTCAAAGCTGGCAACCACCAGCAGAAGAAAACAATATGGTGGGCATTACATCATCCAAGATAGCGTAAAGTTCTAGAAGACGAAATGGGTGATGTTATGTCATAATTCAAAATGCCGAAATCCAAGAAGGCAGCGGCTGTAAAGGTCATCCAAGATGGCCGCCGGGGTCAAGGTCAAAATTCAAGATCCTTCAAGAAGGCCGCCGCGCCGTGACGTCACTATCAACAATGCTGGTCGGTACTGCTATTAAATACTACTTGTATGTATGTATTTATTTGTTTATGTATAAAAAAAATAAGAGTTTCTGTTCGTTTGTTTGGTTTTATTCAAATCTACAGTTTTATTCAAGCTTCATGAAATTTGCACACACATTCAAAAACAGAGGAAGGCCAGTGTCTATATAAGTTTTCGGAAAATAACCTTTATCTCACCCCTCATATTCTTTATAAAAATAAATAAATACTTCTTGATGAAATTTTGCATGCTTGATGTTCTTAATAAAATGAAAATTAATATGTACTTCTAAAGTAAAAAAAAAAAAACCCAATCACTCACCAGTTATTACCTTTTTTTAATAAATAATAATAATTTTGTGTTCCCAAAAAAAAAATCAAGCCTTTTGACACTGGGTAGAACCCGGGCAACGACTGGTACTTCAGTGCAAATTGTGTGATTAAATTTTGAGTATTTAAAATATTTGAAATTAAGTATTTATAACTTTTAATTTTAAAATGGTCTCGTGTGTAAAAAAAAGACGTATAACTTCTGCCGCGGGTACATATCTACAAGCACAAAATTTTTTATAGTACCTACCTAAAACTTGGCATTTTTCCCCCCAGGTATATTAACTATTACCTACATATGCTGCTGAAATATTAAGAAATGTTACTAACTTATAAAAAATTATAAGTACCGTATCTTATTTTAAGTATGTATGGGCATTTGCCTCTAAATTATGCCAAAGTGTTTTTTCTTGTAGTAATAAATACGCTGCTTTAGAAAAGAAACGTTTGCTGGAAACCCCGTTAACATGGAACTGGAAGAGGCATACTTATGTGTAAGATAAGAAGGAAAGTTCACCGGGCTGCTTAAAGGCACCATGAAGTCTTCTCACAACAGCTTCAAGATGGGTGGATAACGCCTTGATCCATTTCCAGGCACTTTTGTCACGTTTCGCGCCCCGAGCAAATATTTATTCCCTGCCAAAGGATCGACTTCACCGACTGTAATTGAAATGTGTTTATTGCCCATTGTTGCATCAGCATATTTTTTGACGTGTGACTCATTCATTTGACATATTTTAATTTTAGTATTTTTAACATGCTGCTGTTTATAATACGTAAACTATGGTGATTAGGTATTAGCTATAGAGATATGCATAAGTTTTTGTGGAACAAAATTTTTAAAAATATGTTAGGCATGTAAAGTGTGACAAATAAATGAATAAATGTGCAAAAATGTATCTCATGGATTAACTATAGGCAACAACCGTCAGAGATGACGAAATATTTGTTAATTGACTATTGTTGGGGTAATGAATTGTGAGTAGCCTAAAAGCAAAATTATTAAAATGGAACAATGTTTAATAAGTATTGCCACCCGCGGTGCCGTTATGTATCGTCAACACCTGCCCAGAAGCGTGCGAGACGAACGCGCCCCGTGCGCGCAGCGTAGTGCAGGTGCGAGCAGCGCGCGAACGCTACGAAGGTAGCGCCGCCACCGGCCACGTTGGCGATATCACTCCGCCCGGTGTTGCAAAGACGCTTCCGCCGAACTAGGCAAAAGGGTTTTATATTGTATTTCTTTTCAGGGGACAAACAAAAACTTGTAACCGCTTTAGAATTAATTTTCTCGCGAATAAAAAAAAAATGTTTCAAAGTGCGACTATGTTGTGAAACTGACAGCTTCTGTTTTCCCGCGCTCTTCGCTTTGTTTGGCGGGAGTTAACGTCTGTCTGCCTCCGGCCCGGCGCTGGGGTGACGAGTGAGTCATCGTCGGGACTTCACAGAGGCAGGCAGCTGTCACGCGCGAACTAGCACGGTAGTGGAGACGTCCGTCATGTCGGCAGTACAGTACGGCACATCACATCACGCGCACAGTCAACACGACGACATCTACTCCTTAAGGAACGTGTTCGGAGTTCATGTATGTACTTTAGTGTTAGCTTCAAGATACTTTGTTCAGCACGGAAACGTCCGCCGCGGTAGTACACTGCTCACATCAAGTGCACAGCCAGTACGAAAGTGTTAACGTCTCTAGTAAAGTGTTACGTCTCTAGTAAAGTGTTAAGGTTTCATGTATGTACTTAAGTAATTAGCTTCGGAGACTTTGTTCAACACGGAAACGTCCGCCGCGGTAGTATACAGCTCACATCAAGTGCACAGCCAGTACGAAAGTGTTAACGTCTCTAGTAAAGTGTTAGGGTTTCATGTATGTACTTTAGTGTTAGCTTCGGGGTATTGAGTTCCACACGGAAACGTTCGCCGCGTCACCCGTCGGGAAGAGAACCTTCACTAGCAACGTAATCAGTGCCGCCACTGGAAGGGCCCGCGTTAGTGCAGACACGTCTATCCAATAACAGAAACGGTGAGGAGAATTGTCACTTTTTTTGAAGTAGTATAATAAATATTAATATTACTTCTCTAAATTCAGCAAATTGTACTGAATATGAAATTTATAAGGTTTAGCTTCTCAGTGAAATCATTAAATTTATAATTTCCTTAATTTTTTTTTTATACATTTGACTACTTGCCAGCGATGCCCAAGAGGTCTTTTGTTAATTTCTGGTAGCTCTCATTGAAATAAATAGTATAATAAATTATCGAACCATATTTTCATCTGGAATAATTACATAATAACATAAAAATACCCTAATCATTGCATAAAAGTAAATAATTTTCTAGGATATCTCTTCTGAAAAAAAAATTGAAATACCAAAAATTCAATTTATCCAAAAATATGATACAATTTTTTTTTCGGTATCTTAATTTCTTTTTAGAAGAGCACCATTTATTGAACTTTTCTTTCCTCCAAAAATATCAGTAACTACTAGTCGTACAGGTGCAATTCTCGGGAGTATGTGAGTGCAATCTTGTCATGTAAATAACTGAAATCAAAATGAGAACTGGATAGCAAAACAGGCAGCGTTACGAGACTTCCGTGGCATCACTGCTGCGTCATTTCTACCTCCTCCTCGCCGTCTCCCGTTCCGGCCGTTACAACCAGCTTACATCATGCTACACCAGGTAGGCTACCTATCCCCCATTCTACCGCTAGTGCGTGCATTGGAGTGGCGTCGCCGCTGACGTACTATCCACTCCCGGTTCCCCCATCACGTAACTAACTATTGCCCTCATGCGATCGGAATTACAGTAACGCTAGAAAATTGTAGCTCCCTCAGCAAAGAAGTTTCACTTCGAAAAGCTAAGAAATTCATATTTTTTTATCTAATTAAACATTACCGGTATTTTCGCAAAATAAATATTTAAAAAAAATTAATATTCGCAAAATATACGCATGAAATTCGCCAGTGCGAATATCAATAAATGTGCGAATATTCGCGAATAAGGAATGCGAATACTCGTTGCATGACTTGTTTCACACGTCTTACCCAGCGACTGCCTGAAAGCACACAGCTGGTGTCCCTACAGCGGTGCGCCAATGGCCATAGAGTCACATCTTTAGTATTCGAAGCCATTTTCATTGTCATATCATCGATCAAATTTCCGTACGTAGATCAACACCCGTGCCTCACCCGGGACTCGAACCCAGAACCCCTCGCTCCGTAAGCCGGCGTGCATCCGACTACGCCAACGGAGGCTGGTTATAAAAGACTGAGCCCTGCTGCCCGTGTCCAGGCGCATCCGCTCAGCCAATGTAGTGGTGGCGCCTAAAGCGCGCGAAATTCAAATTTGCGCGCTACTGTTCGCACTTGTATCTTTTCCAGGTGTTGCTTCGACCGGACACATGTTCCTTAGCAAAACTTGCTTATTTTGTTTTGCATTCCCTACTACACGTTTAATTTATGCCCAGAAATTCATGATAATTATGTATTTCAGCATACTATACTTGCAACTAACAGAGGAAAAAAATCCTCGCAATAACCACAATATCATGCGTTGTATAATACATTTTTTGTAACCTCAATTTTTGAGGAAATTAATTTGGTCTATTTAAACTCTACTGTATACGCACAGCGTGAAATATTCACATTCTTCAATATATGCGTGATCAGTGGCGTACTAATTTCAGGTTCACTACTTATAATATTGTAATAAAAAGAAAACATTTTCTTGATAAAATACACATTTTTATTATCTTTTACTTGTAAATCGTGATAAATGTTCTTATTCTTACACACATTAAGAATAAATAACAAAATATTTGATAAAACTTACAACAAATAACAATCTTAACATTACAATAAAAGCTAGTTACAGCTTATGCATTTTTAATAACACAGAACAGCTAATTATGTACATTAATTCTTGTCTTACCATCAAAATTTCTGTGTTTGATACCCTGAAAAGTCATAATTTGTTTTTAAGTACCACAATTGTATGAATGGAGAAGCATAATTTCATGCTTAACAATTTTTTTTTGTGATCGGAACTCTTTATTCTACAATTTTACTTAAAGTACGTTTTAGCTATCTTTATAAAGTAGTCTATAATTTTTCTTTAGTGAGATTGATTGTCAAATGGTCACAATAATCATTATGGAATTCGTGAAGCGTTATCAACAAAATAATTGCTTCGAAAAATTCCTTTATCAGCATACCTTGCGATGTGTTACAGATACACAAGTGCAACACTTAAACCCGCACACAACTATAATCATTTAAATTATCTTGAAACATTGTTACCAGTTGCCTGGTAAATGTTTCTCTGGGTTGGCAATCAGAATTTAAATACGTTTTAGTAGCTGCTTTTAATTACTATTTAATGATTTTAGTAATGTTAATTTTTATTTCTGTTAGTTTCATAGTCTGGTTAAATTATTATTTTCTTTTTCAAATTTTAAAATAATTTTCCGTTATTTTTATTGTTGTAATTTGCGTTTTACCGTGGGACGCTTGCTGAATATCCCCGCTTCGGTTGTTTTCGGAACGAGCCGAGTGCGCCCGAAGACGGACAAGAAACAATTGACCATCGGCAAAGTGTGTTGTGGTGCGAACTTAACGGCGGCCCGGGAACTTTTAATTTCGCCGACTACGAGTGCGGGGGTTCGAGCTGTCTGCGACGGACTACGACGGACTACGACGGCGAGGAACTCACACCAGGAGCTACGAGGGACGCATGCGTCGTGGAGTAAGGTAAGCTTGACGACTCATAAATAGATTTAAGTTGCTGGGAACGGAAAATGTGCAAATTCCGTAGGGCGGATTTGAGTGTGACGAAGCATGCTGTTGATTTGAATGGGGCAGCTACGAGCTTTCACGTGTGTAGATTGTTTCCCGAATTTTGCTGCAGACGTTTATGTGGCTAACGAAAAGTTATGAATAAATTATTTTGCAAACGGAAAAAAAAAAGTCTGAGCGATTATAATGAATTATGTTTCCGCCTTTACAAACTGAGACAAATTGGTAACGGTTAAATGAGACGTCCGTGCGGCTTATATAATACTGTGTGCACAAACGGTAAAATTTCAAGTCTGCGAATTAACGTAACTATTAGGAATTAAAGTCTAGGAAGGTGCGTGGGAAAGATAGTTGGGCAAGCGTGCTTGTAATTAATTGAATTTGAAATTCATCATCAACAGATAAGGCCTTATGAACTTTGATGAAGGAGCGCTTCATTAAAATTGTAGAATTTTATATAGTGTGTTAGATTACTATTTTTTTTATTATTTAGCCTGGTAATGAAAATATAAGTTGTTTTTATCTCGTATTTTTATTAATCTAAGATTTTCTTAACATCAGTGTGCTATTATGAGGTATGTATTTTAGTCGCAATATTTTTATCAATAAAATATATGTATTTTTGAATGGTGGTTATGCAGCATACTGATTAAGAAAAGGTTTAAGAAAAGGTTTAACATGTTCACGATAAGGTATGTACCTTGCAACAGCTATGGTCGGTTTCACGATTGTAATTGAATTTAATGAACTGCAGAAAGTTAGCTTCAAGTTTAACTTTTTTTTTACTATCACTACTCATTATATGCTTATCCAAAGGATTTAAATGATAACGTTTTGGGTAAATATATTTCTGCAATATCACATTGCGTGCTTAAGGGGGTGGGGACTCAGGCCTCGAGGAAACGAGTGTAGACTTGTTTCGGACAGCTGTGTGTGCGTGTGGGGGAATTATTGTCAGCCTTGACCGTGGAAGTAGGTCAAAGTCGTGACAGCATGTAACACACAGAAATACATTAAACTAAACATTTATACACTTAATGAACCACGTATCTTAAAAGTAGTCAGGATTTATTTTATGAATTATACCTGCGAAGTGCTAGTACGTAAACATTTTTTGGTCGATGTAAATTGATTCAGGTTGCAAAATTCTTTTTCCTCAACAAAAATCTTTTCGATGAACCGGGGGGGGGGGGGGGGGGGGGAAACTTTCACTGCTGTATTAGTTGGTCTGGTTTTTGAGAGTTGCGTGTTAGGAAAGAATGCCAGTGCCCCACGAGTGGTAATCTTACTGCACCTTCATTTTAACATAACATTTATTACACTTTCACTCAGTAACACCTGAACACTTCGCGACGTTTTAAGGGCACCGCTTACCTGGGTGCACATACGGTGTGCAGAGCTTCAGAGAAAATAAAAACACGTGTTTTGAAATATGTTCTAGGTGTCTTTTTACGAAAAGCATTCAAGAATACGTTTTCAGAATAATGTTTGGGCTTGAAACGCCAGGTACAGTTACTTGAAAACACTCGAGGGGCTACCATAACACATTTATCTTTATTTCTCCGCGATGTAATGTTAAGGTTACAACTCAGATGTCATAGTTGCCTCATGAACGACGAGAAGACTGCGCGGCAGTTCGCAGCTTTGCACTTAGAGGCCATACCGCGCTATAGATTTTTTATTTCTTGAATTACGTGGCCTACAGCGATACGCCAAATAGCCAATGTGTCAATGTGTGCAGTGCAATCATCAAATTCAATCCGAGGTAACCAAATATCATCATGTAAATATCACACCCATGCCTTACCCGGGACTCGAACCCAGGACCCCTCGCACCGTAAGCCGGTGTGCATCCGACTACGCTACGGAGGTCGGCGCGCGCTATAGATTGTCTCACGCTTAGTTTGCAGTACAGATGAAATGGCGTCCAATGTTGCCAGATTGATGTCACCCGACTTTTTAACATTAAACATATATTTTACATCACTGGAATTATATTTTTAAATGTTTGTATTGCTAGCAACAGCTCAGACGGTGAATTTGTTAATAATAGTTTATTTGATAATTTTGCTCTTCTACTTAACGTATTTTGAGCTCATTTACGTTTTGCGCCTTTTAACTCTTGTGTTTTTCTGCTTTCTGGTGGAATGTTTATTTTACGCAAACCGCGAACTCGGTGATACTTGGTGGTTTCGGTCGGAGTTTGATAATTTTATGATATATAATTTGTTTACTTGTGGTCTTTGGTGGTTGCCGCTGTTTCCCTGGGATAGGAGTGGTTGCAATATACGTTAAAACCCAATTTGAGTTTAGTTATAAACTCGTTGCTAAAACTCGAGTGCTCAGTGGTGTATATCTGGCAACAGAGCACACCGAGACAAGGACAGCGCTATGCAGAAATCGTGCGTTTGAAAGAGTCAGTGCCCATTGAAATGTTCACTGCAAATTAGCGATGGACAAACATTGATCCGTCTCACGTGACTTTCGGCCAATCAGATGGCCCGAAAAATTCCGCCCGTCCGTCAAAACCTTGCTAAGGTTTTAATTTTTTGACGGACGCATGAAATTATAGCCTAAAAAATGTCTGAAAAGGCATTGTCTTTATTTTTAAAAAGTTTTAGTTTGTTTATTTGCCAAGCTGCTTCCATATTATGTTCATTAACTGTCCCATGAACACGTTTTTAGTTTGGGTCACAAAAGTATTTGATCATTCATGGTTACTCGAAAATATATTTGAGAGTTTGTTTAATAATTTATAAGAACTTAGCGTGCATGATCGTCAAACTGGTGAAACTTTACGAGATAAATTTTCTCGAAAACATAAGCCTTAGAAGTTGTTGGCAGCATCGAAGTGGAAAAATACAATATGTCCATAAAATAATGTCCCAGTTAAAATTTTTAAGTTGTATAAACTGTAAGAGTTGTAGAGTTTTGGTTCAAGATCACAGAGTAACTCAAACAGTTTAAGATAAGCGCATGCGCCAGTACTGCTTTCTAGTTTTCTCGCTTTCAGCGCCAACTACGCAAAATGGCGACTCATAAGTATAAAGAGCTTTGTGTTATGCAATTTGTGATCCCCTACGTAGCAAAACCAACCGCCAATGGTACCTATATAGGCAATTCGAGACGACAAAGTTCTTTCTTCTACGCTCATCTTGACCAAAAACTGAGTGAATTATTTTCCTTTGGGACTTCATAAAAGATAGTGTCTACGATCCGCCGATATTTGCCACAGTTGAGACACAGAATTGAAGAGGCTATCTGCTCCCAATACTTCGGACTCGTTAACCGAAGTGTTTGAAGAATTGGACTTTAGGTTGTATGTGTGTCGTATAGCAAAAAAGCCGTAAAGAAAAAAAAAACTAGGTTAGGTTACATTCAAATTGATGTATGGTTTGTTGTAAACAGTCTAAATGAAACAGTTTTGGCGTACCATTGAAACTGGGACATTCTGTGCGGTGACGGAGTGGGTATCACGGAGAGTCCAGCTGAAGGACGGGGCACGATGTAGAAGGGGAAACCTTCTTTTCACAGACGAGAGAGCCAAACTCCCGATCGTGCCTCTTAGGTTTTTTTTTTGTTCATTGTAAAAGGTTAGGTTAGCTACATTATAAATACTTGAAAACATTGTGGACGGTTCATTTGGTTAGGATAGCTACATTAAAGATACTGTAAAATCATGTAAACGGTTTCCTAGCCCTGGATAGCTACATATTAAAAAGTTATTTGCTAAGCAACCATAAAATTATTTTACAGTATTTTTAATGTAGCTATACTTACCTAATATAACCAACCATCCACATAGTTTTAAAGTATTTATAATGTAGCTAACCTATCCTAATCGACCGCAAAATTTAATGCCACGCCGCTTTTATACAATGAGATAGAACGGTGAGGGGGGGGGGGGGGGGGGAAAGCGAGGATGAACTTCGGGGAACCTTGGGGGGTGGCTCTATCGTATGTGAAATGAAGGCTTCCCATGTGGAAGCAGCAGAGAGTGGAGCGGACACGAACACGTCCGCTGAGGCAGGCGACTGGGGGCCCGCTGAGGCAGGCGACTGGGGGGCCCGCTGAGGCAGGCGACTGGGGGCGTGCTGAGGCAGGCGACTGGGGGCGCGCTGAGGCAGGCGACTGGGGGCCCGCTGAGGCAGGCGACTGGGGGGCCCGCTGAGGCAGGCGACTGGGGGGCCCGCTGAGGCGGGCGACTGGGGGGCCCGCTGAGGCAGGCGACTGGGGGCGCGCTGAGGCAGGCGACTGGGGGGCCCGCTGAGGCAGGCGACTGGGGGGCCCGCTGAGGCAGGCGACTGGGGGGCCCGCTGAGGCAGGCGACTGGGGGCGCGCTGAGGCAGGCGACTGGGGGGCCCGCTGAGGCAGGCGACTGGGGGGCCCGCTGAGGCGGGTGACTGGGGGGCCCGCTGAGGCGGGCGATTGGGGGGCCCGCTGAGGCGGGCGACGGGGGGGGCCCGCTGAGGCAGGCGACTGGGGGGCCCGCTGAGGCAGACGACTGGGGGGCCCGCTGAGGCAGGCGACTGGGGGGCCCGCTGAGGCGGGCGACTGGGGGGCCCGCTGAGGCGGGCGACTAGGGGGCCCGCTGAGGCGGGCGACTGGGGGCCCCGCTGAGGCAGGCGATTGGGGGCCCGCTGAGGCAGGCGACTGGGGGGCCCGCTGAGGCGGGCGATTGGGGGGCCCGCTGAGGCGGGCGATTGGGGGGCCCGCTGAGGCGGGCGACTGGGGGGCCCGCTGAGGAGGGCGACTGGGGGGGCCCGCTGAGGCGGGCGATTGGGGGGCCCGCTGAGGCGGGCGACTGGGGGCCCGCTGAGGCGGGCGACTGGGGGGCCCGCTGAGGCAGGCGACTGGGGGGCCCGCTGAGGCAGGCGACTGGGGGGCCCGCTGAGGCAGGCGACTGGGGGGCCCGCTGAGGCAGGCGACTGGGGGGCCCGCTGAGGCAGGCGACTGGGGGGCCCGCTGAGGCAGGCGACTGGGGGGCCCGCTGAGGCAGGCGACTGGGGGCGCGCTGAGGCAGGCGACTGGGGGGCCCGCTGAGGCAGGCGACTGGGGGGCCCGCTGAGGCAGGCGACTGGGGGGCCCGCTGAGGCAGGCGACTGGGGGGCGCGCTGAGGCAGGCGACTGGGGGGCCCGCTGAGGCAGGCGACTGGGGGGCCCGCTGAGGCAGGCGACTGGGGGGCCCGCTGAGGCAGGCGACTGGGGGCCCGCTGAGGCAGGCGACTGGGGGCCCGCTGAGGCAGGCGACTGGGGGCCCGCTGAGGCAGGCGACTGGGGGCCCGCTGAGGCAGGCGACTGGGGGCGCGCTGAGGCAGGCGACTAGGAGCGCGCTGAGGCAGGCGACTGGGGGCCCGCTGAGGCAGGCGACTGGGGGCCCGCTGAGGCAGGCGACTGGGGGCCCGGTGAGGCAGGCGACTGGGGGCGCGCTGAGGCAGGCGACTGGGAGCGCGCTGAGGCAGGCGACTGGGGGCCCGCTGAGGCAGGCGACTGGGGGCGCGCTGAGGCAGGCGACTGGGAGCGCGCTGAGGCGGGCGACTGGGGGGCCCGCTGAGGCGGGCGACTGGGGGGCCCGCTGAGGCAGGCGACTGGGAGCGCGCTGAGGCAGGCGACTGGGGGGCCCGCTGAGGCAGGCGACTGGGGGCGCGCTGAGGCAGGCGACTGGGAGCGCGCTGAGGCGGGCGACTGGGGGGCCCGCTGAGGCAGGCGACTGGGGGGGCCCGCTGAGGCGGGCGACTGGGGGGCCCGCTGAGGCAGGCGACTGGGGGGCCCGCTGAGGCAGGCGACTGGGGGCGCGCTGAGGCAGGCGACTGGGGGGCCCGCTGAGGCAGGCGACTGGGAGCGCGCTGAGGCAGGCGACTGGGGGGCCCGCTGAGGCAGGCGACTGGGGGGCCCGCTGAGGCGGGCGACTGGGGGCGCGCTGAGGCGGGCGATTGGGGGGCCCGCTGAGGCGGGCGACTGGGGGGCCCGCTGAGGCGGGCGACTGGGGGGCCCGCTGAGGCAGGTGACTGGGGGGCCCGCTGAGGCAGGCGACAGGGGGGCCCGCTGAGGCAGGCGACTGGGGGCGCGCTGAGGCAGGCGACTGGGGGGCCCGCTGAGGCAGGCGACTGGGGGCCCGCTGAGGCAGGCGACTGGGGGCGTGCTGAGGCAGGCGACTGGGGGCGCGCTGAGGCAGGCGACTGGGGGCGTGCTGAGGCAGGCGACTGGGGGCGCGCTGAGGCAGGCGACTGGGGGGCCCGCTGAGGCAGGCGACTGGGGGGCCCGCTGAGGCAGGCGACTGGGGGGCCCGCTGAGGCAGGCGACTGGGGGGGCGCGCTGAGGCAGGCGACTGGGGGCGCGCTGAGGCAGGCGACTGGGGGTGCGCTGAGGCAGGCGACTGGGGGGCCCGCTGAGGCAGGCGACTGGGGGGCCCGCTGAGGCAGGCGACTGGGGGATCGCTGAGGCAGGCGACTGGGGGGATCGCTGAGGCAGGCGACTGGGGGATCGCTGAGGCAGGCGACTGGGGGCGTGCTGAGGCAGGCGACTGGGGGGGCCCGCTGAGGCGGGCGACTGGGGGCCCGCTGAGGCAGGCGACTGGGGGCGCGCTGAGGCAGGTGACTGGGGGCGCGCTGAGGCAGGCGACTGGGGGCGCGCTGAGGCAGGCGACTGGGGGCCCGCTGAGGCAGGCGACTGGGGGCGCGCTGTGGCAGGCGACTGGGGGGCCCGCTGAGGCAGGCGACTGGGGGGCCCGCTGAGGCAGGCGACTGGGGTGCCCGCTGAGGCAGGCGACTGGGGGCGCGCTGAGGCAGGCGACTGGGGGCCCGCTGAGGCAGGCGACTGGGGGGCGCGCTGAGGCAGGCGACTGGGGGGCGCGCTGAGGCAGGCGACTGAGGGGCGCGCTGAGGCAGGCGACTGGGGGCGCGCTCAGGCCACCTTCTCTGCGGCGAGCAGGGTCCGCGCGCTGAGGCAGGCGCCGTTGCCCGGGCCGCCCACCACGGAGGTGGTGGTCGTCTGGCTGACCGTGGACTCCCTCTGGCGGTAGCCGCGGCTCTGCTGCTGGAACAACCCGCTGCGGCGGGCGGTACAA
Source organism: Bacillus rossius redtenbacheri (assembly GCF_032445375.1). Taxonomy (NCBI): domain Eukaryota; kingdom Metazoa; phylum Arthropoda; class Insecta; order Phasmatodea; family Bacillidae; genus Bacillus; species Bacillus rossius. The sequence continues at coordinate 44,501,393 of NC_086338.1, read as the reverse complement.
CGGGATTCCATACAATATTTTGGACATTTGTATTCCATTTCAGTTTCGAACTGTTTTTCACAGAATTTTTTTTTTTCAAGAATGGTGGCGGTATAGGGGTTCCCGGCCCACCTGGAGTTAAAAAAAAATCCCTCATTGTAGGGATTAGCTTGTGCTTGAAAAATGGTAACTGTGAATCGGGAATGATAACCGCTCATTCCGCAGCTCCCTCCTCCCCCTCCCCTCCTTTCACCGAGAATCATACATATTTCCGCCCCCGCATAACATCAATGCTGTGTTAATTTTTTTTAAAACATATTAACTAAATAAATGTTTGCGTTGGTTCAGTACCAAAATAATTAAGTAGCATCTGCAAGAGAAATTGTGCATACGATTGTGGCAGGAGCCACTATCTACTCCTGTTTTTAGTTTAATTTTGGTTCTTTTTACTATTTTAAAATAAAATAAAAACAATTACCAAAAATGTCTAGACTTAGTTATTTTTTTTCCTTAGTTGGTAACTCTGTGATTTCAAATTTTGCTGTTTGTTTCAGTTTTTTTATTCTTTAAAAATGGGTTTTTCTGTATTATTATTTTTTACTTTTGCCTAATTTCGTTTTTCAAGTGATTTTACAAGCTTTTTTAAAGTAAATATTTTTTGAGTGCTTCTTTTTCAGGTGTGCGTGTACAACGTAACACAACACAGGCATTTCCTGCCGGTTCAAATAATGCTCGCGTTTTCTTACGAAACCCTGAAAACACTCAAAAATCCAATTTAAATATTATTTTAAAGACGTATCCAGCTCCAAACGGAAGGAGGGGGATTTTTTTTTTTTTGGGAATTCAATCTTTTTTAAGAAGATGTTTTATGGTGACTTACAATAATAGGAAAAACACCATTTATTTTAACAATTTTTTTAAAAAATATTTTCTAAGGATAAGAAAATTTGTAACTCACAAGAGTTTTTACCAAAAGGGAAAAGGGAGGAAGGCTTCCCTTCTGGATACGCCCTTGTGTGTCGGAAAAGTATGAAGACCGTTTATACGCCACGAGCTTTCATTTCCATGATATGCAGTGAGGTGAATTGGCCTCGGGGAATTTACTTGAAAAATCCATTCAGTGTTTTTTAATATCGTTCGTCCCGAAATACCCGGTCGCGAACGCCGAGAGAGAGAAATAAAACAACCTTGAAATTATCCACGTGTTCACCTCACACCTTCTCCGAGCGCTGTCTCGTCGCCGCTATATCCCATTATCGCGGAGTGCCTGGGAGAATCCTGCCTGCCGACGGTAGCGCTACCAGCGGCGTGGCGGCGAGTTAAGGGTGTGCCTCCCCTTTCAGGTCGTAGTTTTACATCTCCGTTAACCACAGATAAACTTGTAGACTTTTTAAATGCTTTAACTTTTACGATATATATTTTTTTATTATTATTTGAGTGCCTACCAACAGTCAGAGCCTTTAACAGGTGGGCACTTAACAAATATTACAGAAAAAAATAACAACATACACAAAACACAATAATAACACTACAATAAAATGGCACAACACAAACATAAACACATGACAAAAGACACTTAAAAATATATAATAACTAAGTTTGTCAATTTTAAATTAATTCATTATCAATGAAATAACAATAATACATATACCTATAATAATAATATATATACACATCGCATACTTTCTGCATAATTAGCTGTCAAAGTAACACTTTAAAAAAATTGTTTTTTTCTTTTTGAGAGAGCAAATAAGAATGATTAAATGGATTTAAAAACTAAAACATTTTTTTTGAGTCAAAGGTGATACTGGCTACTTCACGACAGGGATTGTATGTTTATTGCAAAAAGAAAAAAAAAACTTATTTTATAGCGTGTGCATTACTTACCACAACCTACATAACTATATAATATATTATGAAAGCTACTATCTAGCGGGTGAGCCCAAAACTACTTCAAAAAATTAGGTATCAGTCTCGTGTCTCGGGTACATTTCGGGTTGTTTGGGTTGGCACCAACTGCCAATAGCAGCCATGGGAGAGAAAAACTCAATTGCCAAGACTGAAACCTAATTTTTTTGAAGTAGTTGTGGGTCCACCCGCTAAATAGTAGCTTTCATAATTTATTACTTATGTTGGTTGCGAGAAGTAATGCACACGCTACTATCAGACAAACAAACCTGTAGAATTAATTCACTTTATTTCGGCAACCACACATTTTTGTGGAGAGGCATACCGGAAATGTTGCATCTCCTACTAATTTATTCAAAACATTTTTTTTTTTGACTTGACAACGTCTAATAAATCGATGAACGCCGGCTGCACGCATGAAAAAGTGTCCCGTTACGCCGTGTCCCGTTACGCTCATTGTACGCTTGCGCCGCATTTATCTCTCTTCCACTCGATTGGAACAACCATTGATTTGACTTTTTCGAGGCACATTAAACTTGAAACACTCTCATTCGTTTCCTACTTTTCCTATCATCGTCCTATCCTTAACAGAATAACACAGATTGGAAGCAGTTAAATAGCAAACATGTATAAAAGTTATAGTTAAAATAATCTCTTCGTTACATATTGGATTAATGAGTGCAAATAAAAGTAAATTTATCAATTAAATTGTAGATTTAATTTCACTTTTTCTTTGTATCCATACATAATAGTGATAATTCAATAAAAATGATTAAATTTTATTCATAAAACCATGCAATCATTTCTTCAATGTTTTGTTATGACGTCACGTTAAACTATCGTCCGTAAACCGACTTTACAGACAGCGGTAAATATACAAAACAATGCCTTTTTTGTATCACACAACAGAATTAAGTTTTTCTCGGTCAGTTTAAATCTCTGTTACCAAGTAACTTAGTTAAATTAACGTAGTGAACCTCCCGTCGGAGTTTTTTCTCCCCCGCTTCCTGGTAGTTACGGGCGCAACCAACAGATAGCGCCACATGTACGGCGGCAGCGTTCACCGTATGCTCTCTGTCCTGGAGCGCGGGCTGCAGTCCCTGCTGCTGTAGTTGCAGCGCCGGCCGCGCAGAGAGCGCTCGGCACGCCACTGGGCCGCGCGGTGCCTCAGCGCGTTCTGCACCTCCGTGTTCAGGAAGCAGTAGAACAGCGCCACGGTGAAGCCCTGCCGACAGAACCAGTCTGCGTTCTCACGCTGCGACTACTTATACTAACATATCTATGGAACTGCCAGTATTGGGGAAGCCTACAACTCACATAGTTTCGGTTCCCTGCAAGGATTTCAGAAGTTTTGCGTTTTGGTATTAACGCCACTTCAGCCGCTAAATCAGAAGTTTCCAATGAAACCAAGCATGTTGTGACTGACCTAACCTAACCTAACCTAACCCTTCGATTTTTTTAATTTCAATTTTTGAGAGAAATCCGAAGTTGCACGAACGTGGTAGGGAACCGAAACTATGTGAGTTATAGGCTTCCCCCAGTATTGTTTCCCCACCTCCCACTGCATCGCACCGCCCGCGCGCTTTAATACATCGTTTTCGCTTAGCGTTCTTCCTGACTTTTTGTTTTGTTTTGTTTATCTCCTAAGGGCCATAGCGTGATGTTAAATGGCCTATAACTTTCAACAATAATTGGGCTATCATTGCAAAATAATAATTTTTAAAATCCGATTGGTAGTTCCAGAGATAAGCACGTTCAAACAAACTTTTCAGCTCTATTATTTTAGTTTAGATTTGCTGTTTTGAAGATTTTTTTTTACTTATTTGTTCATCTAACGTGTTTTTATCTGCAATCGATACTCCTGTAGATTTCTAACTTTTTATTTATTTTATGTGTGAACATCTTAGCTCTTTGTATACGCCTTTCGGTAGGAGTGATTTTGTGAAAAAAGGAACGGAAAATATCACACAAAGATGGCGGACCCACGTGTAGTAACATAAATCCGTATAAAGGTTATTACAAAACGTATGGTGTGCTAAATGAAACTTTATGATAAGTGAAACTACCCCGGAATCAATTTGGGAAACTAAAATAGTCATAGCAAAAAGTAACCTCAAGTTAAAAAATACATAATAAAACTGGCAGTATATTGATTAAAATACATATTCTTCGTGCAATATTTTAACAGGCTTGGTAGCACAGCAGGAAAGCGTGTGAATGTTAATTTCAAGGGATATGGTTCAAATCGGTTGACCGGAATTTTTTGAAACATTTTTTAGTAACATAATATATTAAGTAATAAAATGTCGAGTCAGCTTAATAAGGTAAATTTTTATTGTAGTTATTTGCAGACTGATTTTTAGTAATTTAAGCAAAAATATACAAACATATACTTCGTTTTTAATATGATTTTCAAAATGATTCAGGTTAATATTTTAGTGCGACCATATAAGTATATCTTCTAATGTGTGCGGAACTTTAAAATGTTAAATGGTTCAGTGAATTAAGAAAAAGGTTGGCACTATTGTAATAAAATTCCTTGTCGAAAATCAGCTTACGAAGCCGGGGTTTAGGATTTTCCAAGTCTTTTTCGCTTTTCCGGAGGCATTTTTTATATTAGTTAAAAAATTTCAGTTTGTTCCGTGCTACAATCTGTGGGTGATGGTGTCATCAATTTTTACGATTCAGGCAGCGAATTATAGCGGCGGTGGCAGAAACTACGCGGGACTCGCAGAAATGTAGTTGAAAACACAATTTGCATATATTTATTATGCTCTGCAAATTTTTTTTAAGAAGTGAAAGTTTAATTTTTACATATATTTTGGTGACATGTTGCTACTCTCAATTATTACAATTAAATAATATTGCTACATCGATAAAATTCGCGGTGGTTGCAGAACTTCATTCAATTAAACATAATCCAGACTTCTCCATATTCAGTCTTAGACACTTTCTTCATTATTTTCACTAAAAATGTTGATAACCCCAACTTAAAATTCCTCTACCAGGCTTGGGAAATCTTACAGAGGTTTTCAACTTACATTCTCATGATAAACCTGCTGCTGAAGTTTGTCAATTTCTGACTTGCCCCGTAGTGTGTAATAAAGGTTTGTCTAAAATTGCAATGTCCCATATGGTGTCCAACAGATGCTGATCGCTGATTGGACCACGTGACCCTCTGACGTCACGGGTAGTGTGTGCGATAGTCCGAATCTCCTGCTGACGCGATATTTTCCGTTTCCGGTTCCCGTTTCAGAGAGGTAAACAAAAAAAAAATAAAAAATAACGGACGGTGTAGCAGGAAGCCAAGAAAGCAGAGAGAAAATATTGATCAGTGCTGTCCGTTCGCGACCAACGCTTTACAAAGGCCGAACACACGAATTCATTATTTAACCCCCGCAACTTTCTCAAATTTTAAGCTGCGTACTTATGTACAGTGCATACAAAAATATTACAATTGAGAAATATTTTTTTTACTGCTCTCTGGTAACTATTTTAGAAATAAGCATTTCCATTGAATCTATATAATATAATAGTCAAGATAGCCGACAATATGACACGATGTTATGGGTATGGCGATTGAGACTAGTGTTAAATAGCTGGTAACGAGAGAAGCATATTACTAGTATCGTGCTCTGGCATAAGGGGGAAAAAAAAATCTAACATGGCTGCTTTAAATACAGCTGCCATGATTTTGCAATGGTGGAAGTCATATGTTTTTATGATTATTTTGGAATAATTAAAAAAATATTTTTAAAATGCAACCAGAATGGTCGTCAATATGGCGTATGCTATGATAGCTGACCAATATGGTGATTGACACTAGTGTACTCTAGCGAGATAAGTGAAGTGATATGGGGATCGAAACTTAATCAATTTAACCAATGGCATCTCGGACACCTGGACTTAGCAGTTGTAGACGGGGCAGTTTCCATGCGACAATCACACCAGGATACTAACATAGGACAAGGATCGGACTTAGTTCGGACTGAGTTCGGACTGAGTTCGGACTGAGTTCGGACTGAGTTCGGACTGAGTTCGGACTGAGTTCGGACTGAGTTCGGACTGAGTTCGGACTGAGTTCGGACTAAGATCGGACTAAGATCGGACTAAGATCGGACTAAGATCGGACTAAGATCGAGATCGGGACTTGCTACACACAATTTAACCAATGTCATCTCGGACACCAGGACTTCGCAGTTGTATAACGGGGAAAATTTTCCGTGCGACGTACACAACAGGACACGGACACGTAACGGACAAGGGACGCACCTGTGTGGAGAGCAGCGCGACGCGCAGGTAGATGAAGATGTGGCCGCCGAGACCCTCGCTTGGCCCCAGCATCGTGAGCACGTAGGCGACCCCCAGCAGCGGGATGAGCACCAGCAGCGCCTTGCTGGCCTTGCGGTACTGCTGCGTCTCGGCCGTGTTGGCCGACCGCAGCTTGGTGATGAGCACCTGCGACATTGCTCTCCGTGTAGGCCGGGGTTCGCCGCGCCAGGTGGAGATACGCATGCAGCGGGATTCCAGCGATAACAATCTGCTGGCTCTCGCAGTACGTGAACGTAAAAAGATAGGGGATCATGAATTCAATATATAAAAACAAAATCATTCTTAGAATTCCATTTGATGTAACTAACTGTTGCTTGTGAGGACGATACCAAATTCATGAAATATTTCAGGATAAATTCAACTCAGTTTGATAGCATCTCCTCTTTCGCCCCCCCCCCCCCAAAAAAAAAAAAAAAACATGGATATTTTCGTAATCTTTCAATTATCTTTTATTCCGTTGACTTGACTATTCAAAGCACAATACTGAGAGAAATTAAACTTCATAAGAAATTGGTTGTCTGTTAAGTCGGGTTATGGACGATAGTTTAACGTGACAACGTCATAACAAAACATTGATGAAATGATTGATCCAGAAGAAAGGAAGTATCATATTCGGCCTGAGACTGAGCCGTAATAGGCTTCTGCAACCAAACCATTTAGGCATTAAAAATGTTATATTCTTTGAGGAAGAATTTTTTTTTAATTTGAATAATTTTTATTGAATTATCACTATTTTGTATGGATACAAAGGAGTGAAATGAAATGTACAATTTAATTAATAAATTTACTTTTAGTTGCATGCATGCATGCATTCATTCATTCATTCATTAATATTAAAATATATTTATTACTATTGAAATGTTGCGTGCGCTGTATTTATTTTTAGAAGTACAAAACAATTATTTACATCTGCCAGGATTCGAACCGACATCCTTTGGAATATAAGTTTGCGACGCTGACCGCAAGACCACGAGGCCATACATGAAATTAAGTAGTTTCAAATGGTGTATATATATATATATATATATATATATATATATATATATATATATTTATAAACTTTTTTCAGGGTAGGGGAATAATATTATTTCGTTTTTATAACACGATTTGATAACAAATACGCATCCCAAATACACCAAACTTATTTATAATGTGTTACAATAATTTTTATAACATTTGAAAAAGATCCCGGATGTATTTTAATTATTATGTGTAACTGTAAAACTCCATTGTTGGTTCAAAACGTATTTGAATATTCAACATTACTTTTAAATAACCGTACCAATTGTGCTGAAAATCGGTGGACGATCGTTAAATTACATAATATTAATAATTCAAACGACGAAAATATGATTGAAAAGTCAAATCGATGGTTGTTCCAATCGAGTGGAAGAGAGATGCCGCGCATGCGTACAATGAGCATGAAGAGAGATGCCACGCATGCGTACAATGAGCAAACACGTCACATCCGTAGTGGGACATCCGTAGTGGGACACTTTTTCGTGCGTGCAGCCGGCGTTCATCGATTTATTAGACGTTGTCACGTCAAAAGGCAAACGCTGTATTACAGCACGATTCCGCGCGAAAACAGATGTTCTTGGTTTTTTTTATCTGCGCATGCGCGAAGTCGGCGTCGTTTTTAGAAAAAAAATTGTCGAGAAGCAAACACCCAGCGACGTCACCAACATAGCGAACATAACTAACATAGCGAACATAGCGAACACAGCGCCCTGTTTGGCCATAGCTTTAGACGCACCAACTTGTTGACACACGTACATTATCTTTTTTGGGTCTCGTACCATCAAGGGCGGATACAATTTTTTTTTCTATGTTTTGGGCAATTTAAAAAAAAATAGAAATAATTTAAAGTTTCAACTCCTGTTTTCAAAAATAAAAACTTACATTTCTATTGACACCCACTGTCTTCGCTGATATTTTGAAATTGTACGCCACTGCGTGCCATGTAGGTACCACACAAACATTACACTGGTACGCAAAAATAGCAACTTTCTAACATCGACCATGAATTTATTGACGATGAATTGTAAACCATATCTAGCATAGAAAAATTACTAGAACAGGATTGTCAGACAAGCAACAGAATCATTCAAACATGCAATCAACATCAACAAAGAATATGGATACAAGCTGGGGAAAACATGGGCACTACTTATAGAAGAAAAATAAGAAAATCAGCAGAAAGGATCAGCTTAGTCACACTGGTCTAACTTCGAATAACAACACAGGCAATGAGATGATACCGTACGTCGATACCGAAGCGAATAGCAGGAAAACCCTTCCCCTGATCCGCTGACACTAGAGCCAATAGGAGTAAGCCGCCTCTGATTGGCCACCTGAAGAATACCCTGGAAAGTATATACAGAGTTATTTTGGTTTCTCAACCATAGAAAATGTCTACTGCAATGCAGACCGAAACGTTGGTACAGTCTACTTCTTAGACGCAGCCTCGAAATCTAAGAAAACCTTTCAGAAAATTTTAAATTTTTTTCTCAACCTTATTGAAAAAAATGCAGCACCAACAGTAGAAAAATTCCGGAAAATACTGCCTAATGGCTGGAAAGTCGACCAGCGTAAGGTCGAATGACACGAGAGGTAGGCAGTAGGCGACAGTTGCACGTGTTACGGGCTGCCTACCCGCCAGGCCAGACAACTGTTCTCAGGTCAAAATTGTTCCTCAAGTTCAATCAAGCTTTACCCTTATAAACATGTCGAAATGGCACCCAGTATGTTATCCACGGTTGTAAACTTCTCTGTTGATTTCATTACGGTCATTACTTGCATTTCAATTACCCGGGGGATAAAAAAGGATTAAAAAAAAAAAGTATCGACCTAGAACACTTTTCTTTTCTCTGAAAACGTTGATCGTTGATGGTAAAAGCAATTATCAACGCTAATTAAATTAATTTGAATGTTTATTTTATCGCGGTGCTCTCACTCTTTTTTTAAATTGAACTGGACGGCGAATTTCGAGTGTCCCGCGGAAAAACAAACAAAAACAAGCGGCGACGCTAACCGACGGAGGGAAGCGGACGATGATGTTTGCTCGCCGGGTTGTTTCGCCGGGACGAGAGGTCGCGCGCTGTTTTTCCAAAACGGCGTCCGCGTGTTTGCACGAGCGGCGCGCGAGAGGCCCTTCGCGTTGACCGCACCAGAGGGCGTCCCGGGGGCACTCTTGACCCCGGGGGCGCGCCCCTGCTGACCGCCCTCCGCCGCCGGGGGCTCTGGGTTCGAATCCCGGCTAGCCCCCCTCCCCCTCCCCTGCAACGGCACGGGAAACGTAGGCGGGTCCCACGGGACGCCACACCGTCGCGTCTGCTGCTTCCGCGATGCACGGAAACCAAACAAGACGGCAACCGATGAGATTGCATTTCAGGGTTTCTAAATATTTATTTAATTAAAAAAAATATTATTTTTAGAAACCGTAGAACCGCCAGAATTTACACACAACCAACAAAAATAAAAATTGTGCTTGAAACAAATTTTTTAACGTTTTCGGAAACATAAACGCGGCTGTCCCCCGCGGCCTAGAACTCGGATTCTGTAGGTCGCACGGGGAGCAACGTAAACGGAAGAGCTCAGCATTGCCGTGCTAAATCCGTGCGTGTCCGTCTCCGTCTGCGTGCCGTTCCTCGAGATGTCCGTCACCGTTTACGTGTCGTTGCAGAACGGGCCTAAGACGAGGATGTAGTTTTTGTTGTCCTAATCGTCGCTTTGGCGCTTATCCATACACCGGCGGTGGCGAGAGGGAGGGGAGGTGGCTAGATGGAGGGGAGGAAGGTGACAGAAGGGAGGGGAGGTGGCGAGCGGGAGGAGTGGTGGTGAAAGGGAGGGGTGGTGGTGAAAGGGAGGGGTGGTGGTGAAAGGGAGGGGTGGTGTTGAGAGGGAAGGGTGGTGTTGAGAGGGAGGGGTGGTGTTGAGAGGGAGGGGTGGTGTTGAGAGGGAGGGGTGGTGTTGAGAGGGAGGGGTGGTGTTGAGAGGGAGGGGTGGTGTTGAGAGGGAGGGGTGGTGTTGAGAGGGAGGGGTGGTGTTGAGAGGGAGTGGAGGTGGCGGGAGAGGGGGAGGGGTGGTGGCATGAGGGCGGGGGGGGGGGGGTAACGGGAGAGAGGGGAGGTGGCGAGAGAGGGGGAGGGGTGGAAGCGAGAGGGAGGGGAGGTGGCGAGTCGGCGAGAGGAAGTGGCGACTCACCCACATGATGGTGACCAGGAACACGGAGTTGACGGCCAGCACGGCGATGATGGGAGCCTTGAAGATCCAGTCGTAGGTGTGCGGGGTCATCCACGGACTGCTGAGGCACGGCTGCAGGTACTCCGCCTGCAGCGCCTGCCACAACCACAACCACAGCGCTGTCGCCGGGCCGCAACCACCCCAGCCAGTGACGGGCCGGATACCAGAATATCTAATACAACCCTCTGATCCGAATCCAGGTCTCAAGGTTCGAAAATAAAATAATGTACAACGAATAAAAAAAACAAAAAACATTACTTTAAATGACCGTTTCACAAACTAAGTTTCCAGAATCGGTACATATTTTAGAGATGCGGTCCGTGTAAATGGCCATTGAATAAATCGTTAAAGAAATTACAGTAAATTTACGGACTTTTCATCGAAGAATTACATACCAATTAATGAAGATGTCTTCGTAAACTTTAAACAACGGAATCTTCGAAGAAACTACGCCGCGTTTTGACTTTCGAGTCGAATGATTCGTTTCGAGACAAAAATACAGCAACACGAAAAGGCGAAACAAATAAATTAGTTTAAAAAAAAAACAAACAGAAGAGAACGAAAAAAAAAAAACAACCCACAAATGATGACAGTACAAAAATATTGAACCCAAAAACATTCAGCACAACAGTCAAAACGTGACAAAAACATGACAAAACGATAAGACGAAACAAACACGACAGTTTTCTAAAACAGAAACAAGCGACGTTTCGGGAACTGCAATCTGCTCCCGTCCTCGGGTAGAGACGCACATGGTACGAAAACACAGGTGCGACTGAGTAGGGGCTGAAAAAATGAGGGTATTTTTTATCTCGTTTCAACTGTTGTGCTGAATTTTTTGGTTTCGGTATTTTTGTGCTGTCATCATTTGTGGTTTTTTTTTCGTTCTGTTAGTCCATTTTTCTTTGTTTTTTCATTTCTTTGTTTCGTTGACCATATTCCTGTTGTGGAGTATTGTGTGGTGTTTATATACTGACAACAGCAATTTTTTGCTTTATTTGTGTTTTTGTCATATGTGTTTTTGTCATTTGGTTTTTTTTTGTAGTTTTCTTCTACAGACATACTTGTGCTTAACAATGGCGTATGTCCAAAAGCTTACATCAAGTCAATAAACGGAAATAATACGTAGGCCTACGCATTTTATTATTATTGTTTTTGAAATGCCCTCCCGGGGGGGGGGGGGAAATCGTTCGTCCGCCACTGCTGCGCTGCGCCGTGTCAGTAACGGCAACTCTGGCACAGAGAGCTACATCAATCACGGCCCCGCGGCCGAGATCCGACAGTGAGCGATGGAGTCGAGGCAACACGACGCCCCCGGCTCCACGGCTTCGGGCTGTGTTCGTGCGTCTCCGGTGTTTGCACGAACCTGCCAGAAGTCGCTCACTTTCCTCCTCGCCCCTCCCCCCTCCCTCTTCTCATAAAATTTCAAAAAAACATTTCGGTGTTTGACCACGTCTCATGATGACCGGGAAGCCTTCTTTTCACAGACGAGAGAGCCAAACGCCCGATCGTGCATCTTCGGTTTTTTTTTTTTGGTTCATTGTAACTCATGATAACTAATGGTCAATTAGGTTAGGTTAGCAACATTGTAAATACTTTAAAACATTGTGGACGTTCGATTTGGTTAGGATAGCTACATTAAAGATAGTTTGAAATCAAAAATCATAAACAGCGAGCATGAACTTCGGGTGTGGCTCTCTCGTCCGTGAAATGAAGGCTTCCCATGATGACCAGTGAGTGAGAATTAGGATCTCCGTCGTTTAAACAGTCACTCCCGTGCGAATATTCCAGCGCTCGCAAGTGATGTGTAACATATAACCTCGGTAACGAGCTAATTCGTGTGTTCTCATGCTGCAAAACCTAAAGAATTTAAATATTAAACTCAAGGAATTTTTAAAACCACATTCTTTTTATTCTTTAGAAGAATTTTATGCCACTAAGTTTACATAGATTATAAGATGATTATTTTATAATTTTTAGCAAAATGTGTTTTAAATATCAGTACTTTCTATTATTTTATAAATTTGTAATAAATTGGTTATATAAAATATCAATTTGAAATTTGTTTTTTTAATGTAAAAATAAATTATTTGTTACTTGATGTAAGTTTTTGGACATACGCCATTGCTAAGAACTTTTTCTGTTGAAGAAAAACTAACAAATAAAATAAATAAATAAAAATACCCAAAAAAGACAAAAAACACACAAAATTAGCAATGGCGTATGTCCAAAAACTTACATCAAGTCATGCACTCCCATTGCACAAATCTTTTAAAGATAAATTATTTGTTGTAAATAAATTGTAAAAGAATTGTATAGATATGTCCAATACGGTGATGTGCAAAACATAAAAACTCTATTTACTGGACAAAATAAAATGAAATGAAATGAAAAAAGTACACATGTAATATGAAACACGGGACACGAAATTTAACGAAGAATTTTTTTTTTAAAATAATGCCGAACGTAACGAATTTACGCAAACTGTCTTTTCAACATTTCTGGACGTCAAATCACATGCAGTTTCCGCACCCGCCGTTAGAATTCGCTGCCGGAGCAGCTACGCCGACTTATCGAATCATTAGATTTTCAGATCGAAATTTTAAACTATACAATGAAACGGCTTCGATAATAGCGAAAAAAAACTTGAAAAAATTAATAAACCCCGGCTTGGACCTGATTTTCGACAAGGAATTTTATTTAAATACATTCGATGTTTTTTTTTAAATGCATTAAACATTTAATACTATAATTTTTTTTTTTTGCTCGGTGAACTTTGGTACGCTCCATCCGCCAAAGATAGCGGCACGTATTCCGTCTCTTTACTTACGTCGCATTCACGGAATTACTCCAACCAAATGGGTATGCCCAGAGCTTAGATTGTACGCAACAACTTGAAAACGTAAAACAATTGAAAATTAATGTATTTAGATCCTCTTTCACATAATTTTATACACATAAATAAATAAAACGGTCAATAATTTGATTTTAAATAGTTATTTTCTCTGTGAGTAAAGAAACGTGATTATTATAAAATAAATATCGCAACCTTCTGCAGACATAATTTCAGCGTGTTGAAAAGTTTAGGTACAACTCTTCAAAATAGAAGTTGGAAACACAAGCCCAAACGCAAGAAATTTGGAAATTAAACAATATTTTTATTTGCGTTATTCCGTCATGCGCAGTTCATAAATCCGGCGTTACTTTCAAAGTATTATGTTAAAATACAGAATCATATATTTTTTTTTTACTAGTGCATATTAATCGGCAGGAAATGTTTTCTCGATTTTGATAGACTATAGTAAATAACTGAATTAATGATTTTGAAATTGAATTTAATTAACGACAGATAAAACGTATTATATTTCGAAAGATCTGTCAAGAGCTAAGCCTGTGAGCCTACAGGGAAATATTTTTAAAAAAATTGGTTGTCTATAAAGTCGGTTTACGGACGATAGTTTAACGTGACAACGTCATAACAAAACATTGATGAAATGATTGCATACTTTTATGAATAAAATTGAATCATTTTTATTTTAATAATAAAAGAATAAATACTTGAAATTATACCAGTAATCAGATTTTTAAAATGTAAGAATAATTAACCTTTATTGCCGAAATTGTTGAAATAAGCAATGAAAACCACATTAACTTTTCACTTCACTTTATAAACAGTCGACGAAACAGTTCACGTGTAGATGACTTGTAATTAATTTTAAAAACTGGCGTTTAGCTATAATGTTTAAATATAATTATGAACAAGTTTTCATATAAATAAAGTGTAATCAAATATCTATCATCAATTATATTAATCACCATAATTTTTTAGTCAATTGTAACATAACCTATTATTACTGCACTCGCCGACAGCGTAACGGAACAATGAGCGTAACGGAACAATGAGCGTAACGGGACATAGCGTAACGGAAAAATGTGCGTAACGGGACACTTTTTCGTGCGTGCAGCTGGCGTTCATCGATTTATTAGACGTCACGTCAAAAAATAATAATTCTTTATTCGTAGCTTTACGTGTTCCGAGCGGAATCTCTGAGACGCGCAATACGTCGGCTGGACAGAAGTGCAGAGAGCCAGTCGCATGCCTCACCTCGTTGCCAGGTGGGATCGGAGCCAAGCTCTTGGCCAGGCTCCACAGGATCACGATGACGAGAGGAACTCCTGGAACGAGAACCAACCACTGAGCACGGTGTCGCCATAATGCAAGATCAACCAACGACATTGTTTCCAAAGACATATCTCTACAAAAAATAAGCGCGAATAGCAAAACGAGTTAAAAAAAAATACCTGTGAAATAATGTGAACATTAAAGAGAATTAAACAATATTCAGGGCCGGATTTAGGGGAGGGCAACTGGGGCGAAAGCCCCGGGGCCTCCACAAACGGAGGGCCCCCACAAATCCTTTGATATTCTTTTTTCGCTGTTTTACCTTTACCTACAGTACTTTGTACATACATGATTATATTATTGTTAAATATCAACAGAAATATTCATTAAAACTAAAATTTAATTTCATATAATTCTTGTCTCCGATTATATTTATGTGTGTTTTTTTTAAATACTAAGAGAATCTACTTGATTTCACAATAAATTATTTATTGGAAAACTCGACTGAAAAAAATTGTTCATCTTATTTGGAAAATAATTTGAGGCCAGGGGGCCTCCGCTCCTCTGTTGCCCCGAGGCCTCCAGACCTCTAAATCCGGCCCTGCCAATATTTATAGAAACTTGGTTCGTAATTACGAAACTTGATTCTATGAGTTGCAGTCGGTAGACCCAAAGTATTTTGTCCAAAAAGTCGGAGAAACGACAGTCGGTCGAATGAATTTTCGGTTGAATGACGCTCGGTAAAACGAGTTGGTCTTCTGCATGTCGGTTAAATGACAATTGGCATAATGCTGTCGGTGCGCTGCCCGAGTGACGGAAACCTTTAAGAGACTGAAGTAATGCTCTACAGACACCCGGTTCGTTGTTACGAAACACGATTCTAATCAGTACACTACAAACTGCAGTTCTTGTAGAGCTCGCTTGGCTTCCGGGTTGTGGCCTCGTCGAAGGCGGAGATTTCACCGAAGTTTTGGTCGATTTTTAAGTCGCCATCTTCAGGGGGAAAGGAAATTCTCCAGCCTTTAGATACTCTCGCGCATTTTATGACATGGGATGCATAGAAAGTAGTGGTTTGTAACTTACCCCATCCAATTAAGATGTATACTCGTAGCTTGAGGTGGTCTCCGCTAAACGTCTCCACAACTAGCAAGTAAAGATACAGACCTGAAAAATGTACAATAGAAGCAGTACAGAAAGTGATTCAAATAATTACTACTTAAAGTATGACAGGAAGTACCACGAAACAGTGCTGATTTCATAACTGACAATGCTATTTTAAAACATCCCCAATGAAAATAGTTTTCTTTACCCAACCACCGGTACATTTTACCTGAAATGTTTGAAAGTTTATATAAGTAGCGTAATTCAGCCAAAATCTCGACAAAATTTCAGCATAAACTATTATTTACTACAAATAAACCATATTTATTCTTCCAAAGTGATTAAAGGTTTCCATGTCAATATTTTATTTAAAATATACTTTTGTATCGTTGAAATACGAAACCGCATGCCGATTAGAGTATTATTATGTTAAATATATGGGCCTTTAGTAAGGCCGGATACATAAAAAACTGTAATAAAATAAAGTGAATCATTATTATTTTTAGTACTATCTATTAGTCTAAGCTTCTAAACCAAAAAAGATAGAAAAGTGAATAGAATATAATTCAGATTAATAATATACAATTTTAAAAATGAATTTTAATCTTAAATTTTTTGCCTTAGTTTACTCATTGTAGTAAAGTGGAAACTAATATAAAAAGAGATTTTATTAGTGAACATGTAAGTTCACTTTTTGTATCATTGGAACATAAAACTAACTGAAGTTGACTGAACGTGTTTCCGACAAGAAACAGTGTATCAATATTTAAATATGCCGCTAAAGAACTATCTAAGCAGGCTCGTTGGTGGAAAAAATATTTACCGCAGTGCCAATGCAAAGTAGTGTTTGTAATGTAAGCCACGAGTGTGCGTGCAATACCATTTTTTACTTAACTTCTAATAACATTTATAAATAGCCTACTTGGACGTGCTACAGTGCTACTCACCATCCACTAACGTCCAGAAGTATGTGGGTGTACTAAAAGCCACTTGTGAACATGATTTACCAGTGCTACTCACCCTCCACGAACATCCAGAAGTATGTGGGTGTACTAAAAGCCACTTGTGAACATGATTTACCAGTGCTACTCACCCTCCACGAACATCCAGAAGTATGTGGTTAGCAGGAAGTAGTGCAGAAGGATGGTGAGCACTACACACGATGTGGTATTAGAGTTCATCGACGTCTGCGAATCATAATTTAAATTTTTAGAAGCCAACAGCACAACAATGATAGATGCTTAAAGCTATAACATACATTCTTAAAGCTATAACAGGTGCTTACTTTTATTCAACTAAACGTTACATACATAAATGTTGTCCCTGATTAACCAATAATATATCCTAGAAATTTAATTATAATTTTTTTAGCCTTAAATTTTAAGATTGACCGTAAAGCATGCATTCGTGCAAGAATTTTAATATCAGATCGAATTTTTACGGTCTCTTATGAATTTTTCAAGACTTTGGAAAATGCGTTCAAATAACCTTTTAAGAGCATTTTCTTGTCTTCTGGGTGTAGGCAGTGTCAGGTAATTGTCTTGCGACGTTTCGGCAGTCAATGCAGCTGCCATCGTGTTTGTCAGACTTAGTCTATCTGATGATGGCAGCTGCAATGACTGCCGAAACGTCGCAAGACAATTACCTGGCACGGACTTACACCCAGAAGCTAAGAAAATGCAGACAATGGCCGTGAAAGCCTGCGATCTTTATTAACCTTTTAAGAGGTTATTAATTTTATTTTTCTTCAAAATTTTGGGCAAGAGACACTACGGGGAGGTGACCCTCCGTACGGCACAACTCGAGGCTGAGGGCGCGCCAAGGACTAGAGGCGGGAGCCTGACCTGCAGCGAGAGGTTGAGTATCCACAGCAGGTCCGCCAGCACGTACGTGGCCATCAGGTTGGTGTGGATCGTGTTCCGCAGGCAGCGCAGGTCCCTGCAACCGCGACACACACCCGGCTCGGACTGGACAGTCGGAACTGCCGTGTGTGAGCAAGGACTGTGGACTGAACAGGTCGGAACCTGAGCAGGTCGGAACCTGAGCAGGTCGGGACTGTCGTGTGTGAGCACGGACGAAGATACTTCCATATCTACCCACGCCTGTAAGCTGTTTCCAAAAGAATTGTTTTTTTATTGCAAATTTGACGTGAGAATTTAAATTACCCCCATCACCGTTCCTTTTAAATAAGATTCATAATATTTTTCTGGACTTCCCCCACCCCCCTCATTTTCACTTATATTTATTACAAGTCAATTTAAATAATTATGATTTTAAAAGCTTTAAAGCAGGAATTTTCTGAGCAGTTGTATGTATAGATAATTTCCTTCTACCATGCAATAATTATAAACAGTTCCCAACTCCCGCCAGAGCTGTTACCGTACTCTGCTGTCATTGGGTGTTGCGTCATGCGTCCGCAGAAGAAATAAAATAATTTCATTCCTCTTGTAAGTCGGTGGGTTCGGGAACATGGCGGGCAAATCTCGTGCGCACGACACGACACGCAGTTACGGTAGCTGTTGTTATAATTTGTTTCTGAACGGCGGATGTAGCCTTGGACTCACTTGCAGTAGAGGAATATCCCGATGGCGACGCAGAGCGCCGCGAGCGACACGCAGTAGCCGACCAGGTAGAGCGTGGAGGAGACCTCTACCCCTGAGTCCAGGCCGGCGGGGCTGAGCTCTGCCCCCAGGCAGGCGGAGTAGTCCGAGTAGCTGTCCCACGTGCCGTTGTCGCGGCACAGCCTCGTCGCGTTCTCTGCGCATGGCACACCACACTCATCCTCTCTCTCTCCCCTCTCTCTCCCCTCTCTCTCCCTCCGCCTCTCTTCCCCTTCCCCTCTCTCCCTCCCCCCTCTATACCCCCATCCCCCCTCTCTCCCACTCTCCCTCCCCTCCTTTCCTCTCCCCACCACATTTCCTCTCCCCACTCCCCCCTCTCCCCTTCCCCCCTCCCCCCTTCCCTCCCCCCTCTACCCTTCCCCCCTATCCTCTCCCCCTCCCCCCTCTCCTCTCCCCCTCCCCCACCCCCTCCCCCTCTTCCCTTCTCACCACTTCTCCCCCTTCTCCTCCTATCCACTCCCCTCTCCCCCTCTACACTCCCCTCTCACTCTCTCCCCTCCCCCTTTCCTCCCCTCTCCCCTCCTCTCTTTCCTCCCCTCCTTCCTCCCCTCCTTCCTCCCCTCCCCTCTCCACTCCCCTCCCCCTCTCCTCTTTCCTCCCATCTTCCCACTCCTCTTCCCTCTCCTCCCCCTCCCCTTTCCCCTCTCCTCTCCCCTCCTCTCCCCTCTCCACTCCCCTCTCAACTCCCCTCCCCTCTCCACTCCCCTCCCCCACTCCTCACACCCCTATCCACTATCTCCCCCTCCCCCTCCCCCTCCCCCTCCCCCTCCATCCCTCCTCTCTCGACTTTAGAGAGTATAAAACACCACGCAAGTTATCACGGAATAATTTTATTAAGAGTAATGATTAGGATTTCACAGAAAAGTATTAAGCGTGAAAACTTTGTCGTCATTAAAATATTTTTTTTTATGAGATACCATAGTGTCCGCTTTAAGTTCGGAAGTCTTGAATGGAAGACGTCTTTAAAACTAACTAACCTTTACCACGGCGACTCCAAGGGTAGAAGTAAAGTTATTAGCTTCTAGAAACTCGAGAAGAACAGCCCTGTCCTTTGTAAAAAAAAAAAAATCCTGATACACGCGAGGGTATCGCAGTAATGAGACTATTGAGAGTACATTAAAAGGAGAAATCTACGTAACAAGAAATTTGACTGAAAAAAGTTGTTCGGCAAACGCAACTGCAGAGAACTAGAACGTCGTGGGATGCCTGACGGCTAATTGGAGACGCTCCCAGAAGGGTGACTGTTGACGGTCATTATCTCGCAGCGACGCACCGAACACAGCGCAAGAGTTTGCAACAAAAGAAGCTGGCGCCTTCGATCCCCACCTGAACTTCCAGTTTGTGTACTTTCGCCTTAACACGCTTCGAACTTCCCCGTCCATCGAAGTTACCTACCTCATCCACGGCATCAACTCGGGAAGAGAGAGGATTTTCTTTATCTTGTTTTTTTTTTTTTTAGATTTATTACTTTTTCCCTCTTCAGGATCTCGTTGCTTTCGAAACTTTTCTCTCACCTCGGCGTCGGTCGCATCAGAACTGATGAAAGGCTCTGTGAACACACACAACCTCCTCTGCTGGCCGTATTCACACGCGCGCCGATTCACGCAAAGCGACGCGCAAACAGATCACGGTGAAATGAAGATTGTCATGAAACCATTGCGTTGATCGTATGCTTTCGTGGTAATAAGTACTAACCTTGATGTAAGCTTTTGGACATACGCCATTGCTGAGCACATGCATGTCTGTAGAAGAAAACTACAAAAAAACCCAAAAGACATGTCATCATTTGTGGGTTTTTTTTCGTTCTCTTCTGTTTTGGAAAACTATTGTGTTTGTTTCGTATTTTCGTTTTGTCGGGTTTTTGTCTCGTTTCAACTGTGTAGCTGAATTTTTTTTGTTGGGGGTGGGGGGGTTCAATATTTTTGTGCTGTCATTTGTGAGGTTTTTTTTTCCGTTCTGTTAGTCAATTTTTCTTTGTTTTTCTTTGTTTGTCGACCATATTCCTGTTATGGAATATTATGTGGTGTTTATATCCTGTTGACAACAGAAAGTTTTTGCTTAATTTGTGTTTTTGTGGTTTTTGGGTTTTTTGTAGTTTTCCTCTACAGACATACATGTGCTTAGCAATGGCGTATGTCCAAAAGCTTACATCCAAGTCATGCACTCCCATTGCAAAAATCTTTCAAAGATAAGTACTAACCTGCTTCTAAGCTTTTTTGATGTATGTGAACATTTCAGCTCTCGGTTATACGGCATTTGGAAGGAGTGATTTCGTGAATGGAACCGGAAAGTCGAACGAACGGAAATGCGTAACCATGATGCGGCGTCTGCGTGGAAGTCTCGGAAATCTCGAAAAGATGGCGGACCCGAGAGATTCATCCGTGTATATATATAATATATATATCCTCACCCCCCCTCCAAGTGAATTTCATGAATCGCGAACAATTTTTATTTTATTATTTATAATTATTTGCGTGTTGAAATGTATTAGCACGTGAGTTGTTCCAACGATGCTGTCTTGTGCGTATCACCAAGATTTACAACGTAAAATGCATTTAAAGTTATCCTTCCTGTATACTATTTTTGTCGCAAGTCAGTTTAATTTTTTTTTGCTTTCGACGCTGACATTAATTTGCATGTATGAATTACATATTTCGTACTTACTTGTCAACTATTTGCGTGAAAACTTCTGCCCTTTGTTATATTTTTGCTATTTTTAACGATATTTTTTTTTCCACCGACCGTAATATCATGACAGAGTAGATTGTCGCATGGAAGTGAATACCAGGAAGAAGCCAATATTGTCTACACAGTTGCTTAACATCGCGCGGACGAACTGCATCGTAACTGTTCCGAAACTGCACGAAGCGCATCAAATGCACCGAACTCGAGTTAAAAATTGTAGGAAATAAATAAAAAGTTAGCCTAACATAACCTGGGTTAGGTTTGGTTTGGGTTCGGTTAAGGTTATTACCATCTTGTTAAATATAATAATTATAGTGATGTGGCAGTGATGCGACGGACAAGACAGTGACATGACTATGACGTGACAGTGACATGACTATGACGTGACAGTGCCATGAAAACGGCGTGGCAGTGAAGTGAACAGTAGCGATGTATGGACGAGAAGAAATGGGGCAGGGCCTGACCAGGGACGATGCAGTGACTAGGAAGAGACGCCCAGGGCAGTGATAGCAGGGACGTGGCACTGGCTGGCCAGGGCAGTGACAGCAGAGACGTGGCACTGGCTGGCCAGGGACGAGGCAGTGACTAGGAAGAGACGCCCAGGGCAGTGACAGCAGGGACGTGGCACTGGCTGGCCAGGGCAGTGACAGCAGAGACGTGGCACTGGCTGGCCAGGGACGAGGCAGTGACAGCAGAGACGTGGCACTGGCTGACCAGGGACGATGCAGTGACGAGGAAGAGACTACCAGGACAGTGACAGCAGGGACGAGGAAGAGACGCCCAGGCCAGTGACAGCAGGGACGTGGCACTGGCTGACCAGGGACTAGGCAGTAACGAAGAAAAGACGGCCAGGTCAGTGACAGCAGGGACGAGGAAGAGACGGCCAGGGCAGTGACGGCAGTGACAGCAGGGACGAGGCAGTGGCGGAACGCGGAACGCCGGCGGTATCGCGACGGCGCGCAGGTATGGGGTAAGAGCTGCTCGCAGCGGTGGTCTCAGGCGGAGATAGCGCGCCGGGCGATAGGCGCCGCTTGAAGGGTGTCAGCCGGGTATAAATGCGGCGTGTCTGGAGGCGCCCGGCCGTAGACCGCCAGTGTTTGCACACCGCTCCGTGTGTAATACTGCTGGTCTGCTAGCAAACTGTCCACCAGGGTCGCCCCGGCCTTCTGCCTCGGGAGACGGCGCCTCGCTGCGGGAAGCCCTCTTTTCGCAGACGAGAGAGCCAAACGACCGATCGTGCATCTCCGGTTTTTTTTTTGACGGGACAACGTCTAATAAATCGATGAACGCCGGCTGCAAGCACGAAAAAGGATGATTCATTGTCCCGTTACGCACATTGTCCCGTTACGCTCATTGCACGCTTGCGCCGCATCTATCTCTCTTCCACTCGATCGGAACAACCATCGATTTGACCTTTTTCGAGGCACATCAAACTTGAAACACTCCCATTCGTTTCCTACTTTTCCCATCATCGTCCTATCCTTTTAACAGAATAACACAGATTGGAAGAAGTTAAATAGCAAACATGTATAAAAGTTACAGTTTAAATAATCTCTTCGTTAAAGTAATAAACATGTTTGAATTAAATGAGTGCAAATAAAAGCAAAATTTACTAATTAAATTGTAGATTTTATTTCACTCCTTCTTGGTATCCATAAAAAATAGTGATAATTCAATAAAAATTATTCAATTTTATTCATAAAAGTATGCAATCATTTCATCAGTGTTTTGTTATGACGTTGTAACGTTAAACTATCGTCCGTAAACCGACTTTACAGACAAGAAGAATTTTTTTTTAGTTCATTGTAAATAAATTCTGGCGGTGTTGATAAAATGATACTAATGGTCAATTAGGTTAGGTTAGCTACACTATAAATACTTTAAAACATTGCTGGACGGTTGATTTGGTTAGGATAGCTACATTAAAGATACGGAAAAAAAGCATGAACTTCGGGGAACTTCGGGTTTTGGCTCTCTCGTCTGTGAAAAGAAGGCTTCCCCCTCGCTACACTGTCGTTTCCTTTTTGTAACTGGCACTGAAATATTCACGTGAAATCACACATCTGTGCTTGTTGCGTGAAGGGGCTTAAGTAAAAAATGGTTAAAAATAAATATACATTGTGATATTGAATTATTTACTCTTAAAATTGATAAAGGAGATTATGAGACATTATTTTAAAACGATTAATGAGTTTACAAAGTTATAAAGCAGTTAATAAAGCTAAAAAAAGCTGACTTCAATAAACCTGATAATCAATCGCGATTTTCTCAAAACTATGATTTTGGAGTTAACACAATTTACGCAACAAGCACTGATATACATATTTCTAAACAAATAGCTTGTCAGCACTATTTGTGTTAAATTTATCAGAACAAAAAAGGATAATACATTCCAATTTGTTTAATATTAGGTTTTCTTTTCATTTTTTTAAAAAAAAAACTATACTCTTATAAAACATCAATCAAAATATAAACTATGGGCCAATTATCGTAAACGCGACAATAAATATTTGGAATTGATTTCAAAAACGTTATTCATGTGTGAAAAAAATAGCAATCTGTTGTATAATTTAAAATATATTTATTTTTGTATATCAAACATTTTTCTTGGCAACTTTGAAAGTTAAAGATTGTGTCGGTTTTTTTTGTGACGGACGGATGGAATTTTTCGGAAGGTCGCGATGGATCCAGCTTTACCCTGATGATGGTGACTGCAAAGTGGACCGAAAAGTCGGTGAACTCTTCGCCTTTGATGCGGCTGGAACCCACTAGTCACGAAAACTCAGGAAATAGCTGCGAGAGACTGCAGTTATTGTTATACTGCACTACCACACGGGAATCGAAACCAC
This sequence comes from Bacillus rossius redtenbacheri, assembly GCF_032445375.1. Lineage (NCBI taxonomy): Eukaryota > Metazoa > Arthropoda > Insecta > Phasmatodea > Bacillidae > Bacillus > Bacillus rossius. Next base: position 44,477,550 of record NC_086338.1, on the reverse strand, counting down.
TTAGAGAGTGCTGGGTTAGAACCCACGATGAGATGCATTTGCAATTACGGCTACCTAAGATCTAACGCTACTAAATAATACTGCATATATACCATAAAAATTGTGTGGGACATACAGCATTTATTGCCTCATTCAGCATTTATTCCATCATAAACTTGGATACCGCAATATATTAGTTGTTTAGACAAAGCACGGTCATTGTTTATCAAACAGCCACGCATTAAAACAATTTTTTTTACATTTATAACATTTAATGGTGTTAAAAATTACGTGTTTTTATAATTACGTTTATTCGTGCCAGGAGAAAAAAAAAGTAAAAAATAATTCCACGATCCCAATTTCCTATTTACGTTAAAGACTAACAAGAATACGCTTCACACAAAATACAAGAGGCACTGTTGCCGCCAGAATGATAACTACAAACCAAGTGTAGTTAAAGCTACACTATTAATTAGCGCAGCACAAACATCCCAGTTGTTTGTAAGTGGGCTTCTAAAGTTACTAGCATTCGAGATTACAGTTAGTACTTGCGTTTATATTTTAAGATTCCAACCCCCTTTCTCTACACATTTTATGTCATAAGTTACGTTTAGGAAAAATACTACCTATTTTATAAAGGCATTTCATATTAATTTTTTTTTTTGCAAATTTGGTCACCAGATTAATTATATAAGTGATATTTTATTTGTAAAACGCCGGTAAATTACTCATATTTAACATTTCTTGGATCACTATCTACAATTATATAAATTAGTTTATTTCTGCATTTTAACAATCATAGCCTCCCATTTTTCTATTGTCTATTAAAATAAGTTTTTACTTATTAAAAAACTTAAAACAAGAAAAATGGCATTAGATGGGACTTATTATTGGTTTTTACATAAAAGGGTTCTTTAAAATATAAATAAGGGTTGTGCTATTATTGTAATTTAAAAATAAAGTGGATCATATGGTAACAATTAATAATTTAGTTTTAAAAACTGATTAAAAGTGGTTTAAACTTAAACATTTAAAAGTAGTACAGTGCAAAATAACTGTAGCAATAAGCTCAACTCCTTAAGCCATATTTAATGCAGATACATGATGTATTTCTAAATGAAATATAAATTTTTTTCTTTCATAAATTCTTTTACAAAAAGCTAGAAATTATACACAAATAACCTTCTAAAGAGCGGAAAGAATTTTTTCAGATGCTGAAGACAGACTGGTAGGGAAATAAATGTTTTTATTCAAAATTCCTTAGTTATACTTGTTTCCATAATGTAGGTGGAACAACTGTGTTTTAGTATCTGTTCATTTTGCAATGTTCCTTCTACCATACGTTCTCCATCATATGGCTGAGAATTAAATATACACATTGACTTACTCCACTTTTGCGTAGAAACCACATTTATAAAGCAAACAACTGCATCGTGTACTAACGGTTCAATTGTAAATAAGAAAAACCTGTTCACATAGCTACTTTCATTGTTTCATGAAATTTTTTTCTTTCAAGTATTGTTTCTCACATTTAATTAATTTTGTATACGAACAGTGAGTCCTTGCAGTATTTAAAAAAAAATAATTAAAAATGCTGAAAAGCGACCTAATTAGCAGGACGAACGAAAGGGTTGGCTACCGTGGGTGGCTTCATTTCCCTGAATGATTGTTTCCTTTGCGAGCCCATTGGCCCAAGGGCCGAAAGGTCGACAGCGGAAGAGAATAAGCGCGGCTATTTCCGGCGAGAGGGAAATAAAAACCACCGATGGCAGAGACCACGCCTAACAATACGACCACGCCTACCGCCCCCGCTTTCCTCCCCCACCCCCTATTTCACCCACACACTGCTGAGAATTAGCCACAGTCTGTGTTGCTGGCACTCATTAAGCAGGCTGATTATGATAGGCCAGAACCTCCCCCCTCCCGCCCAATCAAGGCCGCTCGCCAAATCCGATCACAGCTCGCTCTGAATGGCTTTACACGATTACCGCGCTAAAACACGTCAGTAGAGACCTGCAAAATTCGCGGATTCAATGACCTCCAGGATAGACTCTACTACACTCTACACACTCGGGCAAATGCCACCTGTTCATTGGCTGCTGACTTGTGAGTCGTCTCGACCGAGTGTCTGTGATACGACATTTCTTTCATTTTCTTTCATTTTCTTTGTCTCTAATTGGCCCTCATTACTCCAGATTAACAGTGAACCAATTGCAAAAGCAGCGTTAAGGTATAATTATTTGAATTGTAGCATATCACGAAATGAATCCGCGAATTTTGCAGGTCTCTACACATCAGTAGAACCACGGAATTTTCGCGCATTCATTTAGTCGCAAGCTAGAATGCAAAACCTCCACACTGTCGCACTGTGTTCATGATTGGACCGCAGTTATCTGGACACGCCCCTCTAAGACCGTGAGCCAACGATGTCCAGCTAGGAGAGAAGTAAGCGAATCAGGTAGTGCCAAATAACAAGGATAAAAATGTTCTCGCTAAGAAATCAACCATCAATGGGAAAGTAAACATGGGTCGAGCACACCTATAACTTTGAATTCTATCCTGAGGCCAGAGGAATCCACGAAATTTCCGGGACTCTACACATCAGGCTTTCGGGAAGAGACGTAACTGGGCCAGTTTCCACCCGAAGCAAGATATCATCTTAACGCCCCTTTATCTTTCTTCCTTCAAACCAACCAAAACCCAAAACATTTCCAGACAACACCTCATATCGCCACCACATATCGATTCCATTGTATCAAATATTTTTTATTCAACTTAGATGGTAAAAAATAATTCATTTTCAGGTGTTTCATTTTTGAAACATCGAAAGATTGATGGAACGTGAAAAATATCATTTTTTTTTTTAAAATAATAGACGATATACATACACGTATCTTTCACTACAAATAATTCAGTTCATCTGCCCTCTAACATGTTTTTGTGTTCTAACACTGCGCCATTCAAGTAAAGTTTAACGAATTGCCAACCCTTTCGTCTAAAGTGGCACCCCTTTCGTCTAAAGTGGCACCCGGGGAAAAAGCCACGTCTGGCCTCCTTAGTTACGTCCCAGCTTTGAGTTGTTAATCGCTATAACATATTCCCGCGACTATGCATATCGAGACGTTTGGAAAATTTTTTTTTAAACTTTACCTCAACACACACCAAGTAAGCTAGGATCGCGGCTATTGCTAAGCTCGCGGCTAGTGATAAGCTCGCAACTGCAGTTGGGCTCGCAACTGCTGCTAGACTCGTGGCTGATGCTAGGCTCGCGGCTGCTGCTAGGCTCGCGGCTAGTGCTAGACTCGCGGCTTGTGGTAGACTCGCGGCTAGTGCTAGACTCGGGACTAGTGCCAGGCTCGTGGATGCTACTCACGCGAGGGGTCGTACTTGACGCCCTGGAACTCCTCGAAGCAGGGCAGGCGCGCGAGCGAGCCGGCGGGCGTGGCCGGCCAGCACAGCACGGTGTCCCAGGCGGCGGGGCAGAGCAGGGGTCCGCCCCGGGTCTCCGGGCCGCCGTCAAGCCCGCACTTCGTCGCCTCCACGCTCGCCTCCACGCTCGCCTCCACGCTCGCCTCCACGCTCGCCTCCACGCTCGCCTCCACGCTCGCCTCAGCGCCCGCCATGGCACCTGCGCGCAAGCCACGCCGCGCCGTCAGCTCTCACGCATCAGCTAGGGATTGGACAAATTCGCGGTTTGAATGACCTCTGGGATGGACTCCCACGATCCTCTAACGCACGCGGGAATATCACACCAGCCTCATTGGTAGAGACCTGCAAAATTCGCGGATTCATTGACCTCTAGGATAGACTCCACAGTCCTTTAAATACTCGCGGAAATGACACCTGTTCACTGGCTACTGACGCGTGAGACGTCTCAACTAGGCTGTCCGTAGTTCGGCACTTTCTTGGTTCAGTGTTTCCCATTGGCTCACAGTTCCCCGGATGAAATGTGGGCCAATCGCAGAAGCGGTACGAAGGTATAGTTGTTTAGATGATAGCCTATCGCGAAATGAATCCGCGAATTTTGCATGTCTCTACTCATTGGCTACTGACTCGTGACACCTGCTAACTGGGATGCTTGTGATTCGATACTTCCTACGTCGAGGGTCATTCATTCATTGGCTCACAGTTCCTTCAGGCAAACTGGTGTTCCAATCACTGAAGCGGCAGTAAGTTACACGCACTCGGATTCTAGCCTATCGCGAAATGAACCCGCGAAAATTTTCCTGTCTCTAGGCATCACACGCCTTACCGTCTTCCCGTCGGCAACGCGCCTCTATCCTCACTTAAGTTCAAGATCCTATCATTTCACGTTGCAACATTTAATATTAACTAAACTATTAACTTACGTATTTTAGGTATGAAAAATTGGCTACATAATATTTTAAACGACCTAGTATTGTGCAAGAAGCTGCTATATTTTATATTGAACCTTTATATTTCAGCTTCAACCGCTTAAAGTCCCGCCAGGGTGCGCAACTGACGCGAAGACTGCATCACGCTAGTTCGCCGCCTGGTGCGCGTAGAGGCTTGTTGAGGCGTGTGATGCGCGAGCCATTGTCGCCCTTAGCGATCCCCTCGCTCAAAGGGCTAGTGTGCCCGGCCAGGTGGGCTCCCGCCAGCAATTATCTCCGAGATTCACGAGTTGAAACCACTACAGAGGGATCAGAAATGATGGGACTCGATCGCTCAAACGATACCCTGATGGACCGATGCTCGTAAAGAGTCAAATCTTTGGACTTCTTTGGACAGACAGGCGGATATTGACGTCGTTTGTGACAGATACCATGAAAATCACCCGTTGCAGGCCCGCGACCAGAGATAGGTGGAGGAATAACGAGCAGTCTTGCACCGGAACTACTTCCTGGTCATATGACTGACGTAGAATCTCTTCCCCTCACTAATCTCACTAACCCCGATAAACCTTTTGAAAATAAGTTAATATGAAGATTATATGATTTGAAGATAAAACTATTACTAGATTGATAAATCTCCTATTATACTCTAACAGGGATTACATATAGGAACGAAGCAATAGAAATATGCCTTTATTATTTATTGGAGAAATCTGTGGTTAGGCAACTGGAAATTCTTCAATGTAATGCTGGTGGTGAGTACTCAGGGGCGACAAGTGTTAGGATCTTAACGCGAAGGTCGCGGGTTTAAGTTCCCGTGCTGAAACATATTTCTTTGGCTTTCCGAAAAAAAAAAGCATAATGTTTTGTATTTATTTATATTGCCACAAAAGGCATAGAGCGCCATTATTTATAATTTTTTTGTTTCTAAATTATTATTTTTTTGTTATTAATGGCAACTCCTCAGAAATTTGTTCGCAAATCCCAAATTTTCCATGATTATGCGCCTATTAAAACTGTTGTGATGTCTGTTGAGGAATGAGTAGAGACCTGCAAAATTCGCGGATTCATTCGGTGATAGGCTAGAATTCAAACACATATACCTCTTAGATAATTTTGCTATTGGCTTACTGTTCATCTGGACGAATCTCAACAAGTTATAAACCCTCAACCAAAGAAGGATCGAATCACATACAAACCAGCTGAGACGACTTACAAGTCGGTAGCCAATGAACTTGCGTTATTTGCCCGAGTGTACAGTGGTATGTGCAGTCTATCCTGAAGGTCATCGAAACCGCGAATTTTGCAGGTCTCTAGGAATGAGGTTCCGTGATTTTCGCGTGCGTGTCTGTAAATGCACTTCAGTCGCGCGGCGTTGTGGCCTGCCAGCTCTGTGAAGTCAAAAGGACACCGCCTGGGGCAAAGGTCACCCGGTCCCCACCCCCCACCCCCCACCTCCCAATCCTCCTCTCGGTCAACCTGCGTCCTGATTGGACGGCGCCTCATAATTGAGCGCGGTCTCGTGTGTCGCCAGACCCCTTAGGCGATGGCACCCAGCTCGTCGCTTGAACGACGGCTGATGAAGACCCGCCCTCCCCCTCCACTCCAAACCCTGCAGCTCCGCGCCTCGGGGCTCACGTCTCTTGTCTCTCTTGTCTCGTGTGTAGTCTCTCTTGTCTCTTGTCTCTTGTCTCTTGTCTCTTGTCTCTTCTGGACACGGGCTGCTTCCACGCCGAGCACTTCACTCATTACAACTTGGTCTCTGTTGTCGCCGCACGCACACACACACACACAAACACACACACACGGAAAAGCCTTATTTTCACAGACGAGAGAGCCAAACGCCAGATCGTGCATCTTCGGGTTTTTCTTTTATTTTGTACAACTCATGATAACTAATGGTCGATTAGGTTAGGTTAGCTACATTATAAATACTTAAAAACATTGTGGACGGTTGATTTGGTTAGGATAACTACATTAAAGATACTGTGAAATCATGTAAACGGTTTCCCAGCGCTGAAAGCGTTATTTGCTAAGCAACCATTAAATGATTTTACAGTATTTTTTAATGTAGCTATACTTACCTAATATAACCAACCATCCAAAATGTTTTAAAGTTTATATAATGTAGCTAACCTATCCTAATCGACCACAAAATTTAATACCACACCGGTTTATACAATGAGATGGAACGGAAAAAAAAAGCGAGCATGAACTTCGGGGAACTTCGGGTGTGGCTCTCTCGTCTGTGAAAATATGGCTTCCCGCACATACACACACACACACACACACCGCGAGCTCGCCAGTGACTTGTGAATATCCGACTTCGGTATCCAGCCTAAATTCACGTGTTGTTCATGTTTGAAAAATAAACTTAAATTACGAAACTGGGACGCGAAATATACCGTAGAATTCGTAAAAAAAAAAAAATCCCTAGTGTGATAAATATACAAAAAAAAAATTCTTTTGACGGGCAACAACGGTAAATTTATTTCCTTTTTTAAAAAAAAAAAAAAAAAAGGGGGGGGGAGGTGTTGTCTGTAAAATCGGTTTACGGACGATAATTTTACGTGATAACGTCATGAGAAAACATTGATGAAAAATTGCATACTTTTTAATTTTCAAATATTATTTACAGTTTTTGCAAATATAATTTTAAAAAAAAATTGTTTAAATATAATCACGAACAATTAGTTGAAAAAATCCCGCCTTAACCTGTTTGATATTATAGAAGATTTTCTCGCACGGTGGTTGGCAGGTTCTTGACACGTTCGGCTCAGGCGGAACGTGACAATGAGTAATGTTTTTTTTTTCGTGCGTGCAATCGGCGTTCATCGATTTATAGGACGTTATCACGTCTAAAAATCTAACTATAAACCTGTTTGATATATATCGGGGCTAGCCGAACAACAGGAATACCAAACGCGTGGCATGTAAAAAAAAAAGCCTCAACGTTTAATCTGTGGCATTTACCGCCTAGACCTGAAGGAACCATTTTAAGCAGTCGTGTCACTTAATAAGAAAGCGTTAAGCGTTTCATAAAACTATGTGTATTCCTCAAAAGAGCAAAAAAAAAATATTAAATGTTATAAAAAACTGCCGACAAATACAATTGAAACAAAGTTTGCGTCTTTCAATTAAGACTTACTTTGGAATATATATATATATATATATATATATATATATAAACCACGACAGGAAAATGTATTTCTGAATTTCTCATTCCAAATTTTATTTTACAAAAGCCAATGTTTCGGATACATTTTAATAAAATGTTTTATTTGCGATTGAATTTTGCGATTTTGAGGTTATAATCAGAGACCCGTGAATTTCGCGGATTCATTTCGTGTTATGCTAAAATTCAAATAATTATACCTTGGTTCTGCTTCTGTCATTGGTTCTCTGTTAATCTGGAGGACTGATGGCCAATTAGAGACCCTCACTCATAGAAATGCCGAATCACAGGCCACCCAGTCGAGACGACTCACAAGTCAACAGCCAACGAACAGTTGGCATTTAGCTACCCGAGTGTGTAGAGGATATTGGAGTCTATCCTCTATCCTGGAGGTAATTAAATCCGCGAAATACACGGGTCTCTAGTTATAATTAATTATTTAGGCGCGTCCGGGGGGGGGGGGGGTTGGGAATGGGGGGGGGGGGGGGGGGTTAAAATGTTAGTATGCACCGCGGATTCCCGGTAGACGTGTCTCGAAGCACTCGCGGTGACGCGACCTTGGACTGGCTCGCGGACGGAGTACGACGGCAGGAAACAACCGCGCGCGTGCCAGGTGTCGTTTATGCCCCGACGCGACGTCTGCTTCGCGCCATAGCTGAGGCAGCTGGCGCGCGGCAGTAAAAAAAAAAAAAAATCATTTTACAACTTCCCCGGCGCGGGTCTGGACAGCGCTCCTGGCGGCGCGTCGCGCCTGCGAATGGCCCGCATTCTCCCCCGCGCGCGCCATCTTGTGAAGAGCGCGCCGGCCGCGCGACGCAATTGAAGCCTAAGATGTGCATCAAGTTCTGTCCCTGCCCGAACACGCCCGAATATTCACCTTCGGCCAACCTCGGGGATTTGTTTTATTTTTGCGCAGGAAAAAAATGAATTCGAATATAAAGAAAGTGGTCGGTTAGGTTAGCTACATTAAAACACACTTTAAAACACTATGGACGGTTAGTCAGGTTAGTATAGCTACATTAAAATAAACAGAGAAATATAAATATATATATAAATGAACCCGAGGTTGGCCGAAGGTGAATATTCGGGCGTGTTCGGGCAGGGACAGAACTTGATTTGCATCTTAGGCTTCCCGCGACGCAACGACCTCGGCGACGTGCAAATTCACGCGTTGCTAACACATACTTACAAATCGGACACGAGAAATTTAACGTGGAATTCTTTTAAAATAATACCCAGCATTACAAACATACCAAAAAAATTTGTGTTATCGACTAAATTTCTGGACGCAAATCACACGCAGTTTCCCGCACCCGCCGCTAGAATTCGCTGCCGGAGCAGCTACGTCGACTATATAATAATTCTATCTGCGGAGCGCATTTTTTAAAAACTATATAATGGCTCCGATAAATGTAAAAAAAAAAAACTAAAACCCGGCTTTGGACCTGATTTTCGATACGGTAATCTATTAAAATACTGCCCTTTTTGTTAGTTCACTAAAAAGTTAATTCTTTAAGTTTTCGCTTTGGCTTTGTGATCTTTAGCAGCGCATTTCCATTCCAAACGACTTCCGTTCCAATCACGAAATTACTCCTACCAAATGCTAATATGTAACACATAAACCCCCCTCTTCTCCTTTTTCAGTTAAGTTAGCAAGCAAACACGATTTATTTATCATTTTTATATCATTTTATTTATCGTTTATTTTATTTATTTATTATTTCCCGCTCATTACCCGCAAAGCGGTTTACTTGTTACACACATGTAATTTTGACAGCGACATACAAACGGAGGCTAATAAGATGACAAACTCAGTTGAAAGGAGCAATGGGCACAATTGTCCTACAATGTCTAACCCACAAGGTTATCAGCTTCAATTCCGGTCATCATTACAACACGAGGAGAAATAAAGAGTAATATAATGTTTTTTTTACCAACTCTGCCAACAAATATCGCATAATTATGAGAGATTTCATTTGCTAAAGTATGATTTCAATTGTGAAACTTTTTCGCACAGGTCATGTGGACAGTCGTGCATGACCTACTATGTACACTGTTTTGTATTTATTGTTATTATGTTATTGTATTATTGACGTGACAACGTCTAATAAATGGATGAACGCCGGCTGCACGCAAGAAAAAGTGTCCCATCACGCACATTTTCCCGTTACGCTGTGTCCCGTTACGCTCATTGTACGCTTGCGCCGCATCTATCTCTCTTCCACTCGATTGGAACAACCATCGATTTGACTTTTTCGAGGCACATTAAACTTGAAACACTCACATTCGTTTCCTACTTTTCCTATCATCGTCCTATCCTTAACAGAATAACACGGATTGGAAGAAGTTAAATAGCAAACATGTATAAAAGTTATAGTTAAAATAATCTTTTCGTTAAAGTAATAAACATATTTGAATTAATGAGTGCAAATAAAAGTAAATTTATCAATTAAATTGTAGATTTCATTTCACTCCTTTGTATCCATACAAAATAGTGGTAATTCAATAAAAATGATTCAATTTTATTAATAAATGTATGCAATTATTTCATCAATGTTTTGTTATTGCGTTGTCACGTTAAACTATCGTCCGTAAACCGACTTTACAGACTACCAATTTTTTTTATTATAGGTACTTATGTTATTGTTGTTATTTGTAATTGTGTACCCAGCCAAACACGTGAGCTTGATCAAGTATCGATACCGCGCCGGTCGAGTTGTGAAACTATCGATCCTCGGCTCGCGAGACCCAGACGCCGAGCGCCGAAGCACGCGGTGACGTCGTGACGGGCTTCCTGGCGCCGCCTGGGGGGGGGGGGGGGGGGGGGTTGTGTGCGTGTGCAGAGATAGAGACCAATCAGGGCGCGGGCTACGTGCCTGCACAGCTTAGGGAACACGTAGTCCATAGAGTGGCTTTGTGCGCTCGAACCCGATCTTGCGTTAACGCGATTTTGGCCATTATCACCTTTAAGTGTTTGCCGAGGTTATTTTCCTTGAGTAGGTATTACTCTAAAAAAAAAAAAATGGTTGTCTGTAAAGTCGGTTTACGGACGATAGTTTACCGTGACAACGTCATAACAAAACATTGATGAAATTATTGCATAGGTACTTTATGAATAAAATTGAATCATTTTTATTTTAATAATAAAAGAATAAATACTTGAAATTATACCAGTAATCAGATTTATTAAAATGCAAGAATAATAATTAACCTTTATTGCCGAAATTGTTGTTGTAATAAGCAATGAAAACCACCTTAACTTTTCGCTTCACTTTGTAAACAGTCGAGTGGAAGAGAGATAGAATCGGCGCAAGCGTGCAATGAGCGTAACGGGACACAGCGTAACGGGGCAATGTGTGTGACGGGACACTTTTTCGGGCGTGCAGCCGGCGTTAATCGATTTATTATACGTTGTCACGTCGAAAAATTAAAAGGGTCTCGAACAGTGAACAGCAGGTGTACTAGACGTAATCACGCCTGTGTTGCACCCATGACGGCCGACGATTCTCAGCGGTGAAGGCAGACTTGGTTGTCTGGTCCCCCCTCCTCCTTCCCACCTTAATTGACGACGCGGGCTTCGTGAAACTTCTGCCCGCGAGTCAGCAGCGACGCAGCGAAGGAGACATCTGCCGTCTGTCACCGAATTTGATCGAATCAGCGCCCGCTCTCGCTGCTAATTAACATCATCGCCCGGCGACCCGGCTACAAGAGACTGAACTACAGACGCCTGGCTAATTACTGATCAATTGAAACACGCACTTAACATCTCCCTTGCGCTGTCTCGCTTCGCTTGGACTCTTCTCAGCGGAACACGCCGCCCAACTATGGAACTTAATTTTGTTAATTTTTGCAGGAATTATGTACGGTGATGAGGGGTGTTGGGGGACTAGAAATATTTTTGCACGTCATGTAGTTGTAGCACCAGTTTCCCGCCGCTAGGAGGCTGTTGTAGGGGGTCGTTACCACAACGCCGAAATACCATAAGGCGGAATGTCAAACTTGACCATAACGCCGAAATAACGCAACTGAATTAATTTGTGTGTGTTTCTTAAATGTATATTAACGCCGAAATACCACAATCAAACCTAACCTTACCTAACCAAGCGTAATATAACCTAACCTAACTTAACCTAGCCTATCCTAGCCTAACATATCCTAGCCTAACCTAGTCTAACCTAACCTAGTCTAACCTAACCTAGTCTAACCTAACCTAGTCTAACCTAACCTAGTCTAACCTAACCTAGTCTAACCTAACCTAACCTTTGTGGCAGTCCTGCAATGACATTTTTCGGCGTTAGTGTATTTCGGCGTTGTGGTAATTCGGCGTTGTGGTACACAGCAGTTTTCTAGCTGACGGCGTTGTGGTCAATTTGGCCTTTCGGCGTTGTGGTGCGTCCCCTGTTGGGGTAGGGACCTCTCCCGAGTCAGGTCTTTGAATGAAAATCACTTAATGTGTGATTGAAGTATGGGTTTCAAACGGAAATGTAGAGAAAAAAAAGTAAGCGAAACCTTTAGTTCTAGTCAGAGAGCCGTGATATCATATATAAACTAGGTAACGAGCAAATTAATATGTTCTCATGTTTTTATTTTTTTATATTTATTTATTTATTATAATTATTTGAGTGCCTACCAAAGTCAGAGCCTTTAACAGGTGGGCAGTTAACAAATATTACAAAAAATAACAATAACATACACAAAACATAATAATAACACAACAATAAAATGGGACAACACAAACATAAACACATGACAAAAGACGCTTAAAAAAATATAATAACTAAATTTGTCAATTTTAAATTAATTCATTATCAATGAAATAACAATAATACATTATTTACATCAGAAATTATGATAACTGCAAAAAAAAATTAAGAATTCAAAATGTCTTTCATGTTGCAAATAAACTTACGACAAAATCGAACATAAAATTCTTTAAAAAAATTAAAATTAAAAAAATAATGCCGAGTGTAACAAATTTTCGGCCATTATGTTTCCAACTGCATATCTTGACGCAAATCCCACGCAAGTTTCCGCACCCACAGCCGGAATTACCTGCAGGAGCAGCTACAAATACTATTGCATCATTCGATTTGCAGAGCGAAAAGTTAAACTGTATATTGTAACGGCTCCGATCAAAGCGACAAAGACTTGAAAAAAAATTTACTAAACCCCGGCTACGAACCTAGTATTCGACAAGGAATTCTATTAAAAGGCTGCCCATCCTGTTAAAATCCATCAGACAGTAAATACTAAAAAATATTTCCCTTTGGCTTTGTGAACTTTGGTCCGTGCCATCCGCCACAGATGGCAGCACCGCGGTTGAACATTTCCGTTACATTTTCAGGAAATTACTCCTCCAATGCGGTATACCGAAAGCTATGATGTTTATGCGCACATAAAAAAAACCCCGTGCGTTGAATTTCTTTTCCATGCCCACGAAATTCGATGAAGTGCTCGCTCGCGCGCACACACACTAACACTCACACACCTACACACACACACACACACACACACACACACACACACACACACACACCAGTTTCTCTCTATCGGCAAAGCTCGCGTCAGCGACTGAAAACATCGTGTAAGGCACGAAATTGGCTCTCAGAAACTCGGGGGATTTCCCGGACTCCTGATGTGGCTTTTCCACCCACATCTTTGACTTCTCTCTCTCTCTTTCTCTCTTTCCCTCCCTTCAACACCCTTCTCTAACCTCTCTCTCACGCTCTGGCAATACATAATAACGCACCCGTGTAGCAGATTCGTTCCACTTTTCTGCTCCTTAAGAGTCTGTCTCGCCAATCACCGGTGCTGTTTCCGACCCGACCCCCCCTTCTTTCACGTGTGTTCCAGCTTTGTGCGTGGACCTACAGTCTGTCCCGTGCTTGGATTGCAACAGTAATCCCGTGCTTGGATTTAAACAGTCTGTCCCGTGCTTGGATTGCAACAGTCTGTCCCGTGCTTGGATTGCAACAGTCTGTCGCGTGCTTGGATTGCAACAGTCTGTCCCGTGCTTGGATTGCAACAGTCTGTCCCGTGCTTGGATTGCAACAGTCTGTCCTGTGCTTGGATTGCAACAGTCTGTTCCGTGCTTGGATTGCAACAGTCTGTCCCGTGCTTGGATTGCAACAGTCTGTCCCGTGCTTGGATTGCAACAGTCTGTCCCGTGCTTGGATTGCAACAGTCTGTCCCGTGCTTGGATTGCAACAGTCTGTCCCGTGCTTGGATTGCAACAGTCTGCCCCAAACTTGGATTGTAGTGCAGAGTAAGTGGCGAAACACTGTTGCCAGATTGTAACTACCTAGCTTCTTTAACATTAAACACTTTTTTTTGTACACCATCTTTAATTACAATCACGGTTTTAATATACATTTTTAATTTTATTTGTTTATTTATTTAGATTGTAAATTAGCGTCCATTGATGTTTTTTCCCCCACATTTGTGGTAATTCGGACAAAAAAAATTATCGAAATGCTAAAAACAAACTACAATTTCCCAGGAAGAACTATTTTAAGCAGTCGTGTCACTTAACAAGAAAGCGTTTCATAAAATATGTGAATTTCTCAAAAGAGCAAAAAAAAATATTAAATGTTATAAAAAATTGTCGACAAATACAATTGAAACAAAGTTTGCGTCTTTCAATTAAGACTTCCTTTGAAAAACAAATATAAATAAATAAATAAATAAATAAATATATATATATATATATATATATATATATATATATATAAACCACGACAGGAAAATGTATTTGTGAATTTCTCATTCCAAATTTTACTTCACAAAAACCAATGTTTCGGATACATTTTAATAAATTTTTTATTACAATACAAAGTTATGTTCTAAAGCTGTTTTTGTGCTGTGGGTGTTTGTCTGACTACAGAGCACACTGAAACATCGTGCATTGGAAAGAGAAAGTAAATACCCATTTTAATGCACACTGCATTCTATGGATGAGATGCGCTATACACTGCCGGACGTCACCACAGCTTAAGTCGAAAAGATTTGTATTTTTTAACTCGAGGCTTTTCCAGGCATAATGTAGTTTACCAAACCCCTTTCCTGAGAACACGCTCCCAAGGCGGCAACTGACAAGTAAGAACATGTCGGTAAACTCTACTTTACGCATCTGTCTGTAAATTTGGCTGAATAACCTGTGCGGAAAGAGTAAATTCACACCTACAATGTAGACATTATTCTAAATGTAATATACTATTACATATTTCAAAATGCAAAATTACATAGAAAGCGGATGTATAATTTTACTTGACGAATGATAAAAAATACTTTGTACATTAGTGTAAACCTACACTTACAATGAATGTATTATTTTACACTAGCAAATATATTTTTACACATACATACATAAACTATATGCTTACGTAAACATTTTATGTTTAACTTTATTGAAATTAGCTGAGTTACATGGGAACTACGTGGAAGTTACGCATTCGGTGTAGGTATATGCGATTTCAAATGCTTCATAGATCAATTACCTGTCAGTAATGGTGAATTTACACCTAATTCGTCGTTGTTCTTTTATGACAAAACTGTGTCTTTACACAGATCTGTGTGAGTTAAAATACACATACATCGGTTTATTTATTGTTTGCAGTGTTGCAAAGAAAATTTGTTCAGCAAAATGCTGTCTCGCGCGCCTTTCAACGGATGGATGACATCAGAAAAATCCAGCGCCTATTCAAAATATGCAATGTTTATTTAAGCGTCTAAGTGCCGTGGTTTATCTTTGATTAATAGATCACATTCTGAAATCACATTCATAGTCCAGAAACCAAATAACTCTACACTGACCAACTGAAATATTAATATAATTTACGGGTTACCATTATTTAGTTTGTATCGGTCAGAAAGTCAAGTTACAACAAGAAGAGTAGGTTGATATAGCGCGTCCCACTCTGAGGTTGCAGTCCAGAGCAAAAGACGACCGCCGCCACACATTAGAATTCTTATTTAGTATACTATCGTTAGTTATGGTAAGTTTTGAAATATTATTTTAATATTTTGTTTTTGTTTTTTCTCTCTAACACCATAAAACAGTGCCAATCGACAGTTATATTACAATTATAGTTATTGTTAAAAAAATTCAATGTAACACCAATTATAAGTTTACGGGAGAAACTATTTGTAGCATTCAGTTACTTAGAATAACAAGGCATTCCTTAAAATTATGTGCTATTCATGTTCTACAAGAAAATGTTTTTCCAAAAAATTCTCATTTCGAAATTTCGTTTACAGAAAGAAACTGCTGTGCTCTATAGCGTATAGTTGAAAGAAAAAAAATTGGTTGTCTATAAAGTCGGTTTACGGACGATAGTTTAACGTGACGTCATAACAAAACATCGATGAAATGATTGCATACTTAATGAATAAAATTGAATCATTTTTATTTTAATAATAAAATAATAAATACTTGAAATTATACTAGTAATCAGATTTTTAAAATGCAAGAATAATTAACTTTTATTGCCGAAATTTTTGTTGTAATAAGCAATGGAAACCACATTAACTTTTCACTTCACTTTATAAACAGTCGAGTGGAAGAGAGATAGATGCGGCGCAAGCGTACAATGAGCGTAACGGGACACAGTGTAACGGAACAATGTGCGTAACGGGACACTTTTTCGTGCGTGCAGCCGGCGTTCATCGATTTATTAGACGTCACGTCAAAAAATAACAAACACACAGAAACAACGACAGCGCTAGTGGCAGAAATCATGCATGCATCGGAAAGAGAAAGGTAAATAGGCCCCTTAGATTGCAAACTGCGAACTAAGCACGAGACACGCTGTGGGAAATTAGCTTCGGGTGCATCCGTTTCCCCGCCCAGGTCTTCCTACAGACAGGCCAGCGGTGTACGCCGAGGGCTGATGCTAGGGAGACATCTCTCATTTCCGTCCCAATCCATCTGCCCGCCTCCTCCTGTCTTCCTCTCTGCGACTCACTCCTCATCCTCCATTCTCTCTCTCTCTCTCTCTCTCTCTCTCTCTCTCTCCACCCGCCGTCGTCCTCTGGTCCGCTGTCTCCCGTTCTGCTCGCAGCTTCACCGACAACAAGTTATAATGAGTCTCTTCGCCGTCGCTTTGAAGCTGGGAGCCGTTGACAAGAGCCAGGGGCGAACAGAAGCGAACAAGTTCTTTTGAATGATTCTCGCGGTGGTGAAGATTGATTAAAAAATATATTTTTTTTTTGTGTGTGACATCTTAGCTCCTGGCAATACGGCAACTGGTGGGAGTACTTATATTTCGCGAACACAAGTCTATTCAAATAGGTGCGTCGAAAAAAACGCAAGCTGAAACGGCAAGTAATTTTGGAAGTTGAACAATACTTGACGTTGCGTTATTGCGTCTTCCCAGAAGTTTATAAACTCGAAGGTTATTTTGCTTAACATTTAGCGTCTTGCTTGCGTTTCTTGCGTCATTTATAAACCCGGCCGGCAAGGTAACGCGTAGAGGCTGATCATGGAAAAAGAAAAACATTAAAACAGCGATGAAGCAACTGTAGATACCAACAAAATCCGCCAATGGCAATAAAATATAAACCACAATTTTGAAGGTGATACGCGGAAAAGGAATAAAGACAGGACATAACTGTGATCACAAGTTGAGCGTAATGTTATTACACCACACACACATACCCGAAGTTAACAACAAACAGTATATTTCTTTTTTTCACATTGACACATTCGCTGCTACATCCGAAAAACTAAAAACTGATTAGAAAAGGACTGTGATATGAACGAGCCAGGGATTTCAACCCGGGATGCCTAAGATGCACATCAAGTTCTGCCGTTTACTATTACACCCGAACAATTCACCTTCGGCCAACCTCGGGTTTATTTATATATTTTTCTGTTTATTTTAATGTAGCTTTACTAACCTAACTAACCGTCCATAGTGTTTTAAAGTGTTTTAATGTAGCTAACCTAACCGACCACTTTTAATATTTGAATTCATTTTTCCTGCGCAAAAATAAAACAAATCCCGAAGTTGGCCGAAGGTGAATTGTTCGGGTGTAATAGGAAATGGCAGAACTTGATGTGCATCTTAGGTCTCCCATTTCAACCCGCAAGCAGGCGTAGACAGTGGCGCGACGGAGGAGTTTGACAGTGCACTCCATGGTCACATAACAGCCATGAATAAAAACAAAGAAAAGACGAAAAAGAGGTATCACACTTTGTCTGTTTCGCGGAGTGTTGCGAACAAGCATCTTCATTACATAAGAACGTATAATCTGTAGGACTCGCAGAAAGGTGCTGCGAAAATTGCGACCCAAGAGGATTTTTATCGAGGGGGGGGGGGAGGAGAGAGATTAGCGACAAAAATCATCTTCCCTTGACGGTCTACTAGGCCTGTATGCAAGCAATAAGCGGAGAACTTAATAATATTCTAAAAGTTTTACTTAAAACATAGTTTTGGCGTTATTATTACGTTCACCATCCCCGTTGCACAGTAACGACAGTTTTTTTTTTTTTTTTCAAATTCCGTGGAAGGATGGTCTTCGCCTATACGTAGATTACACAAAACAAATTCTGCAGTTTTACATTAGATTCCTTGGAAACCCGTTGCCAAGAAATAGTTTGTGATACTACAAGAAACATGTTGCAAACTTTGTACAACACATGGTTATAGTTATTTTTTGCATACACGAAATATGTTTTTCGAAATTAAAGTTTTTCGTACGAAAATCGGCAAATTATTTTATATTTTAATTGATGTTTCATTCAAGTATAATTTCTTAAAACAACGGAAAAGATAATCGAATATTCAATTATTGGACTTTTATTTTTTTTAATGCTCATTAATGTGCGCAGTTAATACTGGAGTGATATTCAGGGAAAAGTTTACAAATAACAAACCCAAAGAATAAATCCCCGGGTAAGAATCCAAATCCAGTATTACTTCGAACACTATTTTTAGTAAAGGTTTTGTATCGCGTATCCAAGTCCATCCCTTGATCCAAATGGCATGATCCTAAATACATTGATTCTGTGGTACATGATGCTTGCTGTTTTAATTTAGTACATCGAAAGATCCTGAATATAACAAAAATTGTGATGTAACAATGAATTATGATAGCGTTATCAAATCAAATAGAAATCCGAAAATTAATATTTTTTTCACTTTCTAACATTATTTGCATTGTTTATTTTTTATGTCCAGGATCTTTCGACGTAATAAATTAAAAAAAGCAAGCATCATGTACCACAGGATCAAGCCATCAGGATCGAGTGATAAACTTGGATACGGGATACGGAACAATTACCATATTTTGTAGGGATATGGCCTACACATGTTTTCATGCGGAGGTGCGAATTTACAATTATCTCTAATTTTACATGAATATTTTTGTTCCATTTACAAAAAAAAACGTACAAAATTTTTTACATCCATAAATTATGTTACATTGTTCTAGATGAAACTACTACACGGATTTCAGTGTTTTTGATAACGTCAAGTGCATAAGTGTCAGCGTAGACAGTATGATTACTCTGTAATTTATTATTCATGAATCTTATTCATCCGTCAAACCTTTTTTTCCCCTGCATTCGGTGCATCCTGTTCCGGACCAGGTATGGTGTGACGAGAACAATACAGCTGTAAATGTGGCTGGACTATGGAGTGTCTCACTCTATTACTCCCAATAGTTAGAGACCAAAAATTCGCGGGTTCATTTCGTGTTATGCTAAAATTAAAATACCTTAGTGCTGCTTCTGTCATTGGTTCACTGTTAATCTGGAGGACTGAGGGCCAATTAGAGACCCTCACTCGTAGAAGTGTCGAATCACAGGCCACCCAGTTGAGACGACTCACAAGTCAACAGCCAATGAACAGTTGGCATTTTCCCGAGTGTGTAGAGGATATTGGAGTCTATCCTGGAGGTCATTGAACCCGCAAATTTTTTCGGTCTCTACCAATAGTATAACTTCTAATGTGCGCACATAAGCACACGCGCCCGTTTTTTTATTGTTGTTAACGATGGAATACAAAATGAAATTGTAAATGTTATTGAGCCGGGTAGTATGAATGAGGCGACGGTGGGGACCATTGACTCTGAACTGCAGTCTGAGCGCGGGACGGACTACAGCAGGGCCTGGTCACAAAAAGGAAGGAAGGGAGGGAAGCTGGGACGCGGTTGCCATGGCAACATAGGTTGCCTCAGGCGGCAGCCGTAGTGACTGCCTGGGCGGGTTTCTCGCTTCCGTCAGCGAGAAACAACATTAGCAATGATTAAAAAAAAATTCTCTGGACGTACGCCATTGCGTTCAAGAGAACAAAATAAAAAAAAAATATTGAAAACATTGACCCCCAGGGAACGAGCTTAAATCAGCCGATGTCAAACTTTTAATATCAGACGGCACAGGATATTCCGTGGGAGGAATTTTGCCATGGCACGCAACAGCACAGAATAACACAAAAGGGCTAACAAAGTCGAGACAGTTTCAACAAAAAAAAAAAAAACAGTAAATGCAGACAACGCAGCGAACAGACGAACCCAAACGAAGTGGGGGAGCTGAATTGTTGCCCCTTGGAAGGGCAGCCCTTCAGGATTTTTCTGGCAATGGTTTTGTTTGTACAGCGACTGGAAGGGCAGCCCATACAATTTCTGAAAACATGTTTCTTTAAGTGTTTAAATAATTCTGAAAGTTTGCCCCCTTGGAAGGGTAGCCCGTCAGGATTTTTCTGACAGTGGTGTTTTTGAAAGGTTGTCTGAAGGATTTTTCTGACAGTGGTTAGTTTAGTTTAAGTTAGGTTAGGTCACTTTACAAACTAACCGCTGTCAGAAAAATCCTGAAGGGCTGACCTTCCAAGGGGCAGAATTTCAGTCGCCTCAACGAAGTTACTAAACAGGTATTTCGGACAAAACGACGACAGCAAAGACGAACACAGTAGGCTTTCTATGAGGAAAAAAAAACAGTAGATTTAGGCTTGTTCCCTGTGAGTTTGTTTTCATTTTTAATTCGCGTTCTCAGCGTTATCAATACATCAGGATCAAGGGATAAACTTGTATACGGGATACGGAACAATTACCATATTTAATAGTGATATAGTCTACATATGTTTTCATGCGAAGGTGCGAATTTATAATTATCTCTAATTTTACTTGAATATTTTTGTTCCATTTACAAAAAAAAAATCAATGTACAAAATTGTTTACATCCATAAATTATGTTACATTGTTCTAGATGAAACTACTACAAGGATTTAGTGTTTTTGATAACGTCAACTGCATACGTGTCAGCGTAGACAGTATGATTACTTTGTAATTTATTATTCACGAATCTTATTCATCCGTCAAACCTTTTTTTCCCTGCATTCGGTGCATCCTGTTCCACGACAAACATTGAAAAACCGAAATGGCGAATGTCCAAAGAATTTTATTGAATCAAAATCCCCCATTGCATAAAGAATAATTTATATATCGTGTTTGTTAGCAACACACACGCTGTGTTCATTTCATGGCCCCCACATTCGATTACAGCCCCTGGACCCAGAATCGGAGGGAACCCCCCCCCCCTCCCCCCACCCCCCGCATTTTTACAGTTCACGTGCTACATTATAATTGCATGGTTTTTTCTTACCTACACTCTTTTTAGAATTATTATTTAACCTAAAAAAATGCAGGGTATAATTTCAGGTCACTATTTTATAAGTCCAAAACTAAACTTCATTTATGAAAATATTTGACTTCAAAATAACCACAGCGAGTACGTATATTTATTTCACACACTGAGATAAAAATGAAAATAGTTGCAGAAAAATAAAATTAGGCTGGGCCCGGGTGTCCACCCAGCCCCCACCCTTGTGGGGGGCATGGTTCATTTTGCAAGTAGATATGTTATCCCAGTAATTGATATACGACTAGCTGATGCGCCCGTGCTTCGCTGTTGCAGTCGGCAGACAGAACAATCTCCCGCTGCTCACTGTGCATGCCCCTCCTCGAGGGTACGCCACTGCCACGCATCGAACAAGAAAAAAAAAAAAAAACTTAATCGAATTTTGAAAAACAACTTACGAAACAAAAAAAAAAAAAATCGTACAGAACCAATACAAACGGGATGAAATACAAACCAAAACGCCATCTTGGACTCGGGGTCGTTTTTGAAAGGTATTCAAATCAGCATTTTTTTTTGTTTTAATACAAATACTGGGAAAAAAAATATATATATATATTCTCGGAAAGACTTTGTTGAGAACCGAAAGTGAATAAGCTAGTGTACAATTAAGCAGCCGTTGCGAAAATACAGAGAGAGCATCCTCAACAACTCAATAGCCGTTGCCATGGAGAGTATCGGAAAAAAAAAGACACGAAGGTCCATGGAGTGGGTGTTTGTCCTGGAGTTAAGGTCAACTGGTTAGCAACTGGATAGCAAATAAAAAAAAAATACTAAGCTGTATAAAGGCAAGTATGCTATATAATTGTTTAATAGCGTGAAGAGAAATCGTTAGGAAGAGTCGTAAAAATGCCATCATTTAGTGAATGTTTCCAAACACATCTGTAAGAAATTAGCATTCAAATTAATAATAACCTAAAATTGTTTTGCTATTCAGGTAGGAAAATTCTAATTTTGACTTCATAGTACTAACATTGCAAATATTGTATACATCAAATTCCTCACTTCCTACCTCCATGAAAAATGTATTCCCCTACCTCCATGAAAAATGTAGTCGAAAATTGCTTTTTTTAAAAAAAAGACAAATATCGAAAATATCTCTTCGAGGTGCAAACGGATCCACGTACCAAGTTTTACGTTTTTAATGCCTCCTGCTGTTTCCGCGGTACTCGAACTACAGACAGACGAACACACTCTTGTATTAATATCTATTAGTATATGTAGTAAAAACTTAAGTGTAAATGTATAAATATAAAAGTTTGTATATTCTCGGTAGCGAATTTATAATCCTTGCCCGGTGAAGTTGTAACCAGTTTTGGACTAGTAAAAATTAGTAAGTTATATAGCTAATTTTTTAAGCAAGCATAAAGAGGAAATATATGAACAGAATACGGAATATTGGTTTTAAAAAATATAAACGTTTTAATGCATTATATTGAAACTTTTCCTCGTTAAAGCATAGATCACAAATTAAGTTATTTCAAAAGACCAATAAAATATTTTTATTAAAAGTGTTATTACAGCTGTAGTCATGATTCCCTCATATAAATTAAATTTTAATCGCCAATGACTTCACAGGTAAAAAAATATTTGTAGCAACTGGTGACTTTTAACTTCACGTATCCCATTACATTATTTATTATGCGTTAAATAAGCGAATTTTGAAAATCAAACGTTAGAAATTCGCTATAGCCTAAAGCTGTTGGAACTTAAATGGCGTTTTTCGGTTCCTGTACCTCCCTTGTGAACTAGTGAAATGGCAAAACTTAAAAAAAAAAAAAAAACACCTTAAGAAAACATATTTTCAAAACTACGTCAAAAGGTTCGAATTACCAATAAAAAATATATTCCACTTTATCAATGGCCAATAGGCGGCATAATATTGTCTGGCAAGATGAGGGCTCGAACTTCGGGTCTCCGATTTCGACGTCCCTTTGCTAGGGTCAATTTTTCCCTAATAGCATTCTATCCTGTAAAGGAGAAACCCCAATTTTTCTCGAAAAATACCCACTCAAAAATCGAAGCCTAACTTATATAACCCGTAACGTTGCACTCATAATCATTAAGGTAAAACAGGGTGAGTTGGCGCAATTGCTATAGTTCTTCTACTGTTCACTTTGTCACTATAAGTGTGTCGGGAGTGTTTTGCAGGTATACACATAGCTCAGCTACAACAGCATATTGAGCAGGATATCCATAAAATAATTTCTGATTCAATGGTATATTATAAAATTTTAATTTAGACCATTTACAAGAAATCATACATCAAATTGAAGGTAAACCTAGTTTTTTCTTACAAATGTCAAATATATGTGCAACTTTAGATATACGGCACACATCAAAATAAAATTGGCCAATTCTTCCCACACTTTGGTTAACACGTCTGGAGTAATGGAAGCAGTAATCTATTCAATTGTGTGTCTCAACTCTGGCAAATCGTTAGGTAGCGGTGGAACGTAGACACGATCTTCCATAAAGCCCCAAAGAAAAATATCGCAGGGCGTTATGTCAGGTGAACATTGAAGCCAGCGAAAAAAGAGCTCTGTCGTCTCGACCATTACGACCAATCCAACGGTCAAGGACTTACACGTTCAGCCACTCTCGTACAAAGAGATTCCAATGGGGAAGGGCTCTATCCTTTTGCCAAAAAAAAAAATAGCTTACAGGTTCACCTTCTACGAATTGGGGAAATTATGCCATACCTATTGCGAAGGTGGCGCTGCAAGAAAGAGAGAACAACAAAGCAGTACTAGCGCATGCGCTTGAATAAAAATTGTTTGAGTTACTCTTTAATAATTGTGACAGTGAACCAAAACTCTCCAACGCTCCTAGTTGAGGGGTAGCCAAAATCCTTTAAATCTCAGAGCATTTTTTGTTATTTCTAATTCTACGAAAACTTCAAAGTCTTCCCAAACAAACCAGCATGATACCTTATCAGTAGAGGCCGGAAAAATTCGCGGATTCATTTCACGACAGCCTGAAATTCAAATAGTTATACCTCAGTGCTGCCTCTGCTATTGGCTCACAACTCACCTGGACGACTCTGGGCCAGTGAGAAACACTCAACCGAAGCTGTATCGAATCACAGGCCGCTACGTTGGGACACCTCCACAAGACAGCAGCCAATGAGAGGGTGACATTTGACCGAGTGTACGTAGAACTATAGAGTTCATCCTAGAGGTAATTGAACCCGCGAATTTTTCCGGTCCCTACTTATCAGTACTGGATGTTTACTGTTAAACATTTTCGCGTTTAATTTACGAAGAACGTCTGTTACAAATTATCCAGGGATCTTCGAAAATTTACGGGCTCCGAGTTTATTTACTTTGGACATGAAACCAAACGAATATTCTTGGTATATTAAGAATATTTTCAAAAAAAAACTTGTTTCTCATAAAACATTATTGAAGCTCCGTAGTGGTGATCATACTGGAACAATGTTTTTTTTTTTTGTATTTGAAATGTAATGTCTATAAATAATTGGCGCGATACTGGAAAACTTAAATTCACATTGTATGGGGCCTTCGTCGTAAATAATATTTTTTTTCCAGCTCTCTCTCGAGTTTCTTCCGTGTGACATATTTCGGAGTTTCGCGGGGAAACAGGACGTCAGAGAAACGCGCCATAAATGTCGCCACAACTCGCGGAAAGAGGCGGGTCTCGACGAGAGAGAGAGAGAGAGAGAGAGAGAGAGAGAGAGAGAGAGAGAGAGAGAGAGAGAGAAGAGAACTAGTAATGTGATTGGCTAGTGTTTTCCTCACTTCACTTTCCCAGTCCCAGGCGCACGAGAACTTCTTCATATCATTCTAGAACTGTTCCACTTGGAAAAAAAATGTCAAGCGGCTGGGTGACATAACTTTGAGACAGTGTCTGCTGCTGGGATTTAGTCTTACATGACTACTTAATAAGATTCATACATAATAAAAATATCTCAGATTATTTTTTTGAAAGAGTATATGTATAATGTATAGTTGGAACTCATATGCTTTAGGATAATCAAGGTTAGATGGTGCCGTTACAAGGGACTCTGAACTATACTTCAGGTAAAAATGTCCATCTTTCGCGCATGATTACACACAGTCTGAACATGTTTCGTTCGATGTCATTTATCATTCAATCTTTATCAGGTTGGCAAAAGTAGTTCAGAATGACATCTCCTCTACACAAGCCTCTGACTGGCTGTTGAGTGTTGAGAGTATAAACGGTCCTTTGCGGAAAACGCAAGATGGAGGAATGTTCCTGGCACAAGTTCGTGTAATATCTTACCGACTGCAACAAAAAAGAACAGGTAAATATATATATTTTTTGACGTGACTACGTCTAATAAATCGATGAACGCCGGCTGCACGCACGAAAAAGTGTCCCGTTACGCTCATTGTACGCTTTCGCAGCATCTATCTCTCTTCCACTCGATTGGAACAACCATCTATTTGACTTTTCCGAGGCACATTAAACTTGAAACACTCCCATTCGTTTCCTACTTTTCCTATCATCGCCCTATCCTTAAGAGAATAACACAGATTAGAAGAAGTTAAATAGCAAACATGTATAAAAGTTATAGTTAAAATAATCTCTTCGTTAAATTAATAAACATATTTGAATTAATGAGTGCAATTAAAAGTAAATTTATCAAAGAAATTGTATATTTCATTTCACTCCTTCTTTGTATCCATACAAAATAATTATAATTCAATAAAAATGATTCAATTTTATCCATAAAAGTATGCAATCATTTCATCAATGTTTTTTATGACGTTGTCACGTTAAACTATTGTCCGTAAACCGACTTAACAGGCAACCAATTTTTTTTTGTTTTAAAATTTATGCTGAAGGTAATTCTCTGATAGAGGTACACTTGCTCAAGTAAATAGGATTCACGACACATTCATGAGCTGATAGAAGACGATCTGTTTTGGAGTTGAGCACACTTCGCACCAACCTGTTCACCTGAAGCAGTTCGGCAATCAGCGCAACCGCGCCGCGAGACAAAAAAATTATCTGTTATTTCTGCTTGGCTGCAGCGAGTTTAGTCATTACTAGAGACCTGCAAAATTCGCGGATTAATTCGGTGATAGGCTATAACTCTTAGATAATTTTACTATTGGCTTACTGTTCATCTGGACAAATCTCAACCAGTTATAAACCCTCAACCAAAGAAGGATCGAATCACAGACAAACCAGCTGAGACGACTTACAAGTCGGCAGCTAATGAACTTGCGTTATTCGCCCGAGTGTACAGGGGTATGTGCAGTCTATCCTGAAGGCCATCGAAACCGCGAATTTTGCAGGTCTCTAGTCATTACTCAGTTTCTCTCGCGGGTGTTTTGATAGGCGAGGCGAGGAAACCAACGTTTGCGAAGGATTCTTAAAGTTGCCTAGCAAATTATGGATTAATTTTAAAATTTATTTGAAAACTATTATTCATCATGGCTATCATTTTATTTTATTTATTTGTGTTGGTCACCTTATATTAAAACAGGGACTTGATTAAAAAGAATACTTTTATAACCTACGTATATAAATTTTTAATGGCAAGCCATTTTATATTCAAATGTTTATTTAAATACACTGCAAATTATAAAGTCATTGAGTTGTACCTATCATTTATGTAATTACCAATTAACTGTCATAAATTATCATGGAAGAGAGCACTGGCTAAAAATTACTTATTTCAATACCATAAGGCTTAACGCGAAGTACGAACAAAGGTAAAACAAAAACAGTTCCTATATATCCTTGATTTTAGGTTCCATTAGGGCATGATTGAAAATAGTATAAAGAGAAAACCACGTTTTTCACCAAGTAAGTTTTTATATATTTTAATGTGATTATTTATCAAAAATAAGCCATAAAATTAAATTTCACTAGAAAAATTATCTGGAAATTCAAAAGGTATAATATTACATATTGCTGTCAGTATCAAGATAACAAACAATAACCTGAGTAGTACTGGAACTAAAAGAAATGTCGCAAGTCTGGGCAGTGATCTAGTTTGTGAACTTTACATAAATAAATGATTTCCTTAGTTTTAGTGTTACTGCAGCTACAAACAAGTTACAAATATCAAGTGTTATTACTCAAAATATTAAATGATTCCTGTTATTACTAAAATGATACAAAGTTATCTATGATCTTCACTTTTGGCATAGATTCACAACTTAAACAGTTTACCTGAAAATTCATGATAATTTAGTGCATTGAATATAAGAAAGTTGCATTATCTATAGTATTTACACAAAACTTATCTTCATATTACTTATGACGAATGTCCCAGATAGGTATACACAAAATTTACTGAACTTAAGATTTTAATTCTGGACAGCTATAAAATAGTAAACTATTAAGCTGTCACTTATAGTTTCAGCGCACTTATAAAAAATGCGATTATAAATTACATATTTAAAATGAAACATATGAAAAAATGTGATGTGAAACCTCTTAGCTCTCGGTATACAGCATTTGGTGGGATTAATTTCGTGAATGCGACGGAAGTCAAGGAACGGAAATGTGTTACAACCACGGTGCTGCCATCTGTGGTGGATGGCGCGAACCAAAGTTCACAAAGCCAAAGGGAACCTTTAGAGTATTAACTGTTTAGTGATTTTTAATAAGACAGGCAGTATTTTAAATAAAATTCCTTGTCCAGTATAATGTCCAAAGCCGACGTTTAGTATTTGGTCAAGGAATTTTCGCTTTTATTGGAGCATTTCATTATATAGTTAAAAATTTCGCTCTTCAAATAGAATGATTCTATAGTCGACGTCGCTGCTCCGGCAGTGATTTCTAGTGGCGTGTGCAGAAACTACGTGAGATTCGCATCCAGAAATTGTCACAAAATTTTGCTTATATTTATCACGCTCAGCATTGTTTAAAAATATTCTACATTAAATTTCGAGTCCGAGGCCCTAGTTTCGTATTATAAGTGTACATATATGCAACATGTGATTACTGAATAATATGCTCGTTACCGAGTACTGAAAACTAGCTCTTTTTGTTTGTTTCGAATATCCGAGAGCAGATAAAGTTCATTCTAAAACCTACAGAAACACTTCACACACAACAGTAACACGTTCAGAAAGAAAAAAAAAAAACAACTAATACATGAGTTAAGCTGGGTGCATAAAAAGAAACACTATAAGCGAGTAAATAGCAAGCTGTGCACATGACTTTGCATACGACTTGTGTAAAACGGTGCACAGTAGAATTTTTATGCATTCATTTTAGCCAATGAAATTTCGCGATGCATTCGAATTGTATAAGTTTTAGTTTTAGGAAATAAACATTTTAACTATCTAGTAGTTCTTCTGGTACATCAGAGCAGCAACATGTGAACGCAGTTCAACATATATGTTGATATTGGTTACGATGGATTAGATGCATATTTTAAGTATTTTTATTTACATTTATCACTAGCCACTTTTATCAGATAACTGTCCTTTTTTAAAGGTCGAATTTGTAATTTCCCGACAGTTTCTTGCAGCCATATGACATAAATACAAACAGTTCCGAACTCCCGCCAAAATGGCAGCGTTCTTCCTCATGGGCCGTTGGGCCGTGCGTACGTACTATGCGTAACTTGTTAATCAGTTAGTTTGAAAACATGGCCTTCAAGTCATGTGTACACACCCATGTTCTATGTTACCTATTGTTATTATTTTTTTTCAGTTGTGAATCCACCTTACTACGATACTTACCTTCAGAACTTAATATTCACGCGCGTACAGAAATAATAAAAAAAAACTGACTTACCAGTCACATAGCTTCGCTGACTTAATCTGACAGCGCGGACATTTTTTCATCACCAATTATGCAAAAAAAAAAAAAGGTCTGTGAGTTATTGAAGAGGAAAAAAATATATAGTTTTTGTTCGCTGAGGTAAGGTTATGTGTGTAATTTCGCGCGGCAGTTGTTTTCCCCGGGCGGGAGTTCACGCGGGTGGACGGTGGCGCGCCTGGCGGCGGGTAGGAAACTCCGCACGACTCGGGCTGGCAGCTGCGACTGGCGACTGGCAGCTGTTCGGCGCGCCGCGTCGCCACGTTGCCGCACCGCGCATGCGCGTGTCCCAGGGGGGAAGTACCCCCCCCCCCCCTTGAAAAACCATCCCTAAAACCTTCATAGCGACCGTGGCGCAATCAAGCGGAGCGCCGACGAACTACTTCAGGTGGACCGTGCTTGTCAATGGGAAGCCTTCATTTCACAGACGAGAGAGGAACACCCGAAGTTCCCCGAAGTTCATGCTCGCTTTTTTTTCTCCCGTATCTTTAATGTAGCTATCCTAACCAAATCAACCGTCCACAATGTTTTAAAGTATTTATAATGTAGCTAACCTAACCTAATTGACCATAAGTATCCTTTTATCAACACATTTACAATGAACCAAAAAAAAAAAAAAAAAAAAACCCGAAGATGCACGATCGGGCGTTTGGCTCTCTCGTCTGTGAAAAGGTTTCCCCTTGTGAATGAGAGCGTGTACGGTCACGCGGCAGTTGATGTAAACTGTGTGCAATTCCACAAAACCGATCGTAAACTGTCATCCGAATGCATGTGTTGTGGAATTTTTTTTTTTAAGCAAGTGTACCTCTGTTAGATAATTAATTTCAATCAGTATCAATTTTAAAACAGTATAATATTTACCGTTTGATCTTTTTAAAGTGACGTCTAATAAATCTATGAACGCAGGCTGCACGCACGAAAAAGGATGACTCTTTGTCCCGCTACGCACATCTTCCCGTTACACACATTGTCCCGTTGTGCACACTGTCCCGTTACACACATTGTCCTGTTACGCTCATTGTACGCTAGCGCCGCATCTATCTCTCTTCCACTTGGCTGGAACAACCATCGATTTGACTTTTTCGAAGCACATTAAACTTGAAACACTCCCATTCGTTTCCTACTTTTCCTATCATCATCCTATCCTTAATAGAATAACACAGATTGCAAGAAGTTAAATAGCAAACATGTATAAAAGTTATAATTAAAATAATCTGTTATTTAAAGTAATAAACATATTTGAATTCATGAGTTAAAATAAAAGTAAATTTATGAATTAAATTGTAGATTTCATTTCACTCCTTCTTTATATCCATAAAAAATAGTGATAATTCAATAAAAATCAGGGCCGGCGCGACCATATAGGCGAACTAGGCAACCGCCCAGGGCGCCAAGTAGCTGGGGGCGGCGCAGCACGACACATAACAGCTCATATAATATGTTTATGATTTGTAATAAGTAAAAAAGTAAAAAAAAACACAAGCCTGCTTACCTTTGATTGTTGACAAAATCTTAGGCTTACGTGATGTATTTTGAGGCAAGGAAGTTTTTTTGTGGTGTGTGTGTGTGTGGGGGGGGGGGGGGGCATTAAGGTTTTTCGCCTAGGGCGCCAATTTACCTTGCACCGGCCCTGATAAAAATGATTCAATTTTATTCATACAAGTATGCAATCATTTCATCAATGTTTTGTTATGACGTTGTCACGTTAAACTATCGTCCGTAAACCGACTTTACAGACAACCAATTTTTTTTATGCAGTCGGGAACATATTACACTAACTCGTGCCGGAGACATTCTCCATCTTACGTTTTTCGCAAAGGACCGTTTATATTTTATTTAAATACATTACAAAACTAGGAGAAAAATATTGAGTTTTGTAAACTAACTCTTCACTCTGAGCTTTAGACTTCAGTTTATACAATTTCTTATGTACCCATGTTCTTTTTATGTACCCATGTTCTTTTTTTTTTTTTAAAATCTCTCTTTATTACTTTTGAAATGTAAAAAAACTCTGTAATATTTAGTTTTTGTGGTTGTACAGTTTGTTTGTATATATGTATATATTTGTATTAATTGACTTGTTCTATATCCCGGAGTCCTAACCTCCATATGGGATCTACAGAACAAAAATTGAATATATATATATATATAATTATATATATATATATATATTTATTGTGTGCGTGTGTATGTCACTGAACTCCTAGACGGCTGGACCGATTATGATTTTTTTTGTGTGAGATCACGGGGATTCGAGGATGGTTTAGATTCACAATTGGATATTTTATCTCGATTCTGAGTTAAGAAAAAACTAAATTAGCCTCCATGGCAACGGGCTTTTGCATTGTTGTTGCCTTCTGCGTAACCATGGGAAAGGTTTTTGGTAACAGCAGTGGCGTGCCCAAGAGGAGGGGTATGTATAATGAGAAGATACAAAATGTCCAGCGTAGAAATACTTACCGCCATATCCATATCTCACAAAAAATACATTTGGGCAGGACAATGTCTGTCGGGTCTGCTAGAGAGATAAAGAGAGATGCTTAGTATACGTTTAAAAAATTAAAAAATTGATTGAGGCATTGCAACGCATGCCGGGCATTATCTAGTATATGCGTGTATATATATATATACATACAACACTCAACAGCGAGTCAGAGGCTTGTGTAGAAGAGATGTCGTTCTGTACTACTTTGCCAATTGCCAACCTGTTGGGTTGAATGAGAGATGGCTTTGAACGAAACACATGGCCGAGTGACTTAGTCGCAATGGTAAAACGACTCGTAACCTCTGTCCATGCATCTTGATTTTGGTTAATTTATACATATAATAAATTCATTTTAAATAATTCCAAGCGAATTATGCGATATATAGCGGAATTCTGTACTGTAATGTGCCTTATGTCTCTAATATCGCGTGATTAATTTATTTGATGTACAATAAAAATTGTATGAAAAAAAAGAACATGACTATTGAAGCGTTTAAAAAATATGTTAAGAGTAATTTTTATTCAAATTTATTTCATTTCACATTTTGTTAGTAGACGTATCGTTGCACACCAGTGTCGTCACTTTTCGTTAGTGACATTAAAATAAAAAAAAGTATTTCCTCCCCCTCCACATTTATAAGGATATCGTGTGCTTGTGGTATTGTTTTGCCACCTGGCGTTAGCGAACTCCAGCGAAGAATTGAGCTTCCAAACCCGGCGTCTAGATCGCAGCACTTCATACGAACAGTTCGCCAACCTCAGAATTACTTCAAAACTAATACACGAGCGTTTACGATATCGGTGAAGTTCTTTCGTGATTCCGGCTCGCTTTTTTTAAACTTTATTTTCAGGTTTATGTTTGTCATTTGTTTATTTGCGTGCTTTTCAGGTGTTACATCCACAACACTGCCTCGTAGTTCTACCGCATTTGTCAGTTTCAGCCGAAGTAGTGAGGATGCTGAACAGAATTTACTATTTTATTTGCCAGGTCTTAAAAAGACATCACTGTATTGATGTCCTTGATACGTATCTAAAATGCGACAAGAACAGAATCTTCTCGGAGTTCTCTCTGCAACAGCCTTTCCCCTACTTAGACCATGGGCGTCGCAAGGATATATTTTTTGGGGGGGACTGCAATTGATTTAGTTGTTGAGGAATATCCATCACCTGGGAAAAAAAAGCGGGGGATCCGGGGGTCCTCCCCCGGGAAAATTTGGGGTTTGAAGGTGCAAAAAAGGTGGTTTTTAGGCATTTTTCTTTCCTAAATATTCTAATTATAGTTGGTTGCAGTATATAATTTATTTTCATAAAAAATATTTTCAGAGAACAAATTTGTAAAAACACAGTGCTCACATTACCACGATTGGACTAAATGCACCTTGCGCAACATATGGGTTAGATCACAGAAATCATATTAATAAAGTAACTACGAAACCAGATATATTATTGGAGGGGACGAAATGGAAGACTTTTATTGGGGGGGGGGGGGGACGTGGCCCCCCCCGTCCCCCCCCCCCCCCGGTTGCGACGCCCATGCTTAGACGAGGAAGGAGGGGTGGCAAACCAATCCGCCGCAGGTGAGCCTGTTACACGATCAGCAACGACGTAACTCACGCATTTCGTGTCGTCATTTGACCGTTCTCTTGGCCACTTAATCATGTCCCAGAATTTAGAAACTGGTTTTCTAGATCTGATGGAGTCAGTTGAAACATAATAGTGTTATTTTATTTTAATTATTTTGTTTAATAGCATGATTTTTTTTATTGAAAATTCGTGTATCGATTCGTTATTTGAACCACAAAATATTAGAAAAAAAATTATATACATCAAAATCTAAATGCTCATTCAAAAGCACGGCTGAAGAAACTTAGATGCACCTAGTCTAATTTGCGGCATAGATAGCTAAAAAAGTTATATTTGCGCCGAGATTATACCAAAGTGGTTTAGAATCCATTATACATGAATGTCCCGCTTGAAAACATTGAAACAGGCATAGAAAATTACCACTGTGGGGTAACAAGGGAAAAAAAAAAATGCTAGCAAACAATTAAAATATTCACCTATTCCAAATCACAACGACTGTTTTCCCCGCTGTCTGTACCTCTTGCAGTGTCCCTGTCACTTGAAAATCCGAAATTTATTATTATTTTATCAATTATTTAATGTTAATCCTCCCGTCACTTTTCTCTTCAATATTTTTCACGTGCTTGCAACACTTCCATTTGTCCACAGAATAGCTGCTGAACAACTCCTCGCACTATGTTCTGCTATCATCTAGCGATGAAGAGATTCCGTCTCGGATTTGGTTTTTTATTTCTGCCCATACCACCTCAGTCGGGTTCAAACCAGCGTGTTATAGAGGCGGGCGAATTACACCGTGGCCACATTTTGTGATTGACGCATCTGTATTAAATTATTTAATTACTGGCCACTTTAAGTCATTGTTGAAAAGAGTGAAACATTTTTTTTTTTGCCTGTCAGTCAGTTTTGGATGTCTTGTTTTAGGAATGATGCTGTAGGTTTTTCGTTCAGCTGCACACTATAATTGGCGTTGTACAGTACTAAAACACCTTTTTTTCAGTTAAAATGTTCGCAGCCTTTCACGGCAATTGTCTGAAGTAGCTTGGCTTCTGGGTTGTGGCCGCGTCCTTGGCGAATAATTCACCGACGTTTCGGTCGACATGGCAGTCGCCATCATCAGGGAGCAGTTACCTACTAGGTACCTACTAGGTAACTGCTCCCTGATGATGGCGACTGCAATGTCGACCGAAACG
Source organism: Bacillus rossius redtenbacheri (assembly GCF_032445375.1). Taxonomy (NCBI): domain Eukaryota; kingdom Metazoa; phylum Arthropoda; class Insecta; order Phasmatodea; family Bacillidae; genus Bacillus; species Bacillus rossius. Next base: position 44,443,376 of record NC_086338.1, on the reverse strand, counting down.
GTGAATTATTCGCCCAGGACGCGGCTACAACCCTGGGACCTAAGATAATTTTTTTTTCAGTTAAAGTTGGCAGTAATTTACTTGTAACCCACATTGACAAGTTTTTAAAATTCATATCGTCGTGGTAGTATGCCAGATTTATGTTTTTGACTTAAAAATAAGTAAAGCTTTCGGAACGAAGCCTTCTTCTCCTCCTGCATGCACAACAGTTAATCGTGGATCTTTCCCAGTGGATTCTGTGACACCCATTTCCGTAACTACTGACTGCCAACAAGAACTTAAGCCGTGTGTAGCATGTACGTTTAGTTTCGTAGGCATAAACTACGGTTCTGCCAGCCTTACGAAACTCACGTATTTGTTCAAGATAGCGCCCTCACCAAGAAGCTATTTCTGGCTTTTCATTCAAAATCTTTCTCTTTGACACTTTTATTTTTCAGCGGAATCCTAGCTATTTCAACAAGTATTTCACTTATTTATTTTGGGAACCGATTTTCTCACTGTATAAAACTCGTGAATTTTTCGCCGCACCGCTCCACATGTAAAATCGTCCACTTCCATTATTTTCCTGTGCTCTGTTTTCTTACCCGTCGGACGACGAAAAAGTCAAACTGGTTTTACTATGTGCCTTGCTTACCCTCTTCTAGAATTCTTTTAAACTGTTGCTATTGAAACACATGTTGCAGCACTTGTTATTTCAGGGACATGGTGCTCCAATTCAAACTAGCCTTTGTACCAAATTTATGTTGGCCCAACTTCGTTTTTGCCCAGCCTCTGTAGACCGAATATTAGAACGAAAAATATATTACAATTTTTAAGCTAATTTGAACTTATTAAAACATACTATGCAATTGTAAATATGCCATTGAAACATATTTAGTTCTAAGATTTGGTGAAAATAGTGGTTTCTTTCATGTAATTTTAATAATATTTCAGTCAATTTTTTCCCCATATTTATTCTAAGGTTTTAAGCCCTTATTATAGGAAAAAAAATTAGTATTATTTAAAAAAAAGATACACTATGTATATTGACTATTTCTGAAAATCCATGCCTCCGTAATGAAAATATTTAAACGACGAAACAAACCCCATCGGGTTCCGTCAAGTCGTTCATATTCTATTTTTTTAAAAAATATATATTCTGGTAATTCATGCACGATGTGACCGTTAAAATCCTCTTAAAAGCAAAAAAACACTTACCACCACCACAGTTCCACAGCTCCACAGCTCTCGGCCAATATCAGCGACGACGTAAATGACGTCACTCGTGACTTTTGAGGAAAATTGAGGGGGAGGGGGTTGACACAGCAGCGGGTTCTATTTTTGTGCGATGGTGCTGCTATCTCCGGTGTTTTTGCCGTAAAAATTGTATCGATTGTATTTTATTGTATATGACAGTAAAAATTTTTGATAGGCCTTAGTGTTAAGAGGGTCAGTGGTCAGAAGGTCAAAAAACCAATAATTTTGAGCTATGGGTAATAACCAGGCTTTTTGTGCATGCGTGAGGTCGCGGCATGGTAGGGATTTGCCCCGAGGTCGACTGTTACCCTGTGTGTCTGTGTGTGTGTGTGAGGGAGGGAGGGTGGGGGGGGGGGGGGGGGGTGGAAGTGAAATAACCCAAAATTTCGGAAATTTTAAAACTCAAAACTTTTTAGATTTGGAGTGATTCCGTTCCAAAAGGTCGGGTTATGGTGGAAAATGAGCCCGGGTAAAGACTAAAAGAGGAGGGGGGAGGGTTTATACCCCTAAACCATCTACATAACGTTTTTTTGTGCGAAAAAAAAAAAACGTTGATGGAGAGGATGAAAAGTGACTTCAGTCAAGTCGCAGCTGAGAATCATTAATTCCTAACTCCAGGTTTACAAGCCGATACGTCGATGTTTTATTTTTTTCTAGATGAAATATCCAGACCGCAAAAATATTCAACGGGGTCTGGCGATCAGGAAGGGCATAAATACAAGGGAATCTCTTCGCGTTTATTCCTTCCTCTCGGCAAGTGGAAGCGACCTCCCCCCCCCCCAACGCCCCCCCCCCCCAAACAGACACACACCCAGCCACGAGCCTTGGGAACTTCCGGACACAGAATTACGGGTCCCCCAACCGTCGGGCGCTGTTATCCCCCGCGGCAAGCTTGCTGGGACCTCCAGCCGACCTCCATTCGCGATTCATCATTTCTTTCCTCGCATTTTTGTAGCCCGGAGCCCCGCACGTCCGGACTTAAAGCCTTTGAGGTTCCCACTGGAAGGCAGAGAGAGAGAGCGCGGTTGGGAAAAAAAAAAAAAATTTATCTGTTCTCCTCGGAAAACTTTTTTTTTTTTTTTAACTTCCGAAATAATGCATTTGTTCGGGTCGTGAAAGTTCCCTGCCGCGGCGAAAGTCCTGGTCACACGGAGAGCGGGCGGAAAGTCCCGAAAAAAGGAAGCCAAGCGAAATTTATTACAATTTCAAATTCTCCTTTCGATTTCGGGAGCTCTCTCTCTGTCTCTCTCTCTCTCTCTCTCTCTCTCTCTCTCTCTCTCTCTCAACCTCTCAACCTAGTTCTATGTCACATTAATGTAATTTCGTGATTCTCTCTTTCTGTAGAGTGCGTCCCGAAACCCCATCGTCAAGCTGATAGCAGTTGATAGACCAGTTCATATTCAGAAAACAGACTGCATACCAATGTTAATGACTCACGAAGTATTTATTTACATAATATTAATTGTGTGCAGATTTGACTAATCAACGGTGGGGGAAAAAAAAGTTAGTTTCGAATAACATCTTCCACTTTTATAGTTCCTTAGGGATAAGTTACTGAAGTCAGAAACCGTCCGAAAAACGTCGTAGAAATGCAGCAATTTTCTTATACCTACATTCCCCACAAATTTGATGGATAATTCACAGCATCTTCAGTTCTTTAACAACGCCATTTCTTGTAACTTTACTACCGCAGGTGTGAAAGTCAAAATTATTTATAATAAACTTACGTTCAAAATGAATTTAAAAACATTTCTTGCCCATACTAATTAAGTTGATTTCTTATTTAATAAAAAATTATATTCACCCCTGTTAAAACTTAACAGTTGATATTTAGAAAATAAATGTATAAGAGAAGGTAGTTTAAGGAGTTTCCAAGTCATTGAAATTTTCAATTGTTTTCAATTTTTTTACATTGCGCTATAATATAAGATACTGCGATTATTATAACATTTTATCTTTTGTTTATGCAATCACTCGATGGCAAAGATGATCACAGAAAGCCTGAATTAAGATCTGATTGTAAATAAAGGCATTACCGATGTAATAGCCGTTTGCCAGGTGACTATTGGGAAAATTTGGTTGAAAATCTTTAAGAAAACTAACTAATTGAAAAAAAATAAAAATCTAAACAAGCGCTTCGAGATGCGAACGAACCTTTTGTGTATAATGTACATACCAAAAACGTCACGGCTTTAGGACTTTTCCGTCTCTGCGAGAGCGCTAGCAAGATGATTTTACAGGAAAATCAATTAATTTTTTAAGATATTACAAAAAAAGTGAGCTTGAGAGCTCGAGTTTTAAAGCGCGCGTCAATTAATTAAAATACTGTGACAATATTAAATATATTTGTACTTAAAAAATAAATTTTAGTGGCCACCAGATATATTTTTTTTCAATGCAGTACCTGCCAAATGTTTTGCAATATATTAGGTAATGTACAAACCCTACTATTAAAAACAAATTTAAATAAATTTAAACATACTATTGGGGGAAAAAAAATCTTTACACGGTTTATGCGACAAATTCGTAGGCCGTGCGCGCAAGATTTGACAGCCATGTTTACGAACCTAACTGATTCACAATAGCGCATAAGATGGTCGTGCAAATGGGAGAGAGAGAGTTAGTGTGCATGGGAGGGAAAACAAATATATATTCTATTTATGTCACGGACGCGTGGCGCAGCAGCCAATGAGAGTAGAACAGTAAGCCATTTTGCGGACTAGAGAACTGTTTGTATTTATTACTAGAGATACGGAAATTTCGCGTATTCATTTAGTCGCAAGTTAGAATGCAAACATGCACACTCTCGCACTGTGTTCATGATTGAACAACAGTTATTTGGACACGCCCCTATACGACCGTGAACTAACGATGCCCAGCTAGGAGAGAAGTAAGCGAATCAGCTAGTACCATTTAACAAGTATAAAACTGTTCTCACTAAGAAATCAACCAATGGATAAGCGAACATCGGTTTAACACACCTATGACTTTGAATTCTACCCTGAGGCCAGACGAATTCACGAAATTTCCAGGTCTCTATTTATTACTCATATTATGGCAAGAAATTTTTCGAGATGTTACAACGCTAAGGTTATGTAATTTCTACTTTAAAAATTAATTATCGCTATCACCAGCAATTAATGTAAATAAATGAAAAGTTTCAGTGGATAAAATGGTAAACTAAAAATTTTACGTAACCCAAATTAATTTTTTATGTGGAAAAAAAAACAGTGTTCGTGGGATAGTCATGTGGTAGTTAATATAGTTATTTTCTAACACTACAAAAAGGTGTCGGATACATCGCGAAATTTCGTTGGCGGGAATAAACGGTAATAATTAAACTGTGAACCTGTTTCGCACAGTCATGTGCATGGCTTGCTGTGAATCCAGCCTTATCCCGTGTGGATCTGACGACGGGAAATGACGTCAGGACGACGCCCTGCGCCCAGCTGCCGAGATACGCCCTGTCGCCGTCCGATCGGCGTGAATTATGCATGACACAAGATACAAGGGTGGCCGCCCCCCCCCCCAAAAAAAGAGCTAAATTTAGCGGACAGGAAACTCTTTTTTCGAAACGAAAAACTTTCCTAACTTTTCGGCCTCGCTTCCAGTTTTTTTCCCCCGCTCACATTTCGCTGTGAACCAGTTTTCGCTCACACTCACTGTGCACCAGCTTTCCGTTGACGTATGTTCCCCGTAGTTTATTGTCGGCTTGTACCACCTATTCTGAGATACTTGGGAGTGTATGCACTGCCAAGGGTGTACGAAGGGGAGGAATGCGGGTAGATATGACATCCTTATTTTTTGTAATTCTAAAAAAATAAATAAATAAACTGTCATTCCCACCAAAAAATGGTTGTCTGTAAAGTCGGTTTACGGACGATAGTTTAACGTGACAACGTCATAACAAAACATTGTGAAATGATTGCATACTTTTATGAATAAAATTTAATCATTTTTATTGAATTATCACTATTTTGTATGGATACATAGAAGGAGTGAAATTAAACCTACAATTTAATTGACATATTTACTTTTATTTGCACTCATTAATTCAAATATGTTTATTACTTTAACGAAGAGATTATTTTAACTATAACTTATATACATGTTTGCTATTTAACTTCTTCCAATCTGTGTTATTCTGTTAAGGATAAGACGATGATAGGAAAAGTAGGAAACGAATGGAAGTGTTTCAAGGTTGATGCGAAGGAAAATGACTTACCCAACACCAAGATGCAGTCAAAAATAATATATTTGCGCCACGGACTCTGCAGCAATGCTAGGAGGAACGGGTTAGCAAAGAGCAATGTAAATGTTACATTGAAATGCATGAAAACAGAATTACGCCACGGACGATGTCGCAATGCTAGGAGGTTCAGGTTAGCAAAGAGCAATAGAAAATGAGCGTAACGGGACACAGCGAAACATACATGTAATCTAAACTATATTACCTCATAAATACTTTTTAAATTTCTTAAAAAAAAAGGAATGGACGTCAGTGACTGGTGTCAGATGTTCCTCTTGTTTATTTCTAGTTCTTATATCATGATGGAGATGTGTAGGGAGACACGCCTAACATGACACGATCAGAAAACAGACTGCATACCAATGTTAATGACTCACGAAGTATTTATTTACATAATATTACAAAAAAAATTGTCTGCAGATTTGACTAATCAGCGGTGGGGGGGAAAAAAAAGTTAGTTTCGAATAACCATCTTCCACTTTTTTAGTTCCTTAGGGATAAGTTACTGAAGTCAGAAACCATCCGTTGTAGAAATGCAGCAATTTTCTTATACCTACATTCCCCGCAAATTTGATTTATAATTCACAGCATCTTCAGTTCTTTAACAGCGCCATTTCTTGCAACTTTACAAAAGGGTTTATAACGTGTGTGACACAAGCCAGACACGCCTGCAGACGGCACTTCTACCGGCGTTTCCCCGACTGCGAGCTCATTATCGATTTCTTGTCAGACGCGCATTGTCTTTATGATCGCCGCGGGCAAGCAATTTCCTCTGAGCCTTCCGCAGCTCGTAGAACCCGCGCTTCTCCTGCGAGCGGATTACGAACTCGGCGTTTTGCGATATGAGACAAGGTGAGCTACGGAGGTCGTGGAGATTACCGCAACAAGAAGATACGTGATTACGAACTCACTTTTTACGATATAAGACACGGTGAGAAACTATGGTCGTGGAGATTACTGCGGAAAGAATTTACGTGATTACGAACCCACATTTTGCGATGTAAGACACGGTGATAATCGAAGATCGTGGAGGTAACTGCGGCAAGAAGATACGCTGATTACGAACTCACATTTTACGATATAAGACACGGTGAGAAACTATGGTCACGGAAATAACTGCAGCAAGAATTATTTACGTGATTACGAACTCACATTTTACGATGTAAGACACGGTGAGAAACGAAGATCGTGCAGGTAACGGCAGCAAGAATTTACGTAATTACGAACTCACATTTTACGATGTAAGACACGGTGAGAAACGAAGATCGTGCAGGTAACGGCAGCAAGAATTTACGTAATTACGAACTCACATTTTGCGATGTAAGACACGGCGAGAAACGATGGTCGTGGAGATTGCAGCAGGCTGAAGCTACGAGTTTACGAACACAACTTTTTTTTGTCGTAAAAATCTGACTACGGATAATGTTTTGACGGCATTTAGGGTTATTTTGATTATGAATACTTATTTGGAATGAAATTTATCGCATTGGTGCTATGTTGTATCCCAAATGTGTGTCAGCTGGTGGTATGAAAGGTTTTAAAGATTAATGCTATAATTTAACCATAATGATAATTAAATAGTGTAAATAACTAGTATGATTTTTAACGTATGTAGTTTAGTTTGAATATATTCGGCTCCATAACACACTCAAGTTGGAAGTAAACAATAATTGAGTTTTATAACTGTTACTGTAGAGGGAGTGTTTCGTTAATCTTTGTTTTCTTATTTGCTATGAAAATGCACAAATTTGGCAACACTGATGACATAAAGTTCTATACTAGTAGTATATGTTGGCCGGTCCGGAAATAGGAGTAGGAGTGTGGAGCTGGAGCTGATGGCCGCCATCTTGGAATGTGACGTCACGGAAGCCATCTTGGATTACCTTGACATGGAGTTTTAAAATTTGCCAAAGTAACTCAAAATTCCTCAATGGGAAAATGCAAACGACATATCGCAGTAGCTGCAAGGATGCCTATTTGATTAAGACGAACCTTTCAGACTCGAACCAGATGCTGATCTAACTGGAGTTGTACCAAATCCCGATGTACCCTTAAGCGAATCAATCAATCGCTGTTGAAGCGGAAAATTTACTTTCTGCCATGTAGCAGGACCTTTACATATCTCCAAGTGTCTTTTCAATGTCTCGTTTCTTGTAAATAATTGCTTGTGACACTTTTTACAGCTTAACATTTTGCGCGATTGATTCGTAGCACATTCTCTCTTCTCGTGTCGTCAAGAATTACTGTTTGAGAATATATTGTCACAATAACGATATAAAAATAAATAATAAAAACAAAAAAATTAATAAATTTACAAAAAACTGGAAATTTTTGCGGATTTTGGCGAATTTTTGGCAAATTTTGAAGGTCAAGGGTCATGGTCAAGATCATACAAAATTCCCGTCGTGACATCACAATCCAAGATGGCAGACAATTGCTCCAGCTCCACCTTCCTTATATTGCAACTTATATATTTTAAAAAACGAATATGAACCAAATCGGGGAAAATTTTAAAAGCTTGAAACAAGAAAATATGATACCAAAAGTAACTATTAGAGCTATCGGGGAAACACAATAGTAATGTTTTTTTCCCTGACAAAATAGTTTATTCAAGATTCACATTAACCACATACACTCTGCGTGTTTGTGTTCTTGTGTAGCTCTGTGCGCGTGTGTTCTTGTGTTGCTCTGTGTGCTTGTGTTGCTGTTGTCGCCTATGATCTTGTTTTCCTCTGTGTGCCTGTTTGTTTGGGATCCGCATCCTCAACACTCCAACTTTTAAATGGCAAATGCGACAATGTTACTAGTTATTGCTGAGCGGCGAACCCCTGCGAAGCTCCCAAATAAATGGATAATTAACTATACCAGACGTTAAAAACGAAACAAAAGTTTTAAAAAAATACACACACTTTTATATGAAACTCTCACTAAACCCGATTTAGATGACGGTCTTGCCTACTACTAGCGCCGTTTGTTCGCAGGCCGCCGCGAACTTCACTGAGTCGACGGAGAATAAAGGTAAGTTGCCAGACATACCTGCATGACCGAGGTGTCGACAAGTGCTGTTGTGTTTAGCGCTGCCAGCGAGAGTACTTTCTCAATTGCACACTTGCACACTTGCACACTTGTATACTTGCACACTTGCACACTTGTATACTTGCACACTTGTATACTTGCAAACTTGTATATTTGCATTCTTGTATATTTGTATACTTGTATATTTGCATACTTGTATATTTGCATACTTGTATATTTGCATACTTGTATACTTGCACACTTGCATACTTGCACACTTGCATACTCGCATACTTGCATACTCGCATAATTTCAATTTGCATACTTATACAATAGCGTAATTTAGCACTCCCATACTTACATATATATTTGTATGTGAGACCTTAGCCAAAGAGATTTATTTTTCCCAAACCTAATAATACAATACGCGAGAAGTTTCATTTCTGTCGCACGTGCTGCTCCACGCACACATTTGTTTTTCCAATCATGTACTAGCAACATTAAATTTTCGCCTGTTGAGGCAAGAAGTGTATATACACACCACCACACTATTTAACTATTGCTTCAAATTATAAAACTAAGCATGGTATTTTTATAGTGATTCATGTTGGTGATTTAATATGACACACTACAGCAATGAATGGGAAATAACTTAAAAAAAATTAAATACAAAATTTTTACTTTAAATTTAAGAGGATCATAAATATCGGTGCTCGTCGAGAACTTCTCTGGAGGCAAGCTTGGAATGGCTTCCATAGATTACCCAAGATGTCATAGTTTTATCGTGCTGGAAATTGTATAGTCTTAGTCACATCAAATACACGACTAGGTTTTGTTTTAGAAATGAAGCATTTTACTATGCGGAACAAGAAGTCCAATAATTTTTATTTTTGAGCAATTTAACCAGCACGTGACTGAGTTGAGATGATGGATTACAAGCTCATTTCTTACACGTGAAAAAAAAAGTGGGTATTCATGTACCGGAGGTTAAAAATAATGCTATGACCTGAATTTTAACTGTGGTTTAAGATTTCTTGTTATAAATTTATTTTAAGTGGCATAAGAAAGGGTAGAAATATTTTCAAGATTAAATAAATTTTAGTCTTGATGCCATAAAAATAGGTCACGGTGCATAATAAAACCGAGATAAGTTGTTCTTCGTATTTCACTTTTTTAAATATTTCCTCTTTAAACATGATATTTTTATAATTCCAAATAATCTTTAAATACTGTTTACTATCGGCTGTTAGTGTGCGATGGGATTGTGCACCATTATTGCTAAAAAGTGATATATATACATATATATACATATATATATATATATGTATATATATGTATGTATATATATATAATTGTTTTTGAGCTTATATCATGCATGAGTAGTCATTCTTTTGTAGTTACATGAAGTGCTGTGAATTTTTTTGAAAATAACTAAATTAACACCGTATTTGGTGGAAGTAATATAGTAAACGGAACGGAAGTAACGTGGAACGGAAATGTGTAACCACAATGCTGCCGTCCGTGGCGGATGGAGTGAACCAGAGTTCAGGCTCGGCGGCGGGTGGGTGTGTGAAATAACTGCCAACAAAGCCACACGGAGCCGGTCACAAGCACTTTATTGCGTAGAAATGAAGGATGGATCAGCTCTTGGGGCGGCGGCGGCGCATGTCGGCGGTCAGATGCAACTCTCCTGGACGCCGAAGGGGGTCGCTGTTGCCATCGCCGGGGACCCGGGTCGCGCAGAGACGGATCCGCACACCTGCACACACGAGCACCAGGCTCCGTTCCGTTACCCAGCTCCGGGGCGCATAAACCCAGTGCCGTGCACGAACCAACCGCACAGCACCTGAAAGTAACTCTTGACGTCAACAAAAAAAAAAAATAGGTTGTCTGTAAAGTCGGTTTACGGACGATAGTTTTAACGTGACAACGTCATAAAAAAACACTGATGAAATGATTGCATTTTTATTTGAATAATAAAAGAATAAATAATTGAAATTATACTAGTAATCAGATTTTTAAAATGCAAGAATTGTTGTTGTAATAAGCAATGAAAACCACATTAACTTTTCACTTCAATTTATAAACAGTCGAGTGGAAGAGAGATAGATGCGGCGCAAGCGTACAATGTGCGTAACGGGACACAGCGTAACGGAACAATGTGCGTAACGGGACACTTTTTCGTGCGTGCAGTCGGCGCTCATCGATTTATTAGACGTTGTCACGTTAAAAAAAGAAGTAAATAATCATGTGATCGACTCGAGCATTTCCTCTTGAGCCGGAAATAACAAATCAACACAACACAGCACTGAAACATTTGACACAAACCTATCTTAGAATTACCACGATCATTTATCATTTATAAGACTTGCCTACGTTACACAATATTAAACTGAAATAATTCTTAACTAAGTACATGCGTTCGAGCGGCACGATCAACATTACGTTCGGTCGAGCCGAAAGAGATCATGCGCATTCTTCCTTAACTTTGATAAAGCACTAAAAGAAATATTCTGTACCAAATATTTTCTGTGTCTTTTCGAAAACCACGTGTTGCTTCGCTACGGCAGTCTACATAAAAACTCTCGCACTGATCGTTAAACATGCCCTTCCTTGTGGGCACGCCACTGCCGTGTGAAAAAAAAAAAAAAAAAACGGAAAAAAAAATCAAACCATGCAATGCTTGTTGCCATGGAGACGCAAAAGGAATCAAGAATGCAATAGCCTTTCCGATGGAAATGAAGAAAGAATCAATAATGCAACAGCAAAATTCCATTAAAGAAATATCCAAATTCTGCTTCAATGGGAGGTTTTCTTGAAATATCATGTTGATAGTGACCTTTATCGTATTTCTAAGGTCAAATGTGTGCAAATTTCATCGAGATCTGAGTAAAACTGTGGATTTGGTGTAAGGAACAAACAAACGGAAAGTCTATATATATTACTAATCTTAATTGTCATAATCATGTAGTTGAAATTGTCCTGTTGTGAAAAATGAATGTGCGTAAGGCATGAAACACAAATGAACAATTTCAAACATCTGTTGTCCACGCACTCAAAATAAACCCATTAAACCAGGGTTAATATTAAAATGCGTATTCTGTTAAATTACCAACATTATATAAAAAAAGCATCACGTCCCTAAAAAGTTGTTTGCAAGGCTATCTAGCATGAATTACGCATGAAGATGTTCCGAAATGCATGACTTGCTAATGAGAACTGTTGTCGCGCTACCGTCATGTATTCATGAGTCTCCTTAGCTAGAGTAGTTGTCGGCAGTAGATGGAAACAGTGAGTTCTGGGAGAGGTGCATGAGCTTGGAGCGGCCACAACATGCAAACATTTAATTAGTAATTATTATTAGTTTATTTTAACGTATGATTAGAATAATGTTTAAACCTTAAAAAAACCTGTGTGGCTTTTATAGATGAATTAATTTTTTTCTTTTAGAGCACCGTAATGTATTCATGTCGTCGTTACAGCCCAAAGTGGACTAGGTCCAGCCGAACTTCCGCTCAAAACCAATCGGACGTGAACGGTGAAACACGCGCTACTAATAGCGCCTCTTCCCTCCTCCTCCCCCCCTTCCCGTACGACGTTTCCAAAATACCAGTAGAAAATGGCGGTCACGTCACCCGCGAGTTATTGAAAATTCTGAGCCTGCGACTCGGAGCTGGCGGAGCGGAGGGGTAAAAAAAAGAGGGGATGTTGCGAGGGTTGTTAGACCCAAGTAGAGGGGGTTGAGAAGGGGGATGGGGGCAACTTGCCCTTTCTCATGTGACTCTCCGAGCACGTTCCTCCCGGGAACATTATAACTGCGGTGGTCCGGCCGAGGACATCTCCCCTCCGTGAGCCGAGACGGCTGGAGCGCTGCGTCCGGCCCTGCCTCGCACACGGACACGGACACGGACTAAAAGCGGACACTGACTAAAAGCGGACTAATAGCGGACTAAAAGCGGACACGGACTAAAAGCGGACTAAAAGCAGACACGGACTAAAAGCGGACTTGGACTTGCCCACCGTCATCGAAGTCATTGAAGTCATTGAAGTTCAGGAGACTCAACTTCAGTATTACGAAAGCAATATGATAAGGCCTGCTTTCAAAGGGGTCAACCAATTTATCGACGTCTAATGTCTAATAGTCTAACGGAATCTTTTCCGCATCCCATGCTCTGTAAAATTGTTTTTTTTTTTTCTCAGTGTGTCATCCCTAACCCTTGTCTTGTCAAGTACAGCGCCTACGAAATACACAGCCTGTGATTTGCTCGCCTGCTGTTTAAAATAAATACCTTCTAACCTACTGTGCTTCTCACATCTGGAGGTGAAGTTACTACGTTGCAGCAAAGCTGTCGTACATGATAAGCAACCGTTTTTGTATTTGATGAGATTCCTTTCCTGTTTTTTTTTTTTTTTTTTTACAGTTCGCTAGAGCCTGTGACCAGTTATTTATTAATGCCTGCTACGTTTCTACTGATACTACTGTTGCTACTGCTATTATCACTGCTACTACAGCTACCGCTGCAGCTGCTGCTGGTGGTGCTCCTGGTGCTACTGGTACTACTGCTAGCATTACTGCTACTACAGCCACCTCTGCTGGTGGTGCTACTGTTGCTACTGCTATAATGACTGCAATGCAGCCACTGCTGCTAATGCAGCTACTGCTGGTAGGGCTACTGGTGCTACTGGGGCTGCTGGATCTACTGGGGCTACTGGGGCTACTGGGGCTACTGGGGCTACTGGGGCTACTGGGGCTACCGGGGCTACTGCGGCTACCGGGGCTACTGGTGCTACCGGGGCTACCGGGGCTACTGGGGCTACCGGGGCTACTGGGGCTACTGGGGCTACCGGGGCTACCGGGGCTACCGGGGCTTCTGGGGCTACTGGGGATACTGCGGCTACTGCGGCTACTGGGACTACCGGGGCTACCGGGGCTTCTGGGGCTACTGGGGCTACTGGTGCTACCGGGGCTACTGGGGCTTCTGGGGCTACTGGGGCTACTGCGGCTACTGCGGCTACTGGGGCTACCGGAGCTACTGGGGCTACTGGGGCTACCGGGGCTTCTGGGGCTACTGGGGCTACTGCCGCTACTGGGGCTACCGGGGCTTCTGGGGCTTCTGGGGCTACTGGGGCTACCGGGGCTACTGGGGCTACTGGGGCTACCGGGGCTTCTGGGGCTACCGGGGCTTCTGGGGCTACTGCGGCTACTGCGGCTACTGGGGCTACCGGGGCTTCTGGGGCTACTGGGGCTACTGCGGCTACCGGTGCTACTGGTGCTACTGGTACTACTGGTCACAAGGCCGCGAGGGTCGCAGACACTCACGCCCGCCCCGCCGATGACGCGAAGCGCGCTGTTGACGTGGTTCTGCTGCTCCTCCTGGCTCCTGGCGGCGCGCTGCTGGGTCTGCCGCCTCTTGCTCCTGCGGCGAGCCGGAGTCCTGCACATCCTGGCCAGGCTCTTGAGCGGATCCTTCCCTGCAACCCAGTCCACTCCAGGCTCTCCCAGCCGCTCTTCCGCGGGCACATGTACTGATAGTGTTATACAAGTTGGGATCGGAAAACAAAAATCACTTTGAACTTAAAGCTCTTTCTGCAGGAAAAAAAACTTATGGGTGCTGATGAAGCTAATGCTTACAGGAGTCTGAGATTACTGATGAAGGTTGAAGGCAGAATAAAGAAAGGAAGCTTGGAGGTAAATAAGTTGGGGAAGGAAGGTGAGGAGGCGCAGAAGGTGGTGGCAGCGAGGAGGTGGTAGGAGGCGGCGAGGAGGTGGTAGGAGGAGGAGACGGCGAGGAGGTGGTAGGTGGTAGGAGGAGGCGGCGGCGGCGAGGAGGTGGTAGGAGGAGGAGGCCGTGAGGAGGTGGTAGGTGGTAGGAGGAGGAGGCCGTGAGGAGGTGGTAGGTGGTAGGAGGAGATGGCGAGGAGGTGGTAGGTGGTAGGAGGAGACGGCGAGGAGGTGGTAGGTGGTAGGAGGAGGCGGCGGCGGCGAGGAGGTGGTAGGAGGAGGAGGCCGTGAGGAGGTGGTAGGTGGTAGGAGGAGGAGGCCGTGAGGAGGTGGTAGGTGGTAGGAGGAGACGGCGAGGAGGTGGTAGGTGGTAGGAGGAGGCGGCGGCGGCGAGGAGGTGGTAGGAGGAGGAGGCCGTGAGGAGGTGGTAGGTGGTAGGAGGAGGAGGCCGTGAGGAGGTGGTAGGTGGTAGGAGGAGGCGGTGAGGAGGCGCACTCACTGTTCTTGCCGGGCACCACATCGGGCTCCATGAGCGTGATGGCGACGGCCTGGTCCGGGGGCGGCTTGTCCTTGTCAAGGCGGCGCGGGCGGCGGCGGCGGAGGCGGCAGGCGGTGAGCACGGCGGCGGCCAGCCCCGCCCCCAGGCCGGTCAGCGCCAGCACCAACGTCAGGGAGGGGTGGATTGGGGCGGGCGGCGCCGGATCTAAGAAGAAAATCACCGGAAAATATCTCTAAAAGGTGGCATGGACAACCCCCCCCCCCCCCCCCCCAGGAATTAAGAAGACCCTCACAGAGGGAGCCTGCTTGCGCTCGCATAATCGTGATTGAGAAACGGGATTCATAAACGAAAACGACTACAACTATGTATTATTGAAAACATTTCTGTATATTTCAAAGATTACTGCATTTAAGCCAAAACACTGGCCGTATTATACCAACAGACAAGCACCGTGTGTGTGTCGGTTAAAACCCTCTCGCAAAAAAACTCTGGCTGCGCGGGTCTCTCTATTTTATATTGCATCAACATTCACGAAATGGTTCAACTGTACCTACTTCAACGGAAATGTCAAACGTAAGGAAATTTCTAAGCTGTACGCTCTAGTTGCCTACTCTTAACACTCAAGCACTTAAAATATGCATCAGAATTTTTCCTACACGTTCATTATGATAAATCATCTTTATTTAAAAGCATTACGAGTCCAATTACTCTCTTAACTAACGTAGAAGTTGTATTGATCAACATAATTTTTTTGACTATCAACGTCTAATAAATAGATGAACGCTGGCTGCACGCACGAAAAATTGTCCCGTTTCGCTGTGTCCCGTTACGTTCATTGTACGCTTGCGTCGCATCTATCTCTCTCCCACTCGATTGGCCTATGCGTCCGAGGAGAAGAAAGACAACGGCAGCACACAACTTACATCTACACGTGAACTGTTTCGTCGACTGGTTATAAAGCGAAGTGAAAAGTTAATGTTTGTTTTCATTGCTTATTAAACAACAATTTCGGCAATAAAGGTTTAGTTATTCTTGCATTTTAAAAATCTGACTAGGCCCTACTAGTATAAATTCAAGTATTTATTCTTTTATTGTTAAAATAAATAAAAAGATTCAATTTTATTGATGAAAGTATGCAATCATTTCATCAATGTTTTGTTATGAAGTTGTCACGTTAAACTATCGTCCGTAAACCGACTTTACAGACAACCGATTTTTTTTCTTCTTCTGAAATCCCGTTCGTCGTCTTGATTTTGGACGCCTTGAGACTCAATCTGGCTGCCTGAAGACTGAAATATTCCCTGACTTCAAATGGACACCTTCAAGAAGGGAGGTAGAAGATCCTTGCACACGGCTGCTAGAGGTTACAGAAGCGCTGTGGAACAGCGGGGTAGCGCGGCTGCTGGGAAGGGGCAGGTGGCAGGTGGCAGGTGGCAGGTGGCAGGTGGCAGGTGGCAGGTGGCAGGTGGCAGGTGGCAGGTGGCAGGTGGCAGGTGGCAGGTGGCAGGTGGCAGGTGGCAGGTGGCAGGTGGCAGGTGGCCTCACCCACGAGCTCGGCGACGGCGCGCAGCCCCAGGCGCGGCAGCACGGCCGGCGGACTGCGCCCCCGCGCGTCCAGGGCGAACACGCGCGCGCTGTAGCTGACCCCGGGCCGCAGCCCCCGCAGCAGGAACACGGGCGCCGCCCCCGCCTCCAGGCTCACAGTGTCCAGAGGCGCCAGGCCGGGCGGCTCCAGCAGCTCCAGCAGGTAGCGCGGGCCCGGCGCGGCCAGGCAGCCCACCAGCAGCGCGTCCGCCGAGTGGTTCCACACGGAGCAGTTGGCGGGCGCCGGCAGGCTCTCTGCGCACACCGACACTGCTTCACCATCACCATCACCCTCAATCTCACCCCCATATAACCAACATCTAACACCCATCTAGCGCCCAAATCTCTAAGTCCAAATCTCTAAGTCCAAATCTCTAAGTCCAAATCTAACACCCCCAATTTCACCCAAATGGGCGCTACGTATTTTTCGAAAGTTGATTCGACTGGCGGATAGGCAACACAATTATTCATCCTGTATTAAATGTTTTGTATACTAAATCTGTCTGCACTAGCTCTTGACAGTGATTTAAAAAAATATATATATATTAAAATTGCACTAAACATAATTTTCTTAAACATGTCGATTTAATAAAAAAAAAACCCTGCAAGTAGGTATTGATGCCTGTAATATGTTTGGAAAACAAACGTCATACCAATAAATAATTTGTCATTAAATTATTTATATATTTTTTTTGTCGCGTGGGTGAAAACCACGTGCACATAACGACGCGAGATTTTGCTTTCGCGTCGCTTACTTCACGTCGCGCCGTCGCACTAATGCGATTCCAGCATCGTACGTAAAGAAAAGTGACAAGAAATGCATAGGCTAGGCAGAACATAATAGGAAAATAACATATCCACTTAACGCCCATAGGTTAAGCACGAAAGAAACATTTTCGCTCCTTGCAATAAGGGTTGCAGTAATCGAATAAAGTTTCGTACAAAACATCTGGGTAGTAGGGGAAAGTCCTCTAGCCCCGGACAGTTAACATTTTTCGTTTATAGTAATTTAATTAACAGGTGTTTAAATCAAGTATTATATGCCAGATATCTTCGAACAAATATTTAATAATATTACTCATTCAAGAAACAAAAACTCTAATGCAATTAGTGAAAACATTGAGTTAAAAATATTGAGTTATTTTCTTATTTCTCGAGATTGGCCGGTAGTATCGGACAGTTAAAAAACTCGTCAAAAATTTGTATACATATTTTGAGTACTTTATATATACAGGATCATAATACATTGAATGTGTTTCGAAATCTCGGGGATACATATAAATATTATGCTATAGCTTTTTAAGCAGTATAAAGTTATAAAATTAGCTGTTTTAATGTAAAAACGTTTTCAAAACTGCACGACGTCATTCAAATATAGAATAAGAGTGTATAAAGAGAAGAAAATGGTGTCATAAGTCAATAAAATATTTCTTGATTTCACAGAATATCCAGCATAAAAATATACCCCCAAAAGAACATTAGACGATGTTCTTAAGTTTATCACATCTGTCACATTTATAAAATAATGGTGCTCCTTCAACACTTGCACAGTTTTCATGGGCCAATTCTTTACACACACAGCATTGGATCCAACCTTCTTCAAAACTTTCCCCACATAATATGAAGATGGTTTCCTGTATACTTGACTGTGATGATGTTGCAAAGGCATCGAATTTGAATGATTTCTTGTAATTCAGATGCTTTCTTGTTTCCTTCTCAACTGTCTCATTGTGCTTAGCCTGCAGGGCTTCTTTAAATGGAGTTGATGTAAGAATTTCACTTCTCTGCGTCTTCCTTTTCCTACTTTGAATCCTGCGTTTGCTGGCATCTGGGAGAGGTGAGAGTTTTTCTAAAATAGTCAAAGGGTTGACTAATCCACTTGAATCTGGAGTTGGTTCCACGTTGTATGGTGCTGAACTTGACTGTGTGGCATACATTTCATTTTCTTGGCTGGTTGATGGATTTTTCACTTCTGTCATTTTGGAAGGTAGAAAATCCAAATCTGAAAATACACCCGAGTTGAATGGATGGATGCCTGTACACGAGAATACTTTCAGAGCGATCTTCAGACGACAGACCTTGGTGTAGGCAGAACATACCAACTCTGCAATGTCGTATTCATTAATACGCAGTCCAGGATTCTTTCTCATCCATGCGGAACATGCTTCTGCGTACGCCCCTTTAAAAAGTTTCATGAATGACCTGTCGAGAGGTTTCAGCCTATGATTGGTGTGGGGAGGTGTTGATAGCATGTGGATATGCTGCGATCTAGCATACACAATGACGTCCAGTTCCTTATAACAGCAGTGACCGTCGAGGACGAGAAGTGTGGGACTTTGCTCAGTTGGATGAACGTGCTTAGCAAAGTGTTTTAACCATGCTAAAAAATGTCTGCATTCATCCAGCCATTTGGCTGAGCGACTCCGAAACTCTCACCAGGAGCACCAATCATAAGCCTTTGATTCATTTTTTGTCGAGGAAAGATAAACATAGGTGGAATGAAGTGCCCCGTAGCACTCATGCAGAACACTAATGTTACGTTTCTACCTCTCTCCCCAGAAGTTAGTTTCCCAACTTGTCTTTTTACTTTCACTGAAATCACTTTGCTGTTTTCATGGGCAGAAGATATTCCCGTCTCATCCGCATTATAAATACGGGAAGGTGGGAAAGAATATTTATCGAACAATTGACCTAGTTTGTCATAAAATATAGTAACTTGAGGCTTATTAAAACCCACTGCTCGCATTATGCTGGTAGATTCTGCAGTTCTCAATGACAATTCTGGATGCCTCTTCATGAAATCGTAGTAGAAGTTTTTTTGTAAGTTTTTTCTCTCTATTGAACCTATGGGGCAGATTCAAAGCAGCAGCCAAATCATACGCTAGCTTCAGGAACTCTTTTCTGGTGAGAGACATAAACATATCATCTAACTGTTTGATGTGAGAGATTAATTGTTCCTCGTAACTATCTGAAAATGTCTTCTCAAACCGGCCTAATTTTGGTGAGATCTGAATTTCCCCTCACTTTTAATTCGCATTAATCTGTACTGTAAAGTGCTCTTTGGAACACTAAAAGTTATTGCAGCTTCTCGTACACTTAAACTATTAGCCAACACATTGTTTACAGCCAGCTTCATATCGTCTTCGGACCATTTGCCTCTTTTTTTCGCATCATTTTTGTTTTTCGACATGCTTGAAATTTATATAATCTGCAAACAGAAAACCTATTTCATGTCTGAACACATTAAAGAACCGTGTAAAATTAGCATGTGGTTTCTCTTACTAGCTACAGTAAAAATAAATGCTATAATTTCAAATTATTAGTAACGTCTTCAACACGCATGTTAAATTGTAATACATTCATAATTAGATTGTACCACTTTTTTAAGTAACAATTATAAACTCAATAACAAAAATATGTAACGAAAACTACTTTTCAAAACAATTAGAGATACTCTCGTAACCAACATTTGTAAATCATGCAAATTGTTGCTAATTCATACTAAACACAAATCTCATAATTGAAAAAATAATCAGGAATTTATAAACAAGCCTTAAAACAGTTACATATGTGTCTGAAAACAGAACACTTATATTTTTGTGTCTTAATACAGCAAATAGAGTACCTATGAATGTGTCCGGTACTACAGGACAAGGGCCTGTTGGCTAATTGTGTGTCCGATACTAGAGGACATTAAGTGTCCGGTGCTACCGGATCCGCACGCGACAAAATTAATTCTCGCCATTAGATAAATACTGTTAGATTTCCACTAAAAATCAATGAGTATGTTATTCAGACTATAATAGTTACCTGAACACAGTTTAGACATAATCCATTCAACTAAATCCGGGTAGTTCACTTTCAAATCTTAACTAGGGTAGAAACATAAACAATGATATTCACAAAAACGCTCACAGTGTGGTCACAGCTCGAGGAACTAACACACTCTGCTGGAACATTTGTGTACTGGAAGGAACCTTTAAGACGCAACCTGCATTATGTTGATACCTAGCGGGATTTTCGTGAACTCTTATGTGTCCGATGCTAGAGGCCGTCCGGTTCTAGAGGACTTTCCCCTATTCATAACATTTACAAAAATTTTGAAAGGGCTCGGTATTGTGTTCACCAAGGAAGTTATATATATATGTATTTTTTTTTTGAGTTTTGAATTTATATTTGTTCTCTTTGCAGTATACGTTGGTCGAATTAAAAATATGTAATTTTCTCAAACTATTAAATTATGTTTTATGATAAAAATAAAAACAGATATTTGTCTGTAAAACGGTTTCTTGTACTCAAATCATGTCTTCGCGTGTGGAAAATCACGTGATTTTTGACCAACAGATATATTCGTAGAACCACTTCCCCCCTCCCCTTTTTTAGGAATTTACTTTTAATTAGTTTTTTTTTAAACAGATCCTTATATTTGGGACCCCAAAGAAGAAATTTCGTTTTTTTTTAATACTGATTTGTTTTTGACAACTCCAGGATTAAATAAAGGCACGTGGAGCATGAGATATATGTTGTTGGAGCCTGGAGATTCGCAAACAGAGAGAAAAAAAAGAAGAAAACCAACGATTTACGTGTGACGCCGTTCCAATGCGAAATGAGAACGACTTTTGTGTTCGTCGGGAGAAACCGCCATGAAGCGGTTTGCCATTAGCGCTTAAACCTCCACCCCTTCCGGTCCGATCATTAGCGGTTCGGGAAAGGTTTTGGTTCACCCCCAACGCGTGCCGTACTTTCACGGTCACCGAAAGTCGTTCCACGTGCCGAAGCGAGTCGTTATCTAATGGGCCAGGTGTTGCCCAGGCCGCAGTAATCACTGTTACAGCTGTGCGGGCGAGACAGGAGGACATGGCGTCAAGCGGGTTATCGTACCCGTACATAACGTTTAGCTGCCCCATTTAATCTCGCGGTAGACTGGGCAACGGTGGGTCGGCGTTGCAGCAATTCAGCACCGTGGCCACTGTCTGACGTCGGCTGCTGATTGATTGACATCCACCCTCCCCCTCCCCCCTTCCCTCCCCCAACCGTCTGAACCCTGGAACACATCCCATGTAGCTAGCTGTCGTAGGCACGAGCCAAGCTACATTGCAGCTCCGGATAATACAGAGCATACGCCCTCGCGGCCAGAATGACCAACTTAACTGGTCAAAAAAACAGGACACAAATTACTATTAAGAGGATCAAGACAAAAAAAAATGGCTAGAGAGGCTTTAAGGCCCCCTGCCACATTCGCGAAGTCACGTCTGTTTGTATCTATCTGACCGTGATGTCCGACAATTTGATTGCGTGTGTCTGACGCGTTTTGTTTTACAATTATCAATCATAAAGGGCAGCGCTGCAGATTTCTTGGCTTTACTCGAGAGATTTATACAAAATAGAGATCAAATGCATGTAAATGGAATTTCGATACATTTCTTCAAAAAAAAATTATTTTGAGGTTTAATACAAATTAGGGCCAAACGAGTTGTTTTTATGCCTTCACAGTTTTATAATTATTATCATTTACGTTTCTGGGTACTTCATTTTCTTTTTAAAATTAACTTAATAGAAGACAAATGCACTGAAATTGTGCTCAAACGTAATTATAAAATTTTTGGTTTTGGAAATGATTATTTTCGCACTATTTTACACTTTGTACTCTAAATGCTTCTTATTTAATGACGTCAGATGCAGATGGCGCTGTCTTTGTCTTGTCTTACCTGGAAGTTCAAGTTCGCCAGCTCCGATCAGACTTTTCCGCTCCAAGCGACTACACCATCAACACCTGACGTCATAGGTCAATGTGAACCAATCAGATGCTACATCCGCATCTGCATCTGCATCAGCAGCTCAGACACAACAGTTAGACGCAGTTAACACATTTACACGTAGAATATCAGGTTACACATAGAATCGCAACCAAACAAAGAACAACGAATTTCTTTCGGCGTGCTCCCATCCAAGATGTTCCTCCGACAAGTTAATACATCTTGTCTGATCCCCAATTCCTTTGTCTGATCCACCTAATAATTTTTTGTCTTATCCCCTATTTATATGTGTCGGATCATCTAATATTTTTTTGTCTGATTCCCTAATTATTTTTAGCAGTGCACTTCATAGTTTCTGGATTGAGACCATGTCCATGCAAATCAGTGCACGATATTTTTGCATGTTTTTGCTCTTCCAAGGGAGAGTAACAAACGAAGGCCTGGTGTTCTGGCACAGTATTTGCGCAGAGACATTTACAGCTGGGGTTAATTGGTCACTGTGGGCGGCCGTGATTGGAGGATGTTCCGACCGAATCAGGTTACACTTGATTTGTAGGTGCAGCAAGCCTGGCTGTGGCTAATTCTCGGATGGTGACCGTTCAAGAAAGATTAAGATGAAACCGAAAATTTTCACAATATCACCGAAAGTTTCGGTCGACGTGGCGGTCAGTCGCCATGATGAGGAAGCAGGCAAAGATATCAACCGAAAGTTTCGGTCGACGTTGCAGCCAGTCACCATGATGAGGAAGCAGGCAGAAGATATCAACCGAAAGTTTCGGTCGACGTTACAGCCAGTCGCCATGATGAGAAAGCAGGCATAAGATATCAACCGAAAGTTTCGGTCGACATTGCAGCCAGTCGTCGTGATGAGGAAGCAAGCAGAAGATATCAACAGAAAGTTTCGGTCGACGTTGCAGCCAGTCGCAATGATGAGGAAGCAGGCGAAGATATCAACCGAAAGTTTCGGTCAACGTTGCAGCCAGTCACCATGATGAGGAAGCAGGCAGAAGATATCAACCGAAAGTTTCTGTCGACGTTGCAGCCAGTCGCCATGATGAGGAAACAGGCAGAAGATATCAACAGAAAGTTTCGGTCGACGTTGCAAACACTCACCATGATGAGGAAGCAGGCAGAAGATATCAACCGAAAGTTTCTGTCGACGTGGCAGCCAGTCGCCGTAATGAGGAAGCAGGCAGAAGATATCAACCGAAAGTTTCTGTCGACGTTGCAGCCAGTCGCCATGATGAGGAAACAGGCAGAAGATATCAACCGAAAGTTTCGCCCGACGTTGCAGCCAGTAGCAATGATGAGGAAGCAGGCAGAAGATATCAACCGAAAGTTTCGCCCGACGTTGCAGCCAGTAGCAATGATGAGGATGCAGGCAGAAGATATCAACCGAAAGTTTCGGTCGATGCTGCAGACGCCATCATCACCAGGAGGTGGAAGATATCAGCTGCTGGTGACTGCTCACTGATGATGGCGACTGCGACGTCGACAGAAAGGTCCGATGAGGAAGCAGGCGAAGATATCATCCGAAAGTTTCTGTCGACGTGGCAGCCAGTCGCCGTAATGAGGAAGCAGGCAGAAGATATCAAACCAAAAGTTTCGGTCGACGCTGCAGACGCCATCATCATCAGGAGGTGGAAGATATCAAACTCGCTGATGGCGACTGCGACGTCGACAGAAAGGTCCGATGAGGAAGCAGGCAGAAGATATCAACCGAAAGTTTCGGTCGACGCTGCATACGCCATCGTCATCAGGAGGTGGAAGATATCAGCTACTGATGGCGTCTGCGACGTCGACGGAAAGGTCTGGTGGTTGTGTCCGCCCAGGGGGGAGAGGGGAGAGTGTGTGTACCTGCGGCCTGCACGAGGAACTCGCAGGGTCGCCGCTGGTCTCCGGCCTGGTTGCTGGCGGCGCACCGCAGTGTCTCCGGGCTCTCGCCGGCGGGCCGGTAGCGCAGCACCGGGCCCTCGGAGGCGGTCTCATCGGCGGCGGCGGGCACCGTCCAGCGGTAGCGCTGCGGCGGCGGGTAGGCGTCCACCTCGCAGCGCAGCTCCACAGCCTCGGCGTCCTGGGCGGCGCGCAGCGTCTGCGGCACCTGGTGCCTGCACGTGGGGGGGTCTGCGGCACCACGCGCACAGCTCGAGCCGAGCTCGCCATTTCGGAAACAATAAAAATAAAACACTCAAATCTTTTTAACGCAAATAATTAGATGATAAATTACGAATTCAATCAAATTAAAAAAAAAAATGCTCAGTTATAAAATAAATAAATTAATTAAGCTAAATATTCGGGATAAAAACTAATACTGAAAATAAAAATGTGTTGTTAAGACTTTATAATGTAGGGAAAACTACTGTGTTCGTAAGGTATAGCCCTATTAGGTTTTATTAAAATTTTATTAATTACTAATATTTTACATTAATAAAATAACTTGTACTTAATAAAGATCCGATCGCAGGAGACAAAAATTTTTATTCTCAGGGACACCCAATGTATGTCAAGTTCCGCAGTTCGCACGCCTTCTAACACTAACTACATAACACTCAAACTAACTTTATAACTTTAGAAATTCACTAAAGTTCTTAAAATAACTTTATTCCTCGAAAAACTCAATTATATTATTACTTTTATTTTAATTATATAACTGAATCCTAAATCTATTAATTTATTTGTATTGATTTTCTTTGTTTACAGAAGAGTTTAAGCTGCTTTTGTATCTATTTTAAATATTTTTAAGTTTAGTGGGTTATTATCGTTTTATCGAGAAATTTATAGCTGTCCCTAGAATTTGAGTCAAGTGTAAGCTGGTAATATGCAAAATGTTTGCAATTATTTTTATTAAGTTTTTTAGTAACTTTGGATTTTTAACTTTGTGCAACGTCTATGTTAGGGCTTAACATGTTTCGACTGTTACGAGACTTTGAGTTCGCCGATGGCCGTTAGAGGGCGTGACGTGAGCGGTGGTTGTCCGCGGCAGTACAGACAGTGATGGACGGGCACTGGGTTTGTGATAGCGGTTCATAAAATTAAATCTTTTTGACGTGACAACGTCTAATAAATCGATGAACGCCGGCTGCACGCACGAAAAGGTGTCCCGTTACGCACATTGTTCCGTTACTCTGTGTCCCATTACGCTCATTGTACGCTTGCGCCGCATCTATCTCTCTCCCACTCGATTGGCCTATGCGTCCGAGGAGAAGAAAGAAAGACAGCGGCAGCACACAACCTACATCTACACGTGAACTGTTTCGTCGACTGTTTATAAAGTGAAGTGAAAAGTTATTGTGGTTTTCATTGCTTATTACAACAACAATTTCGGCAATAAAGGTTAATTATTCTTGCATTTTAAAAATCTGATTACTAGTATAATTTCAAGTATTTATTATTTTATTATTAAAATGAAAATGATTCAGTTTTTATTCATAAAAGTATGCAATCATTTCATCAATGTTTTGTTATGACGTTGTCACGTTAAACTATCGTCCGTAAACCGACTTCACAGACAACCAATTTTTTTTACTTGACGTAACGTCTCCACGCGGTGTGCTGCATGATAAGTGATTCCGTGGACGACCAGGCGAGAGGAGAGTGCTACGCCGCGCACCGCGGAGTGCTACGACCGAGCGGTGAGATGCAGCTACGTGCGCGAGTAGCTCAGGTAAGAGGCAGAGCCGAGGACGACAAGTGAGTGGCCTCGGGACCATTGGCGTAGTTGTGTTCATAAAGTTGGGGGGGGACAAATAATGATTTTGATGTCATGTAAACCCATTCCCCTCTTACTAAGAGGAGGGGTCCGGGGGTCCTCCACCAGAAAATTTTGATTTAAAAGTGCAAAATAGCGCTTTTTAAGCAGTTTTTGTATCTAACCACTGGATACATCGATGTTAAAATTATTATTGTTTCCTTAAGATAAAATTTGAGAGTGAAGAAATTACAAATAAAGTTGGGAAGAATAATATTATAAAATAAAAATATCACGGTATAGAAAGTTGGGGGGGACAGTCCCCTCCCCCCTGTCCCCCCCGGTTCCTACGCCTTTGCTCGGGACTTACATGTTTTTGAATGGTTGTTAGGATTCAGAGGGTTGGTAATGCGGGGGTGATAAAAAAATAAACAGATTGAACAAGTAGCGGTACGCTAATGTGTGTTGTTATTGGTTCTGTCGAAAATAACTCTTCAGTCGAAACCCGTAGACAAAAATGCAAATATTGGAAGACTTTCGCACGAGTGTATTGGTAACGCGGTGATAGAAGTTGCGGAGTTAGTGACGTTACGGCCCTTTTGACCAGGTTGGCTGTGCGCTTAGCGAACTTTTTGCCCGGCACAGAACTGTTACCAGTTTTTTTTAAAGAAAGTAACGTTTGTAATTTTACAGCATTGTATATTACGTTAGTATCAAACATCTTGCGGTAGTAAAGTAGGGAGATCCCAGAATTTAATTTTTTTCTTTAGTATTGTTTTTATATGCATAATTAAAAATATTGTATTTTATCGTAATATTATTTTAATATAAAATTGAAGCTTGCCCAATTTGTAATAGAATTTACGTGAATGTAGCAGGTGATAAGCGATATGCTACGAACCTTGTAATCATAGCCATAATTTACTTTTTTTATAGATAATTTTTATTAATGTTTATATATATATTAGAAAATCTGCCTCATGGTTTATTTATATATTTGAAAATAAATTTTTCTAATGAGTTTAGAGTTTGTAAAAAAATATAGGATATCAGTTTAAAAATAAAGTGCAAAAAGCCATTAATTTTTTTGTGGACTACTTCAAAAAACACCTAATTTGCCCTTTTTTTTTGGAAAGTAAATTTTCAAAGTTATTTTTAATGTTATATGGTAATATGAATTTTGCCCATACCATATTATCATATTATTATGGGTTTTAAGAAAGAAATTTTGCACGATTTAAATAATTTTCAGTGTCAGCGATGTTGTGCAACATGGACGTAAACCTTGGCCCGGGAAGGGGGGGGGGGGGGCTTGTCTCATTTTACTCTGGAGCGGAGAAACGAGGACAAAATGAAATTCCAAAATTACACATAAAATTTACAATGAAACCTGTATCACTGAATACCAACAATTTCGTAGTTATTTTTTTTTGTAATAACTATTAGTAATAATTAGCTTTATTTTAAACGTTTACCTTGTTAAACTGTTTTGTTTTGTAACGACTATCTTTACTTATTTATTTGACTCACTAGTTGTTGGTGAAAACATAACATGAACGAGTACCTTATTAGTGACGGCACACGGCCGCATGACAAAGAAAACACGGGCTCTAATTACCTCCGGCTTGTTACCGTTTATTTATTGTGGCTACGCGCCGCGGGTTTTTGCAGGGTCGAGGCCGGTGATATTTGCACGCTACAACAGTTGTCGCTTGCCGAAACAGAGCAACGCATTAATGATATTCCACGGAGGTACAATTCTTCAACTCGGAACACAAACCAGAGTAAGCAGTGATTTTCATAAACACGTGAATGTGGATCGTTGAAAAAAAAAATTCTGGTAATCGTAAAATAAAAAAGAAGTTAAATATATTTTCATAAATTTTGAGTGTTTCAAAAGCAATTCACGAGGCGAAAAGTTTTAACGGTTTAGAACCACACACGCGTCTCCACATCTGTACCACGTTGTCTTGCTAATGATGCACCGCTTTGTGTGTTTTTTCAACTGTGCAACTTCTTGTAAATCTATTCTTAAATGAATTATTCATCTCTGGTTCTTTCTCTGTGACTGCCTGCATAGCATCAGTTCTTGCTTGCATTGGTTTCGCCTGCGTTTTCTCGTGTTGCTAGGGAGCGAAGAACTATGAATTATTCCCCTCTTGGGAAATTTCTCGTTAACAGAAATTTTTTGGGAAAATCACACATGCAGCATTTACAACTTTAACGTTTCAATTCTATCTGATATAGCAAATAGTGCTGGAGCAAAATGGAGCAAATAGTGCAACTGTATTACAAGGTATTGGCCTCAACGCTTTCAACACGCGAGCAAGGTAACACCTCTTTAAATCAAAATGATCTTTATAAACTTAAAAATACTCCAAACTGTTCAATTTACTTTAAATACACCGATAAAACATAAAATAGATCAGAAAGTCTAATTAACTTAGAAATTAAATTAGTCTTAAAAGTAGTGACTTAGTAGACTTAATACGAAAATTAGGAACAGATGAATTAAATGTCTGAAATGATATACATATCAGTACAATAATAGTTTATAAAGATTAACATTAATTATTATATTTATTGTAGGACACATTTAAAAAACCAAAAGTTTGTAAATAATTTCTCAATTACATTTGCACTTACTGAAAATCCACGAGATATTTTTTTTTTAAGCTACAACCAGGTATACCATTTGTAGAATCAGAATTGCGGATTAGCGGCTGATTGCAGGGAAGTTAGACAACATCTAAAAAAATGTGCAAAAATGATAGTTTTGCTGAGGTATATTTGTTATATGATCAGAACATGAAACCAACTTGCACAGACGCATAGACAGTAAGATAACTAATTCTAATTTAATTGTGGCATATTACTAGAGGCCCTTAAATTAAAAAAAAACTATTGCTCTATATTAAAGGCTTTAAAATAAAATAAAAAGTCAGAAATAACATTTCCTTATCAAAAACAATGAATAGAGACCGGAAAAATTCGCGAATTCATTTCGCGATAGGCTGAAATTCAAATAGTTATACCTCAATGCTGCCTCTGCTATTGGCTCACAACTCACCTGGATGACTCTTGGGCCGGTGAGAAACACACAACCAAAGCTGTATCGAATCTCAGGCTGTTACGTTGGGACACCTCCGCAAGACAGCAGCCAATGAGAGGGCGATATTTGCCCGAGTGTACGTGGAACTATGGAGTTCATCCTGCAGGTTATTGAACCCGCGGATTTTTCCGGTCCCTAACAATGAAATCACTCTGAAAGCAACAGCACGAAGATCTGCACGAACGCACGGGGTCTCCCTGGCCTTTGACGCGAGCCTCCTAAGGGACCAGAAGGCATTGCGGGAACTCACACTCGACGCGCAGGGAGTAGTCGTCGCTGACACCCCTGCCCTCGGAGTTATCGGCCGAGCAGCTGTAGGAGCCGGCGGACGCCTTGGACACCCCTTGCAGCACGAGGCTCTGGTCCGACAAGATGGCGCCGGCCGTCTCGTTCTGCAGCAGCTCTTTGCCCTGAAGACAGTCGACACAACACTTCAGGCCAGCCGCCGATCAGAACCCGGGCAGCTTCGCGGCACGGCTCGCGACGTTCATCCGAATGATTGTGAATATTTTTTTGACGTGACAACGTCTAATAAATCGATGATCACCGGCTGCACGCACGAAAAATTGTCCCGTTACGCACATTGTTCCGTTACGCTGTGTCCCGTTACTATCATTGTTCCGTTACGCTGTCGGCGAGTGCAGTAATAATAGGTTATGTTACAATTGACTAAAAAAAAGTATGGTGATTCATAGAATTCATGATAGATATTTGATTACAGTTTATTTATATGAAAACTTGTTCATAATTATGTCTGAAGTTTATAGCTAAACGCCAGTTTTTTAAAATTAATTACAAGTCATCTACACGTGAACTGTTTCGTCGACTGTTTATAAAGTGAAGTGAAAAGTTAATGTGGTTTTCATTGCTTATTACAACAACAATTTCGGCATTTTAAAAATCTGATTACTAGTATAATTTCAAGTATTTATTCTTGTATTATTGAAATAAAAATGATTCAATTTTATTTCATAAAAGTATGCAATCATTTCATCAATGTTTTGTTATGACGTATTCGCGTTAAACTATCGTCCGTAAACCGACTTTACAGACAACCAATTTTTTGACGTGATAACGTCTTAAAATCGATGAACGCCGGCTGCACGCACGGAAAAGCATGACTCATTATCACGTTCCACCTGAGCCGAGCGTGCAAGAACCGGCCAACCACCGTGCGAGAAAACCTTCAATAATATCAAACAGATTAAGGCGGACTTTTTAAAAGCTGCAATTTAAAAAAATTGATTTATTTGAACAAATTTAGTCATTTCAAATTAACAATTTATTGACATTGATTTTATTTCAGTTTATTTCTGTAGCTAATTGTTCGTGATTATATTTAAACAAATTATTTAAATTAAATTTGCAAAAACTGTAAATAATATGTGAAAATTAAAAAGTATGCAATCATTTCATCAATGTTTTGTTATGACGTTATCACTTAAAATCATTGTCCGTAAACCGACTTCACAGACAACCTCCTTTCTTTTTTTTTGTAAAATTTAACTAGAATTTTTAGTTTCCTCATAGTGGGAAGGGCTGTAAAAATGAGAGAAAATCAGGGTTTTAATAGTAATGTGTACATATAAGAAATACAATGCACATATTATTAGAAAACATTAAATTTAAACAGCCTATGGAACATTTCCCCCGAATACATTTGTAAGTATAATTTTTTACAGCGCAGTAAATTGACCAGGAAATAAATTAAAAAGTATTTTTAATATAAATTGGCTCCTTAAAGTATTCACGATAGCCTAGCATTCTTTCGGCCGTCATCTTCGATGACGGTGACGTGATGTGACAGCCGCCATCTTGCATGTCTTGACCCAGGCCGCCGTTTTGGAATATACCATTTTGGATTTTGATGTTACAGCCGCATTTTGTTTCCTAAAACTATCCGTCATCTTGGATTATTTCACAGAAACCATCTTGAATTCTTTCACTTCTCGCCATTTTTTATTTCGCCATTTTAATACTAGAACTTTCTGCCATCTTGGATTCAGCTATTTTATTTTCTAGAATTATCACCATTTTGGATTAAGACTTCACAGCCGTCATCTCGAACTTTTCGCCATTTTCGATTCCACCATTTTGAATATTGACATCAAAGTGCCATATTAATAATCCATAATTATCAAAGAATCTGAGAAAAGACTTAAGGTTGGGGGGAAATTATTTAATTACAATTGTAATTAAATTTTGATAAAAAAATGCCCTTAATTATTGCCGTTGGAATCCTCAGTTCGAATCCCGACAAGGTCATTCGATTAAAAATAGCGACTGATACTTCCCCCCTCCCAGGTGACTACTGGTAGACTTACCCCTACCACTCATTCCAAGGAATAATTATAATGACAACCAGTGTGACATGGTGGCCATCTTTGATCTGCTATATTGTTTTCGTATGCTAAAAGCCATCTAAGTTTTTTTGCAGTCGGATATAGAAAAAATTGTAAAAAAAAAAAACATGGTATTAAATCATATTACGCAAGTTATTCATTCTCACTTTCTTATCTCAATCATAATTTGCTTGGATGCATAATTTATTACTGTAAAAACTAAATATACATAATGTTTCACTGGATTTTGGTTTGAAAACCGAAAAATTGTAAAAGTAGATACTATACGTTGTTTCTTAGCAAAGAAGATGGGTTTACGCTGTTATTATAAAACCTGCTATAAATGAACAAACTTTTGTAGACAATGTTATTTGCATCGTTTGCATTAATCCGCAAGAGTGCGTAGAAAAAATGTGTGCTCAATACGTCAGTATAGGGGGGAATTTACCGTTATTGGAATTGTTTCAGCTCTAACTGACCACACATGTTTTTTTCTGGAATACTTTCTCCGATCTTATAAATTTTCTTGAATTTTGCCTGCTTCGAAGAACCTTACATTTCGTATCCAGCAGACATCTCAGATACACTCCGCTCTCTCTCTCTCTCTCTCTCTCTCTCTGCGTTCTTATTCTGCTAATTATGTGCCCTCAAAGAATCGTTTAAAGTACACTTTTTTTCCCCCTTCGTAAAAAGTAGCCTAGGAAATTAGCTTGCTACTCTTCCTTTTACTGTTTCTTTTTATTTCGTACTTTTTTCTTATCTTTTTAATGCTAATTATGCCATTCCATTTTATTCTCCCCATTTTTTCGCAACTACCTCGCACAAATTTTTTTTACAAAGTTATCGTCTTTTTTTTAAATGTCCATATTTCCGCTCCTTTTTTTCAGCACTAGACAGACGCTATGCTAATATCACAAGAATTTATTCTCTTTCGTGTGAAATATTCATTACCAATTAATGCAACATGTGATAAGTAAAATATTTATTTCATGAAAAAAATAATCACCAAAATGTCGCATGATCACTACCAAAACCTCAACTTATGAGTTTAGTAAGTTACACTCATGAATAATCAAGTTTAATTATTTGTATCGTCTCTTGGTAAAACGGAAGAAAAAGGGAAATTGAGCATTATATATATAATGTTTTTGCAACGAAACAGGTCATTGATATCTTCTGAAAATTCATAAGTGAGTAAATGTTAAGTACACACCCACAAAACATATATATAGTGTTTGAAAGAGTTTGGTTTTACGTATAAAGAGTTAATAATGTAACGAAGATCCCTTCTTGGCTACGACGCTTGAACATTGTTGCTCTTAATTTCTGTCCATTTTGGTATGGTTACGCCGGGCTTCAAGCTGGCTTGAGGCGGGCTTTATAGTGGCCTTAGGTGGTCACGATAGCAAGCTTGAGGCAAGCTAAAGGCCGTCTAGAAGGCTTTATGGCAGAATTGATGGCGGGCCTGAGGGAAGTCTCAAAAGCTGGCTTGAAGGTTGGCTCGATGGCAATCTTGAGGCTGATTTGAGGTGAACCGAAGTCATCGAGGGTAAGCAGTACACTACGTAGTCCAGTTATATATCAACCAACCGTTTGCATTTTAAATTGTTTATGTCGTTAAGTTTTTCCCGTCATTTCGGTTAGCATACAAAATTAGCAAAGTATTAAAATATTCAGGGCAACTTCAAAAAAAATTAATAACTTCAGCAGATAAATGCCACCCTGAAGATGGAGAATGCAATGTTAAGACCGAAATTGTCGGTGATATCTTCGCATTCGACGCGGCTAACAACCCAGAAGCCAAGCAACTCCAATGACCTGCAGATTTTTTTTTATTAACCCTTCAAACATGCTGTGTCAACTGGAGATGATGGAAGTTTAGGACGTCACCGAAAAAAGGTCAATAGCACAGCCGTGTTTGTGCCGATAAGTTGGATGACTTGAGATTCCATTAAAATATGGCGACCAAGAGGTCGGCTGCAGCATCCCAGAAGCCGGGCGGCTCCACAATGAGAGGTGTTGTTAACCGCGGGTCCGTTAGAGCCTGTCTACAATAGTCCGAACCTGTGCGTGGTCCGTGTCCTTATC
Source organism: Bacillus rossius redtenbacheri (assembly GCF_032445375.1). Classification (NCBI taxonomy): domain Eukaryota; kingdom Metazoa; phylum Arthropoda; class Insecta; order Phasmatodea; family Bacillidae; genus Bacillus; species Bacillus rossius. Next base: position 44,410,085 of record NC_086338.1, on the reverse strand, counting down.
CGAATGTGAGTGACGTCACATTGTCTCACCGAAAACTTCCCTGTCCACAATTGCGATGTCCGATGTCCGAATGTATTGATTTCTAAAGTTGTCACCAGAGCGCAGTAAATGTGCCAAACCAAATTTTTTTTGTTTTATTGTTTTGATGCTTTGTAGTTTGAGATTGAACTTATGAAAGTTATGTAAGTTATAAGTGACTAACAACACCTTCCATTTCCTTCGATGACAAAAAACAAACACCACGTTTTCAAACGGAAATCGGAAATTCAAATATCGCGAGTGTTCTGTTCTTTTTTTTTCTCTGTGTCCGAAGTACACAGGTTGGAAACAAAAAGTTCAAATTGACGTATGTCTTCGGACCAGGTAGGTTAGGACCTTCGCCCACTTGACGCATGACGTCAGAGGGTCACGTGGACCAATCAGCGACGAGTGTCCTTCGGACACAGTTTAGGACATTGCTATTGTAGACGGGCCTTTAGCGGGACGGGGCGTCGAGCACAGAACAAGGAGGGAAATAAAGAAGTGCGACTCTTACAGTGGAAACTGAAACCATGTTTCACGCGATATGTGTCGCTATCTGTTGGGCGGGCCCCATAACTACCAGCAAATAAAGAATCGGAATAGAGGTTCTCATACAAAGTTTTTTTTTAGTTAATACTTTTTTTTGTTTATATATAGTTACCTCCTTGGCGGCACATAACTTATTTATTCGATGCGAAAATACTTAATGCTGTTTTGTAATAAACCGTCATGTAATAAATAAAGGAGTAGGGGGTGCAAAAAGTCATTGTATTACACACCACAAAATTAATGGCTACCTAAATGGAGCGAATTTTCACTGGTTTTGTTCGCCTGATAATAGCTTATACAATACCTTCTCCTAATAAATGAATGTAGTTATGTCAGCAATATTATTATGAAAACTGCTATCTAGCGGACGGGCCCATGAATACTTCAAAAAAAAAGAACTAGGTCACAGTCTCGGTGATTTAAGCAGGGGCGTAGCCAGGGGGGGGGGGGAGGAGAGTTTAGGGGTTCAAACACCCTCCCCCCCCTAGCACCAAATATTTAATTAATTTCCTATTCATTACTCAAAAAATTTCATATTAAAATTAATAAAATTTTTACCATTACAATTTTTAATTTTAAGTACCGAAAACTGCTAAAATAGCACTATTTTACACCTTAAAATCCAAATTTTTCCGGGGGACGACCCTCGGACCACCCCGCTTTCTTATTACGGGGGGGGGGGGGGGGGGCGCATGCTTCTTAACACCCCCCCATACACAAATCCTGGCTACGCCACTGGATTTAAGAGTCAGTCTCTCTCTCTCTCTCCCCCCCCCCCCCCCGTGGAGTCGGGCGCTCACCTCGCGGAACCACGACAGCCTCAGCACGGCGGGGTTGGCCCTGACGAGGCACTGCAGCAGCACGTCGTCTCCCTCCTTGACGCCGGCTCGCGGGCTGGGCGAGGGGGCCAGGCGCACCCTCACGATCGGCTTGTCTGCGGACCCGAAGGAACACGACAGCAGTGCGACTCTTCACGAGTTTTTTTTGCGCTGAAGGCTTCCATGAGCTTCATGGGAAAGTGTAAACAGGTGAAGTACATTCACGTGAACCTTCAACTGCGTGTAACACTATCCTTAAAAATACTAAATAAATTATGCTGAGTAAATAGTGTTCAAAAAGGGTAATCTAACAATTATAGCCAAGGATGGATGCAAAGGTTGAATTAGCAAGAAATGACTTAAATACATTTTGTTTAATCCTGGGCAAAAGCCTCGCGTAAAACCTTATACATTCTTTCACATACAAAAGTAATACTGAGTATTTATTAATACTGATAGCAAGAAAAAGCAGCGGTACAAATGCCACGGCAAAATACGTGAACGCATATCCATGTTTTCTTTAGGATTAAATACTTGATAGAATACATAATAGAAACTTGATAGATACTTGATAGATAGAAATTTTACAATTAAGTGTTAACGCTTACACACAGGGATAATGAATGTCGTTAACACAGACATGCCTCATTAGAGAATACAAAAAAACGTCAAATGAACATGCAAGCGACCGCGGCCTAACTACACTAGGCGGTATAAGCTTACTGTAAAGCATGATAAAGCATGATATAAAAAGAAAACTCACAAATTAATACATTAAATACATTACGTAAAAACAAGTCCTAACGAAGACTGTAGACCAGACGGGGAGAAACGTCAAACAAACTATGCATGGTATTAATACAAAACGAGCAAGGAAAACAATAAATGCCAAATTGAATTTAGACGGTGACGGCCGAAATAAGAATTTATAGTACAGCTATTACCAAGTACCGATTACATTACTGTAAGGGTCACCACCTTACAACACTTACGTGCATTCTCCCCGCTGTCACACTCTCTCTCTAAAGCAAGTATCTGACTACATGCTTAATTCACGACCAGCACCGACTGTGTGCTAATGAACAAGAAGAGCCTTCAAGGCATTACACCTAGTTTTAATTAAGCAAGAGGGCGCCACGCGCATGCGCGGACACCTCACGAGGGGAAATCAGACACAGCACTGGACGCAGAGAGGGGGGGGGGGAAGTAGGAAGGGAAGGAGCGCCGAAGCCCGCCGCGCGGCGCGAAGTTCAAGTGACGCGCACCGACCACTTCAGCGCGACACGCGATGCCATCTGTTGGGTTGGGCCCCGAACTACCAGCTTTGAATATATATATATATGGACGTAGTTATGCAGAAAAGGAACCAACCCACAATTTTGTTATATTTCATTTGAAAATAAATTAAAATAGTACAAGGTTGACCGTACCATCGTTGCTATTATTATATCAGTATTTATGCCAGACCATTAAAATTATACCCACATTATGTTATCAATACGAGAATTACAATTTATAATTAACTTTAACTTCAAAAATACTCAGAATAGGTTTCATGTGGGTTCGTTCCCTTTTACATAACTACGTCCATATATACTGTATAGAAGTCGCGAGTGGATAGGATTTACTCTTACGTTTTTCAGGAGCGTATGATGAACAGCTTGGGAACTTCACCGCTGCAGTGCGCTGCCGTTAACGCCATGTATCGTCTTAGGTTGTTATTTACACGTTAGAGCGCAGAACTGTCGCCCGCTGTCATTCCCCCGCACCACCCCCAACCCAACAATTCACTTCAGCTCAAAGGTCCGGTTCAACGGGAGTTTGCGCGTCACAAAACTGCAGGGGTAGAGGGTGGGTGGAGGACAACGCGTGTTTGAGGGAGGGAGGGAAAGGGGTGTTTGAAGAGTTCGTCACATGTCCGCTAGGGACCACCACAAGTCGATGCCCTAGAGATGGTGGCGATTGCGGCGGTGAATTATCCAACTACCTCAAACCGTATTAGAAATTCTAACCTGGTCTGGCGACTTCTATACAGTATATATATTCAAAGCTACCAGCAAGAAACCTCAGACCGAAGGTTCAAATCAAAAATACTCCAACCCCCCCCCCCCCCCCCAAGATAACTCTTAAGACTTTCATACGAAGATTGGCGCAAAATTTTATTTTTTAGATGATAATTTCATCCAAGCATATATTTTTTAAACAATGGAAAAGGATAACTGAGTATTTACTTATTGTTCTTTATTATGCTTATTAATACTGGAAAGCTATTCAGGGAACGGGTTGTAAATAACTTTATTTATTGGAGGTATGTGGCACAACACAAAGCATAAATTACTGGGTAAGAATCCAAACCCAGTATGAATTCAGACACTAATTTGGAGTGATGCAGTTGTTTTCATGTAAATGTACACATTTAAAATTATCTGTATTTTTACATAATTATTTCCCTTAATTTTACAAAAAAATGCAGGGTGTCCATAAATGAATGGTATATTATAACAGTTTAATTTAAAATAGTTACAACAGATCATACATCAAACTGAAGATAAACTGACTTAGTTTTTCTTATAAATGTTCAGTATGTTGGTTATACGGTATACATCCAACCTTAGGTCCAATTATTCCCACTCCTTGGTTAAAAATTCCGCAGTAATTGAAGCAATACCCTCTTCAATGCTGTGTCTCAACTCTGGCAAATTTATTAGGTAGTGGCGGAACTTAAACACGATCTTTTATAAAGCCTCAAAGGAAAATAAAAATCTCATGGGGTTATGTAAGGTGAATGTGGAGGCCAGCGAAAAAAAAAAAAAAGAAAAGGAGTTCTGTAGTCTCGACCGTTGCGACCAATCCAACGGGCAGGGGACTTTGACATTCAACCACTTTTGGTCACATGGGGGATCACAACTACACGCTGAACTGAAATTACATATTCAATCTTGGCAAATTGCAGGACACAAAACACTTTACGCTTAGGAGTCGTCAATTTAAGTAGGTGGCGCAGCGAGCTAGATAATAACAATGCAGTACTCACGTATGCGATTATCTTAAACTGTACGGTTTTTTTTTTTTTTTTTTTTAAATTTTTACCTTGAACCAAAACTGTCGAGTTTGATCGTATTAAAACTTGGTACCGAGACATTGGTTTTTTTAGACGTACTGTATTACAACTGTATGGGTTATTATTTTAATTTTTGACCTTGAACAAAAACTGCAGAATTTGATCATATTAAAACTTGGTACCGAGACATTGTTTTTTTAGACGTACTGTATTACAACTGTATGGGTTATTATTTTAATTTTTGACCTTGAACCAAAACTGTAGAATTTGATCATATTAAAACCTGGTACCGAGACATTGTTTTTTTAGACGTACTGTATTACAACTGTACGGGTTATTATTTTAATTTTTGACCTTGAACAAAAACTGCAGAATTTGATCATATTAAAACTTGGTACCGAGACATTGTACTGTATTACAATGCACTGGACTGAAGCACTCACAGTGGACGGCGAGGCGCCACTTGTCTTCTAAGGCACTGTCCGGTATGGCAGGATTCTCGGAGCGACACGTCAGGTACTTGCCGTCGTCCTCCACGCCCGGGGTGAAGGTCAGCACCCCGGCCTGGAAGCCTCCCTCGTCGGCGACCTGCGACACGACGAGACGCAGGCTTTGACTTTCTCAGTCGCACCTGTGTTTCCGTACCATGTGCGTCTCTGCCCGAGGACGGGAGCAGATAGCAGTTCCCGAAACGTCGCTTGTTTCTGTTTTTGGTAAAACTATTGTATTTGTTTCGTCTTTTCGTTTTGTCGTGTTTTTGTCTCGTTTCAACTGTTGTGCTGAATTATTTTGGTTTCAATATTTCTGTGTTGTCATCATTTGTGTGTTTTTTTTGTTCACTTAGTACTTTTTTCTTTGTTTTTTCTTTGTTTGTTGACCATATTTCTGTTTCGGAATATTTTGTGGTGTTTATATTCTTGTTGACAACAGCAATTGTTTGCTTAATTTTGTGTGTTTTTTGTCTTTCTTGTGTATTTTTATTTATTTTATTTATTAGTTTTTCTTCAACAGAAAAAGTTCTTAGCAATGGCGTATGTCCAAAAACTTACATCAAGTCATGCACTCCCATTGCACAAATCTTTTAAAGATAACATGCAGGCTTTGAATATATATACTGTATAGAAGTCGCCAGCCCAGGTTAAAATATCTAATACGGGTTTGAGGTAGTTGGTTAATTCACCGCCGCAATCGCCACCTACTCCAGGGCATCGACTTGTGGTGGTCCCTAGCGGACATAGTGTCGAACTCTTCAAACACCCCTTCCCCCCCTCCCCGTTGAACGACCTTGAGCTGCAGTGAATGATGGATGTGGGGGGTTGCGGGAAATGACAGCGAGCGACAGTGCTGCGCTCTAACGTGTAAATGACAACCTAAGACGATACAGGGCGTTACGGCAGCGCACTGCAGCGGTGAAGTTCCCAAGCTGCTCATCATACGCTTCTGAAAAAACGTAGAGTAAATCCTATCCACTCGCGACTTCTATACAGTATATATATTCAAAGATGTAGGTTTGTTTATTTATTTATTTTATTTTATACACGAACAAAATTCAGCACTAGGCCGGTTTGCAATTTACTCGTGTTATTACACTACATTATAAAAATGAAAACACTTTTACTCTGAACATTGGGACCACACTATTGAATACAATAAATTAAGGAAGCTTAATGAATAATATAAATTAAGAAAAAAAAACACTAAAAACTATTCCAAAAAATCACTTGGGAAAAATAAAACATTAATGTAAGTATTCGAAGCTATATAATACATTATGCCACATCTGTAAAGATAGTCTGTTGTAATATTTACTGGGTAGGTCACATTTCCAGTGTGCAGTCACCATTATTGTGTCAGAGTTGCAAAAGGTTCACCTGGAGCCGTTCACAGAAACGGAAAATATTTATTGCAACGGACACAGCAAGCATTCAGCAAAATTGTCCAACGGGATCGAGGCATTCTGTCGTACCTTGGGATCAAATTTTGGGATACCTGTGTCGTAGAACCACTGTGTGACAAATACATATCTCCGCCTCTGTGCCATTCTCGGAACGGCGACTTTGACCGGACAGGAATTTCTCGAGGTGTAGGAGAAGGTGGAAATCACTGGGATCACCGTGATGGACGGCCTCCCCACTGCACTTCTCGTCACGCTACTGAAAATAAATTGTCTGCACCGGCGACGCACCATGACGTTAGACCCACGCCCCTTTTGGGCACAGTTGATCATGAACTTCGACCGGCGATCTGTCACTGAGACCGCCCTCCACACAGTCAGCGGGAGCTGGAACAAGAGCCTGCAACTTCAAGAGCTGCGGCGGTGGCTGCTGTGAGAACACGGAAGATAACTCTTGGTTCACGCCCCTTTCTACGTCATCGCTCGGTCACTAACCACCAGTCGCTTCGCGCAATATAAGTTTTGCCAACTGTGGGATGACGAGTGGGACACTACTGAGGTCTTTTTTATTTTATTTGGGAAGTTCACCCCTGCCTTTTGGTACTTTCGCCTGAGAGGCGAGTGTTTCCCGATTGGCTGCAGCTGTGGGCCAATCAGAACCCTCCTTTCCTCCGGTTGGCTGGTTGATTTGGCCAATCGGAGCTTGCTTATGGGAGACTGGCTGGGGCTGCTGGCAATCAATGGCCAGAATGATCAGAAAGCACGAAATACATACATTTCTCAAACCTATAAATAAGATTAAGAGGTCTCTGACATCAGTGGAAGGTAAAACTCCAGCCGAAAATCTAGCTGGTGTGTACAGAAGGCAAACTAGCAAACATAAAATATTAGCGACTATAAACATGAAAACCCACAACCAGCCATAGTAGAACACCCCATTGAAACCAGCTACATCATTGAAATGGACCAATTGTGCACCATAACCAACATACCCCGAAACAAGAAGCAGTAGAGATATTAAAATACCCATCAAACATAAATAGAGAGGATAAAAACAAATTAAGCAGAATAAGGGAACCACTCATCTGAAATCCTCAAAACCTAGCTGTGCATCCAGCAAAAGACAGATCGCTTCTGTTTGGCAAAACAGCCCAGCCAGCTAGAAGAGAAGAGGCAACTAATTGGCCAGCAGCCCCAGCCAACCACAGAATACCAGCTTGTATTGGCATAACCAACTAGCCAGCCAGCCAATTGAGAAACACTTCCCTCTCAGACGGGAGTATTTAAAGGCAGAATAATTTCTTAGAACCTCGGTATGTAAGTGCGACCCTGATGATGGTGACTGCAGGATCGACCGAAACATCAGAGAAATATTCGCCCTCGATGCGGCTATACAACCCAGAAGCCAAGCAACTTCTGTAAGATATTTTTAGGTTTTGTAGCACATCTGAAGGGTTATTTAATTACATCCGACAGTTTGTTTGAAAATTGTTGCATAAAATATATGTTTTTGTTTATTACAAATTAGTTAGTTTCAATATACACCAAATAAAATTAATTTTTTTAATAGAAAAATTATACTTTCACACAAAATTTAAATAAACATATCCAATTGGCACTAAATTATAAATGGTAAACCACGTAATGTAAAATGTCATTTGACTGAAGTTCAAATTTCAAGGAGATAAAATAATGTTTTTCAATTCTTGTGTTCTTAATGAATGATATTTCTGTTAGTTATGTTATGCAGTGGGAATTACGAGAGTGAGTATTGCACTTCGGTAATAATGGGGTCGGTAGTTGTTTTTATGGTTCCTAAATAAAGTCAGATAATTTATCAGTAAATCATATCCGTATATATGGATTTCTACGGGAGATATACGCGAGAAACTCCAAACTTTGTGAACTTTCAATACACATCTCGCGGAAGAAGTCTTAACAAGGCCAGTTTCCTGGTCGTTTGCAAGTCCCATCGGTTGACTTCGATCCGAAGCAGATTATGCATTTTTCATCTTACTCCCCCTTATTCCCACTTTAAACTTACCTCGGCATTAAATACTCAGTTTACGGTCATATTTTCCGAATCTAACACCGATACAATTGAGATTTTTTTTTTGTCTACGGTGACACTTTGATTGTGAAGAATTTATAAAAAGATGCTTAATTTTTTTTTGTGTGGGCTCTGTGATGAATAAACATACGTGTACAGTCGGTATTTATTAATGTGTGTCTTATATTCAGTTAGAATTGGAATCACAAACTTCAAATGCAAGGATGCATGTTGTGAATCATAATGTAACTACCCAAACCCCCTTTTTTTTTGTGGATGTAAGATCTTTGAATACAAAAGAAATAAATTCTTGTATTTGCACTAAATAATACCAGTTGATTAAGTTAATTTCAAGAACAATCGGACATCGTAAAATAAATATAAAAAAAAACAATCTCAACCTGGCTTGGCTCTGCCTCTCTGGGCTACATACTTGGTAATGTCTCTAGTAAATATCCCTGCTCGGCAGGAGCGCAACAACAGGGGGGGGGGGGGGAAAGGGTATTGCCCCCCCCCCTCTGAAACCTTGAAGTGGGGGCAAACGGGGGCAAAGAAAGTGCTGTGTAATCCATTTTTAGATAATAAAACTGCTTAAATAGCACAATTTTCCACCTTGAAATACACATCTTCCCGGGGGAGGACCCCCGGACCCCCCGCTTCAACAGGGGGGGATCGATGTTTTTTAATAAAAATGTATATTGCCCCCCCCCCTTTGTAAATTTAGTTGTTGTGCCCCTGCTGCTCGGTGATAGCAGGCTAACACGGCTAACACCAATAGTAAGGAAGTGAGCCAAGAACGGAGGCCGGTCTGACCTTCTTGATGCCCCTCTTGACCTGGCGGCCGCCCTTCCACCAGGAGAGGAGCGCGGGGGGTCGCGACCCTGAGGTGCGGCACTCCACGTCGTAGCGCCGGCCGGCGGACAGCCGCCGGTCCTTGCCCAGGATCTGCACCGTCAGCGGCCTCACTGCAACACGACAGCCCCAGGCAGCTCGCAGCGTGGCCCAGTTCTGACTGAGAGGCACGCGACTTAGAAACACGCGACTTAGAAACACACGACTTAGGAACACGCGACTTAGAAACACGCGACTTAGAAACACGCGACTTAGAAACACGCGACTTAGAAACACACGACTTAGAAACACGCGACTTAGAAACACGCGACTTAGAAACACGCGACTTGGAAACACGCGACTTAGAAACACGCGACTTAGAAACACGCGACTTAGAAACACGCGACTTGGAAACACGCGACTTGGAAACACGCGACTTGGAAACACGCGACTTGGAAACAAGCGACTTGGAAACAAGCGACTTGGAAACAAGCGACTTGGAAACAAGCGACTTGGAAACACGCGACTTAGAAACACGCGACTTAGAAACACGCGACTTAGAAACACGCGACTTAGAAACACGCGACTTAGAAACACGCGACTTAGAAACACGTGACTTAGAAACACGTGACTTAGAAAAACGTGACTTTTAAAAACGTGACTTTTAAAAACGTGACTTTTAAAAACGTGACTTTTAAAAACGTGACTTTTAAAAACGTGACTTTTAAAAACGTGACTTAGAAACACGCGAATTAGACACACGCGACTTAGAAACACGCGACTTAGAAACACGCGACTTAGAAACCTCAGGCAGTCCCCGACAGCCTCGCCCTACAGCTCGCAGCGTGGCTCAGTTCTGACTGAGAGGCACGCGACTTAGAAACACGCGACTTAGAAACACACGACTTAGAAACACGCGACTTAGAAACACGCGACTTAGAAACACGTGACTTAGAAACACACAACTTGGAAACACGCGACTTGGAAACACGCGACTTGGAAAAACGCGACTTGGAAACAAGCGACTTGGAAACAAGCGACTTGGAAACAAGCGACTTGGAAACAAGCGACTTGGAAACAAGCGACTTGGAAACAAGCGACTTGGAAACACGCGACTTAGAAACACGCGACTTAGAAACACGTGACTTAGAAACACATGACTTTTAAAAACGTGACTTAGAAACACGTGACTTAGAAACACGTGACTTAGACACACGCGACTTAGAAATACGCGACTTAGAAACACGCGACTTAGAAACCTCAGGCAGTCCCCGACAGCCTCGCCCTCCAGCTCGCAGCGTGGCTCAGTTCTGACTTGGAGACACACGACTTTGAAACAAACACCATGGAATTTTCTAAGTCATGACTGTTATGTCACATGTTTATAAGTAATGCTGTTTTTAATTTTTTATGTATCGGCGATGTGTGTTTCTAAGTTATGATTTTATAAGTTTCGACGTTTCTAAGTTGTATGTTTCGGCGTATTATCAACCACAGATGTTTGTTACTTAAAATATTTACGGCGCAGTATACATAAAGAAAAAGGTGTGTTTGAGACGAAATAAAAATTTTTTGAATATGGCGAAACATATATTTACTGGATTTAGTAAAAAAAATTTTTTTGTTGGCCATACCAAATTTTTATGTGCAACGAAGTTGAATTTGTACAATTTTGTCGTGTCAGTCAAGTGTTTCCTACAACTAAATATTAGTTTGAATCAATCGTATGTATTTGGCCATATAAAACAAATATTTTGTTGTGACACACAAATATTTCTCTCAGTGTATGTTTAATTTAGTTTAAAATAAGAAAGATGGAACCAACCAAAGCTCATATGTACAACCATTATCTTTTCAGTTATATAGAAAATCGTGTTGTATGGGGTAGTAGTGCCAAATCTGCGACATTATCATCGTACGATGGCAAAGTAATTTTGAAGAAAAATATAGATGTGACAAAGTTTATTCCCAACTCGAAAACGAGTTCTATATGCATGTCGCTATAATATATTCTTTCGAATTCACGTGAACGAAGAGCAATAAGAACGAGAAAAATGCGAATTTGTGATAAAAGCGCATGGGACAGAAATGTTTCTTCACCCACGAGGCGAGTGCAGGTAAAGTTTTCCTCGTTACGGAAGTTACACGACTTCCTGTGCAACTTTGAACTTAAGAACTGCAAAATAATGTAGTTTCAGGTTGCCAGATACTCTGTTAAAATAAGAAAGTTTTACGACTGCACTTGCTTAGTGACTACGATGATGGTGAAGGAAATTTGCATGTCAACCTCACCAACACCATATTATCCAAAGTATCAGCTCTTCAAAGCAGGGTTGGGAAAAAAGTTTTTTTTAAAAAAAAATCAAAAAAACATGTTTTTTTATTGTTTTAAACTGTTTTTTTTTGTTTTAAACAGTTTATCATGTTTTAAAGAGTTTTTTTAAGTTTAACTTTTTTTGTTTTTAATATTAATTTTAATCAAAACCACCAGAATATGTTTTGCACATATGGTTTCAGCAGAAGTCCCATCAGGTGTAAGGTACATATATTGCTACACATTTTTGAATATGGAATTCCCTGACATTGCCCGGTTTTCCCTGAATGTAGCCATTCCGGATATTATTAAGTACAAGGCAAAAATTTCACCTTTCAAGGAGTACTTATTCAGTCCTGTAACACTAAAAGAGATTGAACCTCTAGTACTATGGATGGTTTTGGAGAAAAGTACTCATCATGCAACTTTGAACCTGGCACATCAGTTACACAGTGCAGTGGCTTCGTCAGCTGGTATTGAACGTATTTTCTCCACATTCGGGTTTGTGCATAGTACTGTAAGGAACCGGCTAGGAACAGAGAAGGCTGCCAAACTTGTAACTGTTTTCCGTGCACTTAACTAACAAAAACAGATTTTAATTAGGTTAGATGAACTTAGTGGAACTGGCACCCTAAAAGGTATGACTGGTTTGACCCCAAGCAGTGCTGGTAATTTACGTTTCCGTGAGGAATGTGTTTCACTTCAAAACTTCTCATCCTAGTCTGGATATTTATCACAATTGGTGACTTACAATGAGACAGTGATGTTTGTGATAATAATGTCAATATGCAGTTTTCGTTTTCGTAAGAAATAAAACTTTTTTTAAAATGCATATAAAAAAACATGTTTAGAACAGAATGTTTTAAACATTGTGTTTTAAACTTGTTTTATTCAGAGTGTATTGTTTGAAACAATTTTGAACATATTGTTTTAAACATTTTGTTTTAAACGTGCCAACCCTGCTTCAAAGTGCCTGCAATGACAGAAATACTAAAAAAAAATGTTTGTGCATTTTAACGGTAAGCTATGATTTGCTTACGTATTATTTTTTTATAAATAAATGCTGTTTTTCCGCATTTATTTCATCATTATAATTAATTTTACATCCAAACTAAAAACACTATGATGTCGTACCTCCTTGGCCCTTATTTTAAGCCCGGTTCCCAGCCCTGTCTGTAGCGTCCACCGATGGCGGAACGTTCCCTGTGACGTCATGGTAATTCATCGCCTGTGCTGTGTTCCAGATATACTGTTTTAATCAAGGGGTGGCCACGTGCTAAGTGTACGAAGCCATTTTTTTTCTTCGGTTAATAATTTCGCCACATTTGTTAGACGTCCAAAACATTGGCTGAAGTTTTAGTTAACTTTTTTTATGAAAGTAATTGTTGTTAACGACGGAGAATAAAATTCATACTTACTAACAAACACTTGACGTTATCAATCACCATATCCGTAATGTCTTGAACGGAAAAATGTGCTGGTGGCGAGGTTAAATAGTGACTTCAACTACGCCAAAGCATGCGTCTCCTGACACTTCCTAACTCCATGGTTTCAGTATTATAATCAGCAAGACAGACAGTGTCAATAATGACAGTGATTTACGAGTTTTTTTTCCAGCTAAACCAGACACATGCTGGCATCATCTAAGTTTCAAATTAGTGTTGGTGTTGACACTTCCGTTCCAACAAGTAGCTTACTTGTAGTAATGTCCGTTCCACCACCGAGACCAGTCGCTTCTGGAGGCATTACGCTGCCATGTTTAGTACTTGCCTGTTTTTCTGTTATTCATTATTAGTTTTTGTCATCTAATTACCACAATTACGAATTGGACTGCATGCAAGGACCATCTTTAGATCACTAAGTTACTTTTAGGGACGTAACTACATAGAAGCATCGGTGAATGATGGGTGGGGAGAATTGGGAGGGGGGGGGGGGTTTGTTAAACGGGCATAGAATTATTTGCTATAGGTATTTACTTGAATATCGTAGTGTTAGAACACAAAAAAATTGTTGGAGTACAGACGAACTGAATTATTCGTATTGAAAATACATGTATATCGTAAAATATTTAAATCTGGTGTTTATCGCGTACTTTAAAACTTGCGAAGCATTAAAAATGAAATGACTGCATTTAAATATCTGCATCTAAATGCAGTGAAAATTATATGTGAAGATAAGTTGTTGTCTGGAAGAATTTCTGCTGATTTTAAAAGAAAAAAAAATGCGGGAGCCAATATGAAGTAGGTGTCCCGAGTGGAAACTAGTCTAGTAACGTGACTGGTTACTGCGTGAAAGGGTGTGTAGAAATGCGCAGTTTCACTTTCGAGTGCACGTGGGCTACGCATTTAAAAAACATCGTCATCCCGGCTCAGTGAATGTCCACGCGAGAGTATGTCTGGCCTGGCAACACTTGGGGTCGGTGTCAGTGACGCAATGACAAGGCCGACATGGAGGAGGACTCACGGTTGAGGTCGAGCTGTAAGGCGGTGGCGAGAGAACAAGGCCAACAAGGAGGAGGACTCACGGTTGAGGTCGAGCTGTAAGGAGGTGGCGAGAGGACAAGGCCAACAAGGAGGAGGACTCATGGTTGAGGTCGAGCTGTAAGGAGGTGGCGAGAGGACAAGGCCAACAAGGAGGAGGACTCATGGTTGAGGTCGAGCTGTAAGGCGGTGGCGAGAGGACAAGGCCAACAAGGAGGAGGACTCACGGTTGAGGTCGAGCTGTAAGGAGGTGGCGAGAGGACAAGGCCAACAAGGAGGAGGACTCATGGTTGAGGTCGAGCTGTAAGGCGGTGGCGAGAGGACAAGGCCAACAAGGAGGAGGACTCACGGTTGAGGTCGAGCTGTAAGGCGGTGGCGAGAGAACAAGGCCAACAAGGAGGAGGACTCACGGTTGAGGTCGAGCTGTAAGGAGGTGGCGAGAGGACAAGGCCAACAAGGAGGAGGACTCATGTTTGAGGTCGAGCTGTAAGGCGGTGGCGAGAGGACAAGGCCAACAAGGAGGAGGACTCACGGTTGAGGTCGAGCTGTAAGGAGGTGACGAGAGGACAAGGCCAACAAGGAGGAGGACTCATGGTTGAGGTCGAGCTGTAAGGAGGTGGCGAGAGGACAAGGCCAACAAGGAGGAGGACTCATGGTTGAGGTCGAGCTGTAAGGCGGTGGCGAGAGGACAAGTCCAACAAGGAGGAGGACTCACGGTTGAGGTCGAGCTGTAAGGAGGTGGCGAGAGGACAAGGCCAACAAGGAGGAGGACTCATGGTTGAGGTCGAGCTGTAAGGCGGTGGCGAGAGGACAAGGCCAACAAGGAGGAGGACTCACGGTTGAGGTCGAGCTGTAAGGCGGTGGCGAGAGGACAAGGCCAACAAGGAGGAGGACTCACGGTTGAGGTCGAGCTGTAAGGAGGTGGCGAGAGGACAAGGCCAACAAGGAGGAGGACTCATGGTTGAGGTCGAGCTGTAAGGAGGTGGCGAGAGGACAAGGCCAACAAGGAGGAGGACTCACGGTTGAGGTCGAGCTGTAAGGAGGTGGCGAGAGGACAAGGCCAACAAAGAGGAGGACTCACGGTTGAGGTCGAGCTGTAAGGAGGTGGCGAGAGGACAAGGCCAACATGGAGGAGGACTCACGGTTGAGGTCGAGCTGTAAGGCAGTGGCGAGAGGACAAGGCCAACAAGGAGGAGGACTCATGGTTGAGGTCGAGCTGTAAGGAGGTGGCGAGAGGACAAGGCCAACATGGAGGAGGACTCACGGTTGAGGTCGAGCTGCGTGGCTGTGGAGAGCGGCGGCGCCAGGTCCGTGTTGGACGCCTGGCAGACCAGGCGCGCGCCCAACTTCTCGCGCCCCACCGCTCTCAAGGTCACGTGGTTCACCGCGACGCCGCGGCGGTGCTCGTACGAGGCGTCCAGCATCCGGCCGTTCAGCAGCCACGTCACACGCGGCCTGGGCCGACCTGTGGCAAGCCAGGTCCATCCATCTGCTCACACCGACCTCGGAATGTTCTCTCACACTACGCTGATTTTTTGAAGTGATAACTTCTTTAGCCGCGTTGAGCGATTTTAGCAAAACTTACGTGTGGCGTCGCCGGCATGCTGGTGACGTGTTGCGTCAGACTGGCATGTATACGCATATATACACTAATACATTGCATGTACTCTACTGTATCGTGCGCGTGTGGGACTCTTTATTTGGATGGGTAAAATATTTAGAGTTCGCATCACCGACATGCTGTAGTAGCAGTAAGTCAAGTTAAATTGACATCCTGAAAATATTAATTTGTGTATACTTTGCATTGCCCAGTGAACACATGACCTATATCTGACATCACTGGTAAGTCATAGCTCGGTAATTAATTTTTACGTAATTTTGACATTGTACTTCTGACATCTGTTGGGACTAAAAAAATGATGTAAGGATAAATTATATCACGCTGACATCATACTGATATAATATCACAATCATTTTCTTACTTACATTTGACGTAGAAATAATGTTATATTACATATTTAAAAAAAAGTTTTAAGTTTTCCAAATTTGAAAAATAACACTATAAATAAAATATTAATTTAGAATTTTGTGTTTCAGGCCAACTATATATTGCAAAGATCAAGTTAGTACCGAGCATAGATTATTGACTTTTATTGGATTTGGACTTTGTTCCTCAGTCTCCGCAGGCATCTAAAGTGTCGGTGGTGAGCAAGACAGCTGGTCGGAAGGAGGGTAGTCCCGAGACGAGATGTATGGAAGAAGTCTCATGGCGAATTGCGCAGTGGAGATTACAGTTGAATGGACCTATGACCAGCTCACCTTTGAAAACCATTTTTTTTTAGTTTGAAACAATCCACTGCAGCCAACTTTGTGCACGTAATAGAATACCACTTTTATTCTTGAAGTAACTGCTATATTATTTATATTTAGCAACATTGGTCAACAAGTACAGCAGGGAGACACTGGATCACCAAGCAGAGTGGTTACACTCACTAATGGTCACCAAGCAGACTAATAACGAGCAACAATGGTCACCAAGAATATTAGTTACATTAACCAATGGTTACCAAGCCAAATGGTGACACTCACCAACGGTCTCCAAGCAGAGTTGTTACACATACTGATGGTCATTAGACAAAGTGATTATCCTCACAGATTGTCATCAAGCAGAGGGGAAATTTACCAGGTAGACTGGTGACACTCACAGAAGGTCACTAACCAGAGTGATGACACTCACCCCCTGCCACCGAGCAATTGAGGGACACTCACCACCGGTCACCAAGCAGAATAGTTACACGCACCGATGGTCACTAAGCAGAGTGGTTATCCTCACAGATTGTCATCAGACAGAGGGGTTACACTCACCGACAGTCTCCAAGCAGACTGAAGACACAGAAGGTCATCAACCAGAGTGATGACACTCACCATCTACCACCAAGCAGAGCAGGTACATTCAATGGTTACACACACCGATGGTCACTAAGCAGAGTGGTTATCCTCGCAGATTGTCATCAGACAGAGGGGTTGCACTCACCGACAGTCTCCAGGCAGACTGAAGACACAGAAGGTCATCAACCAGAGTGATGACACTCACCATCTACCACCAAGCAGAGCAGGTACATTCAATGGTTACACACACCGATGGTCACTAAGCAGAGTGGTTATCCTCGCAGATTGTCATCAGACAGAGGGGTTGCACTCACCGACAGTCTCCAGGCAGACTGAAGACACAGAAGGTCATCAACCAGAGTGATGACACTCACCATCTACCACCAAGCAGAGGAGGGACACTCAATGGTTACACGCACCGATGGTTACCAAGCAAAGTGGTTATCCTCACAGATTGTCATCAGACAGAGGGGTTACACTCACCGACAGTCTCCAGGCAGACCGAAGACACAGAAGGTCAGAGTGATGGCACTCACCATCTACCACCAAGAAGAGCAGGGACACTCAATGGTTACACGCACCGATGGTCACTAAGCAGAGTGGTTATCCTCACAGATTGTCATCAGACAGAGGGGTTGCACTCACCGACAGTCTCCAGGCAGACTGAAGACACAGAAGGTCATCAACCAGAGTGATGACACTCACCATCTACCACCAAGCAGAGGAGGGACACTCAATGGTTACACGCACCGATGGTTACCAAGCAAAGTGGTTATCCTCACAGATTGTCATCAGACAGAGGGGTTACACTCACCGACAGTCTCCAGGCAGACCGAAGACACAGAAGGTCAGAGTGATGGCACTCACCATCTACCACCAAGAAGAGCAGGGACACTCAATGGTTACACGCACCGATGGTCACTAAGCAGAGTGGTTATCCTCACAGATTGTCATCAGACAGAGGGGTTACACTCACCGGCAGTCTCCAGGCAGACTGAAGACACTGAAGGTCATCAACTAGAGTGATGGAACTCACCATCTATCACCAAACAGAGCAGGGACACTCAATGGTTACACGCACCGATGGTCACTAAGCAGAGTGGTTATCCTCACAGGTTGTCATCAGACAGAGGGGTTACACTCACCGATGGTCTCCATGCAGACTGAAGACACAGGTCACCAACCAGAGTGATGGCACTCACCACCAGTAACCTAGCAGAGCAGGGTCACTCACCGCCGGCCACCTCGCAGATGAAGCCCACGTCGCTGCCCTCGCTGAGTGGCTCGTGCACCTTGGAGCGGTCGCGGCGCTTCGAGTCGTAGATGACGGGCCTCTCTGGCGGAACTGCAAGAAGAGCGTGTGACGTCAACACCTGTGAACTCCAGGTGTTTCCTCCTCGGGAAGCCTACAACTCACGTAGTTTCGGTTCCCTGCAAGAATTTCCAAAGATTTCCGAAGTTTTGCCTTTTGGTACTAACGCCACTTCAGCCGCTAATTCAGAAGTTTCCAATGAAAACAAGCATGTTTTGACTGACCTAACCTAACCTAACCCTTCGATTTTTTTAATTTCAATTTTTGAGAGAAATTCGAAGTTGCACGAACGTGGTAGGGAACCGAAACTACGTGAGTTGTAGGCTTCCCTTCATCCTCACAACGGCACCCGAGTCATACAACATAAATGTGACTCTTTCAGCAAGCCATTCATCCTGTTGGCTGGTAGACCCCATTTCACCCCCGACACTCAACACGCTTGTGATTGTGATTGCAGAGACGAAAAAAAATCATGCACTTACTTACACTCCGATACGAGACAAATGTGTAGCAAAATGTGTGATTAATTGATAATGGACTTAATTTGCAAGATGCTTTGGTGACCTTGGGTGTAACCAGCTTAAATATTGACTCGCGTCGTACATATCTTATTTATGTAGATTATGTCGGCATGTTTATCGCTTTCAGATGTGCTAATGTTTTCCCAAAAGTACACGTACAACTAGAGGAAAATGAAATCCTACAACCAAGAAGGATTTGAGCCAGATAAACAATTCGGGAGGCGTGTTTGCATCTGTGAAAGATGGCGCGTATTCTAATTGAGCGTGCTAGTCGATGACGAGTGATGTTAGAAGCGCCATTTAAGACCTTGCAAAGCAAATTATTTTTTAAATACGCCTAAACAATGAGCAGTAATATTACTGGCAATAATGATAAGGTAGCATGGACTTCGTATGCAATTAATAACAAGGCTGCAGCAGTTACTTATCATTAAGAAAGAGTTACATCAATTTCTGGTGGGAGAATCATGGTAGTCGAAATGGCAACTGTACTCTGTATGTACGAGTTCTCCCCCAACCAGATGGGCAATCATATAACAGGCAATGTTGACACACTATCGTGCATTTAGTAACTCGGCTGCAGCAGTTACCTGTCACGGTGAGGGCGATGCGCGAGATTCGTGTGGGGGAGTCGCGGTAGTCGACGTGACAGCTGTAAACTCTCACCTGTCTGCACCTGTTCCACCAAAATCAGCTGGGGAACCATATCCTTGGTGGGAATGTCTAACTAGCATGTACTGAGCTAACAGGGCTGCAGCAGTTACCTATCACGGTGAGGGCGATGCGCGAGTTTCGTGTGGGGGAGTCGCGGTAGTCGACGCGACAGCTGTAAACTCTCACCTGTCTGCACCTGTTCCACCAAAATCAGCTGGGGAACCATATCCTTGGTGGGAATGTCTAACTAGCATGTACTGAGCTAACAGGGCTGCAGCAGTTACCTATCACGGTGAGGGCGATGCGTGAATTTCGTATGGGGGAGTCGCGATAGTCGATGCGACAGCGGTAAACACTCTCACTTGTCTGCACCTGTTCCACCACCACCAGCTGGGGAGCCATATCCTTGGTGGGAATGTCTAACTAGCATGTACTGAGCTAACAGGGCTGCAGCAGTTACCTATCACGGTGAGGGCGATGCGCGAGTTTCTGGTGGGGGAGTCGCGGTAGTCGACGCGACAGCGGTAGACACCCTCGTCCGCCTGCACCAGTTCCCCCACCACCAGCTGGGCGGGGTCCGTGTTGGCGCGCAAGTGCGCCCGCCGCTCTGCCGACCCGGAGGACGGCCACAGCTTGGCTGGACCTGGCTTGCGCCCGCGCAAGTCGAAGCTGAAACAAGACGTGAGTAGTGTGTTAGCTGAGTGGACTCTTACTGCGACTCATCTTGCTTCTTTCCCTGTCTGTAAGTTTGTGGGCACTCGACTACGGTGAGAGGACTTTACTGTGAACACCTTTTTTTTTTCTCTTGAAGGATGCTAAAATATTAATTTTTTTTTCAAGTACATCGATGCGCACTACTGACCTTTAGTTACCGCTACATAATTCACAATCTGTATATGATAATTTCTAATTTGTATAATCCCCAGTATTGTTCAATAATAGGTTTTTAATGTTTATGTATTTTGTTTTGAGGGTAAAATAGTTTTAAAAAAGGGGAAAATTTATTTTTGCTATTATTTTCTGAAAGGTTTATTATTCTAACGTTTAATAAACTTTCATTCAATGTTCACAGTAAAATGAATTTTATTCAGTGTTCAAATTATTTGCGTTCACGTCATCACATGTGCAGATAAAATGAAATTTATGTTTCCTAAAAGGACAAATAATGTAATTTTTTGCGGTATACGGGCATTGCGCCAATCTTAACATACAAAAATAATCTAGTTTAGCCGGTAGCCAATTTCGAATTTTTATTAAACAGTACACTTACATTTTTTAAAATATAATTTTATTAATATTCAAAATCTTGTTGTAATGTATACGTTTACATTACATTTAATTTTCCTAAGTTAAAAATAAGTTTATACAACAATTTTCATTGTCGTGAGTTTCGAGAGTTTCGTGAGTTTCGTGAGTTTTGTGAGTTTTATGAGTTTCGCGAGTAAAGGGAAGCGCGACATCGGCGAAGAGGGCGAGAGACCCCCTCGAAAGTGGAGAGACGCGGAGTTCAACTGGATCATGGGAGTGCGGCGACTGAGTGGCGCGAGACTGTGTGTGTGGGATCAGTGCCCGCGCTATGTGACTGCATTGGGTACAGGCAACCGTCCCAATGCAGGGACATGCGTGAGATCCCACGTGGCTTGACAAGCAGTGTTTTAAACAACCACCGTCGTGCAACAATCTTATGCGTGGACGCAAGAGGAAAAGGAAATTTATATACTGACAAAGCTTTATTCTGGCTGCTGGCACGGCGGTGAACAGAATGGATAAGTTGTTTTTGGTCGAGGTAAAAGAATGGTGAACACCATTCTAAATTGGTACATAGAACATCTGAGGCCAACATCCAGATGCCCAGCGAAACACCGGCTGTCATCTGGATGAAAAGAAGAAAAGTTAGTGCTCCTGGTATACCCTAACGGGTTCAGACCCAGGAGGTGGAGGTGGAGAGGCCTGGCCGGGCTTCGGCCCGAAACAACTTGTGTGTGTGTGGACAGGCGCGAGGTTGAGCCTAGCTCCAGTGATGATTGCGAACTACGGAACTTGACAGTCATTGAGTTAATAGCGAATAAACATTTTTAATTGCCAGAGACTTTTAATAGAACATTTTTTTAGGAAATTTATTATATTAATAAAACAGTAAAAAAAAACTCAATCGGGCTATCCCTTACGAACCCAGTTCTCCCAACATTATAAATCGTAACACTATTAAGAGCGAATCACGTAGAATGTTTGTACAAGTACAGTTACCGGCGACCTCGGGACGTCTCCTTTCGGCAAATGGCGCGAGTCTATTGATGGAAGATCAGAACCCATATCCCTGATCCCATTACTTGTTTCTGATGGCGTGAGCTGCTGCTTGCCGGTTGCCAGGGCAACCTGCTCGCGGGCTTAAACGAGCCGTGGCCCGCGCGAGGGGCGATGGGGCAGACCTCGCCGGAGGCAGCAGGAGAGACCGACGGGACCAGAAGCTGAGAGCTGTTGCTTATAGCCCAGGAGTTTTAGGTTAATATTTAAAGAAATTTCGAAAAAAAATTAGGTAAATCTGAAAATTTGGTCATTGATACTAAACACCGTGCTGAACAACATACTGAAATTCCCCTATTTTCCCATGTCGGCGTCATAATTTTTTTTTTTTCGTGAAAAGCTCAAATCTTAAGGAATTGATTTTGTGCAACTTATTGTTTGTTATTTGCGGTACTTTTTAACCTATGGATGGTTATTTTTCTTTCATCAATTCCATGATTTTCGGAGAATTTTTAATGTTCTATCTATAATATTTTTTCCTTCAAGTATTTTTTTTTCTGTGTCTATTTATACTTACATAAAATTGGTGTAGTCCAGTGGTTAATTTGAATCGATACCTGTATATGTCAGTTGATGCAAATAGTTTTCGGATATACATTTGCGTCCTTGTGTCATTTGGGGCACTTACGACATTATTGCACGAAAAAAAAAAATTATGACGCAGACATGGGAAAATAGGGGAATTTCAGTATGTTGTTCAGCACGGTGTTAAGTATCAATGACCAAATTTTCAGATTTACCTTATTTTTTTCGAGGTAACAACCTTAAATTCCTGGGCTATTAATGAAGCGACCCCAGGCAGCCATTCCTGACCGACTTGCAGGGTTGTCGTCATCGCTAGGGTCGAGCACCTGAACTGGGCATCGAAATCCGGGTCCCGAGTGGAGTACCAGGCATAACCTCCAGGTTTCACCTAGAGTAATGACTTTACGACCCCGGGGGTGGGAGATGAATGCAAAGAGACTAGAAAACTGAAAGCAGCGTTTTGAATTACCTGTTTCCAAGTTTTGGCCATTTAGGACTTCAAATTGAGGCTATTTGTTTAGAGTTGTTTGAACTTTGAATTACGTTGGGTCTAGCCGCCACAGCAGTTTATGGGGGATGGTGGGGAGGGGGTTGACATGTTATATGAGCTGCCGGTGCGAGACGTTTCCATTCCCCCTCCCCCCCATGGTAATGTGTCTATTCCCCTACTTTCGTTTCCCCTCCACCTTGCGCATGCACAGGTCGTGCACGTGTTTGAACCGTTTGGAATCTTCAGTGCGTGGGGCTCACGTAATCCAAGTACTTACTTGCTGATGGAAATGTTATTTCTTCCCCTTATTCAAAAATTCAGTTTCGGATCACCCTTAAAATTTTATGTCTGACATAATTTTAAATTTTGTTTCCATTGGGATTGTTTTTTTTTTCCAACTGGGCTATTTGTTAATGCGAGACAGAGGTCTAATGGAAACTCGTCAGGGTTACCAGAGACTTAATTTTAATTCTTTGTACGATCAATCAGGGTTCGTAATATGCTAGTTGTCTGTAACGCATTTTCTGCTTATTTATGTCAAAGACGTTTGATAACTCTAGTTCTGAATTCTGGCCAGGTGCTTCGAATATTTTTATTTTCAAGTCAAGAGTAATGTTTAAACCGTCAGTCGTTGTAGGGCTGATAGTATGTATGCTACTTGAGATAATGCGTAGCAGACGTAGTTCATGCTGCGTTCCAAAACATTTATGTGCGCCTGTTTTAACGACCTAAGATTGTGTTGTTCATTCATCTGTATACCTTTTTGGCATGGCTTACAAGTTGACGTTTTTATTAGTTAATTACCTTGGTACTTGTAACCTTGTTTGGCCTTTTGGAAACTTGTGTTATTAATCTTTTGAAGATAGCTGTTTTGTAACTGGATATCTCGGTCTGGACATTACATTTCACGATACAGTTCATTGCAAAAGCATGCGAGTGTTCATTAGCCTGATAGGAAATGCTTAGATTAAGTGTGAGAAATTGAGCTCTAGTCTAGGTTTGCAGCAATACGTTTTATTATCTAGCAATTTTGTTATGGTTTGAGTTTGTGTGATTATGAATAGAATTGGGAAAGAAATACCTAAGTAAATTATTATTGGAATTTAATGGTTTGAGCTTGTTTTCTTGAAAAGATATAAATTCGTGGTGGTGTAAAAGTGTTTCTCACTTTGGAATTGATGAACGTAGGTCTGTTTTCTTAATTGAGTGAATGGATGTTGTTTTCTTTTGTATTGAATTTGAATGTTGCATGTAAATTTATTTCTGTGATAACATAGTTTTCTCACGTTTTATTGTAATGTTTAATATTTTTGCACTTGAAGGATTTGGTTCTTATGCCTTGCAGAAGAAGTAAAGAAAGAATTTGAAATAAAATATTATTAAATAATATAACGTTGAATCAACACGCGTGCTGATCTTAATAATATCCTGATACGTTTATTTGTGATTGGGGAATCGAACCCATAAAGGCACATAATTATCCATATAACGGGCTATAACCATGCTATTGACCTTGATTAGTTACGTTTTCTTGCTTTGAAGCGCAGGGCAGTTCAAACTGACCACTTAAATTACGTGCAAGTTCTTTGCAATGTCGGGTTGTAGTGTCGTTTAATAAAGGAATTATCTGGTAATTTTTGATAATTTCACCACCTTCTATAACCTTAACACTTTGAACCAGAAAGTCATTCACAACTTCGACATGAGAAAAAGCATAATGTTTTTACACAAAACTCAGAGAATTCGTAAAGAATCTTATGTACCTTTATCTTGAGCTGAACGTTTCATGTATCATTACATGCTATTGATTTTTCTTTGTCTTAAAGAAGAATCACACAGTAACTTGCCGTGAAACTTCTTGTACTTTCGCCCATATTGTCGTTTTAAGTTACATACCTTAACATACGACACGAATTCATCGAAGATTCAGCACATTGGCTTATTTAGACCTACACTGGCAAAAAAAAAAAAATTTAAATGATCACTCATTCTTGAACTGGCGGTTTTCTGTGTCTACTTTTATCTTTTTACTACAAAACATTATATCACTCTGTAGGAAATAAAATTTAAAAAGTGTACCACTATTATATAATTTATTTTAATATAAAAGAAGTTGATATACTCAGAACCGTTTGACCGAACACCATGGAAGTTGACACATCGAAGTGTTTTTCGTGAAGAAGATTTTTATGCCATCCATTTTGCTATAACTCGCCACTGGATGACGCTGCTGGGCATAAAATTCTATTCCGTTCAACCGATCGCCATGAATATTGGTATGTTGTGATTTCTACTGTTCTTAATCCTCAAAAACAACAAAGAGTGATTGTGACTGCGATTAGTATTTGACTAGTGAGTTTATAAAATAATACCATTTCAAAAGCTTTATAGATTCTAGATTACATACAAACCATCCATTGTTTTTTTTAAAAGATGAATAGAGGTAAATAAATAAAAAATTGGCAGGACAACGTCTGTTGGATTCTGCTCGTACGGCACAGAATCACATAACACTGAATTAACAGGCTTTGCGGCTTCAACACACAAAACAACTCCGCAGTTGTTGGCCAATAGTCTGTTGGCTTGTAACTAAGCCCGGCAATTCCCGTCCCTGTCACCCACTTGTCGATAACGGGACCGCTGTCTCGAGCGCGGCTCACAAAGGCACGCTGAACGCAAGCGTGGTTCACAAGGGCATGTTCATCATGCTCCCTCGTTAACACAGGTAAATAATTAATAAAGTACTTCATTAAAACAAAAACAAAACATTAGCTTCAAGCCGGCCAAAGTCCCCCCCCCCCCCCCCAAGTAAATAACGAGTTGATTCAATTTAATTTTAAGGAATTTCTCTTCGAACCATTGTTCTTACTTTATCATTTTCACGGCAGGCCAGCAGAAATTTGTCTGCTGGCCGGTTATGTGCCTATTGCACAGTTTATGGTACAGACCCACATTCTCAGAAAAGTTATTGTTCTGTGCTCACACCTCAAAATAAGGTAGCTGCATACGCAAAATCATTTTCCGTGTCTAACTGTGCATACCTGCAACGAACTACCCCTCCAATAGTTAGTTATTTGTAAACAGTTCCTATGACAGGTATCCAGTATTAACTGCGCACATAATAAGCATGATACAAAAAAATAAAGTCCAAATATTAATTATTTGATTATCTTTTTCCAATATTAACTGAACAAAATGTATTTCATACATGCAAAAATAAACATAGCCAATTTTTTCTTGTATTATTCCAAACTATTCTTTGGGAACTGATTTCCAAGCTAATCTTTTGTAAAAGTGCAGTAAAAAAATGTTTGAAGTGAAAATTCTTTACTGAGCTCTACAAAAATTCCGATCGCACAAGGGGAATAGTTAGATACGTGGTGGGGGAACCCGGAGGCAGGCGACACCCGGGGGCAGGCGACACCCGGGGGCAGGCGACACCCGGGGGCAGGCGACACCCGGGGGCAGGCGACACCCGGGGGCAGGCGACACCCGGGGGCAGGCGACACCCGGGGGCAGGCGACACCCGGGGGCAGGCGACACCCGGGGGCAGGCGACACCCGGGGGCAGACGACACCCGGGGGCAGACGACACCCGGGGGCAGGCGACACCCGGGGGCAGGCGACACCCGGGGGCAGGCGACACCCGGGGGCAGGCGACACCCGGGGGCAGGCGACACCCGGGGGCAGGCGACACCCGGGGGCAGGCGACACCCGGGGGCAGGCGACACCCGGGGGCAGGCGACACCCGGGGGCAGGCGACACCCGGGGGCAGGCGACACCCGGGGGCAGGCGACACCCGGGGGCAGGCGACACCCGGGGGCAGGCGACACCCGGGGGCAGGCGACACCCGGGGGCAGGCGACACCCGGGGGCAGGCGACACCCGGGGGCAGGCGACACCCGGGGGCAGGCGACACCCGGGGGCAGGCGACACCCGGGGGCAGGCGACACCCGGGGGCAGGCGACACCCGGGGGCAGGCGACACCCGGGGGCAGGCGACACCCGGGGGCAGGCGACACCCGGGGGCAGGCGACACCCGGGGGCAGGCGACACCCGGGGGCAGCCGACACCCGGGGGCAGCCGACACCCGGGGGCAGCCGACACCCGGGGGCAGGCGACACCCGGGGGCAGGCGACACCCGGGGGCAGGGAAGCAGCTGACCTGTAGAGCGGCTCGCCCTCGTCCTGCTTGAACCACAGCACCATGACCACCTCGTCGTCGGGCCGGCGCGTGGAGATGTCGCAGGGCAGCGCCGCCTTGCGACCCAGCACGCCCTCCGCGCGCGTCACGGGAACTGCAACAACCCCGCGTTCCCGTCGCGATTCCGAGCCCCCAGAGTCACCTCAACACGACACATTTGTCTGGACTCAGCTTTTAAACAGTTTAATTGGTCTTAAATGCTAAAACACAAGTCATCTCTGCACGCTTCTTTGAACGGTTCTTGGAACGATTTCGGTTTAAGATTGTTTTGTGTACATATGCCATTGCTGGTTACATCATTTGTCATAAGAAACCTCGAGTATCGAAAACATATAATACATAGTAAACAAGCTAAAATCAGCAAAACATTAAATAACATGTACAGCACAGAAATTTCCATTGAAGGAATTAGTCAAAAAATGATTACAGCGTAGGCGGACACAGTGGACTAACTACAAGACTGTAGCAACAATAATAGTAAATAAAGAAAAAAATGCCCTTGGACAACACGACAAACGCACGAACCCAATGTTGAAAATTAACAGATAATGTGGAAAAACACAACGAAAAACAGGAGAAGCGCAGGTGAACCCAGCGAAGTGACAAAGCAGATATTCTGCACACCACAACAGCGACAGCTCAGACGAACCCGGTGTTCTTTATAAGTCTGTTTGTGACTGAGGACAGGAACATATATAATTTCCCGATACGTCGCAACTGTCGTCTTGAACTGGAGGTGCATTATCATAATTTACGTTAGGCCTATTTCCCATAACAAAAAAAAAGTGGTTGTCTGTAAAGTCGGTTTACGGACGATAGTATAACGTGACAACGTCATAACAAAACACTGATGAAATGATTGCATACTTTTATGAATAAAATTAAATCATTTTTATTGAATTATCACTATTTTGTATGGATACAAAGAAGGACTGAAATGAAATCTACAATTTAATTGATAAATTTACTTTTATTTGCACTCATTAATTCAAATATGTTTATTACTTAAACGAACAGATTATTTTAACTATAACTTGTATACATGTTTGCTATTTAACTTCTTCCAACCTGTGTTGTTCTGTTAAGGATAGGACGATGATAGGAAAAGTAGGAAACGAATGGGAGTGTTTCAAGTTTAATGTGCCTCGAAAAAGTCAAATCGATGGTTGTTCCAATCGAGTGGAAGAGAGATAGATGCGGCGCAAGCGTACAATGAGCGTAACGGGACAAAGTGTAAAGGGACAATGTGCGTAACGGGACAGTGAGTCATCCTTTTTCGTGCGTGCAGCCGGCGTTAATCGATTTATTAGACGTCACGTCAAAAAGACAGTCATGCTACGCTCTTGCACCGTTCAGTAAGAAGTCACGACAAAAGAATAACTTGACATCCGGCAAGCCACAGGAATGGATGAAAACACGCGCAGGCCGGGGGAAAAGCTAGGTCCACTCCTGCTGATGACGTCGCAACACCTCCCTTCCGTTTGGAAAGCAGGCCTCGAGTGCAGGAGGTGTTTGAGAGGGCAACCCGCAAACCAGGAGTGCTCGGCGTGTAACATACCCTTGCCAGTCACAGGCGGCGCTCGAACCCGCGGATCAACACTGTCAATACCACGCGTCCCTGGAGACGGGTGCAAATCAGTAGGATTAGCTGAAAGGGGATATGAGGGAGGGGGGGGGGGGGTCTCAAGGGTTATGCACGTAGGGTTCACCAACACAAGCCGTCTATGGAGAGGCTGCTTGTATGCTTTACTCATAGCATTTCCGCGAATTGCCTAATAAACCTTCTGAAAACTCAATTATATATAAAATAATGTTTTATTTGATGTTTCATAGCACGTGGTTTAGGTTGTGAAGTGTACACGAGCTTACTCGAAATACATTATCATCCCACCAGTAACTTATGTTTTACGTTAAGAAAATGTAATATTCAAGTGGCCACATTACGTAATTATACTTTGTCTACGTAAAGAAGTTGGGTAACATTTTTGCAACTATCTTAAAACGATAAACTTTAAACTAAAATTCTGACGAAACACATTTGTGTAAAATGGATTATTTTTTGATTTTAAACTACTTGAAACATAATTTTGAAACTTACTTACCTTTCCCTCCCCCCTTGTAAATATGAATTAATAATTAAGTAAAATTTTAATGACGACTTTTTGCATTGAGAAATAACTCAAATTTCGCAGGGATAGTGTTTACTGGGTAGAGAGAATAGAGCAGCATATGTTTTCGTAATTATTAGTCAGTGACGATAAAGCGTGCGGTGCATACAATAATTTCATGTTCAATTCATTCTTATGAATTTCATCGGACCTATTTGTTAACATAGATACAGTTTTCATTAATGGAAAATATAAATTGTACAACAAAACATATACATTATACAAATTGATAAAAATCCACCCCCCCCCCCCATTTTTTTCCATTTGAGAGGCTTTTTAATTTCGATTCCTGCCCCCCAACCCCTTTATCAACAAATAAGCCACCACCCCGCCGAGAACTTGTGATCCTGAATCACTATTAAAATAATAACGCACTTGTACTTTATTTCATTATCGTTTGCGATTTAATTTATTAATAAGTTAGCAGTATTCATCTTCTGCATTTGAT
Organism: Bacillus rossius redtenbacheri; assembly: GCF_032445375.1. NCBI lineage: Eukaryota > Metazoa > Arthropoda > Insecta > Phasmatodea > Bacillidae > Bacillus > Bacillus rossius. The sequence continues at coordinate 44,380,556 of NC_086338.1, read as the reverse complement.
GACTGACGTTATTTGGAGTAAATAAAGTTACTTCCGTCATGAGGTGTAATCGTAATATTCAAGGATTTACTATGCGCAAAAATTAAGAAATCCAAAACAAAGCTGGCTCAGTCATAATATTCATCACTTAATTTATTAAGTTTCCACTCACATTGTTTTGTACGTGCAGGTAACTCTATAATAATAATAATTAATACGCTGGCGACATAGAAACATGATGGACACACTCTTACCGTTGATAGTTCAAAGTTCGATTTTATTTGTGAAAATAGAACAAAGTTACATTGGCCAACGAGATGATTCGAAAGGGAAAAAAAGAAGGAAACTAGAAAACAGGATGAAAGAATGAAGTAAAAAAAAAAAGCTTGTAATTAAATTTTTTCGTCTGTGAAAACACATGTTTCAGAGGATTTTCTTCCTCTTAATGGCCGCTGACTGCGTCTCGTGTTCCGCCTGGGTTGCGCTATCCATTACTGTCACGGGTTTTTTTACGCAAGGAAGCCTTTTCCGCTTTTCTGGCGTCCGCGTGTTTGCGCTAAAAATACCCTTGACGTCTGGGATAGGCACGGTTATGGAAAATAAAATAATTGAAATACGCCTAAAACATTATTGGATATGTAAACTATGGAATTTATACGACTTGCCTTTTGTGTATAGGCCTAATATAAACAACTAAAAACACAATTTTTACGTTAAACAATGTTCATAAAAAAAACCTTTTTAGCACACATTTAGTATAAATATCACGATGTAAATTCCAGAAAATAAAGTATTTTTAGAACAATTTTAAAATAACATTGAGCTCCAAACACAAAAATCTCTTTCCAGATTAAAAACTGAACGAGATTAACTTAGGAAAATAAATAAACTGTCCAGAAAATTGAAAAAAAAAAACTAGTTACTGGCTGTGTTTATTTCGTTGTCAGTGTCGATTCCGGTTCCATTGCAAAGCGTTGTGATACACTTAGCTCCATATGTATCCATATCACAATGAAATAATTCTTACTGTATCATAGTGTTAGGAAAACAGAATTATATACATATGAATTTAAATTATTTCTCTAAAAATAAAAGACATACGGTGTCAATGTTAAGGTATTTTTTTTTCTGAGTGTTTTACCTTGCACGTCAGTAGATTCGATGATGATGAATTATCTCTAAAGAACCAAATATTCACTATTTGCAAACCTTAAGAGTGAAATTATGGGAAATAGTAAACTGGATTTGGTATTTTTTTTTGTGTTTTTATATTCATATTTAATATTTTTATTGTAAAACATTACTTAACCAAATTTATAACACTTTCATGGTCGCACGCCCCATCAGGTTTCCATTGAAAAACCTCAAGAATGGTCAATAATTGAATGAATAAAATAAAATAAAAGAGAACAAGCCCAAAATAATCTGATGCAATGTAATTTTTTTTTGTAAATGGAACAGAAATATTTGTGAAAAATTAGAGAAATTTGTAAATTTGAACATTTACGTGAAAACAACTGTAACACCACAAAATAGTGTTCGCAGTAATACTGACTGGGTTCGGATTCTTGCCCACGCATTTATGCCTTGTGTTGCCCTAGTACCTCCAATAGTTAGAAGTTATTTGTAAACATTTCCCTGGGTAGCTTTCCAAAATTAACTGCACACGTCAAGCATGCGATACAGTAAAATAAAGCCGAATTGTTTAATATTAGATCATCTTGTCCACAGTTTGTAAAATTATGCTTGAAAGAAACACCAATTAAAATATGCGCCGATTTCCATAAAAAATAATCCTCAGTATTATCTCGAAAAAAAAAAATCCATACGTGTGCAAAAAAAAAACCTTGGCCGTGGGTTGAACAAATTTACAATGTCCTTCTTGTTGTGTTACAAACTATTTCTTGGCAGTATGGTTTCCAAAGGTATCTTTTGTAAACGTACATGAAATATATTTTTTTTCTGTGCGACAAATGTTAAATGCCTAGATAGCACAGGGAAAACTCCGTATTCTGAGGTAGAAAGGAGGGCACACAGCGAAAAAGCCGCCAAAAAGAGACGCTCTTCCCTTATCGCGTCGCCATTACCATGAGCGAAGAAAACAAGAAGTAAAAAAAATAATAATAATAGGAGGCGGAACAAACGTGAACATTCCCTCTCCCCTCCCCTGCAACCAAAAAAGGCAAAAGCAACACGATATGAATGTTTCAAAAGGCTCTGAAGAAAGAGATCGTCGGTGAAGACTTTGCACGCAGCTGGCGCAAAGTCTGTGGGTGGTAGATACCACTCGCTGCATCGCGATATCGGAACACACTGTACTTCAGATGCGCGGATTTTAATATTCGGTTCAAAAGCGTGCAGATATTCATAGAGGATTCTAATAATCTTAATGGAATTTTCGGAGCTTTTTTTTTACTATATATTTTATTTCTAGGCCCAAATTATATTTAAAAATATCCGAAATTGTTAATTACACTTCCAAAAACCCATATATATATATATATATATATATATATATATATACACACATGTTTATTGCTAATAAATCTAATGAACTATGCTCAGTTAAACGTTTTTTTCAAGCGTTCGTTTTGAAGTGTAGATTAAAAAAGGCAAACAAATTAGAAAAATTCTAATCTGTTCTGATGTGTAAGTAGGAAGGATAAATTTTTATTATTAATTGTTCTATTTTTGTAAATAATAGTGATACTAAAATAATAAAATACAATGCACTAAGTAATATATATACACAATCAAATCAATATTAAATATTATTATAAATTTAATAGTTAAATTAATTATTAATTGTAGCAAAAACACGGCGTAGTTATGTTAATATAATTATGTTAATTAACCTACTGAATGTTTAAAAAGTAAAAAAAAATGTGTGGATTTTAAAACTATCAGTTTGCTGTTTCGAAAAGAAAAAATTTCTAAATAAAATATGAGAATTTTTTTTTTTATATACCTGCTACACGCTATGTATTCAATTGTGGCAATAGTACAGTCATGGGGTTTTCTGAAAGAAAAAAGAAATTATAAATACAATTTCTGAAATTGGATCTTTGTGTGTTGATGTTTATTTAAATTAGGCTAAATCGTTTTTTTTATTTAATTTCGACAGTGATGCACCCGTTCCCTTTTTTTTTCTTTTCCGTGCGACGATTTTCCTATTTTTTGTTTTCACTCGTAGATTTACTTTCTCTCTTCTTTCTTTAGCGAGAGCAGAGAGCACACAGGCCAACTTCGTGCGTTTTTTTGTTTACTCATTCATTACAAATTTGTTTAAAATAGGTCTCGAACGCGGGTCTGAATGCCACACCCGTCTACCTGCAGTGTTGGTTGCCAAGTTGTTTGCAGCAGGTGGACGGGTGTGTTCTGCACGCTAGCTCAGAGACACAGATCGGCGCGTATTTGCGATTAGGCTAATTAAACAAATTCACTATTAAAGGCAACTTTTCCGCTGTATAGTTTTTTTTATTTTTAAAATTGGGCTGAGGTAGCTTGGCTTCAAGGTTGTAGCCGTGTCCTTGGCAAATAATTCACCGACGGTTCGGTCGACATTGCAGTCGCCAGTATCAGGGAGCAGTTACCTACTCGATTAGGTAACAGCAGTTACCTGATGATGGCGACTGCAATGTCGACCGAAACGTCGGTGAATTATTCGCCAAGGACACGGCTACAACCCATAACCCAAGCTACTTCAGACAATGGCCGTGAAAGCCTGCGAACATTAATAAATTGGGCCGAGGAATTTCGCGTGATTTTTAATTAAGAAAATACTCAAGATTTGTTAATATTGTTATCAATCATAAAAACACGTTTGAGTTATAAAATCTTCAAGTTTATCCTTGTGCCCGAGTTATCGAATTGGCAAAGGTTCATCGAGCTCGAGAGGTGAACGACGTGGTGACGACGAGACACCTGTTGAGGACCAGACGTCGACTTGAGGTACGTGAGATGAGTTTTAAAGAAGGCGGGAAACATTAGCTGACTTCACCACCCAGCCATCGTGTCGATAAATCTGAGGGATTTTCTTTTATTGACGCGACAACGTCTAATAAATCGATGAACGCCGGCTGCACGCTCGAAAAAGTGTCCCGTTACACACATAGTCCCGTTACGCTGAGTCCCGTTACGCTCATTGTACGCTTGCGCAGCATCTATCTCTCTTCCACTCGATCGGAACAACCATCGATATGACTTTTTCGAAGCACATTAAACTTGAAACACTCCCATTCGTTTCCTACTTTTCCTATCATCGTCCTATTCTTAACAGAATAACACAGATTGGAAGAAGTTAAATAGCAAACATGTATAAACGTTATAGTTAAAATAATCTCTTCGTTAAAGTAATAAACCTATTTGAATTAATGAGTGCATTTTAAAGTAAATTTATCAATTAAATTGTAGATTTAATTTCACTTCTTTGTATCCATACGAAATAGTGATAATTCAATAAAAATGAATCAATTTTATTCATAAAAATATGCAATCATTTCATCAATGTTTTATTATAACGTTGTCACGTTAAACTATCGTCCGTAAACCGACTTTACAGACAACCAATTTTTTTCTTGTGTGAATGGCGCATCCTTGCACGCTGAAGAACACGATGTTTCGAAAACTGCTTTTGAAAACTGCGTTGAACGCGTCTCGTTGAAGACACGTTTCAGACTGTACACTCGGAAACTGTATGCACTGTTGCACATAAAATAAATATATCTGCACTTTTGCGAAAGTTTCCTTTGGAAACCAGTTGCCAAAAAAAATAGTTTATAATGCTACAAGAAAGATACTGTAACTTTGAACAACCCAATGCTATGGTTATTTTTCCTTGTATGAAATACCTTTTTAGAGCTAATTTCTTACGTAAATTGGTGCATTAACGATTTATTCCAGCATAATTTTTTATGTAATGGAAACGAAAATAGAATTTTCAATCATTTCAATTTATTTTGTTTTATTGTGCTTATCACTTTTGCAGTTAAATATTGTAAATATATTCTGGGAACAGTTTACAAAATAACTTAATCTATATGAGGTACATAAATACTCGCGTATAAATACCCAGTATTACGGCGAACTCTTATTTTGTAGTGATACAGTTTTTTTCATGTAAATGTACAAATTTAAAAATCACTGTAATTTCACATGCATATTTATGTTTTATTTACACTGTGCAAATTACAGTACATTTACAGAAATTTCAACGAATAATCCATCTCAAATGAAGGAGTTCTTCGCAAGTTGAGACAACTGGATCTTCTTAGTACTAACTACGCCGTATTGCAACTCCTGAGTTGTGTCCTTTTTGCATTCAGGGTAGATACACACGCCAAAGATAGAATAAGAGAGTTTTGGCTGTAGACTTAACAAGGTATTGGATGTTTTGTTAATGTGCAAAGATTATTCTCGTGAATATTATATTACCGACTTTATTTTTTAGAATTCAGGTAAAATTATTTAGGGGTGAACTCGTGAAAAAAAAAGTTCTTTATTTTTCTAGACTGAACATGAATGTTTTGCATTCTTTAAATAGAATATCTACTGTTGAATAGTTTTTGATCCAAGGCCTAGACGGGGATTTTCGTAGCACGTCCATGACTCAAGAATTGAAATAGCTGACTTCCAAGATTATTTGCAAATGAGGTTAAGAATGACTCGTGAACCGACTTATGGCTCGCGATGTTCGGGCGATGTTGGCAGCCGCGATCGAACCGGAGACCACGTGGCGCGAGCTGGAAGCCGCAGCAGCCAATGAGGAGGCCCGAATTGGTCCGGGGACAAAGCGGAGCTGGGTACAAGCCGTACGCACTTTAGTTGCTGAGGTTATCTCATTCCCTTTTGAGAGCTAGCGATGCCTGGCGTACAGTAGTACAGTTGTGTCCATAAAAGAATGTCTCAGTTATAAAATGTAATGGTATCAACTGTAAGAGCTGTGGAGTTCTGGTTTAAAGGTCCCAATTAAGGAGTAAGAGTTTTAGATAAGCGCATGAGCGAATACTGCTTTGTTGTTTTCCCGCTTGCAGCGCCACTTACGCAAAATGGTGAGCGCAAAGCGTAGAAGGTGAACCTGTTATCTTCATTTGGCAACAGGATGGAGCCCTTCCCCATTGGAATCTCTTTGCGCGAGAGTGGTCGAACGTCGAAGTCGCTGACCGTTGGATTGGTCGTGATGGTCGAGACGGCAGAGCTCTTTTTTCCCCTGGCCACCGAGTAGTATGTAAATGGGCAAACTAGATCAGGGTTCAGGGTGTGGTGCCGGTGCCGGTGTCCGCCATCTCGGATTCTGACGTCACGGCGGCCATCTTGGATTGTGACGTCACGGCGGCCACCTTGGATAAGCGTAACGGGACACAGCGTAACGGGACACAGCGTAACGGGACACAGCGTAACGGGACACATCGTAACGAGACACATCGTAACGGGACATAATGTAACGGGACAAGTAGATCACGGCGGCCATTTTGGATCCGCCATCTTGGATCCGCCATTTTGGATGACGTCATTGTGTGTGTTCTCGAACATTCCGACGTTGTGTTTTCCGACATATTGGATCCTATTAATGCTGCAATTTTTGTTACGGTCGCCATCTTGAAATTTGGACGCCATCTTGAAAATCTTTAATTATTATCCGATTTTAATGAAAAAAATTCCAAAATTCATCAAAAAATTAACTTTTTAGAATTCTGATTGATTATATCGATCATCGTCCTCGGTTCGAACCCAGGGAGTGCAAAAAAAAACTAAAAATGGCGACAGGCTCCTTCCTCAATGGTGGATGCAGGCAGACTGACTCCTTCCACTTTTTTTTCAAAGCATATATATCGCCAGCTAGTATGACGACATGTCCGCCATCTTGTCTTCGTCCGCTGGAGATCACCATCTTATTTTCGTCCGCTAGAGTGTGCTGATACCATGTTAGAATAATTATCTGGTCACCAAACCTTTGACCTTGACCTTGAACTTTGACCTTGACCTTGAACTTTGACCTTGACCTTGAAATTTGACCTTGACCTTGAACTTTGACCTTGACCTTGAAATTTGACCTTGACCTTGAAATTTGACCCTGACCTTGAAATTTGACATTGACCTTGAAATTTGACCTTGACCTTGAAATTTGACCTTGACCTTGAAATTTGACCTTGACCTTGAAATTAAACTTTGTCCTTGAAAATTGACTTTGTCCTTGTCGACCATCATGGATCCGACATTTTATGTTCAGTACAGGCTACCAGGAGCTACCACCTGCTGGAGTACGCCATCTTGTGTGTGTACTTGTATTATAGAGTACATTTCCATCTGGATAATTTTATTCTAACCTGCTACAGTGCAGTAATCATTTATTACGGAAGTGCCCCCCCGCCATCTTGAAATTCGGCCACCATCTTGAAATTCGGCCACCATCTTGAAATTATGTAATAATGTAGCTAGAAAAGCGGGAAAAATTCCAAAATTCATTAAATAAATCACTCATTAACTTACATATCGATTCGATCCGCTCCAGTCCTTGGTTCGATCCTCGATCAATGCAATAATGTTTAATTTTATGAAGAAAAATATAATTCCAATAAACCATGTTCAACATTCTTAAAGAGACTTTAAATCATCTACTACCATCATCTTATCAGACATCAAGACCACCATATTGTAAATTCGTAATTGTAATGCTAGAGATCCGGGAAAAAGTTCAAAATTCATTAAATAAATTTGTAATCCATATAATAATTGATTGGATCGACTAAGGTCCTTGGTTCGATCCCTGGCCGATACAAAACAACTTTAATATTTTAAAAAAAGTACCACTAAAGTGGCAGGTTTGAGAAAATAAAAAACACCACAAGTTCCTTTAAAAAAACTTTTATTACATACATACTACACTACTACAAGTACAAAAAAATACACAGACAAATTACTAAAACCGTTTGGATTCCTCGATTCAAACAGTCTTCTTATTGTACGGACTAAGCCTTTTACATGACTTTAAATGTCTATCCGATCCGGTCATCACCGCAGCCAGAGACGGACTGAAGTTCATATCACTTATATAGTCTCATTAGCCGGTACAACACATGAGTCAAATCAATAACCATGTTCATTATACGTCTCGGAGCATTTTTTATAATGACGATGTAAGCTATCGAGACGTGAAATTAGTTTATTGCACTTATTACACTGAAATTGTATTCTTTGAACATTATTAGAACAACCGCTTCTTTCATGTCTGCCAGCATTTGAGGTGATAGTAAATGATGCACCACAGTATTTGCACTGATGCGAAGTACGCTCTTCATTAATTGAAGTATTCAATGCTAATGAAACTTCAGCTGATGGTGGAACAGCACATATCGAAGTCTCCATCAGTGTTGTCAGAGGCGTTGCCAACGGGATCTGCTCCAACATCGTCGGCGCTGACGTCATGGTTCCCGTAGTCGATGCTATATCCTCCATCGAGTTCGACGTTAAAGTCGGTAAAGATGCCATCGAAGTCTCAAGAAAAGGCAATTACACGACTTATGCACCAGAAGAAACAAACTAGGTGATCCGTACACCGTCGACGGCAGTAACAAACTGAGCGTCCTGCTGTCTAGGACACGTTTATATACATTAACCGGTTTGAATAATACGCTAGTCAAATCAAGAACAATTTAGTAAAATACTAGAGTCAAAACAACATTAAAAAAATAGAAGCACCATCAACAAAAAAGGAAGCACATTTGGAAGCACCATCAAAAAAGGAAGCACATTTGGAAGCATCATCAAAAAAGGAAAAACAAAAGGAAGCACCGACTACGAAAAGGCAGCACATTTGGAAGCACCGACTACGAAAAGCAGCACATTTGGAAGCACCGATAACGAAAAGGCAGCACCGGCATCGAAAAGGAAGCACATTTGGAAGCACCGACAACGAAAAGACAGCACCGGCATCGAAAAAGCAGCACATTTAGAAGCACCGACAACGAAAAGGCAGCACATTTGGAAGCACCGACAAAGAAAAGGCAGCACCGCCAACGAAAAGGCAGCACATTTGGAAGCACCGACAAAGAAAAGGCAGCACCGCCAACGAAAAGGAAGCACATTCGGAAGCACCGACAAAGAAAAGGCAGCACCGGCATCGAAAAGGAAGCACATTTGGAAGCACCCTCAACGAAAAGGCAGCACATTTGGAAGTACCGACAACGAAAAGGCAGCACATTTGGAAGCACCGACAACGAAAAGGCAGCACCGGCATCGAAAAGGAAGCACATTTGGAAGCACCGACAACGAAAAGGCAGCAACGACAACGAAAAGGAAGCACATTTGGAAGCACCGACAACGAAAAGGCAGCACATTTGGAAGCACCGACAACGAAAAGGCAGCACATTTGGAAGTACCGACAACGAAAAGGCAGCACATTTGGAAGCACCGACAACGTAAAGGCAGCACATTTGGAAGCACCGACAACGTAAAGGCAGCACATTTGGAAGCACCGACAACGTAAAGGCAGCACATTTGGAAGCACCGACAACGAAAAGGCAGCACATTTGGAAGCACCGACAACGAAAAGGCAGCACATTTGGAAGCACCGACAACGAAAAGGCAGCACATTTGGAAGCACCATCAACGTAAAGGCAACACATTTGGAAGCACCGACAACGAAAAGGCAGCACATTTGGAAGCACCGACAACGAAAAGGCAGCACATTTGGAAGCACCGACAACGAAAAGGCAGCACATTTGGAAGCACCGCCAACGAAAAGGCAGCACATTTTGGATGCATCATCGAATAAGGAAGCACATTTGGAAGCTCCATCAACTAAAAAAGGCAAAAAGGAAGCACAAGTTACGAGATCTAAGTCTTAGTAAGAAATCATAATACAAGAAATAAAAACATTACATTCTTATAATTTAAATTATTTATTTTATTGCTTTACATTATACAAATGCAAGTAAAACAAGTCATTATTGTATGTAGCCAGCATTCCTCAGTTCCTTGATTATGAAGGATATTTCTTTGATGCACGAATAGTTTCCTGTACAAAGCGAACCATGTAGAAGTCTTAGCCGGTCAATCAATATGTTTGGATCTTTCCATGATGTGTAATCATTCTCTTCTACAACCATCTTCCTTGCACCTTTATAATAAATATTATGATCTCTGGTGTCTTCCGTTTTACCACCAACCGCAGGGTAACTTTCATGTTTGAGACGGTGATCATCACAAGCTTGATCAGATTTATTTAATATATCACGTCGTTTCCATCGTTTCGGTCTCAGGACACCGCCACATTCTTCGATCTTGGCAGCTTTAGGTGCTTCATCATAGTCTATGTCTTTGTCAACAGCCTCAGAGTCACTGTTACAATCACCGTAGAAGGAATCGTCTTCACCCAATTTACCGTAATAATTCGATGTTGATGATGTTGAAGTGTCTTCATCGTCTTCATGCTTCCTTTTTAGGAGTCCATCATTTTTACAAAGTAGGAAAGATCTACTTGAATTCGGCTGGAATATATTCTCACTTTTCACGTTAAGGATTCTTCCATTGTCTTCATTCTTCCGTAAATCATCAACCTTCTTCAATTTAAGTTCTTTGTCGAGATCGGAAGAACCAAGAAAATTATTGTCGTAATGCAGATCACTCTTCCTTAGGCTAGTAGATTCATCGTTGTCCTCTAGCTTGTACGCAGGCTTGGCGCTACAAGTTCTGCCATGTCTTTTTAGGCTCTCTCTCCGCGTAAACGACTTGCTACATCGAACACAACTTATCATATTGCGCAGGGGATTTTTAACAGTCATTCTTCTCGTGTTGTCTTTTATTCTTTCTCAAGATAAACTCTTTACTGCAAAACTTACACCTATGTTCTTTCGATACAGCGTCAGATCCCAAATCGGAATTCATATTAGTTACTGAGACTAATACCAGATACCAATTGAGTGTTTTAAATTAGATTCAATACTTAAAAAGAAATTTTTTCATATTTCATCAGCGAGAATTAATATATCTCATGCAAAAGTACTTTATGCATGTAGTTCTGCTTTTCAACAACAGATGTCGCCACATGTTGCTTGCAGGTAAATAATATTTAGTTCTTTTATGCGGGATGCGGGATGCTCACTAACGATCGCAAAAGAAGAATGGTTTCGCTAGACTCCAAGGAAAAGGAAGTTCGTCTTGCATGTTGGTGCTCCACAGATGTCTCATGGCGTAATATTAATTTGACTGAGTAATGATATTTGTTAATTCCACCTGATAAAAATATTGCAAGTTTTGATTTAGTAGCAGAAATTATCGAATTAAATGTAACTCCAAATAAAATGACATGTCTCATTAGACCAAAAAAAATCCATGCAGAGAGCGGTTTCTCAGAATAGTCAGAAACACTTGAAGAAACCACAAGAATGATTGCAAGAACACGGGAAAAACCATCAAAATATTGTCAAGAATAATCAGGAGCACACTGAAAAAACCACCATAATATTAACAATAATAATCGGAAGCACACGGAGAAAACCATCATAATATTGACCAGATTAATCGGAAGCACACAGAGAAAACCACCACATGTTTTCTTTGATATCATAAAATTACAAGAAAAAATCTTCAAAAATAAAAATAAATTAATAAAAAAAAATGCATAAACAGTTTCTGCTAGCTTGTAAACTTATCATTGTTGAGCAAAGATAGAGTTCTTGTACAAGCCAGAAATTTATGCATTTTTTTTTATTAATTTATTTTTATTTTTGAAGATTTTTTCTTGTAATTTTATGATATCAAAGAAAACATGTGGTGGTTTTCTCTGTGTGCTTCCGATTAATCTGGTCAATATTATGATGGTTTTCTCCGTGTGCTTCCGATTATTATTGTTAATATTATGGTGGTTTTCTCAGTGTGCTCCTGATTATTCTTGACAATATTTTGATGGTTTTTCCCGTGTTCTTGCAATCATTCCTGTGGTTTCTTCAAGTGTTTCTGACTATTCTGAGAAACCGCTCTCTGCATGGATTTTTTTTGGTCTAATGAGACATGTCATTTTATTTGGAGTTACATTTAATTCGATAATTTCTGCTACTAAATCAAAACTTGCAATATTTTTATCAGGTGGAATTAACAAATATCATTACTCAGTCAAATTAATATTACGCCATGAGACATCTGTGAAGCACCAACATGCAAGACGAACTTCCTTTTCCTTGGAGTCTAGCGAAGCCATCCTTCTTTTGCGATCGTTAGTGAGCATCCCGCATCCCGCATAAAAGAACTAAATATTATTTACCTGCAAGCAACATGTGGCGACATCTGTTGTTGAAAAGCAGAACTACATGCATAAAGTACTTTTGCATGAGATATATTAATTCTCGCTGATGAAATATGAAAAAATTTCTATTTAAGTATTGAATCTAATTTAAAACACTCAATTGGTATCTGGTATTAGTCTCAGTAACTAATATGAATTCCGATTTGGGATCTGACGCTGTATCGAAAGAACATAGGTGTAAGTTTTGCAGTAAAGAGTTTATCTTGAGAAAGAATAAAAGACAACACGAGAAGAATGACTGTTAAAAATCCCCTGCGCAATATGATAAGTTGTGTTCGATGTAGCAAGTCGTTTACGCGGAGAGAGAGCCTAAAAAGACATGGCAGAACTTGTAGCGCCAAGCCTGCGTACAAGCTAGAGGACAACGATGAATCTACTAGCCTAAGGAAGAGTGATCTGCATTACGACAATAATTTTCTTGGTTCTTCCGATCTCGACAAAGAACTTAAATTGAAGAAGGTTGATGATTTTTACGGAAGAATGAAGACAAAGGAAGAATCCTTAACGGGAAAAGTGAGAATATATTCCAGCCGAATTCAAGTAGATCTTTCCTACTTTGTAAAAATGATGGACTCCTAAAAAGGAAGCATGAAGACGATGAAGACACTTCAACATCATCAACATCGAATTATTACGGTAAATTGGGTGAAGACGATTCCTTCTACGGTGATTGTAACAGTGACTCTGAGGCTGTTGACAAAGACATAGACTATGATGAAGCACCTAAAGCTGCCAAGATCGAAGAATGTGGCGGTGTCCTGAGACCGAAACGATGGAAACGACGTGATATATTAAATAAATCTGATCAAGCTTGTGATGATCACCGTCTCAAACATGAAAGTTACCCTGCGGTTGGTGGTAAAACGGAAGACACCAGAGATCATAATATTTATTATAAAGGTGCAAGGAAGATGGTTGTAGAAGAGAATGATTACACATCATGGAAAGATCCAAATATATTGGTTGACCGGCTAAGACTTCTACATGGTTCGCTTTGTGCAGGAAACTATTCGTGCATCAAAGAAATATCCTTCATAATCAAGGAACTGAGGAATGCTGGCTACATACAATAATGACTTGTTTTACTTGCATTTGTATAATGTAAAGCAATAAAATAAATAATTTAAATTATAAGAATGTAATGTTTTTATTTCTTGTATTATGATTTCTTACTAAGACTTAGATCTCGTAACTTGTGCTTCCTTTTTGCCTTTTTTAGTTGATGGAGCTTCCAAATGTGCTTCCTTATTCGATGATGCATCCAAAATGTGCTGCCTTTTCGTTGGCGGTGCTTCCAAATGTGCTGCCTTTTCGTTGTCGGTGCTTCCAAATGTGCTGCCTTTTCGTTGTCGGTGCTTCCAAATGTGCTGCCTTTTCGTTGTCGGTGCTTCCAAATGTGTTGCCTTTACGTTGATGGTGCTTCCAAATGTGCTGCCTTTTCGTTGTCGGTGCTTCCAAATGTGCTGCCTTTTCGTTGTCGGTGCTTCCAAATGTGCTGCCTTTTCGTTGTCGGTGCTTCCAAATGTGCTGCCTTTACGTTGTCGGTGCTTCCAAATGTGCTGCCTTTACGTTGTCGGTGCTTCCAAATGTGCTGCCTTTACGTTGTCGGTGCTTCCAAATGTGCTGCCTTTTCGTTGTCGGTACTTCCAAATGTGCTGCCTTTTCGTTGTCGGTGCTTCCAAATGTGCTGCCTTTTCGTTGTCGGTGCTTCCAAATGTGCTTCCTTTTCGTTGTCGTTGCTGCCTTTTCGTTGTCGGTGCTTCCAAATGTGCTTCCTTTTCGATGCCGGTGCTGCCTTTTCGTTGTCGGTGCTTCCAAATGTGCTGCCTTTTCGTTGTCGGTACTTCCAAATGTGCTGCCTTTTCGTTGTCGGTGCTTCCAAATGTGCTTCCTTTTCGATGCCGGTGCTGCCTTTTCTTTGTCGGTGCTTCCGAATGTGCTTCCTTTTCGTTGGCGGTGCTGCCTTTTCTTTGTCGGTGCTTCCAAATGTGCTGCCTTTTCGTTGGCGGTGCTGCCTTTTCTTTGTCGGTGCTTCCAAATGTGCTGCCTTTTCGTTGTCGGTGCTTCTAAATGTGCTGCCTTTTCGATGCCGGTGCTGTCTTTTCGTTGTCGGTGCTTCCAAATGTGCTTCCTTTTCGATGCCGGTGCTGCCTTTTCGTTGTCGGTGCTTCCAAATGTGCTGCTTTTCGTAGTCGGTGCTTCCAAATGTGCTGCCTTTTCGTAGTCGGTGCTTCCTTTTTTTTTTCCTTTTTTGATGATGCTTTCAAATGTGCTTCCTTTTTTGATGGTGCTTCCAAATGTGCTTCCTTTTTTGTTGATGGTGCTTCTATTTTTTTAATGTTGTTTTGACTCTAGTATTTTACTAAATTGTTCTTGATTTGACTAGCGTATTATTCAAACCGGTTAATGTATATAAACGTGTCCTAGACAGCAGGACGCTCAGTTTGTTACTGCCGTCGACGGTGTACGGATCACCTAGTTTGTTTCTTCTGGTGCATAAGTCGTGTAATTGCCTTTTCTTGAGACTTCGATGGCATCTTTACCGACTTTAACGTCGAACTCGATGGAGGATATAGCATCGACTACGGGAACCATGACGTCAGCGCCGACGATGTTGGAGCAGATCCCGTTGGCAACGCCTCTGACAACACTGATGGAGACTTCGATATGTGCTGTTCCACCATCAGCTGAAGTTTCATCAGCATTGAATACTTCAATTAATGAAGAGCGTACTTCGCATCAGTGCAAATACTGTGGTGCATCATTTACTATCACCTCAAATGCTCGCAGACATGAAAGAAGCGGTTGTTCTAATAATGTTCAAAGAATACAATTTCAGTGTAATAAGTGCAATAAACTAATTTCACATCTCGATAGCTTACATCGTCATTATAAAAAATGCTCCGAGACGTATAATGAACATGGTTATTGATTTGACTCATGTGTTGTACCGGCTAATGAGACTATATAAGGGATATGAACTTCAGTCCGTCTCTGGCTGCGGTGATGACCGGATCGGATAGACATTTAAAGTCATGTAAAAGGCTTAGTCCGTACAATAAGAAGACTGTTTGAATCGAGGAATCCAAACGGTTTTAGTAATTTGTCTGTGTATTTTTTGTACTTGTAGTAGTGTAGTATGTATGTAATAAAAGTTTTTTTAAAGGAACTTGTGGTGTTTTTTATTTTCTCAAACCTGCCACTTTAGTGGTACTTTTTTTAAAATATTAAAGTTTTTTTGTATCGGCCAGGGATCGAACCAAGGACCTTAGTCGATCCAATCAATTATTATATGGATTACAAATTTATTTAATGAATTTTGAACTTTTTCCCGGATCTCTAGCATTACAATTACGAATTTCCAATATGGTGGTCTTTATGTCTGATAAGATGATGGTAGTAGATGATTTAAAGTCTCTTTAAGAATGTTGAACATGGTTTATTGGAATTATATTTTTCTTCATAAAATTAAACATTATTGCATCGATCGAGGATCGAACCAAGGACTGGAGCGGATCGAATCGATATGTAAGTTAATGAGTGATTTATTTAATGAATTTTGGAATTTTTCCCGCTTTTCTAGCTACATTATTACATGATTTCAAGATGGTGGCCGAATTTCAAGATGGTGGCCGAATTTCAAGATGGCGGGGGGGCACTTCCGTAATAAATGATTACTGCACTGTAGCAGGTTAGAATAAAATTATCCAGATGGAAATGTACTCTATAATACAAGTACACACACAAGATGGCGTACACCAGCAGGTGGTAGCTCCTGGTAGCCTGTACTGAACATAAAATGTCGGATCCATGATGGTCGACAAGGACAAAGTCAATTTTCAAGGACAAAGTTTAATTTCAAGGTCAAGGTCAAATTTCAAGGTCAAATTTCAAGGTCAAGGTCAAATTTCAAGGTCAAGGTCAAATTTTAAGGTCAAGGTCAAAGTTCAAGGTCAAGGCCAAATTTTGAAGGTCAAGGTCAAAGTTCAAGGTCAAGGTCAAATTTCAAGGTCAAGGTCAAATTTCAAGGTCAAGGTCAAAGTTCAAGGTCAAGGTCAAATTTCAAGGTCAAGGTCAAATTTCAAGGTCAAGGTAAAAGTTCAAGTTCAAGGTCAAATTTCAAGGTCAAGGTCAAATTTCAAGGTCAAGGTCAAAGTTCAAGGTCAAGGTCAAAGGTGTGGTGACCAGATAATTATTCTAACATGGTATCAGCACACTCTAGCGGACGAAAATAAGATGGTGATCTCCAGCGGACGAAGACAAGATGGCGGACATGTCGTCATACTAGCTGACGATATATATGCTTTGAAAAAAAAGTGGAAGGAGTCAGTCTGCCTGCATCCACCATTGAGGAAGGAGCCTGTCGCCATTTTTAGTTTTTTTTGCACTCACCGGGTTCGAACCGAGGACGATGATCGATATAATCAATCAGAATTCTAAAAAGTTAATTTTTTGATGAATTTTGGAATTTTTTTCATTAAAATCGGATAATAATTAAAGATTTTCAAGATGGCGTCCAAATTTCAAGATGGCGACCGTAACAAAAATTGCAGCATTAATAGGATCCAATATGTCGGAAAACACAACGTCGGAATGTTCGAGAACACACACAATGACGTCATCCAAAATGGCGGATCCAAGATGGCGGATCCAAAATGGCCGCCGTGATCTACTTGTCCCGTTACATTATGTCCCGTTACGATGTGTCCCGTTACGCTGTGTCCCATTACGCTTATCCAAGGTGGCCGCCGTGACGTCACAATCCAAGATGGCCGTCGTGACGTCAGAATCCGAGATGGCGGACACCGGCACCGGCACCACACCCTGAACCCTGATATAGTATGCCCATTTACATACTACTCCTCCGCGTTCACCTGACATAACGCCGTGCGATCTTTTTTTTTCTTTGGGGCTTTATAAAAGATCCCGTCTACGTTCCGCCGCTACCTAATGTTTTGCCAGAGTTGAGACACAGAATTGAAGAGGCTATTGCTTCGATCACATCGGACGTGTCAACAAAGTTTGGGAAGAATTGGACTTTAGGTGTGATGTGTGCCGTATAACTAAAGGTGCCCATATTGAAAATTTGTAAGAAAAACTAGGTTTAGTTTACCTTCATTGTTATGTAAGATTTGTTGTAAGTAGTTTAAATTAAACGATTATATACCATTGAAACTGGGACATACTTTTAGGGAAATTCTGTTCTGACACCGTGGTGCCGGTGCCGAGGGTCCGCCATCTTGGATCACATTGACCTTCAATGTTTGTAAAATGCCTAGTACACGTGTGTGTTATATTACTTATAAAATGCGACGCTACCCAAATTCCACTTATACTAGCAATCATATAAGAGCATCGTGAATGAACTAACAAAAAGTACGGCGATTAAATGAGCTATGCAACAAGCGTAAACACGCGTAAAAACTATGATAAATAAAACAGGCAGCGGCGAATAAACAACGATACGTGGTCGTACAAAAGTGTTGACCTAGGGAGCAAAGACAAAAGTTGGGGCTAGGATTAAGCTAGAGACTCAGTTACATCCGGAACCGAGAAAGCAAATAGATTTTACATCCCAATTCTTTTCGATTCCCTCTAAAAAAAATAATAAAAATTTCTCGAAACGACATTAAAATTTCTCTTACAAGAGAATTTTTTTTCCCCCGATTTTAAGAGTTTTTCCCAAAGCGGCTTTATATTTCCCTAAATAACTTGGTACTCCTTCTATCAGCTAAAATATGGACCAAGATTCCACGCTTTTAACCTGAGTTAAATAAGTAATTATGCAAGAAAGAAATTAAATATATATTTTTAATAAAATTAAATTTAAAAAGCACCTACTTCATCGACTTTAGACTTATAGGTTGGTCGCACGGCCGACGAAATCACCGCCTTAGTACTTTGTGAACTTGTTGAGTTAAAGTGGAAAATCACCAAAGATAATAGTAAAACTCGGTACTCTTAATTCTTAGCTTTGCCATTTGGGAGGCTTTTTTTCTTTAGCTAATCGTTAAATGGCATATAGCATGTCTCGTTATTGTGTAAATAAGAAAACATGGACATGATTCGAAAATTCCAAGATTAAAAGCAAAGGATAACGCGCAAGTATTAATCTCTCAAATGTACGTCTGCCGCTAAGCTTGTGCTAGTAAAACGCAATATAAAATTGTGGCACAATGTATTTCGAATATTCGAGTGATGGAGGAATGCAATGTAATGTCCCAATCGCTAAACGGTTATGGATAAAAGATGCTTTTAAAAATGAAAAAAACAAACAAATGTTTATATCCCATTTCCAAATAATCACGTGTTCAAAGAGTTTCTGACATTTACCATTCGTGAGTCATGAAGGGAGCCAGGCCTTTTGATGTTATCGTGAAAAGAATGTAATTTAAATGGATTTTTCTGTATTTATTGGTATGTACCTGTTATAATGAAAAAAAAGTCGTGTTCAATGAAATGGAAAAATATTTAAACGTATACTCTCATGATTTTTGAAAGCCATTTTGTACATTGAATATTTCAACAGACGAGATTTTGTGCAATTTATGAATAAGCTAACATCTTGAAATCTTAAGTAGTACAATAAAATACTTGTACTATCGGAAAAGTTACAACATAAGATATAATAAGAATTTCCTAACATATAAAAATATTTCAGCTTAGAATGGGTCCTGTCAGAGGCAAGTATTACTAGGTGTCAAGTCTAAAATTTCGCTCTTTTGAAAATAAAAAAGGTTTTGGCAACATTCACACGCAAACTCAAATCCCGGTGTACACGCATCTGTATTAGTTTTCGTTTGGACAAACTCACTTTTAAAAAATATTTTGTGAAAGAAATGAATAGTTCCTGAAAATTTAGATTTAATTTACTAATCTTAATCTTATGTGCAGCCTTGAGTAAACATGTAATTGGTTGACTGGAACCATCAGCATCTCTGTTTCACCATAAAATATGTTCATATATTGGCGATGGAGGTCACAAAAATGATTTCAATGACGCAGACAACATTGCGTACAAAAATGTTAAATTAATCAAATACATATATATTTTTCGTGAAGTTGCATTACTCGCATAAAACTATACTAATAAGTCACTCATATGCATGAAATAACGATTAAATGCATACATGCATAAAGGCGATGAGGTAGAGAGGTGATGAGGCGCAGAAGCGTAATGTTTTTGTTGTTATTTTTCCGGGATTGGAAACAAATTGCTGTTTTGTCACCTCTGTAAAATCACATGCGTCTGGCTGGCTGACGGTGTTTGGACAATTGTCTGCTCGATAACAGTGAACTGGGTTTTATGATGAAATTCCTCGTCAGGATTGTGATTATCTTCCAAAACGTCGATACTGACGCGTTATTAGTAAGCTGCTAAGTTTAAAATGCATCCCCACTTTGACGCGTTGTCAAAGACAATTAAAACGCACATAATTATCTGTCGAATACTGATTTTTCCTCTCTGTTAATATTACACTGTAAACAAATATGAGATATTATAATGAAACTTTAATGGGTGAAGATTAATTTTTCTATTTTTACTGACATAGATAAAACCTTGCGCACTCTTATTAATTTTTTATTTTTGCCCATTTCTGTGTTCACAATTAAAAAAAAAAACTTGTGATGCAATTTTAACGACTTAAAACTAAAACTTAGTGATGCTAATTATGTTGAGGAAAATAAACATAAATATAATGCAATTTTTATTAATAAACATAAGTATATAAAAAAGCAAAATATAAAAGAAAATACAAGTACGGTTTTTCACTTGCATATATTTCTCACATAAGCTGACTTGTGTGCTTGTATGTACCATATACATATCACTTACCCTTAATAGTTCTTACAGGGCCTAGAATCAGATTGCTTGTTTAATCATGGCATAAAAAATATTATTAAATCAAGTTTTTTATTCACGAAGGTACTTCGTATGCCTTGCATAAAACCCGTTAGTATTTTGGCAACGAAATTGATCAAAATTAGGTTTTTTTTAATCGAGAACACATGAAATGCGTGGAAATAAATTTCTCTCAAATCGGTTTGCTTAAAAGGTTAAAATAATATATTTTATTTAAAAAAAAATTAACAGCTAATGGTCTTCATCTTTTTTCTTATGTGAACTGAATTTGGAAATTATTGCAAAACTTGTCGTTTAGAGTCTCATTAAAAGCTATGGTGTGCCAATTAGTTTTGGCTGAATATACAAACGTCAAGAGTTGAAGCAAAGAAAAATTAAGTAACTTAATTCCGTTGTTGTTGGTTGGAAGGACAAAAGCGATAAGGGCGACACAAACGAAGGCTATCTCAATAGCAGTTCTTTGAAAAATATGTTTGTAAGAGTGCAGAGAACGACATTTTTATTATGTTTTCATAAATGATATTTTCAGGTTGAAAAATTTTTGTGACGAAGTTATTATTTTCCATATAAAAGCTAATTGAATAATATAATCTTGTCTGTACATATATAAACAATACCAAAGAAAAGGTTAATACAAATTGAAACTCTCGACTTAAATCGTCCGAGCGTAATGAGGTCTCCAAATCAACTTCAGAGAATCGGCGTTTGTGTGTGAGCACATTTATGTGTGTGAATTTCCCTGACCCCGCGCGCCCTCCTTCCGCGGATTTTTTTTTATCCATCCCTCAACGCCTGGAGAGTTCTGCTGGCTGCCGGAGGCCGCCGCGTGGAGTAGCGTGACTGGGACGCCACTGTTCTGGTTGCTTCGGGCGTCTGGTTCAGAGGCGCGCGAGGGTCGTTCCAGAAGGATGGCCGAATGGGGTATAAAAGTGGCGACGCCAGCCTCCGGGCCCAGCGTGCAGTGAAAATGGCGAGCGAAACGCGGAAGGCGAGCGACGGGACTCTTGTCCGTGTGTGTGTGCGTGTGCGACAGAAGACTTGAGTAGCGCGAGGCTGTGTGTGCTGGCCGAAGTAGCAAGGCTAGGGACGAGCAATAGCCGAGCTCCAGCGGGGAAGCGTGAACTGTGTGAACTGGACCGAATACCGATTAGTTTTGTTCGCATAAATTTTCATATCTGTAGCCGGATTAATAGTGCGAGTATTCTTAACAAATAAAACTTTGTTATAAATAACTGGGCCATCTTTCGCGGACCGGTTTCACCAATCCTAAAAAACAAAAATACCAATAAACTCATCCGCTCGCAGTTCTCGGATGGCCGACCGGCGGAATTAATAGCTCACTCGAAGCCAAGAGTTTCGCGAGAGGGTGGTTTAAATTGGTTGTCGTTTTATTCTCGTGCGTGGAGATAATCACTTGAGCGCGCAGGGGGTCGAATGGGGTTGGGTTTTCGCTCCCAATTAGACGACTCTTTCCCCGGCAATCGACCAGCTCGGCGCTTGTGATCCCGGCACCGCCCGGCCATCTTGCAATCATCTGCTCTCGCGGGCGCCTCCAGAGTTAGGCCCTAACTTTCTGGGTTTCACCTTTCGTCGGAACAAACTAACTTTTTTTGACGTGAATACGTCTTTAAAATTGCTCACACAGAGAGAGGCAATTCGAAAAAAAAACGTGGGATACAGTTTTGGTGTTGCAGCTACATATCTTATCTCCATCCAAAATTTTAATTACACCACTGGATAGCTAAGGATCAAAGAATTCGTTACGTTAAATGAGTACGCGTGGTGGAGGGGGGAAGTGCCGCAATTTTGAGGTCATTTTGGCTGCGTTTCTGAGATTTCCTTTTAGTATTAACTTTCGATTCGGAGAAGCTACGACGTTCGTTTGGGTTTCAATCGGCTACAACCCAGAAGCCAGGCAACTCCTTCAGAAACTAATTTGATCGCGCTTCGAAACTGAAGGTTGTGGGTGAAATTCCACCGTTTGATGTTCTGGCATTTGGTTCTTGGGTCCGTAAGGACGAAGATGATAGCCTAGTCGCAGCCACTACGCTACTATTCTGAGCCTATTGGCTGGCGTCTTCTTGCTCACATGTACACTTTAATAACTTAATTTAAGCTTTGAATATAGTAAAGAAAGCAGAGTGGAAATCAAAGTAACCAATATAATTATTAACTACTACTTTTAATTACTAACTAATATTTACAAAATTTTATTTAATTTTACTATTCAGGGAAAGCAAGAAATGTTTTAATGTATCTGGTTCATGTATGATTTTACGCGTTTCATAAAATTTAATTTCCTCTGTAGGTAAGGAATAGGTAAAAGTATTATTACAGTTCTAGTATTTTCCTGGAACTGAAAAGCGAACCACCGAAGTGCTGGAGGCCTGAATATAAGTCGCTTAATTCTGCGTGAAATCTAACTAATGCCACACCAAACACTTCAGGAAGACTTTGTTGGTATTATTAACATTTTAAATTTTGTACTTAAAGAAAATATCGCTTTTTTGCCTAGATCCCTTATAAAATTTCATATTTTTTTGACAGATTTTTTTATTTATCTAATAAAAGTAAATGCTATAAGATATTGCGAAAATTTTAATTATTTTAGTATGTAGGTAACGAATGTAATATATATAAAAATAAAAGTAAACATTTGAATATCCTTTACAAGTTTTGCCAATTTTGGAATGGAGCCACGCATTCTCATATAAAAATGTGAAGTTTTAAATATATTACAAAGTTTACTTAAAACCCAAGAGAAAAGGTTGGACATAAAGAGAAAAAATATTTTTTTAATTCACTAAAAAATTCGCACTGAATAATATTTTTTTTCTGAGATAAAGTTTACTTCGATTTTGGGCTGTTTATATATATTTTTTATTTATTAAATAATTAGCTATTTATAACTTAATGTTGGCTGCAGCACGTAATACCGTGAGCAGACTGGAATATTTTTTTTTTTGGGGGGGGGGGGGGGGGGGGACCTCGTGTGGTTGTTCCACAAATGTCGCGACATCGTAACGCATCCTCCATATTCACGACGAGCGACGTCATCACGATTCCTCTCCGGAAGCGCGCACCAATCACGTCTGCTTCCGCCCGCACTCCCGGCCGGCGCGTGAATGTTTTGTAACCCTTCTTCCTCCTTAATTGGAAGAGGGGTTGCGTCCCCGACTCACTCTGGGCGCGAAGGGAAAAAATAAATATTAAAACCAGGCATAAAAAGCTAAACAATATAAATTCCCCACACCACTGCCCAGGGGTCAGGCCAAAAAAATTCAAAGGATATAATAGTAGAGTAATCATTAAACAAACAAGAGGCAAGACTTTGGACGTATGTTATTAAAAAAATAGAAATTTGCAAAAATAATTTTTACTATACATAACCATACAAGCTTAGTTACAAAAGCTGACGTTAATAATGGCAGCATCTTATCCCCATTTGCGATACTAACAATAACCTTTAAAAAATCGTAAAAATATAAATACTGATAACAACAAGTATAAAAATATATAAGGGCGTGAGGCGTGGCCACTATAAAATATCAAAATATACTGACTGCCCTAATACCAAAAATCAAACAAGACAATCAATATAATATATAAATATATAAAAAAATATTACAATAATAAAACTGAAGTACAAAAAATTTATTTAAATAAAGTTCTTAAACTCTCAATCAACGGTTTAGTCTTTCTTCAGATGTTCGTTGCTAAAGACTTGCCAAAAAAACAAAGTTAATATCCTAGGCGTGCGCTGGCTTCCTGACCTTCCTCACCAACTCCAGAGTCTAATGCCACGCCGGGCCATAGGTACGAATTCACAAAGGCGTGAACGATGATCAAAAAAAAAATTATCTTATTTTTAAGGGAAATGTAGCAAAAACTCTTCACGTAACATAACCATGTTACCACAGAAGTATTTATCATCAGCTTCAAACAAAGTCTTACTTCTTTATTAACTTGCCAATGATTTTATAAAAACGTAGAATGGCCGCACCAACCAACATCAGGCTGCGCATGTAGTCCAATACCGATCGCATACTTTTAATAATACTGCACAAGCTGATATATTAGCTAAATGCAACTTTAAGTATGCCAATTCCGAAGACAAAGTCTCAAAAACAAATTGCAAAATGTTCGTTTCTTCCAAACTTATACTTTTATTACAACTACAGGCAAACGGGCGACCTTATTAAAAAATCCCACACTGGAACAACGTGTGAAACAAATGGGCCTCTTCACCAAACAGGCTAATAAAAGTTCCGTCCAAATAAAATTTAGTATGGGAAAATACACAGTTCACTAGGTTTGCCAAAAACCAGTGCAGCACCACGAGGGTAAAAATCAAAATCGCGGCCTCTCTTTACCTTGATTTCTTCTGTACCACAGGGCAATCCATTTGCCCTGTCACCCATCGTGGAGCCTCCAACCCAATACTCTTCGTCGCCCGTTGCCGTCCGGCATACCAGTCCGCGCCGTCACATGGCTCTGTCCTCGACGGTCGCTCGGCACCAACTCCCCAGGCCCCAGCTGATTTTTTTCTTCCCGGCAAGCCGAATGTCTGACGTCATCAGCCAACCGCCGGGCGCTCGCCAAGTGGTAATTACGTGAAACACAATCGATGTTCTTAAACTCATAATCGATAGCTACCAAACGGCGTATAACTAATTAACAGAAACAAATATAACTAAAAAAATTTACAGATAAATTAACATTTATTAAAAAAGGCGTAAAAATACGTGAAATAAAAAACCATATAAAACTAGAGACCAGCAACAAAAATAAATTACAAGTAAAAATGTGGCCCTGCCGGCCACAACCTCCGCCTTGAACAAAAAAAAAATTTAAACAGCAAAGAAAATTTTAAAAATAACCACAACTACAAATTATATAAAAAAAAAAACATACCAGAGTAAGTTCCAAATAAAATAAAAATAAAAATATTTAGCCATATTCACCCTAAAAGGGTCATCCACATTCATTTTAGGAACTCCGCCTTACAAACATTTTCAAATGACTAACATGGGCCTTTTTTACCTTATTATTTCTTTCAACTTCTTCCAACAAGACAGTAACCGGCCCTAAAATCTTTACAATCTTATACGGTCCATCATACTTATTCTCTAACTTAGAGCTCTGATACCCTACTTTGTCACTCAAAACAAATTGTCTGCATAGCACTTCATCACCAATTTTAAATACATTATCCACTCGCCCCTTATTATAAAACTTACTCATTTTCTTTCTAACCTTTTGCAGATTTTCGGCTGCTTCTTCCCACATTTTTTCCAACAAACGGGGGCTTCGGGTTTCCAAAAGGGCTGGACGCAAACCCCAACAATTTAGTAAAGGATGGGGTACATTTCTTCCCAAAAAAATTTCCGATGGTGTGAATTTAGTACCACTGTGTATGGTCATGTTAAAAGCTAAATTTAATACGTGGATAACACTGTCCCACTTCCGTTGGTTACGTTGATGAAAAATCGTGAGGGCCACTTTGACATTTTTATTCACCCTTTCAACCAAATTAGGGTTGGGATAATAGGGGCTGGTAGTAATATGTTTTATACCCCAATCTAAACACATCACTTCAAAACACTTACTCTTAAAATATGTAGCATTATCTGATACTACTTGCTCCGGGCTACCAAACAAACCCCACACTTTAGTTTCTAAAGCCTTAATAATATTCTCGCTTTTCATATTACGCAAAGGCAAAAAAAAACAAAATTTAGAAAAACCATCTACCGCTATAAGTAAGCAATTATTCCCCCCTAATGATCTAGGTAGGGGCCCAAAAATGTCCAAATAAACCCTTTCCCAAGGTCTAGTCAGAGCTTCAACAGAGTATTTACCTATCTTACTATGTCTAGATTGCTTAGCGCGCTGGCAATCTTCACAGCTTAAAACATGATCTTTTACGTCTTTTTTCAAACCTGGCCAAAAAAATTCTTTAGAGATTTTATCTATAGTTTTTTCGATTCCGCCATGCGCGCCTATATTAGAATCATGGTAATACCGCATTATCATTTTCCTTACCCCCTTAGGAACAAAAACTTTATGTTCTCCATCTTTCATCCAACACAAAAGCCCGTCTTTCATTCCTAAGTCTATAGTAGTATCCTGTCCCAAACGCGTTATTAAATCTTTAGTCTCAGGATCCTCTTTTTGTATTTCGCGCAAATCAATAAATCCTTGAGGGAATTCCCTCAGGATGTTACATTCTTCCTTGTCTTCAGTTCTCATTTCGTCTTTACACTGAAACTCATGTTCATCAAACATGCGCGATAAGGCATCGGCCACTACATTATCCTGTCCTTTCATATGTTTGAGGTCAAAACGAAAACGCGTCAACCGCATGATCCACCGCCCTATTTTCCCTAGTTGCCGCGGGTGGGAAAAAAGCCATGTCAAAGCCTGGTTGTCAGTCCATAATTCAAATTTCTCATGTTCAAGAAAACTCTCAAATCTCTCCAACGCAAATATGCACGCTAATGCTTCCTTCTCATATACACTGTATTTTAACTCGTGCTTATTTAGGGATTTACTAGCATACATAACCGGTTTTAAACCTCCCTCACGTTCTTGCAACAAAACCGCCCCCAGACCTACTCCCGAAGCGTCCACTTGCACAATAAATTTTTGCTCAAAATCCGGAAGTATTAAAATGGGGGGTTGAGCTATGGCTTTCTTTAAATTCCTAAAGGCCTGTTCTTCCTCTTCCCCCCATACAAACTTAACATCTTTCCTTTTCAAATTATTTAAAGGCGCGCATAGGTTAGCGTAATTCGGTATAAAACGGGAAAAATAACCAAGCATTCCTATAAAGCGCATCACTCCCTTAACATTACGGGGGGCCGGGAAATTAACTATGGGGTTTATCTTATCTTGGTCCATGACCAATTCACCTTCTCGGATTATGTATCCTAAAAATTTTATCTCGCTACGGGCCCAAACTATTTTTTCCGGATTTACGGTAAAGCCGGCTCCCTTTAGTTTCTCAAGTACTTTTCTTATATGTTCTATATGTTCTTCAAAACTATTTGAAAAAACACAAATATCATCCAAGAAACTTATTACAAATTTATACTGATATTCTTGTAATATGTGCCCTAAAATTCGTGACAAACATTGGGCCCCAAAATTCACCCCAAAAGGCACTCTAGTCCATTCAAAGTGCCCCCAAGGAGTGACAAACCCGGTAAATTTCTGACTACTTGCTTCTAATTCACATTGATGAAACGCCGAGTTCAAATCAAGCACCGTAAAAAACTTGGCTTTTCCCAAATATTGCAAAACAATTTCAACTTTAGGCATGGGAAACGGATCTAGTTTTACCCTGTCATTAAGGAGGCGATAGTCAAGGACCAAACGATATTTGCCCTTATTTTTCTTATCTACTAAAAAGGCAGGTGAGGCAAAATTGGATTTAGAAGGGACTATTACCTTATTATCAAGTAAATCATTAATAATTTCTCGAAAGGCTTTCATTTTAGGCGGGGCACATTGATACGGCACACATTTAATAGGGGTTTCATCTACCAGCACGATCTTGTATGGCATTAGCGTACATTTGCCAATTTTAGTAGTGATAACATCCTTATATTCCTCGTTTAATTGCTGTATCTGCAATTTTTCCTTCTCACCCAACCTTTGCTCTAACCCTTCGATACCACCACAAACCACCTTTCTTTTTTTTTTATTCTCCCACAATTTTATCTTAATTTTATCATTAAAATCGAACCTCATTACTTTCTCGCCGCACACTATTATAGCCTTACTATCATTTAAAAAATCCATTCCCAAAACTACTTCATGGATCAAATCGGGCATTACCCAGAATTCACGTGTCCAAGATAAATGTTCCAATTTAAAATGTAAAAATACTTTTACCTTTACCTGAACCTTTTGCCCGTCCGCCATGGCCACATTAATGCCTTGACTACTTACGATCTTAGTTTTCAAAAATTTATGATCGCGCACCAAATTACTCAAAAATTTCTGCTGGATGAAACTACAACTAGCCCCCGTATCAAGTAAAGCTTCTATCTCACGATCATACAACCAAACTTTGACACATAAACCTCTTTTTGCCTGAATGACCGCCAAACTATGCTTATTGTTAAATCGATATTTCTTAACTTCCTTACGGAAATTACATTTCCCGCTATTATGACCATCTTTATTACAAAAACCACAAACTAATTTTTTCTTGCGATTACATTTTTTTATCAAATGGTCCATGCTGCCACACCTAAAACATGTCTTGTGTCTTTCCTGCTCCGGTTTCTTCTTAAAGCAAAATTTTTCTAAATGACCATATTTGCCACAAAAACCACAAACAAATTTATTAACCTCCGAAACCGAGCAATCCTTAGCAAAATGCCCTACCTTATTACACTTAAAACAAGTCTTATCAATTTTTTCATTACCCGGCGTTTTAATACAAACCGGTTTAAAATTGATTTTGCCTTTACACTTATCGAATTCACATTTAGCGTAAAAAATATTATCAACCTGGATAGCCCAAGTGTTGAGTTCCTCCACACTATTAGGTCTGCCAATAAATGCGCATTCGTGTCTGATGGCAGGATTTAGATTTTCCAAAATAATAGCTACAAAACGGTGATCATCTAACTGCAGACCAAATACATTAACGTGATTTCTAATATCCTGTATAAATTCTAAGGTGCTTTCATTTTCCCGTTGAAAACGGAAAATCAATTCCTTAATTAGATCGTCCTTCACCCTCTTAGGGCACAAATATTCCCACAAATTCTCTTTCACTACCGACCATCCAACAGACTTATTTATACCTGACGTAATCACGTCTCTAGCGATCCCGCTACATTTAGTCGAAATACACCTTAACAATTCTTGCTCATTTTGTAAACAACAATTAGTTTTCAAACTATCTACCCCCAAGCAAAACTTTATTAAATCTCTTGGCCCACCGGAGCATAAAGATGGCAACCTATCCAGTTCCTTAAAAAGCAATTTACTTTGCATAGCAGTATTCAATGAATTTACTTGGCTGATCTCCGAATTCTCCACATTTTCCTCAACAGGTTTTTTCCTCCCTTCTTTAATGTGGGTACTTAATTTCCTGCGTAAGGTATCAATGTCATCCTCCAGACCACTCTCTACTCCCGCTGCTTGCAAATTAGCGTAAACCTGTTCTTTGGGAAGTTTATAAATCCAAGAAACTGCCATTATTAAAAAAATCAAAAAAGTCAGCAAAATCGCAAAAGTCCAAAGTCTCTGCCTAGCAGAGTTGCGCAGGTTGAAACCCTTCTTCCTCCTTAATTGGAAGAGGGGTTGCGTCCCCGACTCACTCTGGGCGCGAAGGGAAAAAATAAATATTAAAACCAGGCATAAAAAGCTAAACAATATAAATTCCCCACACCACTGCCCAGGGGTCAGGCCAAAAAAATTCAAAGGATATAATAGTAGAGTAATCATTAAACAAACAAGAGGCAAGACTTTGGACGTATGTTATTAAAAAAATAGAAATTTGCAAAAATAATTTTTACTATACATAACCATACAAGCTTAGTTACAAAAGCTGACGTTAATAATGGCAGCATCTTATCCCCATTTGCGATACTAACAATAACCTTTAAAAAATCGTAAAAATATAAATACTGATAACAACAAGTATAAAAATATATAAGGGCGTGAGGCGTGGCCACTATAAAATATCAAAATATACTGACTGCCCTAATACCAAAAATCAAACAAGACAATCAATATAATATATAAATATATAAAAAAATATTACAATAATAAAACTGAAGTACAAAAAATTTATTTAAATAAAGTTCTTAAACTCTCAATCAACGGTTTAGTCTTTCTTCAGATGTTCGTTGCTAAAGACTTGCCAAAAAAACAAAGTTAATATCCTAGGCGTGCGCTGGCTTCCTGACCTTCCTCACCAACTCCAGAGTCTAATGCCACGCCGGGCCATAGGTACGAATTCACAAAGGCGTGAACGATGATCAAAAAAAAAATTATCTTATTTTTAAGGGAAATGTAGCAAAAACTCTTCACGTAACATAACCATGTTACCACAGAAGTATTTATCATCAGCTTCAAACAAAGTCTTACTTCTTTATTAACTTGCCAATGATTTTATAAAAACGTAGAATGGCCGCACCAACCAACATCAGGCTGCGCATGTAGTCCAATACCGATCGCATACTTTTAATAATACTGCACAAGCTGATATATTAGCTAAATGCAACTTTAAGTATGCCAATTCCGAAGACAAAGTCTCAAAAACAAATTGCAAAATGTTCGTTTCTTCCAAACTTATACTTTTATTACAACTACAGGCAAACGGGCGACCTTATTAAAAAATCCCACACTGGAACAACGTGTGAAACAAATGGGCCTCTTCACCAAACAGGCTAATAAAAGTTCCGTCCAAATAAAATTTAGTATGGGAAAATACACAGTTCACTAGGTTTGCCAAAAACCAGTGCAGCACCACGAGGGTAAAAATCAAAATCGCGGCCTCTCTTTACCTTGATTTCTTCTGTACCACAGGGCAATCCATTTGCCCTGTCACCCATCGTGGAGCCTCCAACCCAATACTCTTCGTCGCCCGTTGCCGTCCGGCATACCAGTCCGCGCCGTCACATGGCTCTGTCCTCGACGGTCGCTCGGCACCAACTCCCCAGGCCCCAGCTGATTTTTTTCTTCCCGGCAAGCCGAATGTCTGACGTCATCAGCCAACCGCCGGGCGCTCGCCAAGTGGTAATTACGTGAAACACAATCGATGTTCTTAAACTCATAATCGATAGCTACCAAACGGCGTATAACTAATTAACAGAAACAAATATAACTAAAAAAATTTACAGATAAATTAACATTTATTAAAAAAGGCGTAAAAATACGTGAAATAAAAAACCATATAAAACTAGAGACCAGCAACAAAAATAAATTACAAGTAAAAATGTGGCCCTGCCGGCCACAGTTTAAACAGCGCGCCTGCGCCGGCCGCTGCTGATTGGACGGCCGCTCGGTCGAGCTGACGTCAGCTGACGGCAACCCACTGACTGGTCTCGGACCGCGTAGCGCCGATATCTGGCGCTCGTGTCTACCGACACCTTATGACGACCCACGCAAAAAATATCAAAACTGAAAACTTTAGGTTGAACTCGCCCAAGCAGAGTTTTAACTACAAAACGCATCATTCAAAATTCAGGCCCGAAAGAAGGCGGAGGCGAATTTTTTTTCCTAACCTAAATTAAAACTAAGTGTATTTGGGAGGGGTCTGGGTTAGGGATAGACTCTAAGTGCGTCTCAGGCCGAAGCCCATACGCTCTAATCATGCAGGGTTTAAGCCATGCGTGAGAGGGTAGCATGCATCGTGTGCTAGGAGGGGGATTGACCAGCCATGGCAGCGATTGCCGCCATGACTAACTCCCCTCACTGACTAT
The DNA here is from genome assembly GCF_032445375.1 of Bacillus rossius redtenbacheri. Taxonomy (NCBI): domain Eukaryota; kingdom Metazoa; phylum Arthropoda; class Insecta; order Phasmatodea; family Bacillidae; genus Bacillus; species Bacillus rossius. Next base: position 44,348,962 of record NC_086338.1, on the reverse strand, counting down.
TCTAGACTATAAACTAGATAAGTTGAGCCCAGGTAAAACCTGCATAGACACAGGGAAAACCCTGGGCTCTGACATGCGGGATGCAAAATTTCATGCATTAGTATCAAGCAGGATGCTTACGGGAAAACAGAAGGATGGATCTGGAAGAAAGAGTTGGACCGAGTAGAAAAAGAGTCTACCATCATGCGGGGGGGTTTGGGGCTTGGACATTGCTGTCCGCATTGATTTGGGTGGCACTGGTTGTTTCGGGGGCGACTTTAGTCGTTTCCCGCCGGGCTGCCAGCCAGCCCAAAAGGCGGAAGCCTCGTCGGCACCCGTACTTATACCTTACGTAGGCACCACAGCGCATGCGCCAAGCGTAAGAGAGGTGGAGCACAAAGTGACGTCACAGCACTGGGGGGTGAGGGAGGGGGGAAATAAGGGGAGGCGGCCGGTGCACGAGAACACATCTTCGCGGTGAGGACTTCCCCAAAACACTTAAAATTTAATATACGTGAAATATTTATTAATGAGTCAATTAATTTCGATAATTTGCAAATAAAAAATTATTTGTCATACATATATTCATATGAAATGATAAAAAATGTGTGTGTGTGTGTTTTTTTTAGTAAAGAACGTCTTGAAAAAACTAAATTGCGTGTAAATTGTCTCTGGTCATTCAATAATCTTCCTTGCTGTGGATACGATTCAATATACACCATATGGTCATTGCAACAACGTTAGCATGCTACAGTTCAAATGTGCCTTACCATCTGTTCGCGACCAATTTAATCCTGTCACTAGCGCTGGAAAATTGACACAACAGTGGTTTGGTGGATTCACATTTGCAAGTGGAGGCCAGCCAACTCGAATAATATTAATTTAAACAGATATACGCTGCCAAAACTTGGCAAACTGAGCAACTTCTCGGTTCTTTATCACTGAAAAAAAAATGCTAAAACCATCTGTTCCGTCAAAACAATTTACGCTATGGCTCCATGCACATTATCTTTGCGCCACGGACTCGGCAGCAATGCTAGGAGGAACAGGTTAGCAAAGACAAACACGTATACATTTTGCCCCAGAACTCAACTTGAAACCGACAAAAATTGATACGCAACTTAATTTTTGTCCTTAATAAAATTACTCAAGTATCGTAGTTTTTGATGTATGGACTATTTTTTTTCAAAAGTTTTAATACCCTTAACCTGTATCAAATTATTAGATACTGTGATAATTAATTTTTTATACGCATTCATGAATATAACTTCTATTGATAACAATTAAAAAAAATTAAACATGCTTTCTTTTGAGAAAAATATTCTTTGCATGATTTAAGAAGAAAAATTTTTAATCGGGTAACTTTGTTTATTCATACTGTAAAATAAAAATACTGTGATAACTACGCAAATTATTACTTTATATGAACCATCTTTTTTGAATAACTTTTTAAACTAGCAGTGTATATATTGTTGGTAATAGTAGGGTTATTCAGAATTGCATAGTAAAAATTTATCATCACACTATCTAATAATTTGTTGCTGGGTGGGGATTTAAAACTTTTGAACGAATGCGTATAAAAATAACACCGCGACACTTTTTTAATTTAGCTTTTTAATTCAGAACTGTAATTTATTGGACTATCACTTTTTCTCTACTTGTCGTTGAGTAATGGAGCATTCTGTGTGTATACATATGTATGTATAAATTTATATTTGTTGGTCAATAATAAATATCACATCAATTAATTAACATTTTCTACGCAAGCTCCTAATTGTTTACTGATTCTTTATGTCAAATTAATTTTAGTTGTGCTCTAATAAAGATAAAATACATATTAATAGCATTTAGCCTCATTTAGCTCATAAATTTATAATCAACATCAACCCCTAATTTTTGTAGATCCGTGCATATTTTAAGAATAGAGCATAAATTAAAGTTAAGGTGAACACAAAAAACTTTGAAACCCATATATATTATACGTTTTTAAGTTTTGAATTTTAGTAAACCAATCGTTTTCTCTGAGTGTAACTTTGAGAAACTCAGTTCACGAGATTGTGTGAAATAAAATACACCGTGCTAATTAAAAATTATGATGGGCACTTTTATAATCTTGAACTGGTTCTTTGTCTCATTTAGTAAATAATGTTTATTACAAGTTTTCAATATAGCTTAATAAGTTAGTAACTAATTAACATATAAAAATGTGGCTCGGTGTCATTTTGAATTACTGAGTTTGACTGAGCGCAATGTTACTGTAAGTTATCTTGACTGTCAGAATAAAATACAAATATATTTTATGGTTATATTCTCAATAACTTTCATTAAAACATTATTTTACTTTATATTACTGAATTATAAAGCTACTAATAACAAGGAAATGTTAATCTTGTTAAGTAGAAAAAAGTACAATTTTTTTTAGCCCAGAGAAAACTTTTGCATTTCCTGAATTATAGTAGAGAAAATATCAAAATAACTTTCGGGTTGCATAATTTTCAGAATAAATTACTCATTTTTTTCTTCGCTTCTTTTCAGTATTGGGGTGAATTGGCAGCATATCTTATGCGTTAGCTGTTTTTTTGTTGTTAACAGTTTACGCACGAATTCTTTCTTCTCTTATGCTGTACCAACTGCCATGCTTATCTTTAGACCCCAAGAGTTTATCTGAAGGTAGCAGCAATTACGCATCAAAAACATGGCCCTTGCTACGCGTGTTTCTGAATTTCTGTGGGCATGTAACACGCATTAATCCAGGTGCGCCAGCTCCATTATCGAGGGCAACCGGCTGAGATGAGAGTAATCTTCAGGGCGGCCAGTGGATGCTGCTGCTGCGAGAGCGAGTTGTGCGGGCCCCTGGCGAGTTAGAGTTATGTTTCCCGCCGCGCGGCGCTGTGCAGCGGGCTGGTATATTTATCGCCCGCCAGGCGGCGCTAACGCGGTAATGGATGACGTGTGTGGGCGGGGCCAGTCAGGCCGCGGCTAACCACATCACACCACCGGACCTCCTCTCTCTCTCTCTCTCTCTCTCTCTCTCTCTCTCTCGCACCTAACTTTATTCTCTTCTCTGCCGCGAACTCTTAACGCCAGTCGCCCCTGCATGCCAGCCAGCCTCCTGCACGAACGAAATTTCCTGTCATCGTTCCTAGGGGAGAATGTGTTTTTACTTCCTCTGGAAAAAATTAAAAAATACCGGGGAGAAAGTTATCCTTCAGGCTCTTTCCTAACAGTGATGTAAGAAATATAATTATACTCATCAGGAAGCTTATGACGATGTCGCGCATACCCTTTAGGGGTTTGTACTTTTTTTTTTTTTTTGCTAGTTACATAATTTGCATGTATTGAATTATTGTAGCAAACGAATTTTATGAAGAAAAAAATGAATAAGAGCAGTCCTATCTTAAAAGCTGCACCGAAGAAGAAAGCACTGTGGTCAGTAAAATACAAGTTTTTTTAACCTTTGCTTCGCACTGCAGCTGCGTCGCCGAGTCTTGAATTTCACGAAAGTTGCCCATCGATGCTCGCGAGCTCATATGGGTCTTTCTGACGTCGGAGCAGAACCGCACACCCTTAATGAGTAATGCTGCTTGATGATTGGGAATGTGGAAACCGTATAAACAAAACCCCATGAACATGTACTGGGTTTGGGGGAGCTGAATTGTTGCCCCTTGGAAGGGCAGCCCTTCAGGATTTTTCTGAAAATAGTGTGTTTGAAAGGTTGTCTAAATTGTTGCCCCTTGGATGGGCAGCTCTTCAGGATTTTTCTGATAGTGGTTAGTTTAGTTTAGGTTAGGTTAGGTTAGGTCACTTTACAAGCTAACCACTGTCAGAAAAATCCTGAAGGGCTGCCCATCCAAGGGGTAACAATTCAGACAACCTTTGAAAAACACTACTGTCAGAAAAATCCTGAAGGGGTGCCCTTACAAGGGGAGCATTTCAGTCGCTCCCTCGTTTAAGTGTATTTTATTAATTGAACAATACCTCACAAATTTGAATTTTTTTTTAAACGAAAAAAATATATATATTTCAAGAAAGCGTACGCGGGGGAGAGGGGTGAGGGTTAAATTACCTCTTCCCCTGAATTCTAAAATATATATATATCATTCTCACCAATAAATGTACAGAACTCAAAAGCAAACAGCAGACCGATATGTTCTAATTCCTCTCCCCCCCTCCCCCGGGTCGTTAATTAATTAAATACTGCTGGCCCCTGGCCAGCTGGCCGAAATAAATTGTCGCTTTCCGGAAAAAAAAATCACACAAGTCACGCAATTTAATTCTATAAATGCTATTTATTTAAAAATGTTTTTTTTTTTTTTTGCAGTTAAACGGTGCACTTCGAGACTTAAAAGACCATAAATCATATACGGAAAAATAACACGCGAGCAGCAAGAAAAGTAAACGTGGACTCCCGAAGCAAAGAGATGTTGGCGACTCAGTGGTTTCATTCAGCAAACATGGTTGCGGGTGATGTTTTTTTAAAAAAAATATAAATAATTAAATTTCAACAAAACTAAATATCTTTACCTCGGAGGCATAAGACACTACGTACACTTTTGGGGTGAATACACTGTTAACCATAAACGTTTACATTTTTTTTTATTTTGGCATACAACACTGATTCTACGTTATGTCGATATTCGTTTATTTCGGGTAGAAAGTATTTGAGGAAATAAGTGAGGTACTGTTAAACATTATTGAAACTACTCTCATGAGACGTGTGGCTTATGTTACAGTGTATTACGCCTCCGATATAGAGATATATAATCGTTGAACTAATAGAACGAAAATATCTAAATGTTTTATAACGGGAGTGAAAACAAATTTTATGGTGCATTTACTTCCTGTCCACACAGGTGTGAGAATTGTGCGTTATGCAGAAAACGATCTGTAGTTGCGTCGTTTCTTACACACGCCTGTTACTGTTCCTCTGCGAATCAAGGAAGTTTGCAGAACCACGATCCAACTGCGGGAATGTGCGCTACTATTACTTTCAACTTTGGAGAGAGAGGGAGAGTTACCCCGCTATAACTCTGGCCACATTAGCGATGCTGCAATTAGCAAAGTAACTACACGCGCTAAAACAAATTCATTTATTACTACGGTACAGCAAATTAACGCGCGAAACAGCACGTGGAAAATTTCTCTCTGAAACATGAACCGCCTCGCTTGAGATTAACGACAATTTTAATCTAGGACCTAAAAAAAAAAGAATACCACAAATTACTGTTTCATTATAGAAGAAATTGTGTCGCCAGTAGTAAGAGCGTTTCAAACATTTTCATTTTTGTTGACCTATAGTGGCATATTAGCAACACAGCAATTTCATTCAACGAGTCTGTTCGCAGACGATGACTATTCATTATTTTAATATAAATAATTGTATTCAAAACTTAGTATTTAAATAACAAACTATCTAAAAGGGAATATATAATTAAAATAACTCTTACATTGTATATATTTTAAAATAAAATTATTCATTTCAAAACATAACAAGAATATATTATCATTAGTAATGAGTCAGTTCCTCACGAAATTAATCTAATTAATTTAATATTATCTCCCCCAGTAAGAACAAATTTATTTCAAACTATGTGATGGTAATTTAAATTAATGTTAGTTCAGTTAAATACAATTAAATAAAAATTTATAAACCATTTCATATGTAAATTTGTAATATTTGAATACAGTTTTCATCACAAGTTGTTATTCGCACACATGTGGCATATAGTTTTAAACAACTAGAGGAATACCGAATTATTTAGAGCGTTTATTTATGGTTTAATAAACTCTAAACGATTTCCCTAACATTCAGTTACCATTAAATTGTCAAAAAATATTTCGCTGAAATGTCTGTATTTGTAATCAGTAATAATTATTTTTTATAACCTTGTACATATAATAATATAAGCTGAGGTTTTTTTACTTAAAATTTGTTTTTTATTCCATACATATCCTTAAGAACTGTAACAAATGTTGAAAATATTAAGTTTACTATAAATCAATTATTAAATTTTTTTTTAGATATCATCGTTTATTCGAAACATTAAGTAAAATGGCTAAAATAAAAAAAATGTTTGTTTCAAGGTTAAAAAAAATATTGTTTTGTCATCCCCATACATAAGAACTGTAGTTAATTTTTTTTAAATTTCTACACATTAAGTAATTGAGGGAATAGTTAGGACGTTAGCTTTTATAAACAAAAATTTACATGAAATAGATTTTAGTTTATGAACATAAATATTTGATGTCAAATTTCATCCCAGATTTCGTGAATTAAAAAAAGTAAGATTTAATTGTATTAAAAAAATGATTTAATGAATTAATTCTTCTATTGTATGTGAATCAACCGGTGGAAACAAAAAAAAAACATTTATATACTGGCTGAGTGTGTGATATTTTTGAAACAATACAATTGTGTCGCCGCGTCACGAGACCGTCGGGCGTATGTAATGGTATTCCTCTCAGCCGCGCGTGAAACACGGGCCGAGCGCGCATCTGTGAGAAGCGGGCGGGTGTCGGCGGAGCAGAGCGGATTACCGCGCACAAAGCGACCAGCCCATTGGCCCGTGCGGGCTGCGAGTGTGGATTTACACCTCCCCTCTCCCAACCCCCTCCACACCGCTCCTGACGCGTTGGGCGAAGCGCGTGTCCAGGATTGGGTCTCTCCGCTGGCCGGTCGTGATTGCTTGCAGCCACTAACTTTCCCCTCGTTCCAGCGATTAGTGCGACCATCGCTGGTGTTTCAGGTGCGGTGTAGCCTCCAAGACATTTAAGCGCCATAAAAAATTACTCCGAAAACACGCGAGTAGGTATATTTGGTAGGTTCTGGCACAGGGGTTGGGGGGTCGGTATCCGCGATCCGGCGCGGCGGCCATCATGGATTACGTCATTTCCGGCTGCAATCTTGAATGACCTTGACTTTTTACCTCAACATTAACCTTCAAATTTACCTAAATTTACCCAAAAAAAAAAAACCAGCCAAAATCCGTCATATTGGTTCCGCTATCTTTAAATTGAGTGCCCCACTCACTCATGATAAAATTTTCGTCACGACCGCCATATCGGTTTTTTTTTCCTGTTCCGCTGGAGGCCGCCATCTTGGATACCGTCGACTTTGTTTCTGATGTTTGTTCCTAGAGAGCACCAGCATTGCTCTTGATTTTATTTATGTTCCACTGGAGGCCGACATCTTGGATACCGTCGACTTTGTCTCTGTTGTTTGTTCCTAGAGACTCGCCCCACCCCCTGTGCCAGAACCTACCAAATATACCTACCTACTCACTCGTTCAAGCCAATATCACTATTGTAAAAAAAATAGTTTAAAAATAAATACAGAAACAAGAACTACTCACCCGCCCTCTTAGTATTATTTAAATGCTTTTTCAAAAACAAGACACCATCACTTGGACATTTTTTTTTTGTAGTTCTTAAATCACGTGAGTTTTTTCTGAAGCTTTGCACTGAAAGGTCCACCCAGAACTAAGTCATGTCAAGAACACAGGAGAAACAACATTATTCTCGAATATTCCCCTCTGGCACAATTTTAAAAAAAATTATGGTACAAAAAGACATATCAAGTTAAGAGACTGGAGAAGTTGAGAGCCCGTAGGAACGTTTGTTGCGCTAACATCTAGCGGTGGATTTAATTTATTTTCATTCAAAACTTGACTTGAACTGAGAAAAATAGAGTCCCGATAATTCACACCCTGCCCGGACCACCGAAAGTACGGAATAAACGGAATTAGTCTTAAAATGCACGTGATACAAATTTTATATGGGTAAAACTGTAAAAAAATAATTTTTTTCTTCATAGTTAAAACTTTTCCGATAGCTTACTCTTAGTTTTAATACTACTGTATAATTGATGTAATTTTTAAATCTACGATTAACGAAACATAACATATTTTTCAGAAAAAAATTATTGATTAAAAACAATCTTTCCCGTTTTAAAATCCCTTCTGAATTAAGCCGGATGTCAGTATTAACGGAACTCTACTGAGAAGATGCAGTCCTCAGCGTGGAAGACCAGGAATTCTTGACGTCAACACTAAAACCTGGTTGTTTTTACCACACACTCTTAAGTACGTAAAATGTACGCAGAGTTATTAGCATTGTACGTGAGCTGGCGTGCGATGGGGGAATTCCGTCTGAAAGTAAACTTTTTTACCTGTATAAACTTTTAATACAATATTACGCACAATTATGAAGCTTAACACACCTATTGACATGTATATTACTCATTTAAAAAAAATTGGTTGTCTGTAAAGTCGGTTTACGGACGATAGTTTAACGTGACGTCATAACAAAACATTGATGAAATGATTGCATACTTTATGAATAAAATTGAATCATTTTTATTTTCATAATAAAAGAATAAATACTTGAAATTATACTAGTAATCAGATTTTTAAATGCAAGAATAATTAACCCTTATTGCCAAAATTGTTGTTGTAATAAGCAATGAAAACCACATTAACTTTTCACTTCACTTTATAAACAGTCGAGAGGAAGAGAGATAGATGCGGCGCAAGCGTACAATGAGCGTAACGGGACACAGCTTAACGGAACAATGTGCATAACGGGACACAGCGTAGCGGAACAATGTGCGTAACGGGACACTTTTTCGTGCGTGCAGCCGGCGTTCATCGATTTATTAGACGTTGTCACGTCAAAATATAAACCACTGTAGTCTTTAAGAAACAGCTTTCAAGGAGCGCATTAAAAAAAAAAATGTTAGTGGTATCAAGTTTTCTCCTGAGTTCTGGGTTTGGCAGACCGTTAACTTCAAGAAGTTTTGATTACTTACGTTCCCGCCGTTGGCGTTCGCAGCAAAACTCCACGAGTAGCAGTCCAATACTTTGAAGACGTTTTCCTTGGTCGGAAATAATTAATTTCGTGCGCTGTCGTGGATTAATTATTATTTGTTCACCTGTTACAGCGGCTCGATTAAACGTGACAAACGGTGTTCATGTTTGCTCTGAAGAAGCAAAGGAAACTACTCCGCTCTCGCCTCATCAAAGTTTGGTTTGTTCAACTACCTCGTGCCAGCTAGAGACTACGTTGTTTTTTCTCCTTCGAGTTTACAATCAAAACCCTCCTCGCGTGTATTTGAGCCACCTAATACAAGTTTAGCGCTTTCTAGCAAATTTTAATACAACTATTTTTTTATTATTGTTATTTTCACTGTATGTTTCGATAGATTTTTCACCAAATTTCTTTTTAATTTTTAAGTAATTTTTATAAATTTTTATTGTTATCTACATTTCTGCCATACAAACATGTATAAAAGATAATAATGAGTAGTTTGTTCTTTACGAAGCCTTTGGTCCACCATTTTGTTTTTGTGCCAAATTTATTTACAGAAAATTTTAATAAAGATGTAATTTTTTTTTACTTAAAAAATATTATTTTATTCAAATAAGATATATTCGGATCAAAATATCAGCAGCTAATTATCGATATTTCGAATCTGAAGAATCGTAATTTCCGATTTATGGACACTTCGTTTGCCATCCATGTCTCTATTATAACCTTTTTAAGTTAGTGGGCCCTAGCGCCGCTTATGGACTCGTTGTGTAAGACATTTTCTGCAGGGCGATTGCCGGTGTCTTCAACTGCGCTCTGATGGCGTCTCCTCGGCTGTCTCGTCGTCGACGACGACATGGTAACCTGAGTAACAGGCGAGTTGCCTAAAGGCGGTTTGCCTTAACATGAATTCGTTACGGCGATTTGCCTGAAGTCATTTCGCCTAAAGGCGTTTTGCCTAACGTCGAATTGCCTAAAGGCTATTTGCCTAAAGGCGATCTGCCTAAAGGCGATTTTCCTAACTGCGTTTTCCCTAACGGAGTTCTGCCTAACGGCAAATTGCCTAACTGCGAATTGCCTAACGGTGTTTTGTCTAATGGCGAATTGCCTAACGGCGTTTTGCCAAACGCCGAATTGCCTAATGGCGTTTTGCCTAATAGAGGAAAAAGCGTTTTTCCTAACGGTGAATTGCCTAATGACGATTAGCCTAGCGGCGTTTTGCCTAACGCCGAATTGCTTAATGGCGTTTTGCCTAACGGCGTTTTGCTAAACGGCGTTTTGCCTAAAATTAGGCAAAACGGCACATGCCCGGTAACCTCAGTAACAAACTCCACACGTGTCGGAGGGGCGTTGTCTGCTTTTGGGTCACGTGACTGCACCCTCAGGTGGCCATAAACCGCTCGGGTTTCGCTGAAGAGGCGGTATTTCAAACGAGCCTGAGGGGGAGGAGGGGGTGGAAATCGATTCCCAGGGCGAACATGATTCATCGTGAACCTCCATCTGCATGGCATCCGTCATAAATCTCCATCCATGGGAAAGGACATCGGCGGTCGTATTTTGCCTCGTCGCCGCATTGTACTTTTCAGCGGACGTGAAAGAACCTCAGAATATTTTGTGCTCGGTCCGTTGTCTGCTGGAGTGATGGGGAAGGGGGGAATGTGGTGAGGCGGTACGCGTATTCCAGCGAGTCACTCGCTCGATGTGTCTAGATATGCTCGTCCTAGACATCCTAGTTGCAGGGACGTAACCAGAAAGATGTTGAGGAGGGGGGGGGGGTAGACAGGGCTTGTGCCCCAGGCGCTGCAATTGGGATGGTTGCGGGGGGGGGGGGGGGTTCCTCCCAAACGAACCCGGTAGTTCTCCCCACATAGGTCGTAACATTTTGGTGTCAGAAGGTGGGATAGCCCTAATTAAATAATTTACGAAAAGTTAATTAGAGATTAAGTAAATATTTGGAAATTTAGAAAATTTCGGTATTAATGTTTAGTGTTGGGAACTGTAGTTAGTTTGTAAGCTCATAGATCAAATTGCACTGGAGATCGTAGGACAGTAGTGATTGTGACATACTGGTAGTGTAAACTGGCTGAGAAGTTTATAATATGGATATTTACTTCAATAGCGTAGTGTTAGAACAAAAAAATTGTCGGAGGTTAGATTTACTGAATTATTTGTATTGAAAGATACATGTATATCGTCAAATATTAGAAAAACATTTTTTAGCATACAATCCGTATTGCGATGTATGAAAATATTCAATCACTGCAAATAAATATGTATATACATATAGATATATATTTGGAATAGTGGGATTACCATGTGATTGCAACATTAGGTTGGTTTGAATAAGAATAAAGGGCGCTAAGATGAGTTCTTGCCCCGGGTTGAAACTAGTCTAGTTACATCTCTGTGCTAGTGAGGCGGGATGATAAGTGTTTCTAGCGCGGTACCGCCTCTGGACTTGCACGCGGTCTTCTCGTCGTGCATAGAGCAGCTATAATATTAGAGAAGCCTAAGATGTACATCAAGTTCTGTCCCTGCCCGAACACGCCCGAATATTCACCTTCGGCCAACCTCGGGAATTTGTTTTATTTTTGCGCAGGAAAAAATGAATTCAAATATTAAAAGTGATCGGTTAAGTTAGCTACATTAAAACGGTTTAAAACACCATGGACGGTTAGTTAGGTTAGTATAGCTACATTAAAATAAACAGAGAAAGATAAATATATATCTATATATATATAAATGTTATGTTGGTTAGTGTACGCTTCAAAAACTCAAAAAGTTCTGCACCGATCGAGCTGAAATTTTACCATTATATACAACCCGCATCAAGGATTGTTTTTATCTACTTTTCACGTCAGCAACATACCCGCGACCGCGAAAAAGTAACTGCGTCATTTAATTAATGTGTTTTCTCACCAATAAAAACAAAAAACACGTATTTTCTGTAATGGAAACGTTTCTCCATGCCAAAGGATTTCTCTTAGCAATGGAAAAAACTACGTCAAGTGAAGCGAGCGGGAAATGGCTATATACAATGAGAATGCTTTTATTGTGAGGTGCAATAATTAAAAAATGACTAAGCGTACCGGTATGGGACTAATTATACAATATGAATGCTGTACTTTAGTGTGATTTTCAAAGAAAATACAATTGGTAGACTTTATACAGTGCATCCCAATCAAGATGAATGTTTTTTCCTTCGCATGCTATTGGTAAATGTGTCTGGCCCTAGATATTTTCAGCAATTAAAAATAGTTGACGGCGTCACACATGCCACTTTCCGCGCTGCGTGTCAGCTCTGAATTTATTATAAAATGACCAACAGTGGAATATATGCATTAATGAGGCGTGCAACACGCACATCCAAACCAAATTCGCGCATTATTCGCAATTATATTGACCGCTTGCTTTCCTTCATCTCCCACAGACTTATGGGAAAATATCGATCTCATATGGCTGAGGATATTTTGCATAGAGTACGCCTTAAAAATGCCAATATGACCTTAGAATTAACAGAAGGCATTTACAACGAAGCATTGATAAATATTGAAGACAAGTGCTTAGCTATTGCAAATAAAGTTCTTAGTCAATTAGGAATGCCAGCACCAACCCGAACTGCGACTGCTGCATTTGATGTAGATTTACGCCGCGCCGTGAACAGAGTTATAACATTGATGATCTTCAGACATATGTCCAATCGAACATTCCCAAATTAACGCGTGAACAGAAAGGCTATTATGATCGCATAATGCAAATGATAAATGACGGAATTGGGGGGATCTTCTTCTTGGATGCGCCAGGAGGAACTGGGAAAACATTCCTAATTAGATTGATTCTAGCAACGGTTCGATCAAAAAATGACATAGCCTTAGCTCTTGCTTCGTCTGGAATAGCTGCGACATTGTTACCAGGTGGAAGAACTGCGCATTCAGCTCTAAAGTTGCCATTAAACGTGCAATATTTCCAAAGCATCCGGTATGGGAAAAGTATTACAAAACTGTAAACTAATTGTTTGGGATGAATGCATGATGGCACATAAAAAATCGCTTGAAGCTCTTGATCGATCGTTACGAGATTTGCGTGGAAACGTTCAACCATTCGGGAATGCATTGATATTGCTCGCAGGAGATTTTAGGCAAACATTGCCTGTAATTTCTCGATCGATACCAGCAGACGAAATAAATGCTTGCCTGAAATATTCAACACTATGGCGGCACGTACGTACATTGCAGTTGACTACGAATATGCGTGTCCAGTTGTAGTATGATCCATCAGCTGAGGTATTCTCACGACAGTTACTGGAAATTGGAAACGGACAGCTGCCAGTCGATGAGACGTCTAGACGAATATAATTACCCGATCATTTTTGTAATTTAGTAACATCGAAAGAAGAACTGATCGAAAAGTATTTCCTGACATACAAAAAATCATAGAAATCACGATTGGCTCAGTGAAAGAGCTATCCTTGCCGCAAAGAATAAAGATGTCTATCAAGTTAATAATGTTATTCAATCCAGTATTCAAAGTGATGAAATTACATATAAGTCGATAGACACCGTTGTGGAAGCATTGTGGAAGCAGATGAAGTAGTTAATTATCCAACGGAATTTTTAAACTCACTTGATCTGCCAGGGATACCACCACACATACTTAAATTGAAAATAGGTGTGCCAATTATCCTCTTGCGGAATATTAATCAGCCAAAACTCTGCAACGGCACGCGACTTTCAGTTAAGAAATTAATGAATAACGTAGTGGAAGCAACGATTTTAACGGGGCCTTTAAAAGGTGAAGATGTCCTCATTCCTCGAATACCCATGATCCCGCCCGAATATTCCATTTCAATTTAAAAGATTGAAATTCCCAATTCGATTGGCATTTGCAATCACAATCAACAAAGATTTAGATGCGGATTGCTTTTCACATGGACAAACTGTATGTTGCGTGTTCCCGAGTCGGAAAACCAGATAGTCTTTACATCTACGCATACAGTGGAAAAACAAAAAAATATTGTATATCCACAAGTATTGCAAAATTAAACTTATATGAAATGTATTCTTTGTTTTGTTTCTCATTTCTCAACTATTCAATCACAATGTGCCACAGCGAAGCGTGGCAGGGTACAGTTAGTATATATATATATATATATATATATATATATATATATATATATATATATATATATATATATATATATATATATATATATATATATATATATATATATATATACCCGAGGTTGGCCAAAGGTGAATATTCGGGCGTGTTCAGGCAGGGACAGAACTTGATGTGCATCTTAGGCTTCCCATAATATAAGAGCGGTAACCACAGACAATATATTACCAAGAAATAGAGGTGAAATGTTTTATGCAAGTCCTGTACCGTGTATTTATTCTGAAAATACGCGTTTTTAACCATTTCTAATCTTACAAATAAACACAATAAAAAAGGAAACAAGGAAACAAGATTACTCATCTGCCCCCAACAGCAGTCTTGAATGCTTTTCGTAAACAGGTACCACTCGGATATCCTGAGCAGTTGTGCACAAGGTATAAGTGCCCCTCAGAGGTTGCTGTCGTAACTTAGAAACACACAACTTAGAAAACACCATCGTGTTTGTTTCTAAGTTAAAATTTTCTAAGTTATGCCTGTACTAATTTGTGCGTTTATAAGTTGTAACGAGTCCCACTGTAACGAGTAATTTGTTGAGAGTTGTTTATCTACATAACTATTTGAAAATTTTAAACTCAGTCGGTAAAATATTCCTATAGATATAATTATATCTGCCATCGGCTAGTTAAAGAGCAGGGTATTCGTGGGCAAATTTTAGAAGCTAGGTTCTTTACTTTAACAAATACTTAAATTATTAAAGTTCGAGAATTTAGGCTTATTTATAATTTGAACTCAATATTAACAAGACTCTAGACTATTGATTCTATCATTCATGAACACCAAAGTTTGCTCTGTTTCTCTTTGAGTTTTATCTAGAGCTTCGCGTATTTGTCCTGTTTCGTTCGAGAACTTTTGCAACGCTTTCTGTACTATCTCAGTGAATTTTTCGAATTTCTCGCTTTCCCTACGCTCACGTTCCTCACGCTCGCGTTTTTCCTCTAAAAAAAATTCAGTATTGATCCTATATCATGTTCTCGTGCCGCAGTATTTTCATGTTCAACTAAATTTGACTCAGTTCTTGTCTTCTCCTGAGGAGCTAATCCTAGGTCATCTTCCCTCTCTGTATTACCTTCCTCTGGCGCTGTTCTAGAACTAGGCCTACTCTTATTTCCCCTAATGTAGTACGATACTCTGTTGTCGTCCTCCATAGCGATAAATAAACTATCCTAAACTTTACCACTGAATTAGAGTGATTTAGTACTAATTCCTAGCTTAGCTATGCTTCGGGCCCCACGTTGTGTTGACACTGTAACGAGTCCCACTGTAACGAGTAATTTGTTGAGAGTTGTTTATCTACATAACTATTTGAAAATTTTAAACTCAGTCGGTAAAATATTCCTATAGATATAATTATATCTGCCATCGGCTAGTTAAAGAGCAGGGTATTCGTGGGCAAATTTTAGAAGCTAGGTTCTTTAATTTAACAAATTATTAAATTATTAAAGTTCGAGAAGTTAGGCTTATTTATAATTTCAACTCAATATTAACAAGACTCTAGACTTAAAATTAATTACTTACTCAGTTCATATTTTTTTCAATATTCTTTCAGGATTACAAAAAAAAAAATAATCTCTTGTTCAAGGATGTCCAACGTTCGCAACAATCGTTGACGTTATAGTCTCTGTATCGGTCGTAGTTTCCTCTTGATATTCCCGGGGATAGAACCTCGAACCATTTCCGTCTTCTGGTAGTTACATGTTGCACTTACCGCATATCCATACCGAAGTCTGTATATTCGTTTCGGACAATCCAATCGCCGACGTCACCGAAAGTCAACGAAATTCGCGTCGTCTATCACAGTTTGATGATCTTTAACACGGATGATGCTCGAATCCTGCTTCTATAAGTTGGTGGTCGTAGTTTTCGAAGGACTGGTGCTGGTTTCGGAGACTCTTCCTTTGATTCATAGAATGGTAAAGGTGCGGCTCTTGAAGTGATTACACGCACACCATCAGTTCTCAAAGATTCTCATGTTAAGGTAGATCGAATTTTAATAGTGCGTCTCTTGGTATGTATAATCGCACGATTAATTCACTTGAAAAGTCGGTAGTTTCTTCTTTAACGCGACAAATCAATCGTACCGACATGGATGAATCCATCCACGACAATAGTATATAGTAATCTTGAGAGTTCACTCAAAATACTGAAGTAATTTTATAGTATATTTCTATAATTCTACTAAATAATTTTATGATGTAACTTCAGTAACTTACGAATATTTAATATTGCTGACCTCAGACTTGACATTTATTCATGAAATCCATTTCACAAGCTAATGGCTCTGCCAAACATTCTTATTAGTTCTCCATTCTTTTTTACAAAGATTAAAAAAAAATATCGTACTAGACAACAGCATTTATAATAAATTTTAAAAAACCATAGAGATCGATGATACTACACAAATTATAACTAACACATCAATGATATTAAACAATATTAAAATAAACATGACATACATATATTTAATTTAAGTTGACCTTTATTAAGTTATGACAGCTCTTATTTGTGTGTTTTTAAGTTATTTGTTTTGGCGTTATGTGTTTCTAAGTTGTGATCGTTCTAAATTATTACACTTCTAAATTATGTCAATTTTTTTTTTTTTTTAAATATTCGAAGTTCCGACTGTTCCCAGTTGTGTGTTTCTAAGTTATATATGGATCCCGTACCTCAGAGAGGATGTATGGCGCAACGGAGGAGGGATGCGACTCGTCAATCTAACTCCCACTACATCAAAACCCCCCCTTTCCCTTCTCCCATGCCTAGGGGAAACACCCCCAGAGCAAGTTTGTGTCGGTTGGCCTGACAACGCTCCTGTGATTTCCCTAGGTCCCCTCCCCCATCCTTCCCCACTCCCCCGGTCCGGGGCTTTTCCTTTACCACCCCTTCCGGGGCACGCCGACAATTGCCCCGTCAGCAATTTGTGCAAGGGCCCCCCCCCCCACCCGGAAGCCGCCGGCCCCACGAACTACGGCCGCTGCCATCAATTCTGCGGTGTCGCGCGGCCTCCCCTGCCACACCAGGTCTGGCGCTCCGTCCTCCGGCTGAGACCTGCCAGGGGCGGACAGGCTCGCGGTCCTCCGGCTGAGACCTGCCAGGGGCCGGCCAGGCTCGCGGTCCTCCGGCTGAGACCTGCCAGGGGCCGGCCAGGCTCGCGGTCCTCCGGCTGAGACCTGCCAGGGGCGGCCAGGCTCGCGGTCCTCCGGCTGAGACCTGCCAGGGGCCGGCCAGGCTCGCGGTCCTCCGGCTGAGACCTGCCAGGGGCCGGCCAGGCTCGCGGTCCTCCGGCTGAGACCTGCCAGGGGCCGGCCATGCTCGCGGTCCTCCGGCTGAGACCTGCCAGGGGCCGGCCATGCTCGCGGTCCTCCGGCTGAGACCTGCCAGGGGCCGGCCAGGCTCGCGGTCCTCCGGCTGAGACCTGCCAGGGGCCGGCCAGGCTCGCGGTCCTCCGGCTGAGACCTGCCAGGGGCCGGCCAGGCTCGCGGTCCTCCGGCTGAGACCTGCCAGGGGCCGGCCAGACTCGCGGTCCTCCGGCTGAGACCTGCCAGGGGCCGGCCAGACTCGCGGTCCTCCGGCTGAGACCTGCCAGGGGCCGGCCAGGCTCGCGGTCCTCCGGCTGAGACCTGCCAGGGGCCGGCCAGGCTCGCGGTCCTCCGGCTGAGACCTGCCAGGGGCCGGCCAGGCTCGCGGTCCTCCGGCTGAGACCTGCCAGGGGCCGGCCAGACTCGCGGTCCTCCGGCTGAGACCTGCCAGGGGCCGGCCAGGCTCGCGGTCCTCCGGCTGAGACCTGCCAGGGGCCGGCCAGGCTCGCGGTCCTCCGGCTGAGACCTGCCAGGGGCCGGCCAGGCTCGCGGTCCTCCGGCTGAGACCTGCCAGGGGCCGGCCAGGCTCGCGGTCCTCCGGCTGAGACCTGCCAGGGGCCGGCCAGACTCGCGGTCCTCCGGCTGAGACCTGCCAGGGGCCGGCCAGGCTCGCGGTCCTCCGGCTGAGACCTGCCAGGGGCCGGCCAGGCTCGCGGTCCTCCGGCTGAGACCTGCCAGGGGCCGGCCAGGCTCGCGGTCCTCCGGCTGAGACCTGCCAGGGGCCGGCCAGGCTCGCGGTCCTCCGGCTGAGACCTGCCAGGGGCCGGCCAGGCTCGCGGTCCTCCGGCTGAGACCTGCCAGGGGCCGGCCAGACTCGCGGTCCTCCGGCTGAGACCTGCCAGGGGCCGGCCAGGCTCGCGGTCCTCCGGCTGAGACCTGCCAGGGGCCGGCCAGGCTCGCGGTCCTCCGGCTGAGACCTGCCAGGGGCCGGCCAGGCTCGCGGTCCTCCGGCTGAGACCTGCCAGGGGCCGGCCAGGCTCGCGGTCCTCCGGCTGAGACCTGCCAGGGGCCGGCCAGGCTCGCGGTCCTCCGGCTGAGACCTGCCAGGGGCCGGCCAGGCTCGCGGTCCTCCGGCTGAGACCTGCCAGGGGCCGGCCAGGCTCGCGGTCCTCCGGCTGAGACCTGCCAGGGGCCGGCCAGGCTCGCGGTCCTCCGGCTGAGACCTGCCAGGGGCCGGCCAGGCTCGCGGTCCTCCGGCTGAGACCTGCCAGGGGCCGGCCAGGCTCGCGGTCCTCCGGCTGAGACCTGCCAGGGGCCGGCCAGGCTCGCGGTCCTCCGGCTGAGACCTGCCAGGGGCCGGCCAGGCTCGCGGTCCTCCGGCTGAGACCTGCCAGGGGCCGGCCAGGCTCGCGGTCCTCCGGCTGAGACCTGCCAGGGGCCGGCCAGGCTCGCGGTCTTCCGGCTGAGACCTGCCAGGGGCCGGCCAGGCTCGCGGTCCTCCGGCTGAGACCTGCCAGGGGCCGGCCAGGCTCGCGGTCCTCCGGCTGAGACCTGCCAGGGGCCGGCCAGGCTCGCGGTCCTCCGGCTGAGACCTGCCAGGGGCCGGCCAGGCTCGCGGTCCTCCGGCTGAGACCTGCCAGGGGCCCGCAAGGCTCGCGGTCCTCCGGCTGAGACCTGCCAGGGGCCGGCCAGACTCGCGGTCCTCCGGCTGAGACCTGCCAGGGGCCGGCCAGACTCGCGGTCCTCCGGCTGAGACCTGCCAGGGGCCGGCCAGGCTCGCGGTCCTCCGGCTGAGACCTGCCAGGGGCCGGCCAGACTCGCGGTCCTCCGGCTGAGACCTGCCAGGGGCCGGCCAGACTCGCGGTCCTCCGGCTGAGACCTGCCAGGGGCCGGCCAGGCTCGCGGTCCTCCGGCTGAGACCTGCCAGGGGCCGGCCAGGCTCGCGGTCCTCCGGCTGAGACCTGCCAGGGGCCGGCCAGACTCAAGGTCCTCCCAATTCGTAAACCGCAAGTCTAAACTCCCAACTCATTATTTCATTCTTATATTTCTTTGGAGACATGGTCAGGCACTCGTAAATAAAACGGTCTTCTTTTCAAAGCACGATTTCGTGAGTTTTAAATGTTAGAATACCCGGAAAAATATTTCATAGTTAGCCCTCTTATACGTGCACGATTGGCTGCTGTATTGACTTATCTAACCTTAGGATACATTTGCGACTTGTCACAGTAGGGCTATCAGCTTTTTTTTTCTCTTTTAAAAAATTTACGAATCGACTGCCTGGGATGGGAATGTTTAGTCTGGGGTTTGTTTCCTGATCGCGGTGTTTCTGTACAGACGTGGAGCGACGCAGAAAGCGCAGGCGGTGGGTGACCCGTGCGAGGTGTCCCGGAACGAGCAGACAAAAAAAAAAAAGAAAGCGGGAATACTTGAGTCTGGAAGCCTTCTTTTCACAGACGAGAAAGCCAAACGCCCGATCGTGCATCTCAGGTTTTTTTTTGTTCATTGTAAAAGGTTAGGTTAGCTACATTATAAATATTTTAAAACATTGTGGACGGTTGATTTGGGTAGAATAGCTTCATTAAAGATACTGTGAAATCATGTAGCCCTGGATAGCTACATATTAAAAAGTTATTTGCTAAGCAACCATAAAATGATTTTACAGTATTTTTAATGTAGCTATATACTTACCTAATATAACCAACCATCCACAATGTTTTAAAGTATGTATAATGTAGCTAACCTATCCTAATCGACCGCAAAATTTGATGCCACACCTGGTTTATACAATGAGATAGAACGGGGAAGAAAAAAAAAAGCGAGCATGAACTTCGGGGAACTTCGGGTGCGGCTCTCTCGTCTGTGAAAAGATGGCTTTCCCTCGAGTCTCTGGAGTTTTAATAGTGGTTGTTGGGGGGGGGTGGGGGGAGGGGGGGAGTGGTGGAGGATGGTGGGAGTGGGCATATTGTGATTTCCCAGCAGATTGTTTCTGCAGGTAACTCGGCTCTGCCCCCGGCCCTGGGGAGACCACCGCGAATTTAACGGCCGCCTGGTTCGACTAGTACTCTGCAGGCGCACCTCCTAAAGCAGGAGGCGATGGCCCAAAAACAAAAAGGGGCTTTGTCTGTAAATTTCGGTTTACGGACGATAATTTTACGTGATAACGTCATAAGAAAACATTGATAAAAAATTGCAAACTTTTTTAATTTTCTAATATTTACAGTTTTTTGCTAATTTATTTTAAATAATTTGTTTAAATATAATCACGAACAATTAGTTAAAAAAAGTCCGCCTTAACCTGTTTGATATTAGGGAAGATTTTCTCGCACGGGTGGTTGGCCGGTTCTTGAACGCTCGGCTCAGGCGGAGCGTGACCATTTTTCGTGCGTGCAGCCGGCGTTAATTGATTTATAAGACTTTATCACGCCAAAAGGCACAACCCTAAAAAGAAATTGTCCATAGTAGAATTTTTTTAGGTGCGTTATGGGGAAAAAATGACTAGAGTGAATTTTTACGATGATGCGCGCTCACCGAGCAACGTAATTTTCATAGGAACATGGCGGACCCAAGTCTACGAACATAATACGCGTTCATCTATTAACTTTCATTTTTTTAAAATATTACGTATTGGTGTGTAAAATGAAACTTTTTGATCCTTAAACTACTTTGAAATATATTTGATAAAATAAATATTAATAGTAAAGTGTAATTTCAAGCTTTAATGAACGTAATAATTCTGGCATTAAACATATATCAACATATTCTCCTCATTTTGCTAGGATTCGTAGCGTTGTGGTTACAGTGCGTGGTTTATGTAAAACTTGAAGTCCGTTTTCAGCAGTGGATTTTTTTTTTTACTTTTTTAATTTATAGATTACTGGATTATACAAATTGTGCTTTAAGCAAATATATATAAACATGTTTTATTTATCACTATAAAATTGTATACATATGTTTACATTAATATTAAATACTGAGTACTTATTTAACTAATGTATTGTTGGTGAAGCAAACCCAATGATACTAAATGTAATTTTTTTTTGTCGAGGAAAGCAATGTATCTTCGTACCTAGTTACTATATTCGAATTTTATCACTGCACGTAACTAATACATATTTTTTGTAACTTATGTTATGGAGATGAAATAAATATTTCATTGTTTTAAAATTTTTGTTGACAATTTTTCATAAAAAAATAATGCATGATGTTATTGTGTACTATTTTCATAAGTATTTATATAAAACAAGCTGCCGGGTGTATCCGTTTGGCAAAAAGTACAGTTGGATGTTAGTGTGTGTGTGTGTTGGAAAAAAAATGTGGGAAGAGTCCCTACAATGATGCATAATGACGGAATGCCTAAGCTTCATCAACTGTGCATGTTGTTCAAGCTTTGAAGCACGTAAAAAAACGCGCTTGGTTATTTAAATAATGCTTGTGTCCATTTTTTGAACGGGCAATATTGAATGACGGTTGAAAAAAATTAAGGTGCGCCCGATGCATCAACTTTTTTGTATTGAAACTTCAAATTTCAGCAAATTTTTACTGGGGAAGGGAAGGGGGGAGGGCTCGTGACTTTTTTTTTTTTTTTTTAAAGATCTGCAAATTGCACGAATGCCTTGGTGAATGTTTAGCTTACTAATCTGCAGAGTTTAATCAGGCCGTGTTCCTCACGCAGGGCTGGGGAATAACTGGAAAAGCGTCTGTAAATATTAAGCCGGTCGCGTGTGCTGGATCCTACAAGAGACTGCGGAAGGGGCGTCATTGCGTTGCGTTGCAAACACGGTGATGAGTTGGAACCAACCCGGTAATAGATGCACGGGTAACGCTTTGAGAGAGAGAGAGAGAGAGAGAGAGAGAGAGAGAGAGAGTGAGAGAGTGATTCGGAGGACGTTTCACAAAGCTGGATTCGATAGCGCGCCACAAGGAAGGTAGGAGATCTAGTGGCTGCTAGGAGACACACCACAGGACCCACCCTGTTCAGAGAACTTCAGCGTGTGACACCTGCTTCCACTCTACACACGCAGAGCGGAGCAATACATGCGGGACAGAACCGTAAGCATGCATCTGTTTGCTTTGGTCAAAATATCCACTTAACTAATACGGAATCGCAGTCATCCGCTGACTATATTACGAGGTCTCTTGGTCTGTGGGGTACAGCCGCGTCAAAAAAAAAATGGTTGTCTGTAAAGTCGGTTTACGGACGATAGTTTAACGTGACGTCATAACAAAACATTGATGAAATGATTGCATACTTTATGAATAAAATTGAATCATTTTTATTTTAATAATAAAATAATAAATACTTGAAATTATACTAGTAATCAGATTTTTAAAATGCAAGAATAATTAACTTTTATTGCAGAAATTGTTGTTGTAATAAACAATGAAAACCACATTAACTTTTCACTTCACTTTATAAACAGTCGAGTGGAAGAGAAATAGATGCAGCGCAAGCGTACAATGAGCGTAACGGGACACAGCGTAACGGAACAATGTGCGTAACTGGACACAGCGTAACGGAACAATGTGCGTAACGGGACACTTTTTCGTGCGTGCAGCCGGCGTTCATCGATTTATTAGACGTTGTCACGTCAAAAAGAAGGGTTCACCAACGTTTCGATCGACATTGCAGTTGTTAGGTCACGAATACACAGAGAAAAAGGTTTGTTTGAATCAAACAAATATTTGTTTAAATGTGGCGAAACAAATATTTACTTGCTGTAACAAAATATTTTGTTAGCTTAACCAAGATTGGTAAGTAACAAAAATTGATTTGTTACATCTAACCATATATACAGTTGAGTTGACAAAATCACTTTGTTTGGGTCAACCGAATCTTTCCCACTACAAAATATTTGTTTGAATTAAAAAAATATATATATATATTTATTTCGTCATATACAAACAAATATTTTGTTGAGGCAAACAAACCTTTCTCTCAGTGTAGGACACCGGAATCCGTTCCCTAAAAATAAGTGACTGGCTGTTTCCTATTGTGCAGTAGGAATACGATTAGGGAACAGTTGTAGCATATTCAACACCTAAACCCTTATCTTCGTGTCTGGGAATACCGAATTTAGATTTGCACCCCTTGGCTTTAGTATCATTTCCATTCGTTACCCGATACAAAAAAAACTACGACATCAATACTTATGGGAGTTAACAAATCAAAATAGAACGTTAATAATTTTTAAAAGTGAATATTTAGTATTTTTGAAGTTCTTGGACGCAATGACAAGAACCGAAAACGAGCAGGAGGATCAGTATTGATGTGATTGAGATTGGAAACTCGCCTGGTAGCGATGATGCGAGTGGCCAGTAGTTGTGATGTGTGCGTTCCAAAATAAAACAAAACTTCATGTTCCTATAGTTATCCAGGCACTAAAACCTCGCAACCAGCGTGGGAAAATGATAAAAATAAAAGTTCTCTGTGAACACATACGTACTGGGGAAAAAAAAAAAAAGAAAATAAAAAAAACACTTGCCAGAAACGTTTTCATACACACGAGTTTTATTTGAACTGTGCAAATATTTGAAGCTGAAAAGTTAATTAACAGAGTATATCGTGTGTTGGTCTCTATTGTTCGTGACCAAAAAATTTATAAAAAAATAAAACTTTTTTTAGAAGGAATATAAAAAAATCATCCTAGACCAAAACGAATATATCCATTACATAGGGTAAAAAAATTATTTTTTTTTGTTGGCCCTAAAAAATGTTTTGTGATCGTTTGCTCCGCTTAACACACGAGCCTTATTTTTCGCTGTCTATACGTGTGTATATTTACCTTATATTTTGATTTTTCCTAAACTATTACCTGAAAACATTTTTATGGTTAAATAGACGAAAATAAAATAATATCCTTAAATGTTCTTCGTAAACAGACACCGCTCGGATATCTTGAGCGGTTTTCAGATTTTTTTTTTTTCCTCCTGAATCTCTGCACACCGTATGCGCGCTGGGGTAGGCGGGGGACTTTTAAGGGCTTTAGAAATTGTTTGTCGCGGCAGTGCGGCCGCTACTCAGATTCATCGCGACCTCGGAGCTGTTCGGATCGTCGGAGTGCGGCCCTGTCTCCTTCTTCGCTTCGCACCGCTTCGATAGCTCGTGGACACGAGGGTGGCAGCCGACCTGCGAGTTAACTTTTGAAAACTCGACAGGTCATCTCGAGCCTAGCCCGCTTGGGTCAGCGGCGAGCCCCCTCACAGCGATTAGGGATACGTTTTTGTCAGGTTGGGTTGGGTTGGGTTGGATTGGGTTGGGTTGGGTTAGGCTGTGTTAGGTTAGGTTGTGGTATTTCGGCGTTAAGATACATTTAAGAAACACACACACATTCATTCAGTTGTTTTTAATTTTGCTCCTGTGCCCCCCCCCCCATCCCTCCCCGCAGCAACATTTTTCGGCGTTATTGTATTTCAGCGCTGTGGTATTTTGGCCGTTGTGGTAACGGACCCCTCTACCCCCGCGCGCTTCGCCGACGGCCGTTCGTGGAAGCCAATCACAGCGGCGGCCTTGGCCTTGGCGACCGCGAACCGACGGTCCTGGCTTACGGCAGCTCTTGAAGGGAACGTCGGCCCGTTGCTTACGCGCTCGTTCAACAGCCTCGACGACGGTGGCTGACGCGTATTCACGCGAGCTTCATAAATACAACACCTCAAACACGTGGTTCCACATCTGATTTTTAAGCTTCGCTATCAGGATAAATTATACGCACGCAGTGTCTGACGATGAGTTGTACGTAGAGACAGGGAAAAATTCGCGGTTTCGTTTCGCGATATGCTGGAATCCAAATGTGGTTTAACCTTTTGGCTGCTTCGGTGATTGGGCCACAGGTTGTCTGAAGGAATCAGAGCCAATGAATAATCCTCAACGAAAGAAGTATCGAATCAAAAGTATTCTAGTTAATAGGTAATCACGAGTCAGTAGCCAATGAGCAGATGTAATTTTTCCGAGTGCCTAGAGGATATTGGAGTCTTTGCTGTATGTAATTGAATTCGCGGATTTTTCCTGTCCCTAGTTATACGTAGGGAAACATATTGCAAAATATTAGGGAAGGCAGTATGTTATTTTGGGCGACGCGAAGTGAGCTGCCAATGAGCAGTCAATGAAATATTTCGACTGTGAGAGCAGCCACGTCGCGTGCTGAAATCACTGAAGGTCCATATGTCAGTTTGTTCGACGATAGTAACGTTAAGTTTTATTGAGCACACGTTATTCAAGGTTAGATTTCTGATCTGTAAACATCCTTAGCTCTCGCAGCACGGTGTCCGGTGGGAGCAATTTCGTGAAAATGGAACGGAAGTGTGATGAACGGAAATGTGGGAGAAAAAGATGGCGGACCACACGTGCTGCAACATAAACCCGTATATAGTCATGTTTCTTTAAAAAAAATTAGGATTACATACCGAACGTATTGGTGTACCAAATGGGACTTTATAATATTGAAAATACCCTGGAATATATTTGTAATCATTGCGTGTTGAATTTTTAGCTCGTGTTCTGATACCAACGGTACTGTTGTGTGGGTATACCAATCTTTATTACAAGGTAGGCCTAACCTGGATTTAAAAATAGTCTATCTTTATTCCTTTTTTTTGTCTCACGCGTCAATTTTATTGATTTATTTTTGATTCTCTGACATTCATTTTCGTGTTTTTTTTTATTTATTATTCATACTTACTTGTCAGTTGTTTGCATGAAAAATACTGTGATTTCATTATTTTCGCTATACAAAGATTATAGGATTTTTTTTTTTTTCGCTGACCATTGGGACATGTTTGAGTAGAGTTTCGCGTCGCATGAAATAACATAATGAAGCCAACTTTGCCGACGCAACTTGCCCACACCATGCTCACCAAAGCATTATAGCTGTTCCAAAACTACCGGTAACGCATCAAAAAGCTAATCAAAATTTAAAATTATGTGTTAATTTCCGTAAGCGCGGGAAGAATAATTCTGTAATAATTATTTAAAAAATACATATTACACATATGCAAAAATAACCATATCAATGTAATGTACATACAAAGTAACTTTTTTTTTCCTTTTAGTATTTCAAACTATTTATTGGCCAATTTGTTTACAAACGAACCTTTTGTAAAAGTACAAAAAAAAATTATTCTCCTAGTGGTGACGGTGATAACAATGTGATAACTTGCGATCGACAGGTTATTATTGCGCGATCATGGAACCAGAGCGAACCCAGACGGTTCTCACTGCCTAGGGGCGGTATCTGGCGCAGCTCTGGGCCTCATTAGGGATGACAACGATATATCGATATATCGGAAATATCTACATTTCAAGTTAAAACATCGATATTCCGGTTACAGTATGCTACCTGATGCTGATAATTTTTTTGATATGAATATTTTGTTGTAATAATATCGAAACTGAATTTTTTTTAATAATAAATATATTTGAGCTAGTTTTTTTTTTTTTTTTTTTAGTGTTCGCCAGAAATGTATATAATATAACCTTGGTAACGAGCCAATTCGTGTGTTCTCATGTTGCAAAACAACATATAATACGAATTTCGGACACGAAATTTAACGTAGAATTATTTCAAATAATTACGAGATTGATAAATATAAGCAAATTGTGTTTCCAACGACATTTCTGGACGCGAATCACACGTGGTTCCCGCACCCGCCGCTAGAATTCGCTGCCGAAGCAGCTGCGACGATTATTTAATAATTTTGTTTATCAGACTGAAATTCTCAATTATATATTGAAACGGCTCCAATAAAAGCGTAAAAAAGACTCGAAATCTACTAAACCTCAGCTTTGGACCTGATTTTCGACGAGGGATTTTATTAAAATTAACTAAACAGTTAATAAAATAAAGTTTTTTTCATGACTAAATTCCTTCCACTGAATATTCTGTACTGTTTGATATTTAAAGTGTGACATAAACTGATTAGGCTTGTTCTCTGCGGGTCTACTTTTTCATTTTTATCTTGCATTCTAGAGGTTTTTCCACGACAAACAGTGCAAAACTGCAATTACGTATGTTCAAAAAAATTGTATTAATTAATAATATTGGACAATAAAAAAATGAAATAATAACACTATTTTATTTTTTTTCTAGCACGTGCCAAAACATATGTTTTGGACAATTTAATTATAAATCTTAGTTGTTTCAAGAACTCGATA
This sequence comes from Bacillus rossius redtenbacheri, assembly GCF_032445375.1. Lineage (NCBI taxonomy): Eukaryota > Metazoa > Arthropoda > Insecta > Phasmatodea > Bacillidae > Bacillus > Bacillus rossius. The sequence goes on along the minus strand of NC_086338.1, from coordinate 44,321,557 downwards.
TTACACGTGCTTAAAATGAACTATCGAAACAAGGTAAAGTGTTTCGGCATTATTGTAAATTTTTTTGACGTGATAACGTCTTATAAATCGATGAACGCCGGCTGCACGCACGAAAAAGCATGACTCATTGTCACGTTCCGCCTGAGCCGAGGGTGCAAGAACCGGCCAACCACCGTGCGAGAAAATCTTCTATAATATCAAACAGGTTAAGGCGGGATTTTTTAACTTATTGTTCGTGATTATATTTTTAAAAAAATATTTAAACTAAATGTGCAAAAAACTGTAAATAATGTTATCTTTAAAAGATTTGTGCAATGGGAGCGCATTACTTGATGTAAGTTTTTGGACATACGCATTTTTTATTTTTTTTTAATTTTCTTTGTTTGTTGACCATATTTCTGTTTCGGAATATTTTGTGGTGTTTATATTCTTGTTGACAACAGCAATTGTTTGCTTAATTTTGTGTGTTTTTTGTCTTTCTTGTGTATTTTTATTTATTTTATTTATTAGTTTTTCTTCAACAGAAAAAGTTCTTAGCAATGGCGTATGTCCAAAAACTTACATCAAGTCACTGTAAATAATATTTGAAAATTAAAAAAAAAGTATGCAATTTTTTCATCAATGTTTTCTCATGACGTTATCACGTGAAATTATCGTCCGTAAACCGACTTTACAGACAAAAAATCCCTTTTTTTTCGGTGAATCGAAAAAAAAGAATCGATATTTTTGAGCCGTGGTTTTTTATCGGGATCGTTGTCGCTCAAACGATATAACGGAAGACCGATAAAGCGATGTGTGTGTGTGTGTGGGGGGGGGGGGGGGGGGGGGGTAGTTTCCACCCGCAGGCCTAACGGCAGTCTAGAGGCGACAGACCAGCAAGCGCCGGTGACCGCGGCTCGTATAGCTCCTGTAATTACTGCCGTGTTATCGACGGCTGGTGTCCGCCGCTCCGTGTGGGTGGCAGATAGCGCGCCGACTGGTTTGATAAATGGAGCCGTTGGACCGAGGCTGCGCATGCGTGAAGATTACCTCCGGGGGGGGGGGGGGGGGGGGCAAACGAACAGGCGATTTAAGGGCCCCTCCGCCTACCCAGAAACACATACGCACACACCAACACACAAACACAACGCAGACACAAACGCCGATACGCATACACACAGAAAGGTGTGCAAGGCGTCAGGAGAAGCCGCGCCATTGTAAAACTGCTCGCGACGTGTCCCAGCGGGCTCTGTCCACGTAACGCATAAGGCCCCCGTCTGCCCGGGCACACGGGGAAGCCTGAGATGTACATCAAGTTCTGTCCCTGCCCGAACACGCCCGAATATTCACCTTCGGCCAACCTCGGGTTCATTTATATATATTTATTATTCTCTGTTTATTTTATAGTAGCTATACTAACCTAACTAACCGTCCATAGTGTTTTAATGTAGCTAACCTAACCGACCACTTTTAATACCTATTTGAATTCATTTTTCCTGCGCAAAAATAAAACAAATCCCGAGGTTGGCCGAAGGTGAATATTCGGGCGTGTTCGGGCAGGGACAGAACTTGATGTACATCTTACGCTTCTCGGGCACACGCACGGTGGGCAGAGCTCCAGGAAAAACAACGCGATTTCAAAACTACTCGAGATATCCTAGTGGGGTCTGCTCACGAAAAGCATTTAAGAGTTCGCTGAGGGCCGAAAAGTACTTTTGATTTCGGATTAAGTTTTTGAGCTGTATTTTTAGAAGAGTTAGAATGGCTAAAACGCATGTTTTAGGCGTAAAACAACCGGTACAGATTCTTCAAAGCTCTTAAGGGACTTGCATTACACCTTAATCTTCGTTTCTCCGCCATATAATGTCATGGTCACCGCTCAGATCTCAGCAGTTGTCCTGTGCACGACGAGAAGACTGCGCGCCAGTCCAGAGGAGACGCCGCGCTAGAAGCACCAGCGAGCGTCGCGCTTATCATCCCGCCTCACCGACACACGTACACAACTGACTAGGCTTTTCCCTTAAAATAATTTAATGGACATACTTCACAGGTGGTTAAAACTGGCTTGTCGGAAAGTAACGTCAGGAATGGAAAACAAAATGAATACTTAAACACACGAAGAACATGCAAATATCAGGTGACGTCAAAAGTTACGTGTCTAAGACAGACAGCACAGGTAATTCTGAGGAAGGAATCTTGTCAGAAAAAATTTACACCATAGATGAACACAATAGGTAGAGACCTGAAAAATTCGCGGGTTCATTTCGTGTTATGCTAAAATTCAAATAATTATACCTTAGTGCTGCTTCTGCCATTGGTCCACTTTTAATCTGGAGGACTGAGGGCCAATTAGAGACCCTCACTCATTGATAGAGTCCCGGAAATTTCGCGGATTCTTCTTTCCTCAGGATAGAATTCAAAGTTATAGGTGTACTCGACCCATGTTTACTTTCCCATTGGTTTATTTCTTAGCGAGAACATTTTTATCCTTGTTATTTGGCACTACCTGATTCGCTTACTTCTCTCCTAGCTGGACATCGTTGGCTCACGGTCGTAGAGGGGCGTGTCCAAACAACTGCTGGCCAATCATGATCACAGAGCGAGAGTGTGAAGGTTTGCATTCTAGCTTGCGACTAAATGAATGCGCGAAAATTCCGTCACTCTACTCATTGAAGAGTCGAATCACAGGCCACCCAGTCGAGACGACTCGCAAGTCAGCAGCCAATGAACAGTTGGCATTTGCCCGAGTGTGTAGAGGATATTGGAGTCTATCCTGAAGGTCATTGAACCCGCGAATTTTTCCTGTCTCTAACAATAGGTTAGTTAGGAAGAGACTGTTGCAACATGCAGAACAGTGTACGTCATGTAATGTCGCTGTTTAGATTATCTGTTTTGTTTTATCGTTGGGCTTATCTGTGCTCGTTGTATTTTCCAATTTTTTCTTTATCTACAGTTTTTGTTGTAGCCTAATTGTAGCTTAGTTACCAGCATACTGTTGGTCTACGCTGTAATTATTTCTGACTAAATTCCTACCACCGACTTATATGTGCTGTCTTAGACGTGTAACTTTTGATATCACCTGATATTGACTCGTTCTCCGTGTGCTTATTTTTTTTCTTCTGTGTTGTTCATTCTAGTGGTTTTTCTATTCAAAACCAGTGTAACGAGAAATGGCGTATGCCAATGGAATCATTTCAAATCAACTCAGAAATCACGAATACTGATTTATTTTTAAAATAACCGTGCTACGAATGCATCATATTTTCTTCCGTTATGATAAAATTGTCGAATGTAAATAACAAATATTTTTTTAAAATTATAATAAGTATAAAGAAACTAAATACATATTTTTTTTTACATATTTCAAAGTCTTTTCAATATGAGGTTTTAAGTTGGGTATAAAAGAAGGTATATAACTTCGGTTAACATCACACTCTTATATCATTACTTGTTATTTCATAGAAACCAAAATTCAGCGAAAATCATTATTTGTAAAATCCTGACTTTTTCAAGATTTTAAATAGTAAACAGATATTTGGAAACATATGCAACAAACAAAATAAAAATTTCATAAAATTTTTAATAAACTTTAATTAGGCCTAAATTCAATGTTAGCGATGTGCTTAAATGAATTTTGTATCAAGCTGGAAATACGGTGTCTTAATTCTAACGCCTAAAGTTGGTAATTTGATAAATTTATTTCTTATTTGTGCCGGAATATTAGGACCTCTCTTACACTTAATAAAATTTAATCGAATTCACACCATTTGATCAGAGTATTATATTTATAACAAAGTTATGGATATACTAATATAAATGAGGGCTATACAAATATATTGTAACATTAGGTAAATCTATTTTCAAGTAAGTATAAATGACAGAAAAAATAAATAAAACAAATAGTTAATTTAATAACTGTCGTCATATAAAAAAATCAGTAAAATTATATCTAAAAAAAGCTTAGAAACGCATTTTCACAATTGCAGTTTGATAGTAGGGAATGCCATTAAACAGACTGCTGGATCGGAAAAGTTAGTTCCGTAAATTTTATTTCCAGTGAATTTTCAGAGTTTTGCTATAATTTAATCAGAACGAGTAGTTATTAAATTTTGTGGCGGAGGGATGGTTTTTAAAATATGCGGCAGAATTTTTTTTTTAAAAATTTGAGTTTAAAGCAGTATATGGTATACGAAATACCTTCACCGCATCTACAAGTCCGTTAAATAAAAAAATATATAAAGTATTATTTATATATAATCGGTATCGTTCAAACCAGCTGTATGCCGGATAACATTCCACTCGATTCAACGATACCAGGAATTAACGATGGAAGTAGAATCACAATCACTTCACTCCGCTGTTTTCGAGGGCGTCGCCCTAATCGGTTAGCCCGTGATCCGTGTTCGCGAACAACCGTTGACGGTAACAAGAGGCTCGAACATGAACTCTCTCTCTCTCTCTCTCTCTCTCTCTCTCTCTCTCTCTCTCTCTCCCGCCGCTCAATCATGCCCCCCCCCCTCTTATGCCCAATATACGTTGCGAAAACATCGCGCACATAACGAGCAAAGAGAATAGAGCGGCCTTGTTAGTTAGGCTGTTCCGAACTCACTCGAGCGTCATTTAGGCGTATCGTGGGCGCTGAGTTGTTGCAGTGTTGAGGACCACGCAGTGTCTGAACAGGGTCGGTGGGTGGGGGAAGGGAGGGAAGATACAACATCCCGGTTAAGATGCGTGACATATTTTTACGTGTGACGTCTGAGCTCTCGGATACGGTATTTGGCGAGAGTAGTTTTCGTGAAAGATGGAACGTAAATATGCGACCACGGTGCTGCCATCTGTGGCGAATGACGTGAACCAAAGTTTACAAAGCCAAAAAAAGGAAAACATTGCAGCATTAACTGTTAAATTAATTTTAATAATGAGGGCAATTTTTAATTTTAAAAAAAATCAGGTCCATAGCCGGAGTCTTTTTTTTTTTTCGCTCTTACCGGAGCCGTTTCATTATATATGTAGTTTGAAATTTCGGTCCGCTTATCAAACAAATGAATTATCGACGTAGCTGCTCCGGCAACGAATCCTAGCGGCGGGTGCGGAAACTACGTGAGGATTCGCGTCAAGAAATGTAGTTGAAATACAATTTTTGCTGATGCTTATCACGCATGGCAGTATTTTAAGGAATTCAACGTTAAATATCGTGTTTGAGTTACATGTGTTTGGTGCATTTGTAAACACCAGAACACATGAATTTGCTTGTTACAGAGTTTATATGTTACGCTTCTCTGGCGAAAACTGAAAGATTTGCTCACTTTTATTCTACTTATTTCAAGCTTTGCACAAAAAAAAAAGAGCGCATATAACTCAGTACACGCGATAGAAGATAAACTTTTTTGGCAATTCAAACCTAGTCTCGTAAGTACATCGGATAAAACTGCAGAGAGAGAGAGAGAGAGAGAGAGAGAGAGAGAAAGAGGGAAAGAAAGTAAGAAGACCATCTTCTAAAAAAATAACACAGTGCGGGGTTTTTCGACTTACATTTCTTTTTAAAATATAGTAGAACATGAATTAACATCATATTTATTACTCATTTCAAAATAACTGCTCAAGGATATCAATAAATATTATTGATCAATGAATAATGATACATTACCAATAAATATTACACACGGTTGAAATACTCGCACCATAAAGAAAAACTATGCGTGTTACTGTTTCTTCAAACAATTCGGCCATTTCGATCACGCCAAATCTCTGAACGAAATATGAAATCCGTAACAGGTAGCGCTATCTGTGCGGGAAATGCAGGGACTGTCTCAACAGCGCTCTCTACGCTGCTGGTTGAACAAGGAGGGACGCGTGCGTGCTGGTAGAAAATTCTGAATCTGAATAAACGTCAGGATACTTAAATACTAGAAAAAGAAATTTAAGCTAGAAAAATCCCACGCTGTGTCATCTTGTTCCTAATCATTATGTAAAAGGCAAATTCAATGTTTTAAGTGGTTTACCATTAATTAATTGTTTAATGATTGGGTTAAGTTAGTTTAGTGTAATTTAAAATATATCTAGAGATTAGTGAAAACGCTCGGTTAGGTTAGTTTAACTACCTTTAAAATATTGTCAATAACATATGAACGGTTGCTTACGTTAGGCTAACTCAACTATATTAATAACTTATAATGTATCCAATACGTACATCCCTACTAATATTATAAATGTGAATGTAAGTTTGTTTGTTACGCTTTCACGCGAAAACTACTTAACCGATCATCATGAAACTTTGTACACATTTTCTTGGAGGTATTAGATGTAACTTTTTATTGAAAAAAAAAAATAATATTTTTTTCCGAAGGGCAAAAAAATTGGTATTTGCATGTATGATCGTCTGACTGCGAGTTTGAGTAATTTGAATGACATTTAACGCCATCTGGTGTTTCAATAAGTAAATTAAATAATTCGCTAATTTAATAATATACTATCGGCGGTCAAATTACTATTCAATTTTATTTTTCTGTCACCGCCAAGCACTAATTAAACTTTTTAAAGTTTTGAGGTTAGGTGTATATTTTCTTCGGTGATTGTTGTTTGGACATTGATGCTGAAGGTTATATTTTACTTTCAAGAGAATTTTGTAATTTAGTGAAAATGACGTGGCTCTACTTACTCAAGTTTTCCCGGACTTGCAGCAAAATTTGAATAGTGATCGGTGGATGTATGCAAGAGCAATATTAGTGCCAAAAAAATTTATATCGTTAATAAAATCTACACTTATATTTTAAAAGAGGTGCAAGGGGAAATGGAGTATTTGTCAATAGATACAATCATGGATACAGAACAAAGCACTTCATGTCCTTCGGAATTTTTAAATTCACTTGAACTTTCGGGTGTACCCTCACATTAACTTCAAATGAAACTAAATGTAGGCCTACAAGTTACGCTTATACTAAATCTAGATGCTCCTCGACTATGTAATGGAACGAGGCTTCGGATCACACAATTGGGGCAGAATATTAATTTACTTTTTTATTCTGCGTTAATACTTTGAACTTTTAAAATGTTAGGATTAAATATTATTTTTTTGTAATAGTGAAACATATTTCAATAAAGCATGTTTTCAGTTTTTTAAGCTAAATCGGATGTTAGAATTTTTATATACTGATTATTCCAGTCACGAAATAAAAAAACAATTACTATATTATTTTATTTTATTTGCAATGATCTTTGATACTTAAGGACATAACGCGAGCGAAGCCGCGGGTAAAAGTTAGTAAGAAATAAGTTTTAGATAATCTTTCTCTCACTGCCGTTTTACCCCTTACTATAAACCTACTTAAAAGTCGACGTTTGAATTTCCAAAGTCTACGTGTAGGCCTACTGAGTTACACGCGCTATTTTTTTAACGCCTCATGTAAAGAAGCGTATGTTTTAAAACGGATTTCAGTTTAAACAGATTATATGTCTGATAGTCTCCTTATCGTGACATGTTTTTTGTCGCTGTTGTAAATAAATTAAAGTAATTTTTTTTCCGGCGAACTACAAACCTTTTAGTCCGTCTACAAAGTGTAAAATAATTAATAGTAAAAATTTTCAATAATAACGTGAAAACTTCCAACTTCAGCAAAATGTTACTTGGTACGTTAACAAAACTTAACAAAACCATATTTAAAAATGTTCTATTAAAATCATATTTGTTTAATTATTCATGATAGAATATATATTGTGTGCATGTATGTACTGTTGTTTATTTCTACTATACATATTTTATTGCAACAAAATGACCCCTGGCAACTGTTTGAACTGGCATGGGAAATATAACAATAAACTGACGTGACTGTGGTCAAACTCAAATGAAAGAAGAAGAAAAAAAACAAATCGTTGTTATTTTTCAAGCGTGCGGTTTTATTATGTGTTTAGCAAAATAATCATATCTCGCGGACACGAAATATTTGACGGGGTGAATTTCCGTTAATTACTGTGCGGGCAGCCGCCAATAAATAAATAAATAAATAAATAAATAAATTTAACGTGCCATTCGCGCGCGGAAGGGTCCACCAGCAACATGGAGTCTCTCCCACCTAGGACCCAGCTTAGGCCCGCTATACAATGGCGCCTTCTCCAGTAGGAAATAATCATTGTTATCCCGACCCCCTCCCCCCCCCCCAAAAAAAAAAAACAATGAATTTCTAGAGACCGGAAAAATTCGCGGATTCATTTTACGATATACTAGAATCCAAACAACTGTACCTTTATATTGCTTCTGTGATTGGCTTACAGTTTATCTGAAGGACTTTGAGCCAATGGAAAACCTTCAACCAAAAAAGTATCGAATCGCAAGCGTCCAAGTTGACGGGTGTCACGAGTCAATAGCTAGAGTCCCGGAAATTTCGCGGATTCCTCTGGCCTCAGGATAGAATTCAAAGTTATAGGTGTGCTCGACCCATGTTTACTTTCCCATTGGTTGATTTATTAGCGAGAACATTTTTATCCTTGTTATTAGGCACTACCTGATTCGCTTACTTCTCTCCTAGCTGGTCATCGTTGGCTCACGGTCGTAGAGGGGCGTGTCCAGATAACTGCGGTCCAATCATGAACACAGTGCGACAGTGTGGAGATTTGCATTCTAGCTTGCGACTAAATGAATCCGCGAAATTTCCGTGGCTCTATCAATAGCCAATGAACAGGTGGCATTTTCCCGAGTGTGTAGGGGATGGTGGAGTCTATCCTGGAGGTCATCCAAAGCGCGAATTTTTCCAGTCTCTACGAATTTCACATATCTAAAATTAACCACAGTCATGATTGGTACAAAGTTAAAATATCATTCTTGCACTATCACAAAACTATTTCTTGGCAACACGTTTCCAAAGACACCTTTTGTTACAGTACAAAAAAAATTGGTTGTCTGTAAAGTCGGTTTACGGACGATAGTTTAACGTGACAACGTCAAAACAAATCATTGATGAAATGATTGCATACTTTATGAATAAAATTGAATCATTTTTATTTTAATAATAAAAGAATAAATACTTGAAATTATACTAGTAATCAGATTTTTAAAATGCAAGAATAATTAACCTTTACTGCCGAAATAGTTGTTGTAATAAGAAATGAAAACCACATTAACTTTTCACTTTACTTTATAAACAGTCGAGTGGAAGAGAGATAGATGCGGCGCAAGCGTACAATGAGCGTAACGGGACACAGCGTAACGGAACAATGTGCGTAACGGAACACAGTGTAACGGAACACAGTGTAACGGAACAATGTGCGTAACGGGACACTTTTTCGTGCGTGCAGCCGGCGTTCATCGATTTATTAGACGTTGTCACGTCAAAAAACGTTTTTTGTGTGTAGTGACCCGTTCGCGTTAATGCATGTTAGGTAACCGATCCCCGCATGACCCAACCTTGGGTTTTACCTGGGTAACATTAGCTAGCTCCAAGCTTCAATGGCGGCCGTGACTGGCCATTAAACCCAGGTAGCACAAGACTCACATGACCTTTCTCACGTGGTTAAATCCCAGCATGATAGGGCGCAAGGGGCTGTCCCTAGTTGGCGCCTGCTTGAACACTGTACCAACATCAGAATGTAATTCACCTTCAGAGCTGAAATATGAATTTTTTTTTATAGTGTGACTTGTGAAGAAATTGTGACTTTGCTTTATTAATATAATTATTTTGACTCGTATAACATGTTAGTGTTAACGAAACCACTTATAAACTTTTATGTTTAAATGCCAACATTTATTTTGATTTTTTAGTGTGTGTGAATGCATCTTTTTTTGTTTTCTTGAAGGCACTAATTATTGGTACATTTCGATTTGCTTATTTGTGGTGTTTGTAGCTACTACATCAGGTAAAGCCAATTTGTGGGTATTGTATTAGATGGGCATTTATGTAAATTAATATCGCGATTTTACGAGCTAAATATGGTTATATATTGGGAAACAACTTGGTTGACCTAAAGTTGTTCTAAACTACCAAAGCATAGCACCTTCCGTCTGAAATAAAATCTTATAAAAATTCTTGATTTTTATTTCATGAATACCAAAACACTAAAATACCAATTAGATTATGTTTTATTCAAACGTATAAATGCCGGGGGGGGGGGGGGGGGGGAATGGGTGCGTGTACTATGTACTGAGCCGCACGCCGCCACGTGGAGCCCGCGGCCGGACGAGTTCTCTGCACCGTCCGCAACGTTTCAGCGTCATAAATCGAATTCAAATTCGCGTCGCCCTTATCTAGTTTTAACCTAGAATAGTCAGTGAGGGGAGTTAGTCGTGGCTGAAAAGTTGCCGTGGCTGGCCAATCCCCCTCCTAGCACATGATGCATGCTTCCTCTCCTGCATGGCTTAAACCCTTAATGCTTAGAGCGTAAAGGCTTCGGCTTGAGACGCAATTAGTCTTCCCTACCCAGACCAATCACCCTTGAAATTTTTTTTCCAAACGCGCCCAAAGTAGTTTCACTTAAAAAAAAAAAATGTTTCAGATTCATTAAAAAAAAACACATTATAAAGTTGTGTTCGAAACGGACGAAAAAAAAAAAAAAAAGACAGCGCTAACGTCAGAAATCGTGCATTGGAAAGTACTCTGAAAATTAAGGATGAGATTTGTTGAAGGATTCGAACTGCGGTGTGCGCTCTTGTTTTTATCATCCGCCCGTAAAAAAAATCCCATGCCTCGGCGGGTGGGATTTGTCCCTCCGGCGAGGGAGACAACGTGGGAACTACTGCAGAGTGTACCGGTGAAGGGGGGGGGGGGGGAGGTTGCCATTCCGAGAATCCTTCCCCGTGTTCTGCGCCGCCCGCTTTGTGGGACTGTTCGGTCTCGACGCTCGAGGATCGATACAGTGTCCCCGCCGCCTGTCGGGGGCCGGGCGGTGATGGATGGCGACAGTCGGGCCTAACTGGGCCTCTGATCGCCCGCAGCACGTCTCTGGGGCGACCCCCCCCCCCCCCACCCACAAACCCTCGCCCCATGGAGCAGGCCTGCCGCAGACTCTCTGCACCCTCTTAAGGCCCTTGTCTACCCCTCCCACACACACACACACATGCGGTGTGCACAGATATCCGAGTGGCGCCTGTTTACGGAAAAAGCATTCGAGGAGGATTAATCCTCGCCGTCTTGAGATTCCAAATATTTTGATACCGCTTGCAACAAAGCTTCCGGCTAGATTTTTGACGTGACAACGTCTAATAAATCGATGAACGCCGGCTGCACGCACGAAAAAGTGTCCCGTTACGCTGTGTCCTGTTACGCTAATTGTACGCTTGCGCCGCATCTATCTCTCTTCCACTCGATTAGAACAACCATCGATTTGACTTTTTCGAGGCACATTAAACTTGAAACACTCCCATTCGTTTCCTACTTTTCCTATCATCGTCCTATCCTTAACAGAATAACACAGATTAAATAGCAAACATGCATCAAATTTATAGTTAAAATAATCTCTTCGTTAAAGTAATAAACATATTTGAATTAATGAGTGCAAACAAAAGTAAATTTATCAATTAAATTGTAGATTGTATTTCACTCCTTCTTTGTATCCATACAAAATAGTGATAATATAATAAAAATGATTCAATTTTATTCATAAAAGTATGAAATCATTTCATCAATATTTTTTTATGACGTTGTCACGTTAAACCATCGTCCGTAAACCGACTTTACAGACAACCAATTTTTTTTAGTAAGCTCTTAAATAAACGTAATAACAAATTTTTTTTAAAAAAAATCAACGTGGCTTGTAAGACTGAGACTTTAAACAAATTGATGACACCCCACCCATTGATGGGCTTCATGATTCAACAGAGGGAAGGGGGGAAGTACACTTTCTTTCTTCCCCTTCACAACCCACGGGATCTATTTCCCTCTCCTCTGAGATTATTATTGCAATATCCGGCCCGGGAAGGCTCGGAGCCCACGAACTTCCATTAGGGTTTGGAGTTACCAGCTATTAGTTACCAACTTCTACCAACCCGTATATAATTCATAGAGCCACGGAAATTTCGCGGATTCATTTTGTCGCAAGCTTGAATGCAAATCTCTACACTGTCGCACTGTGCTCACGATTGGACCGCAGTTATCTGGACACGCCCCTCTACGACCGTGAGCCAACGATGACCAGCTAGGAGAGAAGTAAGCGAATCAGGTAGTGCCTAATAACAAGGATAAAAAATGTTCTCGCTAAGAAATCAACCAATGGGAAAGTAAACATGGGTCGAGCACACCTATAACTTTGAATTCCATTCTGAGGCCAGAGGAATCCGCGACATTTCCGGGACTCTAATAATTTATATATATACACACGCCATAGCTGGTAACACTTTGTCACGAGACACAGGCGAGAGACAGATTCTTTAACGTTGCAAGGGACATTGAGCTGATGCTCCAACAAACAAACAATTCTAAGGTTTTTAAAATTTTTTTCCTTAAATAAAACAATTTATTTTAACTGTAAATAATCTGTGTGTATATATAACTGAAATGGAAAAAAAAAAATTTAATTTTCTGGCAAAAGAGCACTGAGTGCTGGTGTGTCAATGCAACCTGTATTTGTAAAGAACCATGAAAAGACAAAAAATAAAGAGATTTTGAAATTGAATTGTCTAAAAAAATGATGATTATGCAAACACACAGGGAACAAGCCATAACATAAGCCGATGTCAAAAAGTTGAATGCACAGTAACAGTGCAGAGTATTAATTCCGTGGAAGTAATTAGTTATAAAAAAAAGTGCAGCATGGACGAACACAGCGGGCTAGCAACGAAGAGAGAAGTTGAAACAAGAACAGTAAATAAAGACAGAAACCGACCTTGGACGAGACAGACGAACTCGACGATGATACTAAACAGATATTCTGGACATCGTAACGACAACACAGATAAACACAGAAGACTACCTAAGAGTTTGATCAATGGCATATAGAGTATCCAAGCAATCGCGTATGTCCAAAAAAAATCTAATCAATCTTTTCCTATTGCAAGAAACATTCAAAGAACGTACTTCTGCCTAACTTAGAACCGTAGACAGGATTTTTAAAGATGGTCCATTATAACGAATTATATCATTTTTTGTATGAGTAAGTATTCTTTATAATTGAATTTTAAAAGAAAATTTATTTTTACATTTAAATCTAAGGATGTTGTGGGCTTTTATAACTCCAACATTTACACATAAAAATTTAATAAATGCTTGAGGGTAAAACATTACATTTTACATTTTGGTTTCATTTGTTTTTAATAGTTTGTTGTTTAGTAAATTGTTTGATTTCGTTAAAATAAGCCAGTATATATTAGTACCTATTATTAAATACTTGAAAAACACATGCCAAATATGGATGGAAAACATGCTTACAGAAACATGTGTGCAAACTGACATTAAATAAAGATTACTTATGAACACAATACCTGCCCCTTCTGCGTATGAGGCAGGTCGATATATAATGGGGAGGAAATACATTATCATAGCCCACTAATGACCAGTTGCCCCATTCTGCTCTTCGATTCGCGATCCAATGATATTAGCCCAAGAATGATATAACGATCATGCCTTTAAATGTTGTGTCAATGCTTACTAGGACTATACTCGATCTTCGTTCGCGTAAACTATAGTCCATACATTTCTAATATGCGACCTACAGGCGGCAGCAGTGTCGAAGAAATGTTACGTTCATTTATATTGGTGGGCTGGAACGATTTAAGGTAAGATTATTGGATCGCTTATCAAAGAGCAGAATGGTGCAACAGGCCATATCATTTCCTTATTCGAGTTTCGCTTGTTTTTTAGGACCGTTCTACAACAGCACGCAGACGTAAACGGACCCGCAAAGATTTATTTCGGCAATGCTGAGCTCTTTCGTTTACGTTGCTTCGTGCGACCAATAGGAGCCTAGTACTTGGCTGCGGTGGTATCCATGTTTGATTATGTTCTATACACGTTAAATTTTTTTTTTTTCACGTACAAGAATATTTAGTGTAATATTATTACTTTGCCGTATCTATCTCTCTCTATATATCTATATATTTCTCCATCTCTATATAGATAGAGATATAGAGAGACGAAAACAACAAACCTTCATATTTTTTTTACCTATCTTTTTACCTGTCACAGGTGTGCCATAAACGTATATAGAAAACGCGCGCGTAATCGAAAGCAACGTTGTGGCAAAAAATTTCAAAGCGATAGATTGAATAACCCTGGGAGATTTACATTTGTATTTATTTAGATGTAAATAATTCTGCCCGCGCTGTGATTTCCAAGCACAATATTTTTTTTTTTTTTTTAAATTTAAATTCGTATTTCGAGTCCTTGGAATGAAATCTCATCGGCCGCCAATTGTTACGTCGCCGTAGTTATGTCTCGAGTTCTCTCCAAATTGAAGTCTTATCACCTTCTTCCTTAAAATGGGATTTTGAAGGGAATAAGGGGATATAAAATAAGGTCTCGACAATTAACTTCATTTCCACTTCGATTAACTCTACTAACCATTATAATTATTGTCAACGCCGTCACCCGTTGAGTTATATCTATAAAATATACTTAAGTCAATCTACGTGCCTCGCCATCACACCTGTGAGTCTCTTACCTCCGCTCTCTTGTCGCGCGCTCGCGGCAGACCTCTCGACGAGGCGGGAAGCGGCACCGGGCTACGTCTCGGCACCCCACCCCCACCGGGCGTGGCTGCCCTATTTGTAGGGACCGGAAAAATTCCCGGGTTCAATGACCTCTAGGATGAACTTTATAGTTCTTCGTACACTCGGTCAAATGTCACTCCTCTCATTGGCATGCTTGTCTTGTGGAGGTGTCCCAACGTGAAGCGGGCCTGTGATTCGATGCAGCTTCGGTTGAGTGTTTCCTCACCGACCCAGAGTCGTCCAGGTTGAGTTGTGAGCCCGATAGCTAGGGATAGGAAAAATTCGCGGGTTCAATGGCCTGCCGGATGAACTCCATAGTTCTACGTACACTCGGTCAAATGTCGCCCTCTCATTGGCTGCTGTCTTGTGAGACGTCCCAACGTAGCAGCCTGTGATTCGATAAAGCTTTGGTTGGGTGTTTCTCACTGGCCCAGAGTCATCCAGGTGAGTTGTGAGCCAATAGCAGAGGCAGCACTGAGGTGTAACTATTTGTATTTTAGCCTGTCGCGAAATGAACCCGCGAATTTTTCCTATCCATACCGATAGCAGAGGCAGCACTGAGGTATGTAACTATTTGAATTTCATAGGCTGTCGTGAAATGAATCCGCGCAGTTTTTTTTTCGGTCTCTAGCTATTTGAGACCTTGGGTCCCGCGGCATCGTCGACAGTCCTTGTTCTTTCACCCCCCTCTCGACCCCGTTCGCTTCACGCCGCGGTGGCCAGCCTCGTTCCGGAGCGCTGTCCCAGTAGTTCGCGCTGACTCTCGAGCTAGCAGCGGTGTACGCGACGGTCGAAAACGTCTCCCGTCGTTCCCCGTGGGGCCGTTACAGAACCCTGGGGGGTCTCCCACGAGTATATACTCACGGGGCTTGTCCACTTCGGCGTCCGCTTCTTGCGCCGGCTTCCTGGCGGGGCCGCAGAGTCCTTGGAGCAGCAGCAGCAGCAGCAGCAGCAGCAGCAGCAGCGGCAGCTGCGGCGTGGCTGCCGCGGGCCGCATGGCGCCCTCAGTGAGGCTGCACGAGTGCACTCTCGCCCGCCGCGCACTCGCACTCGCACTCGCCCCGCATGGCGCCCTCTGGTGTCCCGTCGCCTGCACCCGGGTTCCGCGTCACGCGACCCGAGTGTACCCCCGCCTTCCCCCTCGCTCCCTGCGGCGTGGCCGGTACGGCAAACCTTATTTCCACAGACGAGAGAGCCAAAACCCGAAGTTCCCCGAAGTTCATGCTCGCTTTTTTTTCCCCCCCGTATCTTAAATGTAGCTATCCTAACCAAATCAACCGTCCACAATGTTTTAAAGTATTTATAATGTAGATAACCTAACCTAATTGACAATTAGTATCCTTTTATCAACACCGCCATATTTATTTACAATGAACAAAAAAAGAAACCCCGAAGATGCACGATCGGTCGTTTGGCTCTCTCGTCTGTGAAAAGAAGGCTTGCCTGGCCGGTACAGGACACTACGTCGTAGTTTCCGTACCATTACGTACTTAAAACGGGGTTTTTTTTTTTTTTTTTAATTTTTAGCCGTCACACCAAACTATTAGATGCCGTGACTAATTTTTTTTTTTTTTTTTTAACAACGCAATCATAAATAATTGTAATATTAAAGTTTTTTTTGGTTATGTTCAGGTCTTGTGTACGGAAATTTGACACAAAGATGGTGGACCCACGTGTAACAACATAAACCCGTATCGTGTACAAACCCAAACGGATTTGTGTGTCAAATAAAAACTTAAGTTTAGTAAAATTACACCGAAACATGTACTATTCTGTTAGTTAAAAAAGTCATAGTTTTAAAATACCTAAAAAAAAATTTGCATTACAATAATGTTAATGCATAGCGGTATAGACCCACTTTCTAACCTAATAGAACGTGGTTCGAATCTCGTTGCTTTTTTTTTACTTTTCAAAAGAATTTTTTTAAATATTATATAATAATGATGAATAAAATCAGTGAGGTTAAAGTTTGTTTGTATGCAGTATTTACAGAATTCTACGTTAATTTTTTGTTTGCGAGATTCGTGTTATAAGTGAATGTGCAACATGAGAACACAGGAATTTGATCGTTATTTGGGTTGTATGTTACATATCACAGCTCAAAATTTTTTTTGTTAGGTATATGTAACACACACATCCTGTGTATTTCATCCTAATGGAATGATCGTTTGTAGGCTACATTGATACCGTTGTATATGTTGTTTGATGTTTTAATTTATTTTTTGAGGAGCGGGAGGATTTGAGGGGCGACAACAATAGGAGGAACAAAAAAAAAGTTGAGAGGCTGGAGGAAAAAAATGATTATTTTTTTTAAATGTCTTTGAAAAACCTTAGTTTTAGAATGATGTGCTGTTTTAAAACTGATTCTAAATAGGCTTGAATTTATAAAATGTTAATATGATGGGGGGGGGGGGAGGGGGGGAACTGAAAAAGAAAGGGAGCTACTAAAGATTATCTGCTCAAAGCGCTAGCTACCAGAAATCGTTGACTTGGGTGAGGGGGGTTGAGGGTGGGTGGAATTGATATAATTTGCGACATGCGTACCTGCTTCAACGATAAGCCGACATTGTACTTCCGGACGGAATATATATGTATTATTATTTTTTTTACTGACTGCTACTGCTAACGATTACATTGAGCTCTCAGTGCAAGTAACGTAGAATGGCGCTGCTTAACAACGCTTCGGAACGTAAATTGATCACAAGAATCTGGACTGTTATTTCCCCGCGAAATTATTCTCGTAGATATAATGATAAATTTCCTTGGAATTAAGTAACAAACGTTCACACGCTGTTCACTACAAGTAGCTGTTTTACGTCTGCACTACGAGAATCTGCGCTGGTATGTCCGCAACGTGGATACGACATGCCTGCTTGTTACTTACTACCAACTACACGGGCACGGCATGTCTGCTGTTACGTGCTACATGGGCGCGACAAGCCTGCTCGATGTGTCACTAGCCGCAGCTGTACGGAGCTCGCGGGACAAGCTACGCGACTGAGGCACCTCCGAGGCGAGCGCTGCTGCGCAAGAACCGAACCGCTCAGAACGGGCGCCGAGCACGGACTGAAGCGCGGTTGGCTGGCCCCCGCGCGCCGCGGAGGGGGAGGGGGGGATAGGTGCGCAGAACCGCCACGCGCAGCCTGCCCGATCCGCGCCAGCTGCCCCACACAATGTCCTTATCGCCGTCCTCCCCCCCTCTCCCCTAATAACCCTTACCGCTCACTGACTCTTCCACCAATCAGAGCGCGGGCCCTGCCCTGTTCTCTCGCCGGTCCGCAACGAGCGCCACCTTGCACACGGGATGTCAGCAGTGACTCAATCTTCTCTATAGATCATGCACAGATTACAGTACAGAGTATATGGTGACCACTGTTGCCAGATTGACACTCATTGGCTTTTTTTTTTTTAGCATTAAACATCTTATTTTTTATACCATCGTTAATTAGTATAAATTTTTAATATTTTATATACTTCCTTGGCGCCTTGTCATCAAACCCTTAGTCCCTAAGGAGGATTCTGCGGTTCCCGGAGGCCGCCGCGTGGAGTGGCGTAACCGGTACGCCATTGTTCTGGAGTGAGAGATCACTCCAGAAGGGGGAGCTGACAAACGTGAAGTAAAGAGGACTAGTGACCCTTTTGGTGAGCGACAAGCGACGGGGTTCGTGTGCGTATAATCCGACAAAGTATGCTATTTTATATTTTATTATTTCCTGATAAATTATCCTCGGTTAAGTTCTATAATTCCTTAAGATCAAATTTCCGGTATAATAACGTCATTATACGTGGTAGTTAATAATATTTTTAATTTTTGGTAATACAAAATCGTGCATTTCAATAGGTATTGACCACCGAATGTTACAAGATAATAACAATTTAGTTTTGTTTTATTTATAATTAAGGTAAATATTTTTAAATATAACACTAGGCAATAATAAATTAAAATTAAAAGCAACTTCGTGAGGGGGGGGGAGATTACCCGTCTGGCCCAGCCCTGGAGCCATCCCAGGGTGTCTGTTTGCGAAAACAATTTAAGGATTCACCGAGGGTAGATGTGTATTTCTGTTTCCGTATTTAATTTTCAAACATTTTTTTACGTGGGTGAAAATTGCTAAAACGCATTTTTTAAGAAAGATTTCTAGGCATAAAACATTAAAAAAAGAGTATTTCCTTGAATAATTCATGCAATGGGGATTTTTTTATTTAATACAGTTTTTTTGGAAATACATAATTGCAGTTTTGCACTGTTTGTGATAGGAAAAAATCATGAATCCAAAATTTAAAAAAAAATAAACAAACTCTCAGAAAGCAAGCCTAAATCAGTTAATGTCGAACAGATAGACTCAATGATATTATGGAAAACACAACGACGGCAGCACAGACGATCACATTCAAGCTAAAATATCAGACGGCACAATAATTCCGTGGAAGGAATTTAGTCATGAAAATTTTAATAACAGCACAGACGAACACAGAGGGCTAACAACGGCGAGAGAGTTTCAACAATAACATTAAATGCAGACGGTCAACATGACATAAACAATGCGGCGAATATGAGAACACAACGATGCAGATAAACATATATTATGGACAACACCGTTGAACGCGGTAAGTTTCCCGTGACGAAACAGTGGCGAAGTTTCGGGAACTAGCATCTGTTCCCATATAATCAGGCACAACCAGACTGATCTGGTACAGATTTTTGAAAGCACTCGAGGGACTGGAATTACGCGTTCGTCTACATTTCTCCGTCACGTGTATTGGCGCGGTTACCGCTGAGACACCCCCCCCCCCCCCCAGCAGCCCATCAGGATTTTTCTGACAGTGGTGTTTTTGAAAGGTTGTCTGAATTGTTGCCCCATGGAAGGGCAGCCCTTCAGGATTTTTCTGACAGTGGTTAGGTTAGTTTAGGTTAGGTTAGGTTAGGTTAGGTTAGTTTAGGTTAGTTTAGGTTAGGTTAGGTTAGGTCACTTTACAAACTAACCACTGTCAGAAAAATCCTGAAGGGCTGCCCATCCAAGGGGCAACAATTCAGACAACCTTTCAAAAACACTACTGTCAGAAAAAATCCTGAAGGGCTGCTCATCCAGTTGGCAACAATTCAGACAACTTTTCAAAAACACTACTATCAGAAAAATCCTGAAGGGCTGCCCATCCAAGGGGCAACAATTCAGACAACCTTTCAAAAACACTACTGTCAGAAAAAATCCTGAAGGGCTGCCCATCCAGTTGGCAACAATTCAGACAACTTTTCAAAAACACTACTATCAGAAAAATCCTGAAGGGCTGCCCATCCAAGGGGCAACAATTCAGACAACCTTTCAAAAACACCACTGTCAGAAAAATCCTGAAGCGCTGCCCTTCCAAGGGTCAACAATTCAGACAACCTTTCAAAAACACTACTGTCGGAAAAATCCTGAAGGGCTGCCCTTCCAAGGGGCAGCATTTCAGTCGCCCCGCCAGTTCAGCGCCTCGCTCTTGGAGCAGACGCCGCACACACCGCGCAGAAGCACTCGCGAACACAAGTGCGCGCCCCTGACCAGGCTGTCTGCTTCGGCTCTCAGCAGAGAGCAGTGGCAGCCGCTGTGGTCTGCTTGGCCGTCGAGGAACCGAGGAGAGTGGTCAGCAGCTACGAGGCGATAAATCCGACGGCGAGCAAGCACAACAACAACTCTCAATTACGCGGGCCGTGTTTGGGCCAGGACAACCCCCCTCCCCCCCTCCTTTTCCCAACCAACTTCCTCCTTCCATTTTTTCCCCCTCCCCCCATAGGCACGACGCGACCTAGGGAGTGCAGACTGTGGTCGGTCCGTTTAACCCGTCGGTTCCCAGAATCACCCGAACAGTGGCCATCCCGAGTGAAACCAAGGGCCCGGGAGGCAAATAATTTGTGCAACTAGAGACCCGGTGAAATTCAACGGGTTCATTTGTTTATCAGGATGAAATTCCGCAGTCCTTCTGTATACTTTTAACCCTCGCGCGCTTACCCCATTGGCAGATCCTGAGTGGAACGATGTGATTTGGTCTCTCCTTTTTCTGCTGGCTGGTGGCAGACTTGTCGTAAAAGGGGATTGGCGGAACAATTGTGAACCTTCTTAGTCTCGTTCAGAAATTTGGTTAAAAGCACCATTGTCGTTTCCTTGAATTAATTCTACGTTAAATTTCGTGTCCGATTATTGTATGTTAAGTGTATTTGCAACATGAGAATACATGAATTTGCTCGTAACCAATGTTAGATATTACATATCCCTGGCGAGTTCTGAAAGACTAACTCACTTTTTTTTTTTAATTCTTCATAGTTACGTGATTACTTCCCAAATATACTGCCACAAGTAAGCACGTGTTAATGACAAACCAAACTGCAGTAAACTTGTGGAATAACGTCGTTTCAGTGTTAAGAAGACTGCAAGTATCCGCTCTACCACTCTGGCTCCGGGGTAGAGCGTCTGCCTTGTGACTTGTAGGACCCGGGTTTGCGCCCCGGCTCCTCCAAGGCGGATTGTCTCAGACAGATGGTGGCATTTGTCTGATAGGAATACAATCCCTTCAACATTTCTGGCTTCCAAAGAGGCGGTGTATACAATATTATCCCAGCACGACTAGGCGTATAGGCTTCAGCCTGAGACACACCTAGGGCCCGCCCTAACCCGGACCCCTCCAAAATACACTTAGTTTTGAGGTTGGGAAAAAAAAAATATTCAGATCATTTCAAGCCATTTTTCAACACAATGCGTTGCCAGTTTCTGCTAGGTGATTTCTTCTACATCAATTTTTATTTTTTACATGTTAGATTTTAATAAATTTACTTAGTGCATTGTGCACTTTAAGAAAAGCGGTAGAAAGAATATTCTGCAAAAACAAAACTTTACGAAAGTGTTGGCCCCATGGGCAAAAACGCCTAGTGAGACACCACAGCATTACGTCTACTGTTAGTTTTGCCCCCTCCCTGTTTTAGTGGAAAAAAAATTCCCCAGTTCGCCGTTTAAGTATGGAATAAATTGGTCCTGAATGAATTTTAGATTCTTTTTACCTACTTCTCAGCTTAGTTACTACACGTAAATAGAAATGGAA
Source organism: Bacillus rossius redtenbacheri (assembly GCF_032445375.1). Classification (NCBI taxonomy): domain Eukaryota; kingdom Metazoa; phylum Arthropoda; class Insecta; order Phasmatodea; family Bacillidae; genus Bacillus; species Bacillus rossius. Next base: position 44,299,878 of record NC_086338.1, on the reverse strand, counting down.
TGAAGCTTAACCTTATTGTTCTTCCAATCTAAGTATTTTCATGCGTTATTTTAAATTAATGCAGATTTGTGATATATTTTTCCCACACAACGGTGAACGGGTTATTTTTCCCTAACTATAAACTTTCAATGCTGTTTTTATTTTAGGTATCCTGATTTCATTTCCTACCTTAATTTGTAATTTTAATTTCTAATTATTTCATAAGACATTAAATGTAAGTATGTTATTTCTGAAGTTATTAACATCAAGAACTTTACTCTAGCTATATTCATCAAAACTCTCAGGTCAGTAACATTGGATGAAAATAAATTGCAAAATTTCTGATTTCATTCTTGTTCTGTAAGTAATAAAAATAAAGCGAAATTTAAATAAAAGCAAGAAGTGGAGTGATATATATATTTTTTAAACGACAGAGTATTTTACTGTTTGTTTCTTGTACACTTGAATAGCTGCTCGGCTGGAGTTAATTAGCTCTTCAGCTTATTAAATTTAATTGGAGTCCCCTCGAGCAGAAATTGTGCTAATTGAAGTGAGCCTCCAGCGAAGAGATGCAACAGGCCATCCGCTGAGGGAAATATTCGCTGTCAAGACTCACGCCGTCAAAATGACAGACGTAGACAAATGCTTCACCGTCGTTAGAACTGGGTTCAAAAAGAAACTCAGGGTAGGTGGTATCAGATACACCACCGCAGTAATTTCCGTGAAACATCTTCATGCGCGTCTCAATGAAATGCATGGTAGACGGGTGTACAGGTGAGTGGTGAAATGAATGAAACCAAATGACATACACTTATTGACCTCCTCTCTTCTCTTTTTAGCCGCTTCTGACCTATAATGGTAGTACGTATAGGTGACGCCATAGCTGAAGTAATATGAAAATTTCAATAAAATTAAAGTTAAATCCACTATTACTATTGGTCACTTATTATTAATTATATTTATATTTTACCACGAATTGAAACTAACGCGAAAACTTTCGTATTAATCTGTGCACGCACTGACGAGTTATGAGTAGAGACCCGGAAATTTCGCGGATTCATTTAGTCGCAAGCTAGAATGCAAACCTTCACACTCTCGCACTGTGTTCATGATTGGCTCGCAGTTGTTTGGACACGCCCGTCTACGACCGTGAGCCAACGATGCCCAGCTAGGAGAGAAGTAAGCGAATCAGGTAGTGCCAAATAACAAGGATAAAAATGTTCTCGCTAAGAAATCAACCAATGGGAAAGTAAACATGGGTCGAGCACACCTATACCTTTGAATTCTATCCTGAGGCCGGGTCTCTAGTTATGAGTAAACGAAAGCCTCGTAAGCGACAATTTCTAGCCGAAACTACGGCTCTGGCGCCATCTAGCTGCACGTGTCAGAGGCCGTGGGTAATGGCTACTTTGCTCTACTCGGCGATATACAAACGAATAGCTCTTTGGCACGTAGTCACAGAGCTACAGTCATCGCCGAGGTGACATTTTTTCGTTGCATGCTGTTTCAGCAAGTGACTTCCTACTTGAACTGAACGACGTTTCACGTCAAAAAAAATGTATACGCGTTTGTGTTGTTTGTGTGTGGAAAGCGTGGTTGGAATTCAGCGCCAGTACTTCTGTACAAGCTACAAAAGTCACTAAGGCAGATACATAAAAAGCTGTAGCAACGGAGCAAACTGTGACCTTACGTGGGTGAGATCACGAACTACTCAAATATTCTGTTTACTCAGGTGTAATTCCTGCTTTAAAAAATTAATTATTTCTATAATTTAAAAAAGCCCCAAGCAATTATCGCTTTAAATTAAAATTTTACAAGGGTAAGTTAAATTAATTTAAATGTAGAAAAAAACTGTGATCAGAAATTACTGTTCAGATGTCACGACAATCATTTGGTAGCTAATATAGTTATTTGATAACATCACCAACATGTTGGGTATCGCGAAATTTCATTGGCTAGAACTATCAGTAAGATTTCAGTTGTGAACCTATTTCGTACAGGTGGTGTGCACAGTTGTGGGCATGGCCAGCTATGCACTCATTGATTAGGCTACACATTTATTTTAAACCTAGCTTTAGTGTGGTAAAAGCGAAAAACATGTGTCGTCTTGATGAATATCATAAACAAGTCATATATAGGGTAATGCTGTGTGCTGCAAAAACGGTAAACATTCAGAGCAACCATAGAATGGGTTCATGGGTTGATTTTCTGTCTTCTTTTCAACACGAATAAAAGAATCAAGGGTACCAACCGAACAGGTCAAGAGCTAAGAAAAAAAAAGAAGAAGAATAAAGGCGGAAGCCTCGCCTTGATATCGATTGTGCCGAGTACAATACAGACCAGTAAAGAATGTACAAAAAGAGTTCATATGCAACTCAGACCTTCCGAAGGGGATATAAGGGGAAATAATTTTAGAGTATATATTGTAATCATTGAGCATGTTTACAAGATATCTTTTATTACTATTTAAAATATGTATATTTAAAGTTTAAATCATGACAATTGTAAACTTACATTTTAATATTGGTGCATTGGTATAGTGAGCAACCCAGTCCTTAGTAATATCATTTCATCAAGATATTACATTTGTGCTAATCTAGTTTGATTTTACGTGTACGTGAGTGAGCCATACCTGCATCAAACACACATTCTTCTACTTAATTGCACCTTCCCAAAGCTTGCCCAGGTAGAAATTCTTGTGCCAGCTGAATTGAATAATATAGTTTTTTTCTCTCGGTGACGAGAAAGAGTTGAGTTCATAAGTTTCATCGGGCCAAGACGTCTCCACGTGTGTGGAGCAGTTCCGGATCCCTACGGGACACTCGAGCTGGTTACTAAAAGCCAAGCGACAGCCAAGACATTTGCTGTTTTATCCAAAAGAGTTTCTTCATCAGGACGTCTGATTTAATTAACGCCAGACAGACACAGCTGTGTCTACGATCCGAGTATTCTCCTGCCGCGTCGGACGACGACGAATTATGGTGCGTGAAGAATTCAGCTGCGTCGGCGAAGTGGTCTCTCCCAGTCACGCTGTCCTCTGCAGACACCACCTGGTGAGCTCTTCCCGCGCACAGGAGCTCACAGCCTCCCGGAGGATTGCAGACACAAAGTTCCCGTGTTCGTGATCTTCGAACGTCGTCGTAGCATTCCATCCAGCTGTGGCTTTGCTATCCTGAACGTCATACGAACGCCCCAGACGTCCCGAAGACTTACGATCCTCGTCTCCTCCCTGTTCCAGAACTGCCTGGAAGTCTTCTTGAAGTGAGTGCAAGCTTTCAGGCCAGCGCACCATCATCATCATCATCATCATCATCATCATCATCATCACTACAAAACCATTATATTCTATAAGATTCACATTTGTTGTATAAACTAATGCACCTGGTGTTGAAGACGATAGCATTGTCATTCGCGTGTAGTAATCGTAGTTTTGTCAAATTTTGATAATGTTTGTATAAAAAAGTAATCCAAATGAAATTATTTACTTATGGTCTCGTTGCTGATGTTCTGCCATCTCTCAACGATTTTGGACTTGGGTAGCCGCAGAGGTCCCGAAGTCTACGATCCTAATCTACTCCCTGTTCCAGAGCTGCCTGGAATTCTTCTTGAAGTGGGTGCAGGCTTTCAGGCCAGTGCACCACATCCTCACTACAAAACCATTCTATTCTATAAGATTCACATTTGTTGTATAAACTAATGCACCTGGTGTTTGAAGACGATTTCAATATCATTCGCGTGTAGAAATTATAGTTTTGTAAATGTTGATAATTTTTGTATAAAAATATAATCCAACTGAAATTATTTACTTATGCTCTTGTTGCTGATCTGCAACCTCTCACGATTTTGGACTTAGGTAATTTTCCTTCTTTTTTGGCAGATTAGGGCCCATCTGGGCAAGCAAGTTTTACCTCGAGTGATTAATCAACTTTAATAATTAGAGTTTTGCATGCAGTGAGTGTTGAGTTCAAGTGGGACGGGCACCAAAAGTCAGAAATATTACATCAAAATCTAAATATATGTACAGCCCAATGTGCGACTCACTGACTGACAGACTGACTCACTCACTACTCACCTATACAGTTCTAACACTTTCAGACGAACTAGAATCTGGAAATTTTGGCATCATGTAGATCTCGGTCCGTAATCAACGGGGAAGTTTCAAAAATATAAATTTTTCTTTTTGAAATCCCGAAAAAAAAATTAAAAACTATAAATGTCTTCTTATCAATCCAAGCCATCGTAGTGTATTTTCATAGTAGAATCGTCATGGCAACACCATTCCTAGAGATGATGGAAAATCGTCTAAACGAAGTATTCACGAATAATTGCTATCAACACGTTTATTAAAGATAAAAAGCTATAATATCACTAACAACCGAACATTTTTTCACAGCATTTTTCACGCTTGTTTTCAGGATGGGAGCGATGTTTGTTTATTTGTAAGCTACAATAACACGTGAGCACAGAAAAAAAAGTTGCTCTTTTCTGTACGCGATGCGTTTGCTGCGGGGAAGTTATTTAAAAACATGGCGTCCTCAACGATTCATGCTGAATGTTTTGTGCATGTGCCATTTCTTACGAATCTAACGTGTATTTTTCTATGATGTCTACGTTGTTACTGAAAGAGTGCGTGAATTAAGATTGAGGTTAATTTTACTAGTTAGGAATGAAACTACTTTACGTTTGGCACACTAAAACGTTAAAAAAAAAAATGGTTGTCTGTAAAGTCGGTTTACGGACGATAGTTTAACGTGACGTCATAACAAAACATTGATGAAATGATTGCATACTTTTAGGAATAAAATTGAATAATTTTTATTGAATTATCACAATTTTGTATGGATACAAAGAAGGAATGAATTGAAATCTACAATTTAATTGATAAATTTACTTTTATTTGCACTCATTAATTCAAATATGTTTATTACTTTAACGAAGAGATTATTTTAACTATAACTTTTATACATGTTTGCTATTTAACTTCTTCCAATCTGTGTTATTCTGTTAAGGATAGGATGATGATAGGAAAAGTAGGAAACGAATGGGAGTGTTTCAAGTTGAATGTGCCTCGAAAAAGTCAAATCGATGGTTGTTCCAATCGAGTGGAAGAGAGATAGATGCGGCGCAAGCGTACAATGAGCGCAACGGGACACAGCGTAACGGGACAATGTGCGTAACGGGACACTTTTTCGTGCGTACAGCCGGCGTTCATCGATTTATTAGAAGTTGTCACTTCAAAAATTGGCATCTCACTGCATGTTTCCCGTAAATATGTAACAAAACTGGTTTCGAAAGGAATCTTTTTGTAAAAGTACAGGACTTTTTTCCCCCTGCGTAGAAAAGGACGTGAAGTCTCGCTAGAAGGTTTTTCCCAGTGGTTGTTGACGGTGTGACGTGGCTGTGCAGGCGAACAGCGGTCTTTTGGAGCGCTCTTATTGGCTGCTCGCGCTCCGGGTCGCGAAATTATGATGAATTGCTGGCGGGACGCTTGCACGATGTCTTAATCCAGAGGAAAATTCCGTTAATTAGCACGCGTTTTAACTCCTACGCTCGCTCCCTCCTTTCGAGTATACACTTCGCGTAAAATTTAGTCAGGAATTTTGTTGATGAAATTCTATTCATGACAGAAGCCATCCATCCAACAACTTACACATTTCCTCCGTTCTTTTTTTTTTTTGTGCGTAAACATGTTAGCTCTCTGTATACGCCGTTTGGTAGGATCAATTTAGTGAATGTAACGGAAGTCGCGTGGAACGAAAATTTGTAACTCTACGCTGCGGCCATCTTTGGCGGATTGTGCGAACCGAAGTTCACAAGGCCAAAGGGAAACTTTATTAATATTACCTGGTTAGTGAATTTTAACAAGATGGGCAATATTCTAATAAGATGTCTTGTCGAAACTTATAGGTTCAAAACCCGGGGGTTAAGTATTTTACAATTATTTTTTCGCTTTATTCGGAGCAGTTTCATTATATAGTTTAAAATATTAGTTCTGCTAATAAAATTATTCAATAGTCAACGTAGTAGCTCAGGCAGCAAATTCTATAAATGTAGTTGAAAAATCAATTTGCTTATATGTGTCAGGCTCGGCATTATTGTAAAGATTTCTACTTTAATTTCATGTCAAAGTTTAGGTAGATTCCGAAGAAATACTACCCATTGTAGCCGTTACCATGGTGCGACTTATGAAAAAAAATTTATATAGTTTTTCGTTTCATGGTCTAAAGACTCCAAAACCATCGTCAACTCAAAAGTTTATACATATATAATCACATTTTATATGTAGGCACGATAACTTCCGTAAATTTGTATCAATTACTTTTAATTGATTCATAAAATCTTTTAATGGAAATCTCAGTCAAGTTCGTGAATGGACAAAATCCCACTAAAGGGGTAGAAATAGGGAAGGTTTTTTAAGGTGGGCCTTCTGATCGGGGTGTATGTGTGTCAGTGAGGCGGAATTGATAAGCGCGACGCTCCCTGGTATTTCTAGCGCGGTGTCGCCTCTAAGCACACAGACTCTGAACCGGCGCACAGTCTTCTCGTCGTTGATGGGAAAACTATGAGATATGAGCGGTAAAATCTAAATTATAAAGCGCAGAAATGAAGTTGACGTCATAATGCAAGTTCACATGAATACTTTCAAGAATCTATACCTGGTATTTCATGCTTAAAAATTCTCTGGGTTTTAGCCAGTTTCACTCCAGAAACGGAACAACTCATACGCCCTCAGCGTGCTCTTAAATTATTTTCGTATAGACACACATTTTATTTATATCTTGAACTGTTTTCATATCGCGTAAGTTTTCCTGGAGCTCTGCACATAGTATGTGTGTCCGGTTTAGGTGGGGGCCTTAATACACAGGGAAGCCTTCATTTCACAGACGAGAGAGCCACACCCGAAGTTCCCCGAAGTTCATGCTCTCTTTTTTTCACCGTTCTATCTCATTGTATAAACCGGTGTGGCATTAAATTTTGCGGTCGATTAGGATAGGTTAGCTACATTATAAATACTTTAAAACATTGTGGATGGTTGGTTATATTAGGTAAGTATAGCTACATTAAAAATACTGTAAAATCATTTTATGGTTGCTTAGCAAATAACTTTTTTAATATGTAGCTATCCAGGGCTAGGAAACCGTTTACATGATTTCGCAGTATCTTTAATGTAACTATCCTAACCAAATTAACCGTTCAAAATGTTTTAAAGTAGGTATTTATAATGTAGCTAACCTAACCTTTTACAATGAACAAAAAAAACCGAAGATTGACGATCGAACTTTTGGCTTTCTCGTCTGTGAAAATAAGGCTTCCCTAACACACAAGCGCCTTAAAAAAAAGTGTTTCATCTTCCCCGGACGACCTGCGCAGTCTCTTGTTTCCTGTGGTTCCTCGTGCAGCTGTGGGTGACGTGGTGGGAAGTTCTACCGTAGCCGTTTTACATCTTCAGGCGCGTTATGAGAAAAAAAAATTATGAGAGCGAATTTTTACGCTGCGCGCACGCACCATGCAACAAAAATTTCACAGGATGAAAAAAAACTACATACGTGTACAAATTAAATGTGCTTTTAAATATTATAATTTAGTGATTGATTTGTAATACTGGTACTTAAAATAAAAAATAAATAACATTTATTTATTGTGAATATAAGTGATAGAATTTGTTTCTTAGGCAATTTTTTTCAATTGTATTTATTTAAGTGAGGTTATCTTCCCGTATGCATAATTTATTTGCATTATAAATTATGATATTTGTATTTAAAAATAAATAAAACTAATAAATTTAAAAAATTAAAGGTTTAAAAAATTATGATTGAGTAAAACATTAGTTTAATTATAAAATCATGGGAAAAAATTTGTAATTAATACTCAGTATTATCTCAAAACCGTATTTCATACATGCAAAAATAATCATAGCTATGTGTTGCACAATGTTACAATATCTTTATTGTAGTAGTTACTAAAAACTATTTCTTGGCAATTGGTTTCCAAAGGAATCTTTTGTAAAAGTACAGGAAAATATTTTCTGTGTAGTTATTTTTGCTGAACCTAATGATTCATTATTAGAGACCTGTAAAATTCGCGATTTAAAATCCCTAAAGGATAGACTTCATGATCCTCTACGCACTCGTGCAAAATACATCTGCTGATTGGTTACCGACTCGTAACACCTGTTGACTGGAAAGATCGTGATTCGCTAATTCTTCTGTTAAAGATTTTTCATTGGCCCAGAGTCCTTCAGATAAACTGTGGCCCAATCACTGAAGCAAAATAATGTCAAAAGTATTTGGACTCTATCCTATCGCGAAATGAATCCGCGAATTTTACAAGTCTCTATTCATTAGTTCTCCTCTGCGACCATTCACGACTTCTTTTTCGTACTGAGTCTATTTCACGACTCCTAGTTCATACTGCGCCTCTGTACAAGTCCCCGGTGTTGGAGGAGTCCCTCTTTTTTGTGCGGTTACGTCTTACACCTGGGTTATACTTACACTATCGAAGTTTAGCGTAGTGCAGCCTGGAATTTTTCCCACGTTTTCATATTTCAGTAGCGGTATTCGCTACGAGCACAAAGTTCCCATTCTGTATTATGATATTCATTACACTGTTTGAAGCTGCTTCAAAGGGAGTTAATATTTTATCCGAGCCGTATTAAATCGACGACGGGGGCAAAGCGATGAAGCGGGTGTTTTATTGCTCCTGTAGTGCTATTTCCATTTATTACATGGGATGAACAAAAAAAATACTGGCGAGCAATAAAAAAAATTGGCTGCAGTGGATGACAGGCACTAGCAACATACAGTTGAACTCGCAATGATACGCCTCGTCAGTATGTCACCCGTCAGTCGATCACGTGACACCTGTAGCCAATCAGATGGCCCGAAAAATTCCATCTGTCTGTCCGTCGAAACCTTACCAAGCTTTGTCTTTCTACGGACGGACGGATGAAATTATATTACCTCAAAAATGTATGAAATGTTTTTTTTAAGTATTTTTTATATGTTTATTTGATTGGCTGCTTCCGTATTATGTTTTTTATCTTGCCTACGAACACGTTTTAAGCTTGATGTTCGAAACAAAAATAGTCTGAGACACAAAAGTAATTAAATAATGCACAGTAATTTTCAAATATATTCAAACAATGCATTCCACTAAAATAGGTGCCATATGCTCAGACAGAACAAAAAAAAATGTTAACACTAAATGATATAAAAAGTTTTTTTGACAAAAAAAACATTTGGACTGAAGATGGCGTTTTTAAATTATATTTCACAAAGTAAATTTTGAACATAATCATATGATTTTCTTTATTAAGTAGGTACAACAAGAATACGATGTTTCATATACATTAAAAAAAAAATAGAATTACATTACAAAGTTGTGTCTAGAACCTTTTTTTTGCTCTATGGCGTACATCTGGCAACAGAGCACACCAAAACAAGGACAGCGCTAATGGCGGTAATCGCGTTTTAAAAATAGAGGGTGAAATGCCCCTTTAAATACACACTGCAAACTGAAGACCAGACACGCTACACATCGTGACAAGTCTAACCTGCGACACTCTGAGGGCTTTCCCGCCGACTTTTCGAAACTCGTCCTGAGCGACCTAATTGGCTACAGCCGGTGGATTCGCCCTGCGCGAAGTCGCAGATTGTTTTTAAACTTTTTCCCCTCCTCGCTCTTCCCCCCCCCCCCCCATCCCTTCGCTCATCTGATTATCCGGTTTGGTGAACTCAAACCGTGCGATAGAATTAGCGCGAAAAACCAGCTTGCTGTGAGCGAAGCGTGTTTCCTCTACTTTGGTACGTTGCTTTGTATTTCAAGGAGGGGGGGGGGGGGTGATATAATGAGATCTTCCATTTGTCGTTTGCACATGGAAAAAAAAACTTAAACGGATTTTTAAAAAAAATAAAGGAAACGGAGAGATATTCTTGAAGGCTTAATGCTATTTCTTGGACATACGCCATTGCAGTTTTGCCCCGTTTGTCATGGGAAAAAAATATTGATAAGTAATAATAAAAAAATGAAAACATGAACCCACAGAAATCAAGCCTAAATAAGCTTATGTCAAACAGATCAACTAAACGATGAAAAGCTGAATGTTTGCCTTACGTTTTAACATTTAGATTGGTTATCAGCTTTTAAAAACCACATTATTTATCCGCATCACCAAAATTTGTGCTAAATAAGGGTGTTACCTTAAATTATTTCCACATAATAATTTTACTCCAGCGATAAGATTTTCAATGTTTGTAGAACTTTGTTGGATTAGGCATTACGCATACGCTTAGCGTTTCATCATAAATAGTGTATTTATTTAAAAAAATACTGATTCAGCTTCAACTTCAAAGGCGTATACCAGTCTTAGGGAGATATTTAGACCATATGTCGTGTGTGTATATATATATATTTTTTTTCAACTTATTTTTACGTGATAATTAGAGACCCGGAAAATTCGCGGGTTCATATCGTGTTATGCTAAAATTCAAATAATTATACCTTAGTGCTGCTTCTGCAATTGGTTCACTGTTAATCTGGAGGACTGAGGGCCAATTAGAGACCCTCACTCGTAGAAGTGTCGAATCACAGGCCACCCAGTCGAGACGACTCACAAGTCAGCAGCCAATGAACAGGTGGCATTTGCCCGAGTGTGTAGAGGATATTGGAGTCTATCCTGGAGGTCATTGAACCCGCGAATTTTCCGGGTCTCTAGTGATAATATTGCAGCCGAAGTCATTTGGTTGGATTTAAACTCACCCTGTTTATTAAATCCCTAATAACAGTATATCGGCAATTTTATACATCCTGAATAATTATCCAAATTCAGGTAAATACTGTGTTCGGTTTGTATGGAAGCCTGAAGGCTTAGATGTAAATATAATTACTTTATTTCCCATTACTGATTTTGTTTTAAAACTTTCTTGTCATAAATCATGTTTTTGGTATCACGGTGAACGTTATTTCTCATTTCATTTTAAAATGCGAAGGTTTGCTGTTTCTCCAAACGATTCTGCCAATTGGAACACGCCAAATCTCCGAACGAAATATTAAATTCATTACAGGTTGCGCTATCTATGCGGGAATTGCACGGACTGTCTCAACAGCGCTCTCTACGCTGCTGGCTGAGGAACATCAGAGCGCTGGTAGCAAATATAAAATTCAAGGCACTCGCAGCTGACTATAGGATACCTATATGTATTTTCTGAAACAAGCGCATGCGCACACTCTCTTTCTCATTGTTTAGTTCAACAATGTCTCTCGGTTCTATTTAATTTTTGTACAGGGGACGAATCATCGCGCAAAGAGGAGGAAAAAAAAAAGAGCCCAGCAACATGTATAGCATATTGCTTGTTCTCCATACATCTCTTTGGCCAAGTACCTATTCTATGTCCTTTTTTTTTTTGCATCGGAAACGTTTCAAAAACACCGTCTCATGGAAAACGTTGCACTTAAGTGTGGCCTTGAAATTTTATACTCTCATCGCGAAAGGAATGAAGGATGTTCCTTTAGAGAGAGATTTATTGAGTCAACGATGATAAAAAAATTTGTGTCTTTAAAAAATTTTTTAATGTGGATACTTGATGAAAACAAAAGGTTACTCAAGATGCCGTTAAGCCGCTGGTTTTTACGTGGGTGAAGCGTGCAAGGGGTGAAGGGGGGGTGGGGGGTAAAAGTAGAGACTTGCGTTAGTTGGAGCGGAGCCGGGGGGGGGGGGGGGAAGGGGCGCGACGACAAAAATAATCGTGTCTGCCGTTTTGTTCTGGACGCCGCCGCGAGTGCTTTATAAATCCTCCCCGCTCCACGGCGCGCCACCGCCGTGGAGCGTGGAGCGTGGAGCGTGGAGCGTGGAGCGTGGAGCGTGGAAGCGTAGAGAAATACGGCCGCCAGGGCACCCGCTCATCGACTCCCACGGAAAGTACGAAGTGCAGACCGCGAACCTTCTCGCCAACTCGCGTGCTCGGCGATGATCGATTGTGACCTTACGTCAGCAAAGACCCGGGACGCCAGTAGAAGACGCACTGTGAATTTTTTTTTTGACGTGACAACGTCTAATAAATCGATGAACGCCGGCTTCACGCACGAAAAAGTGTCCCGTTACGCACATTTGTCCCGTTGCTCTGTGTCCCGTTACGCTCATTCTACGCTTGCGCCGCATCTATCTCTCTTACACTCGATTGGAACAACCACCATCGATTTGACTTTTTTTCGAGGCACGTTAAACTTGAAACACTCCCATTCATTCGTTTTCTACTTTTCCTATCATCGTCCTATCCTTAACAGAATAACACAGATTGGAAGAAGTTAAATAGCAAACATGTGCAAAAGTTATAGTTAAAATAATCTCTTCGTTAAAGTAATAAACATATTATTAAATTAATCAGTGCAAATAAAAGTAAATTTATCAATTAAATTGTAGATTTCATTTCACTCCTTCTTTGTATCCATACAAAATAGTGATAATTCAATAAAAATGATTCAATTTTATTCATGAAAGTATGCAATAATTTCATCATTTTTTTTTATGACGTTGTCACGTTAAACTATCGTCCGTAAACCGACTTTACAGACAACCAATTTTTTTTGTAAATAGAACAGAAATATTCATGTAAAAATATCATATATATATGTACATTTACATGATGAAAACAACTGTATCACCGCGAACTAAAGTTATTCCGTAAACCGTTCCCTGAATAGTTTTCCCAGTATTATCTTTGAAAGTCCTCAATTGTGTTTGTTTCGTCTTTTCGTTTCGTCGTGTTTTTTGTTTCGTTTCATCCGTTTTGCTGAATTTTTTTGGGTCCAATATTTCTGTGTCGTCATCATTTGTGGGTTTTTTTCGTTCTCTTAGTACATTTTTCTTTGTTTTTCTTTGTTTTGTTGACCATATTCTTGTTACGGAATATTTTGTGGTGTTTATATCCTTGTTGACAACAGCAATTTTTTGCTTAATTTTGTGTTTTATTGTCTTGTTTGGGTTTTATTTATTTATTCTTTATTTTTATATTTTTTAGTTTTTCTACAACAGAAAAAGTTCTTAGCAATGGCGTATGTCCAAAAACTTACATCAAGTTTTCCCAGTGTTAACTGCGCACATTAATAAGTATAATACTTACAACAAAAATAAAGTCGTGTTTTTGAATATTAGATCATCTTTTCCTGTGGTTTTAAAAAATCATGCTCGAACGAAACATCAATTAAAATTATAAATTATGTCAATTTTCTTAAGAAATACTCAGTCACATTTGCAAAAAAAAAAATACGAATAGATATGTGTTGTTCATAGTTACAATATCTTTCTTGTGGCATTAAAAACTCTTTCTTGGCAACATTATTTTCCAGAGGAATCTTTTGTAAAAGCCAGTGAAGGCTCAGATGGGGGGAAGCGTCAACGGTCCGAAGAGACGTTGGGGGGGGGGGGGGGTGATATACCCCCATCCGAAATCAAGTCCTGTTCTATAACATTTTACAACCCGTGAGTCCACCCGGCTGCAATACCTATAAATATCTTAACATTCCCACCAACAAACGGGAAATAATTTTGAAAGCAAATAACTGGACGAGCGTTTATATTCCCCTTCACCTATACGTTTACGAAATGCCGGAGCGCACGCAGGATTTCTTTGCGGTGGTAAGGAGAAGTGGTAGAACCACTTTACTTGCTGCTTGCTTTCATTTTTTTTTTTCCTTTTTGTTGGTGGGTAAGCTAGATTTTTTTATATAGATTATTTTAGTATCTGAGAAAAAGGGGGGAGGGTATAATCCTCCTCCACACCCACTTCCACCACAAAAAAAAAAACTCTTGCGTACGCCCTTGCCGAAATGAAGTTCTGCTTTCCTACGTCTTTGGGACCGAGAGCCTGAATAGCGTCTCCAAGTTCTGCCGTCGTTTTCTTTCACACTGGCGCGGACAAACGAAGGGTTGGGTTATTTAGGCGGGATTAAAGGTGAAGTTTTAGTATCCAACTAATGTACAATGGAATGCGCGCGTATCACAGAGCGAAAATTTCTCCGGTCGAAAATCCGATGCACATGCGCATTTTTTCCGCAAACATAAAAAAAAATTCTCGAGACTGTAAAAGTTAACTGTGTCCGTGACTCTACATTATTGATCTCAATGTATCACAATACTTGCAAGGTCTTCTACTCAGAAAAAAAAAAACTTTTTTGGTATTTTTACAAAAGTTTCCTTTGGAAACCATTTGCCAAGTAATTGTTTGTAGTACTATAAGAAAGACATAGTTACTCTGTACAACACAAGACTATGGTTATTTTTGCATATATGGAAGAGGTTTATCGAGATAATACTGAGCATGTCTTACGAAAATTGGTGCTTAGTATTATATTTTAATTGATGATTCATTCAACCATATTTTTTTTAAACCAAGGAAAATTTAATAAGACCTTATTTTGTTTTGTTAAGCTTAATAATTTGCGTAGTCAATACTGGAAGGTTTTTCAGGGAACGATTTACAAATAAAATTAACTAATGTAATTACTGGGACAAATAGGTAAATGCCAGGGTAAGAATTTCTAACCCAGTATTACTTCGAACTTTTTTTGTAGTGATACAGTTGTTTTCATGTAAGTATACAAAATTACAAATGTCTGTAATTTTACATGATATTTCTTTTTTATGTAAATTTTTTTACAGTTTTGAATTATATTGGCAATAGACTTGTAATTTTTGTCTTATCAGGGTAAACCCAAGCATATAATTATCTCTAAAGTTAACAGGGTCTCCCAGGCACCTTCCTTTCTCACCAGTCACCACCTGGTGAGGGGCCTGAATACTGACGTGTCTATGTGCGGCATGTAAACACGTGATGAGCGCTGAGCAGTATTTCGCAAAATATAAAAATTTGTTGTTTGTATTTTTCGTATTGTTTTTATTGGTACCCAAAATCATTTACATCCATTAGTCGAATTCGGAGATGTACTAGATAATCCTAAAAATATACTAACAATTTTTTTTTCACCCCTAAAAATCAAAAGCACTAACATTTAGCTGACAATGAATCCTTCATAAAATATCCGTAACAAGGTGACTGCTTTAAAAAGTATCCAAAAATAAAACCATCCTTTGAGGATTGTTCTTAAATAATAATACTTTTTTTTTTAAATTTATTTCATATCCTTTGACCCCGTTTCTGGGGTATGATACATGGGAAGTATATATAGAATATATATATATAAAGTTTCACAAAAACATAACACAAAATATACAATTTCACAAAAAACAAAAACACAAAATATACAATTTCACAAAACATAAAAAAACACAAAATACACAATTACATTTTACTTATAATTTATAATTACAGCATATGAAACTACTGAAAGTATAATTAAAAGTGAAACAGAACATATAACACATAATTAGTATGCAATAAAGATAGTAATAGCATAAATTACAAGTGGGTTTGAAATTACCCTATAAAATTTCTGACTGTTTAAACCTACTCAGCCGTTCATAACCGAGACATTTCGTCAAATTAGCGTTATCTAAGGCAGTCCGACGGTAAGGTGCGATGTCTGCTATCGCTGAAAGAGCTTCGTGTTCTAATTACATCGCGGCAGATATCGGACACTCCGTCGTAATCCGTGTTGAAGAATGTTCGATACACGCATCGACAGAGAGCGAGAGAGAGAAAAAATTTTCATTCGCTGTTTCTGATCCGCTAACGGTAGCTCGGTCTGCCCAAGCCAACTAACAAGGATTAAGAGCAGTTAACGATGTGAATAAAATCAAGTTATGAACTGTGCAGCTTTAAGCGGGATTAGGCTTCTCCATCTTGCAATTTTTTAAAAAAAAAAAAACGTTGATACAACTTGCAATCAAAGCTTCCGTTATAAATCTTTCGGTTTCGCATGGCATAGGACTTAGCTTTGGCTACTATTTGAAATCAACGCTTGTGAGCTGGTGTGAGATTATCATGATAGTTGTAGTCACGGCGCTTAGAGACCAGATGGAGCCTGTTAGTAAATCTGTGGTTGCAACTAGGTACAGAAAATCTGGGAGACATGATTTAAGCCTTGACATGCCCAAAATTGGGATTTAATAGTTCAAAATTAGAATTATAGCAAAAAAGATGGGGAAAAAAATCCAAGTATTTTTGTATTATTTGAACGAGTGACCAGTTCACCATATTGTACAAGAAGCGCCAGAGCAACAGAAGACTGTTTTGATATGTGACGTAGTCCAAAGTATGATAAATACATTCAATTTGAGGCAATCACGATTTATATATTTTTATTTTTAATATTGGGTTTCGTTAAATCAAGATGCTTGATTTTATTGATTGTCTGAAGTTAACGGTGAATGGATGATACAAATATTTTCCCCTGCGAAGTCATTGGCGTTTAAGTATTTAATTGATTTCTGGGAATGACTAGAACTGTAATAATTCCTTCAGACACTATATAACTGTTTTCGAAAACCAGTTTATAAGTAATTTTAATGCATAATCTCTGCAATGATGAAGGCAAATATTACTATGGCATAAATTATGTTGATACCAATACGATCATGTTTGTTACATTAACCATCATAAATGGCAGGGAGAGATGACAATAGGGAATTGGTTAGCAGCAGTGAGTGCAATGTGTCAT
This sequence comes from Bacillus rossius redtenbacheri, assembly GCF_032445375.1. Classification (NCBI taxonomy): domain Eukaryota; kingdom Metazoa; phylum Arthropoda; class Insecta; order Phasmatodea; family Bacillidae; genus Bacillus; species Bacillus rossius. The sequence goes on along the minus strand of NC_086338.1, from coordinate 44,283,285 downwards.
AATGTTCGAAGCCTATACGCTCTAATCATGCAGGCTGTTAACCATGCAGGAGAAGCCAGTCATGGTTGCGAATGGCGCCATGACTTAACTCCCCGCACTGACTATTCTAGACTAAAACTAGATATGTTGGGGCCCGTCGGATGGCGGCCCTATTTATACGTCCTGGGCAAGCATCCACCAGTTTCCAGAAGCTTCCCGAGGCGCGCGGAACCGAAATGAGGGGCGGGGGGGCGGGGAGGGCGGGGTTTCTCCTCATTTCCCCTTCAAACACGAAGATGGCCGGGCGGCTCCGAAGATAGCCGAGGCTTACCCCCTCTCCCCTTCCCCCTGCCAATACTCCTCTCTGTAGGGCGGGTTGCGTTCTCCGGCGCGCTCAGGCGCACGGCACATGACGACGATACGTACGGAGACACAAGAGTGTCTTTTCTCCTCTTAAGCCAAGACGTGTTACTCGCATCGACTGATGATTCTAAAGCAACTTGGTGCGAGGAGAGAGGACGCCTTTAGCTCGCTCCGGTCTGCGGTGAAGCTCGACGGGTCTGACCTTTGAATATATATACTGTTATAGAAGTCGCGAGTGGATAGGATTTACTCTACGTTTTTCAGAAGCGTATGGTGAGCAGCTTGGGAACTTCACCGCTGCAGTGCGCTGTCGTAACGCCCTGTATCGTCTTAGTTGTTATTTACACGTTAGAGCGCAGCGCTGTCGCCTGCTGTCATACCCCGCACCCCTCATCCATCATTCACTGCAGCTCAACGTCGTTCAACGGGAGGGCGAAGCGGTGTTTGAAGAGTTCGACACTTGTCCGCTAGGGACCACCACAAGTCGATGCCCCTAGAGATGGTGGCGATTGTGGCGGAGAATTAACCAACTACCTGAAAACCGTATTAGAAATTTTAACCTGGGCTGGCGACTTCTATACAGTATATATATTCAAAGGTTTGACTGAGGAGTCGACCCTGCTCTTTGACCCGGGACGGAGTCTCGTCACGTGGTCCCCGGCTGCACACCGCGCCGCAGTGAGCGACTCGCAGGTGGGTACGTGCCCGGGAGGGAGAGGGCTCACACCTCGGCCACTCAGGCACTTTCTGCCGGCTCGGGGAGACGAGCCGCGTGAATAATGTATCTCCCGCACCTCCCGCGCACTTGCTTTCACACACGTGCGACAACCCGGGGCCCCGCTACCCCTTTTACCCCTGCGCGCTAATTTACTACGCTTTCCGACGCACGGCTACTGGATATTCATAGGCGCGCACAAAAGCGAGAGGCGCCTGGATAATGCGTGCGACAGCACCGGCACACGCTTGTATCGGCCTCGACGGCTTTCCTGTCACACTGTCAGATATTTGTCTCCAACTACATCTGACAACTAGCATGCGTTGCTATGCCTCTTTCAGTTTTTGACGTGACAACGTCTAATAAATCGATGAACGCCGGCTGCACGCACGAAAAAAGTGTCCCGTAACGCTTATTGTCCCGTTACGCTGTGTCCCGTTACGCTCATTGTACGCTTGCGCCGCATCTATCTCTCTTCCACTCGATTGGCCTATGCGTCCGAGGAGAAGAAAGACAGCGGCAGCACACAACTTACATCTACACGTGAACTGTTTCGTCGACTGGTTATAAAGTGAAGTGAAAAGTTAATGTGGTTTTCATTGATTATTACAACAACAATTTCGGCAATGAAGGTTAATTATTCTTGCATTTTAATAATCGCAATATAGGAGTTTACTGTGTCGCGGGTTGCGGAATTTGTTTGGTTTGGCCGGGGTTTAGGGCCAAACTTTACAATTTCAAGTATTTATTCTTTTATTATTAAAATAAAAATGATTCAGTTTTATTCATAAAGGTTTGCAATCATTTCATCAATGTTTTGTTATGACGTAACGTTAAACTATCGTCCGTAAACCGACTTTACAGACAACCAAATTTTTTTTTAATTTGTGTAATCCGATTTGTGTTTTGATTAAACATGCTGATTAATTTCACGATTTTTTTTGTGGTTGCATTTCAGTGCTTTATGGTGTAGTAACTTGCATTTGGTATTGTATGGTGCATTGATAAGCTTCCCGGTGTTATTTCGGCTTTACGGCATTTCACCATGTAATCTTGTTCCTAGTTATTTGCAAATATGTCTTTTCTTTTTTCGAACCAGCAAACTAGTCCGTTGGCTATGGGTAGGGACTGGAAAAAATCGCGGTTTCAATAGCCTTCAGGATAGACTGCATATTAACCTGTACACTTGGGCAAATAACGCCAGTTCTTTGGCTGCTGACTTGTGAGTCGTCTCAGCTGGTTTGTCTGTGATTTGATCCTTCTTTGGTTGAGGGTTTATAATTGGTTGAGATTCGTACAGATGAACAGTAAGCCAATAGCAAAATCATCTAAAAGGTATATTTATTTTACTTCTAGCTTATCGCCAAATGAATCCGCGAATTTTTCAGGTCTCTAGCTATGGGTCAAGCAGTACCGTGACGTACCAAATGGTATTCCAGCATTGGCAAACTGATGAAATCGGCGACAGGGAAATTCTTCAATTAAATCGTCCAGTGGAAGAAAAATCGAATGAAGTCAATTTTTTTCCCTGCGTTTCAGGTGGTGCAAAAACCTTTTTTCGTAAAAAAATATTACTTCGAACTAAATTCCCCCCTTTACTCTCTGTGTCACCTGCCGTTCGTAGCAAAGGGATTGGACTGCTTGAAAACCAAATATTTCAAACACGGTTTGTCAAATAGGCCTACCTAAATTTTTAAAATGGAAAAAAATTTCACTGTTCTACACACCCTGTCAAAAAATAAATCACTTTACACTCATTAACAGTTTGAAAATTAGTTTTCTTTTGCTGTGCGTAATAAAAGTTACTATAATACAATACTGTTACTTCGAAGAACGCGAAAAGGTTATCAAATAATTTATTTCTCTGCAGTGTAGCCTGGATTTCCATTCAATTGTCACCACACGCTGCATTCGGAGAATAATGTGCATTTCCTTATTTCCGTGGTGCAACAGAACAAACACCATCATCATCATAAAATAAACTAATAACTAAATATACATTAAAAACTCAAATGGATAGATCCTTCTTTTTTTTTTTTTTTTTTAGCAAAAACCACATAGTTCATCAATATAAGTTTGTTTTTATTACATATATTTTTTTATTATTGAGCTAAAAATAGTTTGAATTAAAACAGTTTATATTTTAATTTTTTTTAAATATTTATATATTATTGAATATTTGTCTGTTTGTTCGAGTAGGCTATCGCGCAAAAACTACTGGGCTGATTTTGATGAAACTTTTGTGTTTAAAAACTTAATATTAGACTTAAAAACTGGTGTTTATTTCATCCCGCTACGATGTAGGAAGCCGTTGATATAAGAAATAAACCACATTTTTTCATAACCAGGTGCAACCAATATACGTAAACTGATTCCCATTTATACCATCACCCACTTCTACCAATGTTAGTATGTAACCTAAGAAACACAACCTAATTTATTTATTCTATCAAAATCAATAACAATTTCACGATTGATGATAACTTTTCTATTACATGGTATGATAAGTAAAGAAAATAACTGTGTGATTATTTGCATGGGGTGACACACTAGTTTTACTTATTTTGTATCTTCCCTAGGTGCCGTATGCTGAAACGGAGACTTTCAACAATAAACGAAACTTATAAACGACCTGTTGGCATCTCACTGAAAACTTCGGTACGAGGCTTGAAATGGAAATTATGAAGGATTTTTTTTTTTTGCGTGAAACGTATCAACCGAAGATGTGCACCTGTAACGAGGCTATTTGACATGGCCGGATACTGTTATTTAATTTTTAACCGCAGATAGCACTATCGGTTATCGTCGAAATGACATATCTTAAAATATCTGATCCCTTTGGCGAACTCAATGATTTATACTTTCTTCTTTCAAACGAACTGTTGCTAAGCAATGCATACGGACTGATATACTTTAATGGGTAGAATAACAATTACCATAACAGTGGTTGTGGTTTAAAATAATGTTTTTATTTATTTATTACAGATTAAATTATGCATTATAAATAATATGAACATGATTTAAGTAAGACTAACCATTACTGGTGGTACATTTAAGAGTTTATTATATTGTAACATTTTTAATAATTTTTTACTATCCAGTTTAATCAAAAAAAGTCCTTGTTTATTTTCTTGTGTTACCATAGTGACTTTCACCTTTGTTTCTATACCTTGCTTTTCGCTCACTGGCCACAAAAATATTGCAACCGCAGTGCGCATCCCAGAGAAATTTATTACTTTCACTCTCCGCTATCTGATCAGGAGGGTGTGGGTGTGGGGGAGGGGGGATTTACGGTCGTGTATGAGCTCTGCAGAACATTTCTCACGCAACAACTTCGGTCGCACGTGTAAATGCTAATGCATCGCCTCGTATGTGAAAATGTCATTCCCCCTTCATTCGAATGCGATGCACTGTTATATATACATTTTTTAATTTTTTTTTTTTTCGTACTTCCAAAAACAACTTTGGTAAGCTGTCTCGCGCAGGAGGTGGGAGGTGGAGTGAATCATCGGTGGTTAAGCAGGTCACGTGTGTGTTTAGTTCCTCCCTCCCCTCTACTCCCCCCCCCCAACAATTCCCCTCCCTCTCCTACATTCCCCCTCCTCCTCCAACATTCCCCTCCCTCCTCCCCCTCCTACATTCCCCCCTCCCACCACCTTCGCCCCTTCCCAACCTTCGACGACGTATTAGTTGTTGCCGCGCGCGAGATGTAATTGACGACCGAGCAAGGATTGAGAGAGAGAGAGAGAGAGAAAGAGAGAGATAACGAATTTAGTGTTGCTTGACGGAGGTCGAACGTGTTGGGTTGTTAGGGATAGGAGGGGGATGAGGCTGGGATGATGTATGACAGCCCCCCCCCCCCTCCGCGTGTGTGCCGAGGTACGTGATTGGCTGTAGGGGTTATCTTCCAGCCCCCCTCCCTCGTCTCGGACAAGAGTCGACACTGCAGGGACCCCCTTCCGGCTTGATCGCGGGAGGTAATCGATAGACATCTTCGCCTCGCAAACACCCGCCCGCCGACTCAGCGCTGGCGTCGCGTACGGCGGGTCGGCGAACTAGAACGCTGCCGCTTGCGGGTCGGGGAAACACAAGATGGGGAAGCCTAAGATGTACATCAAGTTCTGTCCCTGCCCGAACACGCCCGAATATTCACCTTCGGCCAACCTCGGGTTTATTTATATATATTTACTAGCTGCAGTACCCGGCTTTGCCCGGGCTGAACACCGGGTGATATATTGTCCGCGAGTTACAGCAAAATGGATAGCGATATGTCCAGTGTGGTGGACATTAAGAAATGACACATAATTACTGTTTGTGTATCTGTGACCTATGGTTTTCTGTTTACCCATGGCGATCGGTTGAAAGGTTTAGAAGTTGATGCGCTACAGCGCCATCTAGCGGCGAGTTACAAAAAAAATTGTTAGCATAAAAACCTTCTCCATGATTAAAACACTTCGATGTGCCAACTTTCATGGCGATCGGTCAAACGGTGTAAGAGTTTATCGACGACATACATGCCAACATCCAATTTATATATATTCTTATATTTCGAAATTTTGGGGCTTTCACTTTTGCGGAAAGTGGATGTTCAGGACCTCGAATGGTTTGGAACACTCCATCTCGAAAGAATAGATATTTGAAATTCCTGAAATTGTCGAAATTTTGGGGCTTTGTTCCCAGAGGGGGGCGGGGGGTTCGAGGACCCTGAATGGCTCGAAAACACTTAAAATCGAAAGAGATAGATTTTTCAAATTTTTTAAACTTTCGAAATTTTGGGGCTTTAACCACCTGGGGGGGGGGGGGGGGGGGGGGGTGTGTTGACGTTGAGACCCCGAATGGCTCGGAAACACTCCAAATCGAAAGAGATATAAAAGAATGTAAGAATGCAGGCATTTACTGTACTCCTATCTACCATAATAACAATATTGACAAATAGAAAGCTTATTACCTACCTATTAATAATTATCTAAATAAATTAATAAATAACTCTATTTTTAAGAATTTACGTACATACCTAATATTAAACTTCAAACTATACACACCAAAAAAAAAAAAACTAAGGAAGTTTGTGAAACTATATTTATTTGTCATAATGTTTAAAACATTTGTAGGATTTCTTTATATGTAAAACTGTGGTGGCAATATTCCGCTTATCCAAAGGGGTATAGAAATTAATAGAGACATCACTCCCTGTACACACCACAAATCTTTGAATTAAGTATAAAAAAAACATAGTCCAAAATGAAACAAAAAGTATAAATAACAACTAATTTGACAAAAAAATTATACAACTGGAATGGCAATGTTAAAATCCGCCTGAAATTTAATAGAAGTAGGTAGGTAAGAATATATATATATATATATATATATAAGAAATTAAATGAAATCAAAACATACATAAATAAAATTATGTCACACTCAACCAAACATAATGTTTAATATGAAATAAAGGAAGATGGCAATTACACGTAACTATTCTAATTAATAAAAAAAATCAACTTTCCTGAAATAGTTAAACTCAAATTTTTCAACAATATATTACATAATTGATAAATATTTCTGGTCTTCGGTCTCAGCAGCCCTAAGACTCTTGACGCTCAACAGATAAATTACAAACACTAAACCAAACTCCTTGCAAATAAGTAGGTAATGTAAAAAAAATAACAATATTGACAAATAGAAAATATTAGTAGGCCCTACCTACCTATGAATTATGTACCTACATAATATTAAACTTGAAACTATCCACACAATAAAAACCTAAGAATGTTAGTGAAACTAATTTTTTTTTATTTGTCATAATACCTAAAATACGTATGTTTCCAAAATGAAACAAATTATATATAATGACCAATTTGACAAAAAAAAAAATTGTACAACTCTAATGACATTGAAAACATACACGTGAAATTTAAAATAATTATGAGTGCCCTAGGTAGGGAGGAAAAATATATATAGAAGAAATTAAATTTAAAAAATGGGTGCGTGTACTTAGGTACGCGCATGTGAAGTTATACTTCTTTGACATCATTAAAAAATAGTTTTTAATTGCATGCAAAAATATTGCGTGGAGTCCCTCCGCGTGGAAGAAGTGAAACTTCGTAATGTGGAAATGAAAATAGGAAGGGGTAGAAATTGATTTTTAGTGAAATCATATTGTATCAAATCAAACTAAAAAAATAAAGGAAATAAATTTGTAACGATTCATAGATTGATCTTCAGAGAGAGAGAGAGAGAGAGAGAGAGAGTAAGTGAGAGAGAGGACACCTATTCAATGTCTATAAAACTAACTTTTTTATGAGAGCAGATATTCATGAAATATATCATGAAATCATTCAACGAACAAACCTGTTTATTTAATTAAGCGGACGGGTTCGCCCCAAGGAGAAAATAACGCGGTGAGACCTCGTGGACATAGAGAAATGACACACTCACTATTTATGTGTCTATGAAACATGATTTTTTCTGCAATTTAAATTGTAATATACAAAAACGGTATTGAAAATTGAAACAAATATGGCGACACTACAAACTGTCAAGAGCTTTTGTTTTCTTACTCTCTACTTAGTTCCTTACAATAGCAAAACGTAACGTAATGGCTTGAAAGCTATTGCTCGGCAGACATAGAGGAATGACACTAACAGTTTGTATATCTATGACACACATTACATTTTTTAGTTCTTTCTTAACTCAGAATCGAGATAAAATATCCAATTGTGAATCTAAACCATCCTCGAATCCCTGTGAACTCACACAAAAAATTTCATCAAAATCGGTCCAGCCGTCTAGGAGAAGTTCAGTGATATACACACGCACACAAGAAATATATATATAAAGATTTATATTTCTCTGTTTATTTTAGTGTACCTATACTAACCTAACTAACCGTCCATAGTGTTTTAAAGTGTTTTAATGTAGCTAACCTAACCGACCACTTTTAATATTTGAATTCATTTTTCCTGCGCAAAAATAAAAACACATCCCGAGGTTGGCCGAAGGTGAATATTCGGACGTGTTCGGGCAGGGACAGAACTTGATGTACATCTTAGGCTTCTCGGGGAAACACAAGATACACACCAATCCATTCCGTGACCGCGTTCGTGCATGTTCTGTTTTTTTTTTCTTTCCTCTCCTCCTACCCTTTCTGTTCAATCTAAAAATCAACACGTCGAGGATTTAAATTTTAAATTACATTTATAGGCTGTTTGGTTGGAAGTTTTTATGCAGATTCGTTAAAACTTTGTTAATTATGAAGGAAAGCCACATTTATGGAATTTTAAAAATAAACATTCCAAAATGTTAGTAGTTCGCCATTTTATGTTTTGGTGTAAATACTTCGTGATGTCATGAAACTGGTTAGTTAGGTTAACACTTTTAATACTATGGACGGTTGTTAGGATAGCTAAATTAAAAATACTTTTGAATAGTGGATATCTTTTTTTAGGTTAGGTTAGCTACATTAAAAGTACTTTTAAAATACCTATATAAGATATGTTCAACTCGATGTAATCAATTGCCCGTATTTTTAATAGTATTATTAATGTAGCTTACCTAACCTGACCAACCGTTCACACGATTTAGCAGTATTTTTAATGTAGCTAACTTAACCTAATTTATACGTATTTGTAATGCACCTCGACAATTCTGCTCCATCTCCGTAACTGAAGTCTATGAAAGACGATCGCAACATCTTTTCCGCGCGTTTTTAATTCCAATGATATGTGGTTCCGAAGTTGCACGTGAGCAAACGGGGAATTTCGGTGAAGTTTTGAACTGTTGGGGCCTCGAGCTGGTGTGAGTGAGCCTTAAGGCTCTCTAACTGTGGCCCATCACAGCACGGGAAGTCTACGATTCACTCATCCTTCTGGACATACCCGAATACTCACGTTGGCAAGCCTTCTTTCAACAGACGAGAGAGCCAAACGTCCGATCGTGCATCTTCGGGGGAAGGGGGGGGGGGGGGGGGGGCGGGGCGGAGGTTTGTTCATTGAAAATAAATATATATACAAATCATGATAACTAATGGTCAATTAGATTAGGTTAGCTACATTATAAATACTTTAAAACATTGTGGACGGTTGATTTGGTTAGGATAGCTACATTAAAGATTCTGTGAAATCATGTAAACGGTTTCCTAGCCCTGGATAGCTACATATCAAAAAGTTATTTGTAAAGCAAACATAAAATGATTTTACAGTATTTTTAATGTAGCTATACTTACCTAATATAACCAACCATCCACAATGTTTTAAAGTATTTATAATTACTTCTTGCTAATTTTAAGAATGGCATCTTACAAGTTAAACCCGCGCATTTGGAGAATAAATGCCCGCGAATTTACCCCCCCCCCCCCCCAAAAAAAAATAAAAAATAAATACACCTGTTGTGGTACGGAAAAATAAAAAGCGAGCATGAACTTCGGGGAACTTCAGGTTTGGCTCTCTCGTCTGTGAAAATAAGGCTTGCCAACGTGAGTATTCGGGTATGTCCAGAAGGACGAGTGAATCGTAGGCTTCCCATCACAGCACAGGACGGGTTCGAGTCGAGCTGACTCTCCGCACGCAGGGCGCAGCACGGCGCGCAGCGGCAGTAGGTACCTGGCGTGGGCGCCGTGCGAGCTGACTCTCCGCACGCAGGGCGCAGCACGGCGCGCAGCGGCAGTAGGTACCTGGCGTGGGCGCCGTGCGAGCTGACTCTCCGCACGCAGGGCGCAGCACGGCGCGCAGCGGCAGTAGGTACCTGGCGTGGGCACCGCGCGAGCTGACTCTCCGCACGCAGGGCGCAGCACGGCGCGCAGCGGCAGTAGGTACCTGGCGTGGGCGCCGCGCGAGCTGACTCTCCGCACGCAGGGCGCAGCACGGCGCGCAGCGGCAGTAGGTACCTGGCGTGGGCGCCGCGCGAGCTGACTCTCCGCACGCAGGGCGCAGCACGGCGCGCAGCGGCAGTAGGTACCTGGCGTGGGCGCCGCGCGAGCTGACTCTCCGCACGCAGGGCGCAGCACGGCGCGCAGCGGCAGTAGGTACCTGGCGTGGGCGCCGCGCGAGCTGACTCTCCGCACGCAGGGCGCAGCACGGCGCGCAGCGGCAGTAGGTACCTGGCGTGGGCACCGCGCGAGCTGACTCTCCGCACGCAGGGCGCAGCACGGCGCGCAGCGGCAGTAGGTACCTGGCGTGGGCGCCGCGCGAGCTGACTCTCCGCACGCAGGGCGCAGCACGGCGCGCAGCGGCAGTAGGTACCTGGCGTGGGCTCCGTGCAAGCTGACTCTCCGCACGCAGGGCGCAGCACGGCGCGCAGCGGCAGTAGGTACCTGGCGTGGGCACCGCGCGAGCTGACTCTCCGCACGCAGGGCGCAGCACGGCGCGCAGTGGCAGTAGGTACCTGGCGTGGGCACCGCGCGAGCTGACTCTCCGCACGCAGGGCGCAGCACGGCGCGCGGCGGCAGTACCTGGCGTGGGCGCCGCGCGAGCTGACTCTCCGCACGCAGGGCGCAGCACGGCGCGCAGTGGCAGTAGGTACCTGGCGTGGGCGCCGCGCGAGCTGACTCTCCGCACGCAGGGCGCAGCACGGCGCGCGGCGGCAGTACCTGGCGTGGGCGCCGCGCGAGCTGACTCTCCGCACGCAGGGCGCAGCACGGCGCGCAGTGGCAGTAGGTACCTGGCGTGGGCGCCGCGCGAGCTGACTCTCCGCACGCAGGGCGCAGCACGGCGCGCAGCCGCAGTAGGTACCTTGCGTGAGCCGCGCGAGCTGACTCTCCGCACGCAGGGCGCAGCACGGCGCGCGGCGGCAGTACCTGGCGTGGGCGCCGCGCGAGCTGACTCTCCGCACGCAGGGCGCAGCACGGCGCGCAGTGGCAGTAGGTACCTGGCATGGGCGCCGTGCGAGCTGACTCTCCGCACGCAGGGCGCAGCACGGCTCGCAGTGGCAGTACCTGGCGAGGGCGCCGTGCGAGCTGACTCTCCACACGCAGGGCGCAGCACGGCGCGCGGCGGCAGTACCTGGCGTGGGCGCCGCGCGAGCTGACTCTCCGCACGCAGGGCGCAGCACGGCGCGCGGCGGCAGTACCTGGCGTGGGCGCCGCGCGAGCTGACTCTCCGCACGCAGGGCGCAGCACGGCGCGCGGCGGCAGTACCTGGCGTGGGTGCCGCGCGAGCTGACTCTCCGCACGCAGGGCGCAGCACGGCGCGCAGTGTCAGTACCTGGCGTGGGCGCCGCGCGAGCTGACTGGAGGATTATGGGAGTCCACTCCTGGTGGCAGGATCCGGCTACCCTCCGCCAATCGGAAACGCGTTTAGCCCAGATGATTAATTCCCATTCTTCGTGTGCCATTAGCGTCTGCCGATAATTTATCGAGTTTATGCGCCGGCTGGGATTTTAAAGAAGCGCGCGTTGGGAGACAGAGTGTTCCGGGAATACGCACTTCCCCTTCTCGCTTCTCGCCGGCCATGCAACCAATAATCCTCTCTCCCGGTGTAAGCTTATAATCCACTCACGTCGAGCTGACACATCAGTGTGAGCTTGTCTGTAGCAGAGAGCGGTTGTTTTTTTATTTCACTCGTGTGGATTTACCAACGCTCTTATTTTAATGCCAGTAGGTCACCACCGCCGCAAGAAGGCAGGGAGTTTCCGTTAAGAATGTTAAAACTGAGCCTTATAATTAGAGACCCGGAAAATTTGCGGGTTCATTTCGTGTTATGCTAAAATTCAAATAATTATACCTTAGTGCTGCTTCTGTTATTGGTTCACTGTTATCTGGAGGACAGAGGGCCAATTAGAGACCCTCACTCATAGAAGTGTCGAATCACGGGCCACCCAGTCGAGACGACTCACAAGTCAGCAGCCAATGAACAGTTGGCATTTTCCCGAGTGTGTAGAGGATATTGGAGTCTATCCTGGAGGTCATTGAACCCGCGAATTTTCCGGGTATCTACTTATAATGTAACGCAAAGTACAGAGCCCAGGGGTAAGAAAGTTATGAAAAATATATGATCTTACGTTTGAGGTTATGCAAAGAGACTTGAGCGGTAAGAGTAATTGATTTTTAAGCTTTCTTTGTTTGTTATATATACTTACCTACTGGAAACTGGAACAAATATTTCTAAAACTACACTTTTTAAATTTTACGGTGAATGTACGGAATTTTAACGACGAATATAAATCACTTAAATTAAGGAATTTTTCTGAGTTGAATATAATTTTATCTTCTTGGAAATTACGTTCGATACCGAATATAAAGTTCTGTGTTCTGTATTAAAAAGCTTATGGCTCGGAATTACCCACCATGTTAATTTCTTTTTTAAATTTTTTATCCATAACTATTATATAAGTGCTATTTCTAAAATTTCAACGTGGTGCCTTCTTTACATTAGTTGTGCTGTCACTGATATTTTTTAACAGATATTCACTAAGTGTAATATGAATCGACAGTGATCTCGAACCGATACTGCGCGAGTAGACATGGCCGACATATTCACGTTTTTATGCACGTTAATTTAATCATAGGTAAATATTAGGATATTATTTACAAAAATGTTATATCATATAAAACACTTATCCTCTTCACACGCAAAATAACCCAATTTTTTTAAGAGTTTGAAATGTTTATTTTATTTTAATATATTGCTAGTCTTTTTTTCGCCATTGTTATTTCCATATTAAATACGTGCGAATTTTTTGAAAGTAAAAACCTACTCATGTTACTGTTTGCTTCGTTTTTTAATATCTTTTAAAATATCAACTATGTGTTTTTTTTTAGTCGTAATTAAAATTCAAAAATTGAGGCACTACCTACCCGTATTGGGGGTTAAATTGGAGAAAAATGTCAACCAATTTTTGTACTATGAAGATTCGTTTCGGAGTTTTAATATATACCTAAAAATATTAACCAATATTTTGACCTAATTTTCTTCGGAATAGCTTAACTATAGTTGTTTGTAAAAGCAGACTAGAACAGCTGATAAACAAATGTCCGTCATAATGGTATGTGAAAATAAGATAAAAATTGGGGGGGGGGGGGGCGGGACGGCCTCACGTCTGACGGCTAATGTTCCATCTGTAGCCTTTCCTGATCTCTGGGTGTGTAGCTGGCCATTTGCGAGTCTCTTTCTTTTGGCATACTCTTTGCGCGTCTCGACGAGACAGGACAACCGAGACACCTGCTCTGTCTCCACATGTAAGAGGGAGAAAGAACTACGGCTAAAGGTCATGTCTCACCTGTGTTTTCGTACCATGTGCGTCTCTGCCTGAGGACGGGAGCAGATAGCAGTTCCCGAAACGTTGCTTGTTTCTGTTTCGGAAAACTATTGTGTTTGTTTCGTCTTTTCGTTTCGTCGTATTTTTTTGTCTCGTTTCAACTGTTGTGCTGAATTTTTTTGGGTTCAATATTTCTGTGCTGTCATCATTTGTGTTTTTTTTTTTTTTCGTTCTCTTAGTCCATTTTTCTTTGTTTTTCTTTGTTTGTTGACCATATTCTTTTTATGGAATATTGTGTGGTGTTTATATCCTGTTGACAACAGCAATTTTTTGCTTGATTTGTGTTTTTTCTTTTGGGTATTTTTTAGTTTTCTTCTACAGAAAAAGTGCTTAGCAATGGCGTATGTCCAAAAGCTTACATCAAGCTGAAGGTTATGTCTCACGGTCAAACTTACGCTTTCAAAATCTTTCACTTGAGTTCATTAAAAAAAAAAAAAGTCGGAAGGGTTTTGACGTCCTCTATGACGTCACAAGCGCAACCATGTTTTTATTGACAAGTCGGATGACTTGAGTTTCCGTCAAATATTTTGTATGGAACAGGTTGTAAAATCTTTTGGATGTTGGATAGAATCAGCCGTATCACAATCGTGCCCAGCGAGAAGTTTTCGTTAACATTTGGTTTCGGTGTTTCACAGCTAATCTTTGAATAACACATGATGAGAGATTAAAGAGGCTATAAATGCGAGATAACTTATATTTATTACGAATGGTACATGCAAAAAAAAAAAAAACAAATTATGTGTGTGTAACTTTAAAAAAAATCACAGAACATTAATTTTGTGATGTGACGAGTATTGATGTAATTAAAATTTTAAACTGTTTAAAAGTTGACATAGAAACAAAAAAACACAAATTCAAATTGTCACTGAGCACTATGACACAAAGTGTTTATTTCAAAAAGAGTTTAAAATTGAAAACTTTGAATTGGCTCAGTAGCCTACAATAATAAACTTTGAATTTGAGACAGGATATAAAAATTTTTTTGAAGTTATCTGTCCAAACCATGTTTTATGAAGAAAAATTGAAGCCAATTTTTGTTCCAATATTACTCCTCCTACTGTGTTTTCGAATATAGTTTAAAATAGAACATTTGACAGTTTGAAAGGGCGTTGACAATCAGTTGGAAACCTATTTCTTAGTCAGTTCCAAATCTTTGGCTAGCGCTTTTTGGCTCGGGAACAAGCATTGACTGTGCCCTTATTCGATTTGAACACTAAGTTTGCATGTTCGGTTTTTCGTTAAAAAAAATATCAAGTTGTTTCCAAGAGACCGGGGTACATGAAGAGTGGATGGAGTGCATTGACTCTAGAATGTGGATTAATAAGTGTAGTCGTTCACCATTCATACTCCACTCTTCTCAACAAAATAAAAGAAGTTACTTATGTTTAATATATTTTTTATTTAGTTACACTTATTTGAAAAATACACCATGGGAAATAATGTTGAAGCATTAATCATTATTGCGATGGTTTATTTGCAAAAATTTGCCTTAGTGAGCATTGAAAAGTCAGTTTATTTTGTTTGAAAATAAACGTTGGAAAGTAACTTTTTTTTTCTGAACATGAATCAAAACATCGGGTATTGTAGAGTTGGATGAAGTATGAGTAGTTATCCAACTGATCATGAGGTGAATATATAACACAAAAGGTTTAGAGAATGGTATTTGTGATGCATTTTATTTTCCTTCTGAGTAATAAAGTTGATATTTGCTCACGGAAAAAAAAAATATAGCATTTTGTTTTCTGTAAATTAACAATGTAGCCATCCCAATGTCACCTCTGGCCTTGGAGACCAGTTGTCACCTTGAGGTGTGTATTTCACTGCAGAAGCTGCTGTGTTTAGCATAATTTACCTGAATGTTTGGCACCACAACGTCGTTGTAGGAAAGAGAAAGAGAAATAGAGAGGAAGAGAGATTAGCAACATATTACAATAAGATATGGAGTTTACAGGCGATAATTTTTACTCGGTGCATTTACTCCTTTCATTACTCGGTAGATCTAGAAGGAAAAAAAATTCACTCTGCTCCTTTTATTAGGAAATGTATGTCTCCCGCGGATGACATAAATAAAAAGAGCCACGAGGGGAAAGAAAGCCTCGTGAATGCAGTCAAAATAACACACTTTTATCGCAGTCAGGAGCAGGAGAGGAAACAACTAAAAAAAAAAAAAGTAGTACCTACGCAGGCGCCACTTCAAGCGAGAGGCTGAGAAGGAGTTGAGAAAAAGAGGAGATGAAGATACAAAAAAAAAGAGTTAAGAGGAAAGGGAGTTCATTGAACGTCAACTTGATGAATAACTTTTTTTTTGTGTTAAGGAACCCACGGACCGTTTCATTTAAATCGGTCCCTTGATGTTTTCTTTTGTTCCGTTTGCTTTTATTTTTCCTGCGGGCCTTAAACGGGTTTGTTGGTGGGTGGTGGAGGTGTAAGAGAGAGAGAGAGGGAGGGAGGAAAAAAAAGGGGGGAGGCTCGTTCGGCCGCCCATTTCTTCGACGGCCGCAAATCTTCCTCGCCCGTGGTCCCGATTGTATGGGACGGGGAAGGGAAAAAAATGGGTTGGGGGGGGGGGAAGTGTTCTGTAGAACGGTAGCGAGGGAAGATAATGTCAGGAGAGGGGGGGGGGAAGTAGTTAACGATTCCATTCTTTCTTCGCTTCATTTGCGGGGAGGTGATTAGCAAGGTTTCGCGGGCGGATGCTGGAATGGACAGTTTGTGGGAGAGAGAGAGAGAGAGAGACAACCCCTTCGCCCCATCCCCTTTTTCCATTCAGGTCATGATAGTCGTCGTCGACTGCAATTGATTTCATAATTCAATCATCTCAATTTGCAGGGAACTTTTCTTGTGAACGGAAGGGTAGAGACAGAGGGTCCAGCCACAAGGGGAGAGATCGTTAAATCCCTCCCCCCCTCTTCTACTCTTCTAGAATGTTCGTGTTGGCTCCTGAAAGTGGCTCTTCTGTCGGTTCACTAACTATCTGCTACGCCGAATTCCCATCGAGCGTGTTTTTGTATGAGCTTGGAGAGGCAAAGCAACGAATTACCACCTACACAGAATCAAAAATTCGCCACTTTTACAAAAGATTCCGTTTGGAAATCAGTTTCCAAGAAATTGTTTGCAATAATAATAGAAATATTTTTGTAACTTTGTACAACACATTACTAGGGTTATTTTTTCTTGCGTATATATATATATATATATATATATATAAGAAAATAAGGTTTTTTCGAAATAAAACTCAGTATATCTTATTTTATTTGATGTTTCTTTCAAGAATTTTTTTTTTAAACCTATCGAATTTTCAACAATTTGACTTAATTTTGTTTTGAAATTTTTATCATGTGCGCAGTTAATATTGGAAAGCTATTCAGGCACGGTTTGCAAATAACTTCGACTATTGGAGGTACTGGGAAAACACAAAGCATAAATACCTGGTTCAGAGTCTGAACCCAGTATTTCTGAGACCAGTATTTTGTGGTGATACAGTTGTTTTCATGTAACTGTACAAATTTACAAATATCTGTAATTTTACATGAATATTTCTATTCCATTAAAAAATTACAGTGGGCCAAAATTTCGCCACAAAAATTAAATAAAAACTTTTTAATATTTAGAAATTATCTTCTGTAAGAAAAATAAGTATACATAACTTAAGTCAGTAAACATGTTATTAAATATTGTGAGATTACAGTCAGTGTTTTAGGTAACAACCAAGATGATAAACAATATCAAAACGTAATATAAAAATTACTTTTTCCATTAGTACTAATTATTAATGAGCTTCACTTCCCAAACATTGTCTCCTAAAATATGTCTTAAAAACAATGTTTGAAAACAATTATCGTCGTCTAATAGTTTTATTGTTTCTTTCAGAAAACCTTGCACATTCTTTATTAAATAAAGTTGGCACCATGTCCACGATGCACATTCTTCGCTCTGTGTATTGGTTTTGGGATATTAATATAGTTATCTTTGAAGTATAATTGTTATATTAAAACCTACAATACCGTCTTCGAAAAATAAATGGAAACATTCGACTGTTATCTTGAAAACATTTTTGTCTAGTAAATAAGTTTAAGAATGATGTTTTAACGTTTCATAAAGCAATTCCTAATACCTACTATCCGAGAAACCTGGAAATAAATAATGTTTAAACAAATCAAAAACTTGCTCTCCTGAAAAGTTACAATTTTGTAGCATTGCTACCTTCACCTCCGGAGTAACAGACTTAAGACCCACACCAACTAAAATGAACTTCACTTTAATGACCAATAACACTCCGTCAGGCGCAATAGTGCTGACACAAACCTCGATGGAGCGAAAGAAAGAGCGCGTCAGCACACGAATAAAACAACTGACGCCGACGGGGTACAGTTGGCAGACATGCGCTGGTTCTGGCTGTTCGGACTTGACGGCGAGGCCACGGGCGGGGTAAAGCACGTACCTTCAGGACGTGATGCGCCCGCGCGATTGCCAACCTGACAAATTGGCGCTTCTCGTCCCGCGGCGACAAATTACGCTCGAAATTGAGCGTCGGGGCGAGGCACATTCCGCGCATGCGCGGTGGTATGTCCCAAACGAGCGGAGCTGCAGACGCCACGCCAGTGTGGACACAAAGCAAGGAAGATAGAGTCGCCACTCAATGCTATAACTCACGCTCTTATTTTCTTTGGGAACCAGCGAACTGTGCGGTATTTATCGGCAACGTGCCGTAAAACAGTGCGAATAGGAACAGCGAGGTGAATAGAAACATTCTGCTCAAAAAATCTTTATGAATAAAATCATTAATATTTTTCTTTTAATATTTAGCAAGTTATTTCCCAACATTATTAACCGTGATTTTTATTGAAGAATTGGGTTTTTTGCTTCTCTGAACGGACTGTTTCTATTCACCACGCTGTTAACATTCACCCAGTTTTACGGTAGCATCCTAAAAGTGTTAATTTTTGGAAAGAAAATGTTGGCTATCTTGATTTTTATTTTATTTTTTTGGTCGTAGGTTGCTCGGAATATTCACCATAAATGTTTCAGATTAACTATTTTCCAATACAGAGCAAACAAAACAAAATGTTAAAGTGCTTGACCTTTTGTTCCAAAACTTAAACTGCATAACTGCAAGTATGATTGTTGAAAATCATTACTTCAGTTTCAGTTGCAAAAAAAAAATACACACATGCACACGTCTGCACGTGTGCACATGGCAGCCATGCTTATTTAATTGCTACCAAGATAATTCCGCATCCCAAATATTTTTTTCGAAACTATTAATAGTTTGCAATTATTAATACACCATTCCAAAAAAATTCTGAACTAATAACGTCTTTAAGATTAATTTTTTATTTAAGTTATTATTTTAAAAGATATTTCAATGTTTTCTTTATATTTAAAATTAAAATTTTGATTTTGGCATTTCTCAAATGGATTGCGCCCCTCTGAGTGTGAAGGAGGCTGACACTAAAGAGCAACGAAGCTCTTATCTGATGTTAGTTCCTCTGCTACCTATTACCAACCTCGAGAAAATGTGCTAAAAAATATTATTTAAAGGTATGCTTTGTACTCGAGCGATAATAATTGTTTTTCGCTGAACTACAAACCGTAATTTAAATTTTTAAAATATTTAATGCTTACAAAACTATATAATTTTCGTGTATCAAAATTATCACCTTAATTGTGGACATTAAATTATTCTAAAAGGTGGCCACACTGTTACTTTGGTTTTGTTTTTGTGGTAGATGTTGATAATCTCACGCAAGGTTTGACGTGTGTGGTTTTTCTTGCTTAATAAATTGAAAATTAAAATTGGATTCGTTCCGAAAATTGAAAATTAGCTGGAAAAGATGTTAGACGAAATTTATAAATAAAAACATCCCCGAAACAAAAACTTTTTGAGAAAAGCAAAACAAAATAGAGATGAAAAAGTCCCTACATGGACGTTAAAAGTTTTTTTTTGAACGTGTATCTATAAAATGTATTTCGTCAAAAGAAACACAAAACATATTTTTATAAAAAAAAATTCTTTTTTTCTTACATATTATTTGAAGGTATTGTTTTCCATCTTTATTGACTGAGGTTGGTAGGTAACCAGAGATTTATTTACCAACTACCATCCCCAAAAGAGAATATCCAATAACGAAGTTTCGACAACATGGGATTAACCTCTCTGGTTCTCCTTCCTTACTCTGTGGTCCAGTGCAAGAGGTAAGAACTTAACTTATTCGAACTTTCTAGCCGGTGATTGGTGTGATTGTCAATACTTAAAGCTGTACAAATATAAAATAGTACATGGGAATTCCTGTTTAGCTCCATCGTTGGGTTCGTATGTGCGTCGCTGTGTTTTCCAGGGTTATTATTTTCCTGTATTTACAGTTCTAGTTGCAAATGTGAACCCACATGAGTTTGTCTGTGTTGCAATTTCTTTTTCACGAAATTCTCTGTGCTAACTCTCATTAGCTTGTCCTCCATGTGTGGAGGTTTTTCCGTGACAACAAGTGTACCAAAGTTACGTACGTTCATGAAATAAATTTAAAATGAATTGGGGTTTTCCATCCTTTTTGTCTAAAATAATAATTTTGAACAATTTACCCCAATTATTAGAATGACTTGATGTAAGCTTTTGGACATACGCCATTGCTAAGCAATGGCGTATGTCCAAAAGCTTACATCAAGTCATGCACCCTCATTGCACGAATCTTTCATAGATAATACCAATTATTTGAATGTCAAGGCATAAATCATATCTCCCAGACCTTCTATACCTAGTTGCAAACAAACAGGCTCTAGTCTGTGAGAAAAAAAAAAGAGTATTATTTCACGCGGGCGACTACAACTATGTCCTATGGCATGTAAAACTAAAAAAAGCATGGAAGCTTTATTGCAAGCGGTGTCAAAATATTGTAAATTGCAAGATGACGAGGCCTAATCCCACTTAAACCCGAGCGATCTGTTTGGAGTAAGAGCGACTGCAACAAGAATGCGTGAAACAGAGGTGTGTGTGTCTTATGTGTGTATGCGAGCGTATGTGTGCGTGTGTATGTAGGTGTGTGTGCGTGTGTGTATGTGTGTGGAGCACCCAGAAATCCTCCTTAACGACGACAACCCACGGCAGAACTCGCCAGCTGCAGCAAAAACCCATGTATCAACGCGCCCCCCGAACGCAGTTAAGCCGGAGTTGGGAGGGTTAGCAGTGCAGCCTGAGGTCGTTCTTGCCCTTGCGTTGCGCCCCTCGAACCCACACACGTCCCGGGTACGTAAGAGACTGTTCGTGACCCAGTTCCAACTTCCCAGCTCTCTCCGGGGCCCAACCAGTCTAGGGCCGCGTTCCCTCGCCGCGTTATCATCTTCTGGGATATTAGAGTTTCATTTAAATTTTCCTCCCAGCATTCCCAGCTCGGTAGTAACGCTTTAAGCGGTTCAAATTGTTACCCCACAACTAACCTCCGTTACACTTGGAAGTTCCTGCGTACAAAACACAAGTCATTACGTGAACAAATAAATTATTAACCTCTAACATCGGTAACGAGTAAAAATTCTTGTGTTCTCAACTGAATTTTGTGACGCGAATCACACGTAGTTTCATCACACGCCTCCTAGAATTCGCTGTCGGAACAGCTACGTCAACTATCGAATCATTGGACTTGCAGACCGAAATTTTAAACTATACAAAGAAATTACTCCGATAAAAGCGAAGAAGACATGAAAAAAAAATACGAAACCCCGTCTTTAAAACTGATTTTCGACAAGGAATTTTATTGAAATATTTGTTAAAAATCCATTTAAACAGTTAACACTATAAAGTTTCTCTTTGTATTTGTGAAATTTGGTTCGTGCCATCCACCACAAATGGCAGCACCGTGGTTGTTACACGTTTCCGTTCCATGCGACTTCCGTTCCATTCACGAAATTTCTCCAACCGTATATCGAGAGCTAAGATGTTACACATCAAAAACAAACTTAATTAATAAGAGAGCATTTTTTAACAAATGTATACTTATATAACTCGTTCTTTGTATTTTATATTTAAACTTAATTTTTTATTAATTTTACAAATTTGTGGAATTTCGCATGCTCATTTACTGTAAAAAAATTTTATAACCGTTCAAAAATGATTTGCGATATCTCACTAAGCCCAAGAATGTTCAAGAGCCAACTATTTTTTTGGTGGTAAACAAATCTTATTTATTAGAGATATAAAAATGTTGTCCCTACCAACTAACATTCATGTGCCTTGCAAGAGTGAAATTTCTCCTAAAATATTTTACAGAAATTAATTTCATAAAAAAATTATGTTGCAGTCACCATTATTTTGTATAGTTATACTAGATAAATCAAATCAATGCCTTGCGCAACATAAGGACTTCTAAGGTGTATGATAACTTATTCGTAGCAAGGTTAATTATGCTTCGAAACAGGTGATAATAATTCAAGGAATCGACAACATACATGATATCGATTTTGAATTTACCTTTCATGCTCCCAACATTCATTTCAGGCGGTAGTCTTAGTTTAAATCTACCTACCGTTTTTGTGCTTTATAGATCCTAACGGACGAAGCCCGTCTCTTGCATTGTGTTGTTTCCCTTTAAACATATTGTCACTCCAGTCAACGCCAGTATTTTTTCGCTTGAAATTGAAATTCTTATTCGAAAGAATTACCTACACTACCGCAACGCCGGTTACCATTCGACCAATCAGCGCCGAGCGTGCGCGCGCGTTTTCCCCGCCGAAAAGGCAAGAGTCGCTCATATCTCATCTCTCCGAGAGCCCCCGGGCTGGTGGGGGGGGGGGGGGGGTTGCCGATATTAGATTAGAAGTTCAGCCGCCCGCCGCCCTTTAACGTCTCTGCGCGCCGTCTCTCCGGCGGGAAACACAATTTAACAAAGTGGTCTCTCTCGTGTGTGCGCGCGCGCGTGGTTTTTCCCCTTCTCGCAGTGCCACGCGTTATTAATATTTCCCCGAGAGAACTTCCCTTGGAGAGGCTTCAACCCCCCCCCCCCCCCCCCCCGCCCCTGCACCCTCCCGAGTCCGTGACGGATCACGACATCTTCGGAGGAATTTTTGCGTAGCACCGACGTGGCCTTGTCCTCCAGACAGAAGCACTGATATCCCCCCCGAACGCTCGCCATTCAAGTGCGTGTGGCTGGCTGGTGGACACACGGGAGAAATGTCAAGGTCATGTAAAGCCACTAACATGTACCTTGGCCAGTGGCTCTTTAAATGTTTGCGTGCTCCTCCCCCCCCCCCCTCGTGATTAAGGCACTTTTAATAAACGTGGAGCGGTTTGAATGTCGCGTTTACAGCTGGAGCTGCGCTCGACGTTTGGCGACCTAGCCAGGCGTACGTCGCGACGCTGTGACTCCAGGGCTGCTTGCATATATAAAAAAAATATTTTGATCAGCGTCCTCAGCCTAAGAAAACTATGTTTCCTAAACCTAAATATATAATGAGCAATAAGTAGGGACCGGAAGAATTCGCGGGTTCAATGACCTGCAGGATGAACTCCATAGTTCCACGTACACTCGGTCAAATACCACCCACTCATTGGCTGCTGTCTTGTGGAGGTGTCCCAACGTAGCGGCCTGTGATTCGATAAAGCTTTGGTCGTGTGCGTTTCTCATTGGCCCAGAGTCGTCCAGGTGAGTTATGAACCAATAGCAGAGGCAGCACTGAAGTATAACGATTTGTATCTTAGCCTATCGCGAAATGAATTTGCGAAATTTTCCCGGTATCTAGCAATAAGTATCACTTCTGTCACGCGTGGACTGCCACGCGCACAATTTTTGACGCATTCAAAAAGCGTTATTACGCTACGAACCTCGAACTTGACGCGGGATCTCTTAATTTCAGAGTCACGCTACGAACAGTGCAACGACCGTTGCGGCCTCGCTGTTTAAGGTCGGACCGTAGCGTAAGGAATGGGCAGGTCCACGACTCGGTTGTGGTGGTTGGTAGAACTGCGCGGGGCGCGTCACGTCCAAGACGTTCTTCATTTTTTAGAGTGGACCCTCGAGTGTCCCGGTGAACATGACGACGTTGTCACCCTCCGGTAACCTCGCGACGGGACTCGAACCCGTGACCCTCGCCTCGCCGCCGTGTCCCGGTACTCGCCTTCTGGGTCCTTCAACCGCGTTGCGGGGGGCCCGGAAGCGGAAGCGGAAGCTATGTCGAGAAGTGTCTGGCACAGTTTTGGGTGAAGGAAGTGCGGTGGGGGTGGTTGAAGGGAAAGAGGAGGGGGAGGGGGGGGGTGTTCTCCGCCAGATGCTACCCGGAGACACCCGGCCAGCCCCTGTGAGTTATGTACTCCCGCACTACACGAGAAGCGCGCTGTTTCGAACACAGCAGCTTGTTCTAATGGTGCCGTCGAGTAGCTCCGAGCCCAAACTGCAGCCTTGTTCCTGGAGTTTTTAACTGGAAAGTTACATTGCCCAATTGCTGTTCTAAAAAGTTTAAATCACTTTTAGTTAAATAATCAATGCGAAAATAAAATAATTAAAAAAAACTAAAAGTCAGTCATGGGGACTGTCGACAGAAGTTAAAACTTAAAATCTTGTTTTCAAATGTGTAATATGAAATCATGTCTACGTCAAATGTACGCAAGAAAATGATTTTGGTATTATATCACTAGCATGTCGGTGACGCGAACCCTTAAGTTTTGCCCCTATCAATAATAACTTTAAAACTAGAATAAATGAAGTTTTTTCATTGAAAGAATAAAAAATGTATCAACTTAAATCTACAAAATATCAACATTATCTCTAATAAATCAATAACCTGACATTTGAAGATATTCACATTGTAAATAAATAAACAAAAAAAAAACCTCAACTTAACTACCTACTAAAAAATATCCAATACTCGCAATATGTACTACACAATAACGTGAAAATTTCCTTGGAAAATAAAGATAAAATTAAAGATAAAATTAAAAACTTGTATCTTTAAAAATAGAATAAATTAAGTTTTATCCTTGAAATATAAAAAATTAACACGTCACGTGATCATGTCGATGACGACTTACATGAATTTTCTCCCTATCCAAACCTTCCTATAGAAGTTTTCACTTCAAAAAGTATGTAAGATGTTTGTGGTCACGGAACGAAGAAAATAACAGTAGACCCCAAAGGCCCATTTCACAGAAGCAAAAGTCTTTTATTATTTATTTTTAAAAATAAGCATATTTAATCACAAGTCTTAACGAACATGTGTTTTATATAGTTTTGCTAAAATTATCAGTGACAGGTAATGTGTGTAATAAGTGTATAAGTTGGTAACTTTGTAACTAACAATGTTTAGCAACATAACCACACTTAAGACTATCAAGTTTTGTCAATAAAACCTCATTTAATTTATCTAGTGATAACAGTTATTAGTGGTTTTAATTGTTGTTCATCTGAGTTTTTTTTAATTTGTAGCTCAGCTTGGAAATAACTAGATCACACCACATTTTTACGAGAATTAAAAGCAAATTTTTAACTATAACATACCTTCCTTTTGAGGTAGGTAGAAAATTATTGGTAAACATCAAGTGTCAGATTCAAGTTTATAAGCCAAACTTTTCATAAATGCTCTGTTATTTGACAACCTACAATTGAAGCATTTGAAAACTTGTGAACAATTCACTTATCATTACAAGTTTACGAGAGTCATTCTGTGAAACACAACTATCTGAATATTCTTACAAGATTTAAAATTGTACTAGTTAGTAAAAAAAATTGTACTTTTTGTGAAATTCCCCATGCGTGGAAATCAAATAATTTCTCCCCAGCCTGAATAAGTTACGACGGACGCTTTCATTTGGCCGTCACGAAACAGTTACCTATAGCTGACATGTGTCCATGTGTCATAAAACGGCACACACTTCTTTCACTTGGCTTCAACAACAGTGTCTTATACGGACAAAGATTTTTTGCTAGAAACCAGATAATATGTTTTTATTTTTAGCCCAATTTCGTTTTTAAAACAGACGATTTCGGTGTTATTGTTTTTATCTTCATAAATGTTGTTTTGTAATACTTACACCGCAAAATAATGGTAATATTTATATGTAGCACTTGTATGATAAAAAAATTGTTATAATTTGGTATAAAACCGATACATTCAGAACCACCAAAATTTGGTTGTCTGTAAAGTCGGTTTACGGACGATAGTTTAACGTGACGTCATTACAAAACATTGATGAAATGATTGCATACTTTTATGAATAAAATTGAATCATTTTTATTGAATTATCACTATTTTGTATGGATACAAATAAGGAGTGAAATGAAATCTACAATTTAATTGATAAATTTACTTTTATTTGCACTCATTAATTCAAATATGTTTATTACTTTAACGAAAAGATTATATTAACTATAATTTTTATACGTGTTTGCTATTTAACTTCTTCCAATATGTGTTATTCTGTTAAGGATAGGACGATGATAGGAAAAGTAGGAAACGAATGGGAGTGTTTCAAGTTTGATGCGCCTCGAAAAAGTCAAATCGATGGTTGTTCCAATCAAGTGGAAGAGAGATAGATGCGGCGCAAGCGTACAATGAGCGTAACGGAACACAGCGTAAAGGAACAATGTGCGTTACGGGACACTTTTTCGTGCGTGCAGCCGGCGTTCATCGATTTATTAGACGTTGTCACGTCAAAAAAACAAATGCAGATAGCAATTAGCAGCACGAAACAACCGGAAATTGCAAACTATTCGAAACGACTCCGATAAAACCCCGGCTTTGGACCTTTTAGAGAAACGATTTGTTTTGAATGTAATGAAAAATGTTACAATAAACTTAATGAAAATAACTCATGTTGAATGAAAGATCCCAACTGTACACTTTGTGTTCGTAACAAACTATTGAATGTGTTGTTCTTTCCATAAACATTTGATGTCTTCAAGTTTATTGTGTAAAGCCAAGAGTATGACATATAAGAATATGTTCGAAAATATGTTTTGTTGTTTGATTCGAAAATAGATTTAAAAAATGGAATAAACTGGAATGAAAGTGAGTGATTGTTGTTCAGTGATTACGACTATGAAAGTCGTGTTCATCTTTCAAAACACACTCCATGGTAACAGCTCACATTTTTTCTAACTTTTTATTTCATTTGTAATGACTTCAAGATCCCCTGATTACTTATTGGTAACATACTGATTTCCTTCCATGTAATTATCTGTTCTGTCTAGATATGCAACATTTGACGTGAGCTGATATTGGCTTGATCTGCATGTGTTCATGTATTGATTTTTGGTGTTTATTCTTGAGGTTTATTCTGTGACAACCAACGTACTGAATCGGCAATGTATGGCGATGGCATTAATTTTTAATAAATAAAAAAAGAGCGTATGCCAGTGTCTGTATGTCTGTAGTTCATTTTGCGTAGCGCGGACGCGGTGAGACTTAATTTAGATTTTTTGACCACGCTTTCCCGATAATCTCCATGGCAACGGCCGTTGCATTGCTGGCGATGCTTTCTTCGTCTCCTGGTGACTACAACTGCATTGTTGATGCCTAATTCTCTCTCCGATCTTACTCGAATTATTTCCGTAATTATTATCTTCACCATCATACTGACACAATTTTTTTGTTTGTTAAATAAATGAGCATTTTAAGGTCCTCAGAAAACTGATGATTCTAAGATGGCATTAAAAAAAAATTGTTCTCTATTTATTTTAGTTCAAAAGATTTTTTATAAGTTAGTTTTCAATATTTTTTATTTATGTTTTTATTTTATTTTGTTCGAGGCGTGGGCAGTGGCGTACCCATGAGTAACGAACAGTGCAAGAGTGTTCTATGTACTTGCAGTCTGCCGTAGCGAAGCGCGGGTTAATCAACTAGATTCAAATAAGGATGCAAATGAGACTGCATCGCACGGCATAGTGTGTGTTGGGTTGGAGGGAAGGGGGGGGAGGGAAGAGCGATCCTCTCCGCACCAGCTGCCGGGACTCAAACCCGGCTCGCCTCTTGTAATCAGAAAGGGCCTGGAAGGGGGAGGGGGACGGTGTGAATAGTTAACCCGGCGGGACGTCTGCTTTGTCGCTTCGCTGCGGTAATCAGCGGTGATTGTCCGGCGGCGGGCGAGGTTAATCAGCTGACCAGCCGGACAGCGGGTCGGCGCGTGGCGTTGCGTGCGACCTCCTGCCGCCTGCTGTCGCCCTGGTAGCTCGGGCGCTCTCAGTTCATTCTTGGTGGCTTTAACGCTTGCGCCGCATCTATCTCTCTTCCACACGATTGGAACAACCATCGATTTGACTTTTTCGAGGCACATTAAACTTGAAACACTCCCATTCGTTTCCTACTTTTCCTACCATCGTCCTATCCTCAACAGAATAACACAGATTGGAAGAAGTTAAATAGCGAACATGTATAAAAGTTATAGTTAAAATAATCTCTTCGTTAAAGTAATAAACATATTTGAATTAATGAGTGCAAATAAAAGTAAATTTATCAATTAAATTGTAGTCCTTCTTTGTATCCATACAAAATAGTGATAATTCAATAAAAATGATTCAATTTTATTCATAAAAGTATGCAATCATTTCATCAATGTTTTGTTATGACGTCACGTTAAACTATCGTCCGTAAACCGAATTTTACAGACAGACATTTTTTTTTTAAACTACATCTTGGCTTTTGGGTTGAGTCTACGTCCAAGAAAGTAAATTGGCCTAACGGAGTGAAAGAAAATATTGTATGAATCTTGATCTTTTTTTTTCCGTAGCACGAGGTTTTCAAATTAATTCTTTCTTGGCTTTTCATATTCATCTTGATTGTTGGCTTTCGTGGCAAGAGTTTTAAACTACATCTTGACTTTTGCGTTGGGACTACATACCAAGAAAATAATAGCCTAATGTAGTTAAATCTCGTATGAATCTTGATTGTTGTTTTTTTGTGGCCCAGTGTTCAAACTACTTCTTTCTTGGCTTTTGTGTTGAGACTATGTCCTAGAAAATAAGGGTCTAACGAAGTAAACCACTGTATTAATCTTGATGGTTAGTTTTCGTGGCAAGAGTTTTTTAAACTACTTCTTGGCTTTTGGACTGAACCACGTCTGAGAAAATAACAGTAACATAGTAAATTTCAATATTTATCTTGATTGTAGTCTTTCGTGGTCATACTTTTTAATCACATCTTGGCTATTGGGTTGAGGCTACATCCGAGAAAATAACGGCCTAACACAATTAACTTTCATATGAGTATTGATTGAATGTTCATATTAAAAAAAAAATTCTAAAGTTTGGATACGCAAGAGGAGGGGGGGGGGGGTGGTTACAGATCGAAATTCCCATTTTGATCAAAAATCCCCCATGGAAACAAACGTTGCTTGATGCTTCCTTCGTTCCAATGACAATAGCTATTGCATTGTTAATACATTATTCGTCTCCGTTAAAAAAAATAGTTGAGGAGGGGGGGGGGGGGGGTTAAATATTGTTACGATTTACCGCGGGGTTCGTAAAGGATAGCCCAATTAAATATTTTATCACTAAACAGTTTTATTTATGGCCACTACTTATGTCACTTACAAATAATCTTCTAAAATGGCAAATAATCAATTGCACTTAAAAATGTTGCTTCCCCAGTCACTTGTTTTCACACACCGCACACCTTGCTGGGCCGCACCTTTGGCGCAACTCTCGCCACAGCACCCCTCGTGGTCCTCAGCCGCGGGACTCCGTCGCCGCACTCCGCCGCCGCCGTCGCACTTGCCTTCGCCGAGGTTCCGCTCGACCGACGCCTAGCTCGGAACCTCGTCCGGAACTCCACCGCGCCCGCGACACTATCGCCCGGAACTGAACGCTCTGCCCTGGAACCTTCGTCCAGGGACTTCGCCACTCTATCGCCCGGAAACTCTGTCGCGGGAAAACTCCCGACTCCACTCACTCACTCACTCCCTGCCCTGGAACCTTCGTCCAAGGACTTCGCCACTCTGCCGCACCAGCGGCACTATCAACCCGGAAACTCCACCGCGACTGAACTCTCACAGACTCAGCTCTCTCTCTTTTCTCCTATCTCTCTCTCTCTCTCTCTCTCGAGGTCGCCTTCCTCGTTTTATATATCATCCGCAATTTCCAGAACTCGCTAGCGCGGCCGGGGCCAGTCGCGTCATTCCGCGCTTCCCGTTCTTCAAGTTAATGTCCTAAAGTTTAAACTGGCCAGTAATGTTGCATTCATTACATAGCCATAAACTGAGCACGAGTTTTTCCGCAAATCAGTTCTCAAGAATGGTTTAGCCCGGTCAGCCGGGTACTTCAACTAAATAGTAGAATAATAATTGCTATTCCAGATAACTGTATTGATCTTAATTGTCCAATAAAGATCGCAGGCTTTCCCGGCCATCGTCTTGAAGTTTCTTGAGTTGTGGTTCAAACAGACGTTTCAGTTGATGTTGCAGTCACCATCATCATGGTAGCATCCTACTAACGGTCTTAAATATCCTCTTTGATTATTTTATACTCTTGTCTGAGATCTGTGTGTTTTATGATTTGGCTGGTTAGCTGGTTGGTTTGGCCAAACTTAGATTTCTCTCAGCAGAATCCTGATTGACAACTCCATCATCCAATCACGGCCGCCCACACTGGACCAATCACAGCTCGGCTGTGAATTGACCCTATATAAATACTATGCCAGAATACCAGGCCTTCTGTTGTTCATCGCCATTGAAAATGGTTTCAAAGGCAAGTTGAAACTTCCCACACATCATTATTTATTTTCTCGAACGTGGTCTAAACCAAAAAAGCCAATAAGACAATACCAGCTGATGCCAAATGTTTCATGCCTAAGTCAGTAAAAGATATTACAACACCGTGAATTTATATATTCATCCTTTTTTTTGGTCAATTCTTGCTGGTTTTCATTCACTACCAGTGCAAAGTGGCAATGATGTATGTCCGTAAAATGATTTATAATAATCTTTTTCCCATTGCTAGAATCATTTTAAAGGTTGTACTAATTCTTAGCAGAATAACTTTGTTTCATGACTGATACGCAACCTATCAAGAGCAGGGTTGTAGCGGGGTCAGGTTTTTGGTTTGATGAAACACGAGTTGAAAAAAAGTTTAAAAAAGTTGTGTTATTTGCGGGAACATCTGTCGGAGGGTGAGCTCAGTGAAATTATCATGTCAGACGAAAGGAGGAAGTGTGAACAGCAAAAGAGAAAATATAATTTTAAAAAAAGGGAGCTATTACAGGTCTTTTACTTTACTTTTAAGTAAAATATTTCTGTTTTTTATTAGGAATGATCACTTTTAATATTTTTTAAATTTTATCTTTGTTTTTTTTATAAATCATTTATTAATTATTTAATGTTTTATACATATTTCATATTTTATACCGTTAAAAGTACCATGCACAGACATAAATTAGACTGGTAGCTCTCACACACACATAAGCTTTTGGAAGAGTTATAATGCTTGTGAAGTATAATATATTTCTGCAAGTGACGTTAAAGAAACCTCTAAAATAATTTACGATGAATTAAAAACAAAAAAAAAACTGGTGGGCTATTAAATTAATTCCAGATGCCAAGGTAGTTCATCCTACCATAGTAAGAAGTCCATGTTTGTCAAAACTGAGATATGTCATTCTTAATTTTTTTTTTTAATTGCAGTGATTCTTGGTGGATAGATGATTCCACGGATATCTTTCTGGAACTTAGTGAATTTTTTTTTTTCAAATTAAATATTTATTTATACTATAAAAATGACGCAATATTTTCAGATCAAAGTGCAAAAGTACAAAAATGTGATATTTAATTTTTTCATATATGTTATATATTCCTTTATATTTAGTTTTGTTTAAAACTTGTAGGCTGTGTGAATCAGCAGTACAAGACAATGCATCAAAGTAGGGAAACCAGGGCTCTGGGGCCTTTGCACAGTAGTTGATTGTAATGCACGGGTATCCTTCCTTGTTGACACGTGTTGGATCGCTGCGTCTGTTCATACCGGGTCGAAGGGCGGAACTCAAACACAGCAGCCACCTCCTCTCATTTCCCGGTCCCCAGTCGGGTGTTAAATGTCTGTGCCGTCGACCTCGCAGACCGCAAGAGGTCTGTGCGCGCCACAGCGCGTTTCCCGTCTGTTCGGGCGCCGCGTCAACCGGGTGCCTCGGAATATACTTCACGAAACCTTGTTGCCAAATATAACATTGCCGTCGGATCGCGCGCGCGCGGATGTTTTTCACGCATGAACGATATTTACTGGAGACGGATGCTTCTTCCAATAACAGTGTTGTGCTGAAAATCGGTGGACGATCGTTAAATTACATAATATAAATAATTCAATCGACGAAAACTATGATTGAAAAGTCAAATCGATGGTTGTTCCAATCGAGTGGAAGAGAGATGTGGCGCAAGCTTACAATGAGCGTAACGGGACACGTCGTAGTGGGACAATGTGCGTTACGGGACACTTTTTCGTGCGTGCAGCCGGCGTTCATCGATTTATTAGACGTTGTCACGTCAAAAATTAACATCGGTAGATTTATAGAATAAAGACCAATCAAAATTTTTGATGGAACTAAAGTAACCAAGATAATCCCCATTTTTATAATTTTTGAAATTAGTCGAAGAATTAGACTTATATAGTAAAGAGTCAAATATTAAATTTATAAATAATGCTGGATGATAGAAGTCTTCTTTTACGAGTGTATCAGTTGCTTGAGACACTACACAGTTTGATGAGTTAGAAAAAAATTAAATCTAAAAGATTAGGGGGAGGCTGAGTGTTGTATTGGATAAGGCAGAGGCTAGAAGCGAAATTGAGAAGACTCTGTGCCTTACGATTAGTGTTCACTTGTAAGTTATAATTGGACCAATCGATACCAGGTACGTTGAAGTCACCAAAGATCAGTATTGCATCTTGAAGGGACGAAAGTTTGTCTTCAAGATATTCTAAATACGATAAATACGTAGTTAACGATGTGTTAGGCGGTAAGTAGATAGTACCAATAATAACTTGTTTAGATGAATTACTTTTAATTTTAATCCATAAGGCTTCCACACCAGGATAATCAAATGTATTAATTAGCTCAACTGAAGCAAATTTAAGTTTATTTACCGCAATTAGAACACCACCACCACGTTTTTTTCAATGTCAGTAGAGAATCTTTATCCTTTCTAAATAAACGATACTTGCCCGAGAAATAATGCGAATTTATACTCGTTTTGTGGAACCAGGTTTCAGTAAAACAAATTATATTATAATCAGTAGTAAGAAGATTGTCATAAAAGACTGTTGATTTGGTTCTTAGTCCTCTGACATTTTGAAAAAAAATAACACATTCCTTAGAAACTGAATGCAGGAGAAATATTAAGGTAAAGGTGTTCCTCCAGACACCCGGGATGAATTAGAAACTGATGTAGATAAGGTAGATGTGGATGCTGGCACAAACGCAATTGTGGGCTGTGGGCTGGATTTACTGACTTCAGTTGGATTCGTTGATTCAGAGACGTTTATTAATTGATCCGGGTGCAACTTCCAGGGTATATTAAGCACCCACTTGGCCAAAAAAACAATGTTATTGATCCTTAAAAACTCTTTCTCCAAAACAGAAATATGAAAGGATGCATAGGAATTAAATTTTGTTCTTAGTTCGGTTATCTTCACTTGAATTTTAATATTGGAAATCAGGCGAAGAACCTCCACTTGGAATTGAAGCCACTCATTGCTATTGAAAGTTTTTTGTGTGGTGAAGTAGAATATTAAAGAAGGACATTTAGTGTTCAGGTTTTTTTCTTTTTTCTCTAAAATCTTCAAAATTTTCAAATCTACTTATGCCATATTTTTTTTTTTTTTTTTCGTGGTTGACAAGGAGGAGCGGATTCTGATGTTGCTGTAATTCCGCATTCTTGTACAGTGCTTTTAGTTTGCAACGTACCGTTGGTGTCATCATTGTTCTGTTCTTCAATAAAACCCTCTGCTGTGTCTGCATTAGTGTATATTTTCTTCAGGAACTGAAGTTCGTCATTAAATATGTATTTTCTTTTCTTGGTAACTCCGGAACCAGTGATTTTGTTTTCTTTAATATTTTTCTCGGCCTTGGCAAAAGCGTCACGTAGATGTTTCCAACTCTTCATAACTTCCTTTCCTGGGTAAAAAGCAAAAAGAAAAAAAATTACTGTCTCTGTTGTACAGAATATTTTGGTACCTAGCAAAATTTTAGTGACGTTTGTTTGCGCATGTGCAGCAACTACTAATGTTTCTATTTGGTTAGAATTCATAAACGAATTCCAGGTTTTCTTTTACTTTCGGAAGTGACAAAGAAGAAATAACACTCTAATTTATTTATAGTAAATGTATATCTTCTTAAATAATATATACTATGCTTTTGTGATGATTTTTTGTGCGTTTTTCAGGTATCTAGCATGTGGATGTACTTTCACCGATCTTCATTATTCCTTCAGAGTAGGAATCTCGACAGCAAGAGTGTTAGTTAGAGATGTTTGTCAAGCAGTGTGGAGGGACATGAAAAGTGAGTGCATACCATCCCCTACAAAACAAATTTGTGAATCAGTAGCAGACGGATTCGAACAAATAGCAAACTTTCCTCGTTGTATTGGGGCAGTAGACGGAAAACACGTCCGCATCGTGAGTCCAATAGAAAGTGGATCTATGTATTTTAACTATAAAGACTATAATTCAATTGTTTTGATGGGCATTGCAGATAGTAAGTACCGATTTATTTTTGTGCATGTTGGTAGTTATGGTAAGGACCGTGACTCGTCAATTTTCAAAGAGACTCAGCTGTGGAAATCAATAGGAAGCAGTTAAAAAATGTTACCTGATGAGAAGTGCCTACCAGGTACAGGAAGTTCGAAAGTGCCAGATTTTTTTGTTGGTGAAGCAGCATTTGGGCTACACAAACACCTATTAAGGCCATATGCTTAAAGCCTGCATTGTTCTTCACAATTATGTTAGGGATAGAGATGGTTACATAGTTGAGGATGCAACATCAATTGTAGGGATGGAAGAAATACCAGGAGAGAACACGATAAGAGGAGGTCTGATGGCTAACAATGTGAGAAACATTCTCTGTAAATATTTAGTTTCAAGTGTAGGAAGGGTTTCCTGGCAGATGTCCATAGTGTAAATTGTTTAAACATTTTTCTTGTCACACTGTGTCTAATTTGTGAAATTTTTGAATAATGTAAGATTTTCAATAAAAAACGTAAAATAATAACTTAATTTTTTTACAATTAAATATTTTCCATTCCATTCCATTCCAAAATGATAGAAAGGCACAAATTATTAATGAATTGAATTATAAAAGGTATATGTACTTGACTTACCAAAATTGTTCCTTTCATTTTTTGGCATCTGGTCGAAATCACTTCGTAATTCCACACACACAGCATGCCAAGCGATTTTCGTGGCGTTTCGCTCCTTAAAAATGTCTAGAGTTTTGTCCCGTAGCACAGACTTTGCTTCCACTAATGAAATAAGGATTTCATTATCAATTTCGTCACTCATGATAGCAAAAAACAAGGGAAAGAGGATACGCGATGCAGAAACAGAAACAGTACGGAGCATGCAGGAGAGTTCAAATCATACTGCCCAAAACAAGAGCGGTAAAATCCGCTGTGTGTGCAAACGTGCATTTGATCACGTAGGCCACTACTTCGAAGCGACGGTAAAACTTCCGTCGGCTCCAATGGCACCGGGCGGCTGCACAGCTAACGCCTACGTTAAGACTTACCGATCGTTTTTTTTTTCCCCCGTCGAATGTGTAAGCTCCAATGTACTACAGTGGGCTACTAGTGGAACGGCGGCGACGGTATAACATCCGCTCGGAAAAATCCGCTGTGTGTGCAACGGGCCTAACGATGACCCGCAACGGACAGTTGCGACGTATCGATACCCCACCTTTACAGCCTATACTCGTCCTTTTGAAGCGGTGTTGTATTAGGCCCGGGTTCGTAAACTAGGCAAGGAACTCAACAGAGCAACCAACGCAAGAAAATCACGGTCTTTTATAGTCGCGATACTTCACCAACCCTTCAACCTCAAATAGTCAGTCAGTAGAAAAAAAAATTTTTTTTCCCACGTTTCTTTTGATAATTCATGTTAATCATGAAAACTCGTGAAATTGTATGTTATTTGGTAGTAGGTGTTATTTGCTTTCATTGTGCAAAATTTCAACTGGTGAAAACGTGTTGTGCATAATAAACACCAACATCGTGTGGCCTTCTATGAAAGTGTTCGAAACATTTCACTTCAAATATGTGGAAGGCGGGTTTTTACAAGCCGGAGCGCAAAAAGTTGAATGTTTGCTGATGATTGCGTTACGATTTTTTTTTGCGCCTTTCGTAGTTTATGAACGGGTATTATAAAACGTTGACTTCTTAACTTTTTTTTTGCATGTTGTGTTTCTCTTGCTTTATTGCATAGTTTTGTAAGCCGGGCCTGAAGTTTTTCGTCGTGAGAGCACGGAGATGTATGTGAACTGTGGATGCCTCTACCCGGTGGGAAGCCTACGATTCACTCGTCCTTCTGGACATACCCGAATACTCACGTTCGTGTAACTTCGTGATGTGTGGGAAGCCTTTTTTCCACAGACACCCGATCGTGCATTTTCGGTTGTTTTTTTTTGGTTCATTGTAAATAAATATGGCGGTGTTGATAAAAGGAAAGACCATAAACAAGGCAACGGTATTTATTTGTACGCCACCATATTTTTCGTTTGCCGTGTGTCCGTGAATGTTTATTTAGGACAACTCATGATAAATAATGGTCAATTAGGTTAGGTTAGCTACATTATAGATACTTTAAAACATTGTGGACGGTTGATTGCGTTAGGATAGCTACATTAAAAATACTGTGAAATCATGTAAACGGTTTCCTAGCACTGGATAGCTACATATAAAAAAGTTATTTGCTAAGCAACCATAAAATGATCTTACAGTATTTTTAATGTAGCTATACTTACCTAATATAACCAACCATCCACAATGTTTTAAAGTATTTATAATGTAGCTAACCTATCCTAATCGACCGCAAAATTTAATGCCACACCGGTTTATACAAGGAGATAGAACGGCGTATGATGTATGAGTAAACTACATCCCAAATAAATACACCTGTTGTGGTACGGAAAAAAAAGCGAGCATGAACTTCGGGGAACTTCGGGTGTGGCTCTCTCGTCTGTGAAATGAAGACTTCTCATTCGGGTATGTCCAGAAGGACGAGTGAATCGTAGGTTTCCCCTACCCGGTGCTCGCTGCCAGAGCAAATCTCATCATAGGAGTGCAGTGTTCTGTATAATGGGCACTTTCTCTTTCCAATGCACGATATCTGCCATCAGCGCTGTCTGTTGCCAGATACACGCCGTAGAGCACAACTGTTTTAGACACACCTTTATAATGTAATGGCATTTTTTTAAATATATCCGAAACATTGTAATTTTTTAAAGAAAAATTTAAATAAGAATTTTGTAAATACACGTTATTGTTGTATTTAATTAAGATTAACATCTGATAATATTCCATTTATACTTCTAAAGAGATTTAACTGAAATACACCATCTTTGTTTATTCCGTTTTTGTCATTAATTTTGTTTATATATTTCAGTATTATTAAAATTTTTGTATCTGTCTGAACATAGCACATAATTGAAGGAAATGCTTTTCTATTAATATGTAATGAATGACTGCTACAAATAGTTTGTCCTGTGAAATAATAATTGATGTTTTGCGTTGAGTTATTGTTATATTTTCTTTCAGAAAGACTTCATCCGTAATAATACTGACAATGGTAACTATTTTATGGTGTGAGAAAAATCCACAAATATAATTAACAAATAATAAAACTTATATAAATTAACCATTGTGTACAGAATTAAATTACTAATGTTAAGAGCGCAGTTTGATCGGGGTGTGTGTGTGTTAGTGAGGCGGGATGAAAAGCGCGACGCTCGCTGGTGCTTCTAGCGCGGTGTCTCCTCTGGACTGGCGCGCAGTCTTCTCGTTGTCACAGGAAAAATGTGAAATCTGAGAGATGACAGTAACATTATAAGGCAGAGAAATGAAGATAAAGGTGTAATACAAGTCCCTTATGTGCTTTCAAGAGTCTGTACCTGTTGTTTTATGCCTAAAAAAAAACTCCGACAACACGCCTTTTAGCCATTTTTCACGCTTCTAAAAACACAGTTTAAGAAATTGATCCGAAATCAAAAGTACTTTTCGGCCCTGAGCGAACTCTTAAAATTCTTTCCGTAAGCAGACCCCACTTTTGTAGTGATACAGTTGTTTTCATGTAAATGTACAAATTTACAAATATCTGTAATTTTTTCATGAGTATTTCTGTTTCAGTTACAAAAACAAATACAGTGCATGTTTCCAAAATCTCCTTGCGATACGTTCAAATGGATTCACTGTACGCCGAACTACACATTTACGTTACAGAACGTTTTGTTTTTGAGTTGTTTTGAGTTTGAGTTGTTTTTGACGTGACAACGTCTAATAAATCGATGAACGCCGGCTGCACGCACGAAAAAGTGTCCCGTTATGGACATTGTTCCGTTACGCTGTGTCCCGTTACGCTCATTGTACGCTTGCGCCGTATCTATCTCTCTTCCACTCGACTGTTTATAAAGTGAAGTGAAAAGTTAATGTGGGTTTCATTGCTTATTACAACAACAATTTCGGCAATAAAGGTTAATTATTCTTGCATGTAAAAAATCTGATTACTATTATAATTTCAAGTATTTATTCTTTTATTAATAAAATAAAAAATGATTCAATTTTATTCATAATAGTATGCAATCATTTAATCAATGTTTTGTTACGACGTTGTCACGTTAAACTATCGTCCGTAAACCGTCTTTGCAGACAACCAATTTTTTTTTTCCTGAAGCTCTGCGCACCGTGTGTGCGTGTGCCCGGGTAGGCGGCGCCCTTTAACAGGTCGTGTAGTAAGTATCACTCTGGCAACACTGGACGCCGACTTGTTGCGACACGCTATATATGGCCCGCGCGACACGCTCTCTGCGTGGCCCATGTCGCGGAGACCACCCAGGGAGCTGGGTAAATATTTAGGGGAGGGGGAAGAAGGGGTGTTTGTCTCCTCGCGCTGTGAAACTAATTGCAAGCGAGTCTCGGTGTGGTTCGAGCAACGCCGTTGGAGGGGGAGGGGGGGATGAAGAAAGTAAGTCTCGCTGACAGCTCGCTTGCGCAACTAGCGCGCAGTTTCGCCAGCAGTATGCAAAAAAAAAAACTCCCCTCCGCATAGCTATAGTCATAAGCCGTACTAAGACTTGGCCAGAAAAAAAAATTACTATAAGTACAGGCCATTCACACTTTTTTTTTTTAAAATGGGCAAATAAATACCAATATGGAAATTTCTCCACGGGTCAAACATTAATTTAAATTTCTTTTTTTTATGAATTTCATTATTATCCAGAATAAAGAATAAACTCAAATGTGGCATGTTCATGAAGAAAAGAAAAAAATTACCGCAAAATTAATACTTATAAAAATTTATTAATCCTGAAATAATAAACTGATACGAAAATATTTTTTTTTTAAAAAAGTAGGTATGTGTGAGAGAATATTGTGGCTTCTGAGCAACATAAACTAAATTCACGTAAACAAAGATGGTTAATAGTCGATATTATTTTTATTTGTCGAAATATTCTTGAAGCGAGCCTCCAGTTGTTTGGCTATTTGCTGATATTGGAAAATGATTCATGATTTAAGTCTCAAAGAGGCCACCAACAGTTGTGATGCCGAGTTTCATATTATAAGTTTATTTGGGGTGAACACACAAATGAATTTGTTCGTTACCTAAGATAGATGTCACACATCTCTAGCAAGTAGCGACAGAAAGACTCGCTCATTCATGAATAAATGTAGTTCTACAAAACATTTTTGAATTAAAAAAAATTGTTATTGCATTTGTACCTGAAAAAAGTGATCATGAAAAAGCCAAGTAAGGAAATGTAAGTTATTATTTTTCAGTTCCATTTTAATGGTAAGGAGTAACATCTTTTGCAGATGGAATGGTATAAATATTTTACGAGCAATCAAACTTATGGCATGTTTATCATTTATGCTTATTTATTATACAATTAAAATTAACTTCGCAAATTGTGTTTTCAACTACATTTCTAAACGCTAATCACACGCAGTTCCAAATCCGCCGCTAGAATTCGCTGCCGAAGCAGTTACGTCGACTATCGAATAATTACATTTGCAGAGGGAAATTTTAAACTATATAATGAAACTGCTCCGATAAAAGCACAAAAGACTTGTAAAAAAAATACCTGACCCCGCCATTAAAACTGATTTCAGAACAGGAAATTTTACTGAAATACTGCTCATATTGTTAAAAAAAAATCACTAAACAGTTAGTGCCATAAAGATTCTCTTTGGCTTTTTTGAACTTTGGTTAACGTCTCCGCCACAGATGGCAGCACCGTCTTCACAAATTTCCGTTCCATGCGAATTCTGTTCCATTCAGGAAATTGCCCCTGCCAAATGCCGTATCTGGAGTGCTGAGATGTTACACATCAAAAACTTTACACTGTCATGATGTTCGTGAAAATTCACTCGAAGCTTTTTGACGTGAATAAGTCAATGAAATTTCTTCCACAGTGGGAGGCATTTCAAAAAAACGATAGCAAAATCGGGGGATACAGTTTGGTATTGCAGCTACATAACTTATCATCTCCATCCAAAATTTAATCACACCACTGGATAGCTGAAGGATCAAAGAATTCGTTACGCTAAGTGAGGATTGTGACGCAATCGACTAATCGACTTAATTCACCCGATGTTACCGGATCACCGTCACACTTTCTGAATCTGAAAAATTGGAGTTACCAACTATATATTACTCCGAAACATCGATCAGCCAAAGTTTGTAACGGAACACGATTAGTATTTAAAAAAAAAATATTGGTTGTCTGTAAAGTCAGTTTACGGACGATATTTTAAAGTAAAAACGTCATAACAAAACATTGAGTTTCCTGAGAACTCAAAAGCTCCAGAATTTATATTCCATTTCAGTCTTCTTTATGCATAAAAAAAATCATGCGATGTAAAATTTTCATTTTGTGAAAGTTCAGCCAACCAAAACGTCGGTTACGCATTATCCAGGGCTCTTCATTAATTTATCGCTATCTTAGTTAATTTACGGGTACATAAGTTCCCCTTACTTTAAACACGAAGTCTTAAGCTTAATCTCGGTATTCAAGGAAACTTTAAATAAAAACTGGATAACCTCTTGCAAAAAAAAAAAACACATTCATTTCTTCTAAATTCACCATGATGATAACTAAAATAATTATAAATTGGACTTTGAAATACGTTGTAGTTTCCGACGAGGATCCAGTAATCTGGAATTACGATGAACTCTTTGTTTATTTCGGGCGAATTCTTTGGTGGAAAGTCCGTAAATTCGCTTGTAATTTCTGGCAGTGTACTGGCGACCACGGCTTCAGCGCCACTTTGCTCCAACGCCCGTGGGGGCTGTTTCCTTCCGCGCTTCCACGCTTCCACGCTCCCACGTTCCCCACGCTTCCACGCTCTTCCCTGCGACTAGGCTCTAATTAAGACGGCGCTGCCGCGACCTCATTGTCTGACCCGCGCGCACTTCAAACAAGCAGCCGCCCGGATCCCGGCTGTTTCACGATGTGAATAATAAATGGGGGCACGCGAATTTTTTTTTGTTACTAATATCCACTGGGGAGTTTTTCTATTTTTTTTTTTAATTGAGTTCTACATCTTGTCAACAGCAATGATGTGAGACGCTTTCAAACGTTTTCAAAACAAAACATTTCATTATTATTTTTATTTTTTTAATTCTCCACAAAGTGCCAGAAAAATTGTCGAAGATTTCGTTCACTGCGTTTTTATCTAATATTAAGAAACATTAGCTATCGTTCATTTTAAATAGTTTCTTAGAAAAAAGTATATGTTAATTGAAATGAGATGTTCCACATGTACTTTAATTTAATAAATAAACACAAGTATATTTATAAAATTTGTTATAAATTTAAAAAAAAAAAATTTCAGTTATTAGTTTAGAAGTAAAGAATAAACAGAAGTATATATATTTGTAATTTGCATGTGAA
Organism: Bacillus rossius redtenbacheri; assembly: GCF_032445375.1. Taxonomy (NCBI): domain Eukaryota; kingdom Metazoa; phylum Arthropoda; class Insecta; order Phasmatodea; family Bacillidae; genus Bacillus; species Bacillus rossius. The sequence goes on along the minus strand of NC_086338.1, from coordinate 44,241,926 downwards.
TAATACATTAAATTGTTTGTACCTGTGTCTTTAATAATACTGATCAAAATAATTTTTATGATGTTTGAAATACAAAGCTGTACACTAAGAGTAAAATAAAAATGAAGTTAATTTTATTTGTTCTTCGAAGAAATGCTCATTAGTCACGAAGTTGTTTTTAGATACAGTTCGAAAAATTTTTGTCTCTCTCTTCTTCGTTCTTATAATCTCCAGCTTCTTTTTGTTTCCTTCAAACATTTGCTTCTGTTGTCATCGTCCAATTGCAGTTACTAGCTCTAGCATGCAAGAAATCTCTTGAAAATAGTAGTAGTTTGGCTTCTGGGTTGTAGCCGTGTCCTAGGCGAATAATTTACCGACGTTTCGGTCGACATTGCAGTCGCCATCATCAGGGAGCATTTACTGTAACTGCTCCCTGATGATGGCGACTGCAATGTCAACCGACATTCTCTTGATGGTAAATTATCTTTGTCTCTGTTTTGCCGAAGACACGCCGCCACAGACTCGGAATCCAGGCACATGCTCGACCCAGGGCTGGGTCGGTGCTGTGAACGGGGTTTTCTCGGAGGTCTCCTCACCCCCACCCCCACCCCTCCCCTCGCCACGAAAGCGCAGGCTGGCAAACCTTCCTTCCACGGGACCACGCTGATTAATTACGTAGCGAAAAGTGTTATCTCGCACGCAACTTCAGCCAACTTCGCTCTTCATCATCTGGTCGAGCAAACGGGCTTACGAGTTGCCCCTTTTTCTGATTTATAAAGCGCCTTGTTTCAGCGAGTTGACTTCGAGGCGAGAGAGAGAGAGAGAGAGAGAGAGAAAGAGAGAAAGAGAGAGCGGAGGGAACCATTATATCGTATTCGCGCCGAATACTTCCACGGCTATACGCCTTTGCCCGGTTCTCTCCCAGAGGCCGTCCTTCACACGTATATCTGCAGTTTCATGAAAACACCGGCAGAGCGCGGGAGTTCCTAAAGTAAGTTTCCTTGTTTCGCTGCTGCTGGGGTCTCCCACCTCGCCGTCACGCCTTAACTCAGTTCAGTGGAAGTTCTGATCACATTAATACGAGACAACGCATTACCGTTTTCAGGGATATGTTTATCGACAGCCTCTCGTGGAAAAACATCCATTCTCATCGTCCCTTCCCGCTAACACTGTAATAATTTTTCTTCTAAATGGAACGGAAATAATAATTCGAAATTACAGATGTTTGTAAATTCTTACATTTACGTAAAAAAAAGTGTTTACAGTAATACTGTAACTTCAGTTGTTCCCCGAATAGCTTTCCAGTATTAAATGCGCACAAAAATAAGCATGATACGACAAAAATAAGTGAAATTTATGAATATTCGATTATTTTTTACAACGTTTAAAAATTGTTTGAAACATCAATTTAAATATAAAATTATGCGCCAATTTTCGAAACAAATACTCAGTATTATCTCCAAAAAAATATTTCATAATGTATGCAACAATAATCACATAGCCATGTTTTGCACAAAGTTACAATAGTATTTATTGAACCATTACAAACTATTTTTTGGCAACTGGTTTCCAGACGAATCTTTTGTAAACTAGGAGAAAATAGTGCTCCGAATCTCAACCCTATCTTGAGGTGGATGACAAATACTTTGTTACAATGGTAGAATTCCCTATCATTACACGACAGAACCCTCGGAAATATTTTGAAGTTGAATTTTGTTAATGGTTAATGATAACCTTGAAGAAAAATTGCTGTTGTTTATCCTGGAGATATGTTTTTGACGTGACGTCTAATAAATCGATGAACGCCGGCTGCACGCACGAAAAAGTTTCCCGTTACGCACATTGAACCGTTACGATGTGTCCCATTACGCTCATTGTACGCTTGCGCCTCATCTATCTCTCTTCCACTCGATTGGCCTATGCGTCCGAGGAGAAGAAAGAGAGCGCAGCACATAACTTACATCTACACGTGAACTGTTTCGTCGACTGTTTACAAAGTGAAGTGAAAAGTTAATGTGGTTTTCATTGCTTATTACAACAACAATTTCGGCAGTAAAGGTTAATTATTCTTGCATTTTAAAAATCTGATTACTTGTATAATTTCAAGTATTTATTCTTTTAATTTAAATAAAAATGCTTCAATTTTATTCATAATAGTATGCAATCATTTCATCAATGTTTTGTTATAACGTTGTCACGTTAAACTATCGTCCGTAAACCGACTTTACAGACAACCAATTTTTTTTTTCAGTCGCGACTTTTGCACGGTGAGCACATAACCTCAGGAAATCACGTCATCCAAACAAAATACGTAAAACTTTCTGATTGGCTGCTGTGTGCGGATAAGCTAAATCAAAACGGAGACTCTTCCTCCGCCCGTGATCTGGAATTGGACTCGCAGTATGCAAAGCTCGGAAGCGTAGCCGGGAAAAAAAATATTGACAGGTCAGAAGTAATCCAGCTCTTTTGCCTCTTCGCCGCGCTCGTTCTGGAATGGGGAGTTTTGCGGAATCACATCGAAGAGAAACACGGAAGTTTTGGAACGCGAAACAAGATAAAAGGGTGGAGAACAAAGGAAAAGAAATGCGTTATTTCCTGTGGGTGTTTGTGCCTGCAGTTTGGTGGAAGGAGGGGTGGAGGGTGTGTGAAAACGTTGGGTGTTCCCGAGCAGTGGAATTGTTGTGCCCAAGGGTGCGTCTAGAAATGGGGGAGGGAAGTGTCTGGAAGAAATAAGGAAATATTACATGGAGAGAAACTGCTTTTTTTTTTTTTTTTTTTTCTTCCAGCCTCCACGCTTTCGCTTGTGGAGTTTCTCACGTGGTTCGTGCCGCATATCGCCCCGCGACTGGTGGGGAGAGGGGAAGGGGTCGGGTTACCGCCGTTACAGCATCCAGGTGAACCCTCGCAAACAGAATTTGCACACAAATGTGTTTTCTTGTCCTCGGGCCCGGGGCCAGGGGACCGCTTTCCGCGGTTGGGAACTGCGTGCCAGCCGCTGAGCACGGGCTGTGGCGCTGCCTCGGCGGGGACTCTCACTCTCTCTCACTCTCTCCCACTCTCTCCCACTCTCACTCTCCCACTCAACCACTCTCTCCCACTCTCCCACTCTCTCCCACTCTCTCTCCTGATCTCCCACTCTCCCACTCTCTCTCTCTCCTGATCTCCCACTCGCCCACTCTCCCACTCATCCACTCTCTACCACTCTCTGCCACTCTCTGCCACTCTCTCGCTGCCACGCACTGAGCACTGAGCACTGAGCACTGTGCTAGGCCTCGTCCTGCTCGCGACTGTTCTTCTTGGCAACGAGCGGGAAGTGATAAGCATCGTTGGAAAAAAATCACGAATTGCAGGAGATAAGAAGGGGAAAAAAAATCTCTTAACGAATCAACCCGTGACATGGGAAGAAGTGAATTTTTTTTTCTCGAGCGAGTTTCTTGACGGTTGCTCTCACATTGACACGAGCCAGAAAGATGAACCGCACATGAATAACTGAGCCTTCACATGGAACAGTTCAATGCCACCACGAAAGCCATAAATAAAATAAGAAGAATATCTTGAATCCACTTCAATCCATGACGACCACTGCAATGTCCCCGGATGCCAATTTTAATGAAGTTTTTTTATTTTAATTGTTGTAATTTAATGTATGTGTGTATTTTATGCATGTATTTTTAATTTAACATATGCAAGTATAACCTACTCACGAATTTCATCTTGAAAGAAAGAAGAGATTAGCATTTTAAAGCCATCTAAAGGTTGGATCAGTTGTGTTACACACAAATGTCTGAGGCTCTCGGGAATCTTCAGTGGGATGAAGATTCCGGAGAGGGCTCAGATCTTTGGAATTTGACGTTTGATGTCTGCCCGACATGACTGTTCAATTGCTTGGGGTAGGGGAGGAGGGGGAGTTCAAAGACTGGCCCCTTATACATGCTGATTCAGTTGGGTGTGTTGACTCAAAAACTGCACTCCCGGATGACTGCGGTCCTCTGGGAGTTAGTGTAACACAGTTGGTTGTGGCGCAGTAATCTGCGGAGTCAGTAGTGGCAGTGCCTAGGTGTGTCGGGAAGACTAAGATGTACATAAAGTTCTGTCCCTGCCCGAACACGCCCGAATATTCACCTTTGGCCAACCTCGGGTTTATTTATAAATATTTATATTTCTCTGTTTATTTTAATGTATCTACACTAACCTAACTAACCGTCCATAGTGTTTTAAAGTGTTTTAATGTAGCTAACCTAACCGACCACTTTTAATATTTAAATTCATTTTTTCCACGCGCAGAAATAAAACAAATCCCGAGGTTGGCCGAAGGTGAATATTCGGGCGTGTTCGGGCAGGGACAGAACTTGATGGACATCTTAGGAGGCCGTGTCACAAATTTGCGCTCCTATCTATATCAATGTTATTTTAAAAGGCAGTTTTTCTCAAAGTCTATAAGAGGTAGGGGCCAGAAAGTTTGCCTACTGAAAGTATACAATACATTTAACATAACCGCTTTTTTCAAATTTAGTTATCATATCATATATTATTTCTGTGATGAAAAAAATATAATCAATATTTTGATTTGTCCAGATACAGTGGAATTTTGCTTATATTTATAATTATTTAGCAAAAACTGAAAAGGCCATTGAAATGTATTGTACATTACCTTCCGATCAGTGTCTTCATGATCATGATGGGTTTAAAAACCTGGTTGTAATCAAGTCTTTAACTATTTCATGACAACATTTATACTTAATAATTTGGAGATAGGCCTTTTCTATCCTAAGCCCCTGAGCTTTCACTATCTGGTCTGGCGACCGACCTGACACTCTTCAACCACCACAAGGGTCTCCGATTGCACATCCGATAAAAAAAAAGCTGTTCGTTCATTTGTTTTTGTGTCACAGACTTCACACATTTATGCCAAGGGAATATTCCGCTGATGTGACGCCATACGAATGTATTATTCGCGACCATACAACTTTTTTGTTTGTCATCGGGAAGAAATGTTCATTTTGAATTGAGCATTTTTAAATGTCAGCGTAGAATATGCTTATCTGCCCATTTTGTTTCTTTCCATAATAATGAGTAAAGTTAACATTGTCATAGACATTTTATTATATTCGTTTGCCGTCCAAGTAAAACTGTCACTATATCGCACGTAATTATATATTTTACTAATTTGTTAGTTGTCATTTTATTTAAGTTACAAATAACAGTAATCAAAAACTATTACTTAATAGTCCAGAAAAGAGATTGAGTTATTATTCATTTAATAGGGGTTTAAAATATGGTACTACATACATATTATATATATTATACATATTATATATATTATACATATATTATCTTGTTGTCTTCTTTGTAACTTTACTGGAAGAATGGCATTTGGTATGTATGTTAACTCACAATGAAAATACTTCAGAAGTACTCAACAGTGAACAACCTAGGCCCTATACTAATTTCATTATGTTCATGGAAATATAATTAAAATTACAAATAATGAACTGTATTATGTGTTTCACGTAGAGATATCGTACGAACTGTATGTGGTACAGACCAACATTTGCTAAGGCTCTGAAAATACTTAATTTCAGTTAATGTGTGGAGAATATTAAAAGTTAGAAATAATGATATATATAAAACAATGCAAAGTTATCAGCATAAAAATAGAAGTTATTTTTACGTAGCGCCTATTGGAATGAATATTTTGTGTTGAATTATGTGGCATGATTAATATTCTCTTATGGTATGTGTGTTTTGTTAAAATCTTATAAAACATAACTTACTGTTGAAGGATTTTAATTTTTTTTGTTATGATCTTATTTAAACAAGTTTTAATTATATTACACATGTCTATTTTAAAAGCATTTTAATGTATATTTATAGAATTGTAATAGGCTTTATAAGGACTCTCAAAATGCATGTGAGTATCTATAATTATCTACATCACCATTATGGCCGTTTCACAAGATCAAATATTTATTGAATTCAATCAGTTGCATTCATTGTACATGATTTTCAATTTGTACATTGAATTCAATACAAATTGAAGATGTTATTCAACTAAGCTTATTAACTTATAAGTATTTTGTTTGTCCAGTACATAAAAGTAAAAGATTCTTTATTATTTAAATAATGAGCATCTATAAGCAATAACGTTTTCTAAATATTTACATAAACATAATGAAATCTAATTTTTCAATACTTTATATCTACGATCACATCAACGGCAGTATTATGTAATCAATGAGGTAATGAAATATCTTTAAAAGATATTTTCTCCTCTGTAAAGTAAATTTGTGATACAGCCCTCTTAATGTTAGTCTAGTGAGTTATTTCGTCTTCTAATATGCTACAGCAATATATAAAACTAAGTTTTGTTAGTGTTTTAGTCTTTTGTAATGTTAAAGTGTAATGTAATCAATTCATTTTTTTTTGTAAATTCTTATTCATAAAGATACATATCATAATAAGATAAATAGTAATATTTGTAAATTTAGATTCTTTGAAACAACATCGATAAGAGGTTCTCCTACCTCTGTTAAACTGTATGATGGTGCATTGTAAAAAAATTAGGTAGTCTGACTTAAGTGAGATTGTATTTAGATTGTGTGTAATGCATATGCAATATCTAAGCATAAGAATTTATGTTATTATCCTTTTAAAACGTTACACTATGAATTTCGTATACTTTTTAATGTCAACTACCATTATTTTTCACGGAATATTACATCCAGATAAAGAATAATTACCACATGTTTGAAGATTAATTGTATTCCGATACATTTAAAGTATTAAAATTTTTAGATACGACTCATACTACAGTTGTAAATGTGAGGTTTCTTGACTCTGAATCCCCGCATCCGCAATTTCCTAGTGAGCCGCCGGCCGGTCAGATTGTCATCCTCTCAGATTGTCGAGGAACCAGATACATTTTTCGTCGAGTAATCTGGCGGTATAGTAGCTTTATCACGCGCTGCGGTTACAGTTACTTCGGTTGAATAAGCCACTAAATCTCACTGTTAAAAGAGAGAACTTCTAGACCAGAATATTGGAAATAAAAATTTACTGACACGGCCTCTTAGGCTTCTCGCCTAGGTGTGTCCTGTCCTGGCCGAATGGTTACGGGAGTTCTCGAGTCAGATGGAGTCGACCGGGATAAAGGCACAGTGGAGCCTGCTACTTGGACATGGAATGAGTCACGTGTTGTCAGATCTCCTAGAATTTGTGGAAACCTGTACGTTTTTTCCCGGGCACGCCGTTGGAAACTACAGTTAATTTTACGGACTTTTCGACGAAGAATCCAAACCCAAATAAACGAAGAGATCTTCCTGAAGTCAAAATAACTGAATCTTCGTAGAACCTACGCCGACTTTCAAGTTGCATGTTCCGTTCTAATCAAAGGTAAATACATGGACAGAAGAAAGTGGGTTCACTGTAGAATTAGCCAGCTTTTGAATGTTTTGTTAGTTTATGAAATATATATATATATATATATTCTCTTACATTCGTGTTCCCAAAAAAGGTGAACTCAGTTTCCAGAAAATTACGAAGATAGCCACAAATTTACGAAGATCCCCAGATAACTTGCAACCAGCGTTCTATGTAAATTAAAGGTGAAAATATTTAAAGGCGTGGAGGAGCATGTTTGCCAAGCCCGTTGTGGTAGCGCACAGGTCACACTGTCCTGGCTCGAAAAAACGACTTCTGTAGGTTGACTCCGTGTTCTACCTTAAAGGGGTGGGGGTGGGGGGTTGTTCTGGAACGAGAAAAGTGCTAGTGGGTTAGCCGGACAAAAATTTCGAAAAAAATATAGGGCGCACTAGCATGGAGACAGCCGCAGGGTTTGCAGTGTGCACCACTTATACTGAAGTTACAGCATCAGGAATCAAGCGGCAAATTTGATGGTTCGCTCGGTCTATGGACCACGAAAACGAAAGAATTTTCCGGAAATGCCATCACGGTAATGGCTAAGATAGATAGTATCTTCCAAATCTACCCAAAAGTTAAGATAGGTAAAATTTTGGATCAAAATAACAATTTTATTTCTCTTATCCCCACAATCTCTGAGAGTATAAATTTCCGTTCAAGTACTTGTCATGGCTAAAAATACTGTACACCAAGTATTCGAAACGTCCGAGAGCTGACCTTCCCTGCAGACACGTGTCTGAACTCGTGCATTAAAAATAACTTACTGACATACGGGCCTACAGACGTAATCGTATACTCCTTGAAATTGCAGGTGTTTTTTATACAGTTCACATTTCATCGCCCGAAAATAACATACTGCCTTCAGTGATCTTTTGCAAAAAAAATTTTTATCCTTTTGTGTCCCCGCTATTGCTGAGTGTGGATAGCCTCGTCGATGCATGAACTCGTTCATCGAAGTGCTTAGCTGGGGGGAGGATTATGAAAAAAAAAAAAAAAGATAAAGAGAAAAAGAAAATGGGTTTGATATTGCGAGCTGGGGAACACGGAAGCTCCCCCCGAGGGAAGAGAGGCGAGTGAATTATGCGCACCTGTCGAAACAAGATTAGCGACCAGAGCGCCGAAACATTGGAGGAGTATAGACTGCCAGGACCCAGCGAGAAGGGGGGGGGGGGGGGTTGGGTTATTTCCTTAATCCGAATGAAAGGGTCCCACGGTTTCACACACACACACACACGCGCGCACACACTCGCCGATAAGCGATAACATCCAGCTCTCCTCTCTCCGTCAGGGAAGAAATAAAGGCCAGATGAACCGACAGCGCGAATGCAAGCGCGGAAGAGGGTTATCGTGGAGGGGGGGGGAGGGGGTAAATTTATCGCGAGGAAGATCTCGCCGCGTCGAGACTGGATGCTGGGGGTAATCTCTCCTCACGGTTTGGCCCCTGGCTGATTCGCCTTTTGTCACCTTCCCCCCCACTTTTCAACCCCCCCTTTTTAAAAAAAAATCAGGCGAGCCGTGGACGCATAAATAACGCCCTGCGGCAGCTCTCCCAACGCCTCCCGGAATATCTCGCGTCCGGATGCGGGGTTTTGCTTTCACGCCCCGAATGCTTTCCCCCCCGTCTCGACCGAACAACGCGTGTGGGGGGCTTAAAAACCTGCGGGGGTTCCCTCGGGCGCGCCTATCACCGCTCATCTGCGCCACGGGGACTGTCGGAAGAGTATGTATGACCACGGCGCTGGTGTCTTGTTTTATCATCCGCGCGTGTGTTTGCTCGCCTGTAGTCCGTAACAAGCACGGGGCCTGGTCCGTCCCAAGTGACCTGGCTCCCGTCGCAAATACTAGCACGAACGCTGTACCGTTATGTACACACGCGAATCTTTCTGTTGGCACCGAGGTAAAAAAATAATAATTTAAAAAGCGGTCAATTTGTTTATTATAAAAGTCGTACCTCAGAAGCTAATCAAGCATACTTAGGTCCTTACGTTACGTCCTTACGTAGCATAAATTGTTAGATTACATATAGTTATATGATATTATCTACCAACCATTCTTTTTTCTACCTGCTAGAGTTCTTAATGAGAGAAATATCGAAAATATGGTTTTAACAGGGGTGAAATTTAAAAAAAAATTGGTGTCTGTAAAGTCTGTTTACGGACGATAGTTTAACGTGACAACGTCATAACAAAACTTGGATGAAATGATTGCATACTTTTATGAATAAAATTGAATAATTTTAATGTTAATAATATAAGAATAAATACTTGAAATTATTCTAGTAATCAGATTTTTAAAATGCAAGTATAATTAACCCTTATTGCCGAAATTGTTGTTGTAATAAGCAATGAAAACCACATTAACTTTTCATTTCTCTTTATAACCAGTCGACGAAACAGTTCACGTGTAGATGTAAGTTGTGTGCTGCCGCTGTCTTTCTTCTCCTCGGACGCATAGGCCAATCGAGTGGAAGAGATATAGATGCGACACAAGCGTACAATTAGCGTAACGGGACACAGCGTAATGGACCAATTTGCGTTACGGGACACAGCGTAACGGAAAAATTTGCGTAACGGGACACTTTTTCGTGCGTGCAGCCGGCGTTCATCGATTTATTAGACGTTGTCACGTCAAAAAAACAATCGGTTCAACGGTATTATTTTAAGAAATGTGAATTCTAAACACTGAAACTCAATGTGTGTCTTTGTGACCATCGAACACATCCGAATGTAGTCCCTGCCATAAGGAAGTGATTGGGACGATTTTGCTGGTTCGATACTCGTGATCCTGATAGTTATGATGTTTAAGGGTGGGTGAGGTTTCCTCATGACATAGCCTACCTACTGTTTTGTCAGCAATGGTGTATGACTAAAAAATAAAATAAATAAATATTTTTATTAGTATAATATCTCGCATATAAAACATACATATATAATACACATATGTAGTATATACATAACATAAATTATTATGATTTCGTATGTGTGTTTGTCTTTACAAAAAAAGTCAGATAAAAAAACATTTTCTCTTTGAAGGTGTGATAAAATCTGAACAGATTACTAAAAATATGCTGCTTTTTCCTAGTTTATTATTATTAACTCATCACAAAAAGTATTCAATAAATTTTAATTGTTAATTTTAAAATTCTGCTGTACTGATGTACATAGTTGTAAAGTAAACTATGTTGCTTACTGACAGCAAATCCTCTAAAAAAATTATAAGACAGATTAATGATTTTTGTTCGATAAATATGCCATTGCAACAGAGAGTAAAATATATGTGAAATATTGATGTTGAAATTTGTTTTAAAGTGTATGATACCAACATTTTGATACTTAAAATCTCGCTCTCTTAAGCAATATGCCATTTATATATGGCTTAAAATTTGACTCAAAACTTAAAATTTTACTTTTTGGAAAAAAAAAAATGACCAATGTTTGAAGTGCCGTATCTCGAGAACTATGGAACGTACAAAGCTGCACTTGAGCACAAAATCTTTAATATTTAGTCTACTTTAAAAAAAAAAGGTAAAAATGAGTTTTTTGCTACCACATATACTGTTGAAATTATAAGCGATAAACAAAAAAAAATTGTACGAACATTTCGCGCTATTTTTTATTGCGAATATCTCAAAACGCACCAAGAAATTTTGTTGGATAATTCCATATTTAGATTCAGCACCCCAAAAAAAGTCATAAGGAATGATAATAAAACCGATTACTGTATTTTTTGCAACGTGAATCTACCGTTTGCCTGTATTAGTAGGGAAACAAATTATTTTAGAAAAATTCTAATGATACAGACTTTTACTGCGGAGACGGATCTCACGGAACAGCACGTCTACAATTGCATACGTGCGTACACGGACCCGTACGTATTAGCACGGCAATGCCCATCTCTACCGTTTACGTTACTCCGTGCGACTAACAGATGCCGAGTTTTAGAGCTCAGTGGTAGCAATTTTTGTTCACATTTTGAACGCGTTAGAAATATTGTAACAAGTATAAACATTTATAGTGATTCATCAATTTTATTATTATTTTTTATTTTTATTATAAATGCTATTCCCTAGCGTTATGTTCACGAATCTCAAAAAAAAATAATTTTTTTTTTCAAATTAATTTAATTTTGCTTAACCATGAATATTTAATCTAATGTGTGGATGGTGAAACGTAAATATCATGCGGTTCCGTGATCCGTGTCCGCATTTACGTTTCCACGTCGTTGTGGAACGGACCTTTATCAGACGACGTCTCGTGGCGTTGACAGCGCATTAATTACTTGGCAGACTTGAACTAGGACCTCGCCGGGGCAATTCATCCCGAGGGGCTCGCTAATTGGCTCCTGATGGACTCCGGACCTCTGCAGTGACGTCATTATCCGATCGCGCGCAGTGTTTTATTGGGAGGCGGTCTGCTGCAGACGAATAGCCTTACCATGATTCTGGCACGACATACGATAATTTGTAACTTTTAACTCCAGTAGGTAGGTATAGGTTGTTCTGGGACAGGCCCTGGGGTGCTCGGGAGCCATCTTGGATTACGTCGGCCATCTTGGATTAAGTCATTTCCGGTGGACATTTTGGAGAAAACTTCTCTCAAAAATATCTCTTTAAAATAACAAAACACCTGAGGTCTGCTTGTGTGCTAGAACTCTATCCTCGCTCTATGCTATGAGAAGTTCACAAACTGTATGAATGGTTTTATAATTGATTTTTATTTTTCATCGTAAAAACAATCAAAATAAAATATTTACAAATGAAATTGGTTGTTTGTGAACTTCTTGCTGAATTTAGTATAGAGTTCTAGCACACGCATCAGATTTATTTTTTATGATTTATATATTTTTACTATAATTTTAATTTTTCTATTTTGATTATATGAGATTATTTTATATATAAATTAATAATTATTTAAGTTATCCTAGATTTAATATTAAAATTAAAAATGTTGATGTATTTTCTGACTATCTCGTTTGGCTTCGGGTCGTAGTTTAGAGCATTTTCTGTACATTCTGAGACCATTGTCAGATTTATTTCTATATGTGACTTGTTACGTACTGAGAACTTCTGCTAGTTTAAACAAATGTTAATTATGATATTTGATTAAAAATCATATTCTTGTTAAATATAAGAAATTGTAACGTGTAACGAGGTTTATTTTAGTTCTTATTGAGACCTATCGAAGCTTTCGTCTCTTAAACATCAGTTAAATATAAATATAACTGAATAAACAGCATAAACATAATTCTGATAATAATAATAATAATAAATATGCCCTTATGTAATGATGTGTCGTGTCTCGGGTTGCAGATCATCCTGCACTGACTACTGCCATGTTAAGACTAAAAGAAATTGCGTTTGCTAACATCTGCTGGTGAAAAGCAGAACAACTAGAACCATAAATTTTCAAATGTTAGAATAACTTTCCTGCAGGATTATTTCAATTCCCATTTAAGAATCTGATTTCAAATTAAACTTACAGTTGTATGTTTCGTTCTAAACAAAGGTTAACAGGCGTTTTAACATTGTTATTAATACTCTACCATGCGAGACTGATAGTTACCTAGTGCACTACTTTCGATCGTAAATAAATCGTTGGTAATCTGATTGTTGCAAATTCATTCTCACGACGCGCATTTTCGATCACGTTTTTTTGTTTATACATAATATATAATTTTAATAAATAGCTCTTTTTTAACTTTCATATATATAAAACTAATGCAAAGTTTCTTAGGTTATATTTTATATATTTATTTCTCAGTTATTACACATTTTATTTACAATCGTCGAAATACCGCATTAATTTGAAGTGACTAGATGCACTCCCATACAAGCTTGGCTTTTGCGAGTGCTAAATTTCCTGGTTAACCAAGTGAATATTGTTAACAAAGTGTAAAAAAAAATGGGAAATAAATTATTATTATTATTATTTATTTGTAGGATCACGGAGATGGCAGTGTAGTCTGTGATTGTGTGCGGGTGCAGAAAAGAAGGGGGAAAAAAAAACGTTTGAGTTTCCAGTTCTTTCAGATGTGTGGTCGCTGGTCGCACCTTCAATAGGGGTGGTAGGCGGTAAGGGAAGGGTAGTGTCTCAATCGACGCAGGTGGGTAGGGGTGAAGGGGGGTAGTGTCTCAAGGCCCGGTTCCCGGGAGACAGGCGTGGGTGAGAGCCGAGAAGAGAGAGGCGCGCGTCAGCTGCGGGTTGCCATGGCGACCGACGGGCGCGACGCGAGAACATCTTCTTCCGCAAGGCGCGGCGCAGGAAAAAAGAATTTTCAGCCGCGTCGAGTAGGTACGTTCAGCGGTTCCCAAAACACCGCTGGAGAAGTGGTCAGCGCGATCCCTCCCAGACCTGCAGCAATACCCACTCGTGGAAAGTAACGAAGCTTACGTTGCGATGAATACCGACTTAAATGTGTGCTCGTACTCAAAAGTTACGGTATAAACCGTCACAACGTCATCAGTATTCGGTGTTTAAAACGAAAAATGATGTGTTCGTAATCACGCTGCTTCTTTTCTTGCGTTATTCTCCACAACCTTCGTTGTTTACCGCAATTTATAACGCAAAGTGTGTGCTCGTAATCAACCCGCAGGGCTCGTGGCTACCTTTCCGACGTGTCTAGCTTCAGTTAGGAAGCTTCTCGAAGCAAACCCCCTCCCCCCCCCCCCATCCGGGGGCTGCGCTTCGGTCAAATTCCAAGAAGTTATTATTTATTCAAATATAACTAAACATTCCCCCCCCCCCTTGGTAAAGAAGTAAAGAACAGCAAAGACGGAATACCTGGAACAGGAGTAAAAACAATCTAACGACGCCTAAAATTTCATTCGGATAATAGATGTGTATCTATTACTGTCTTTTTATTTTTTTTATTTCCAAAGCAGTTGTCTATAATCGATGCAATTATTATTTACTCCAATTATAATAGGAAAAAAATAAAACATATTTTGAGTGTTGAAAATTTTTGACTGTGTTGCAATTTTTAGATTGTGGAAATTTTGTTACAGTATTGAAAATTGTTCACAGTGCTGCAAATTGTTGACAGTGTTACAATTGTTGACAGTGAGGTCTTGTTGAGAGTTTTCCAAATTATTGACAGTGTTAGCATTGTCGAGTGTGTATCCATTGTCGACAGTACTGCCTTTGTTGACAGTGTTGTCATTGTTGAGAGTTTTGGAATTTTGACAGTGTTGTCATTGTTGAATTTTTATCTATTGTTGACAGTTCTGTCATTGTCGACAGTGTTGCCATTGTTGAGAGTTTTGCAAATTTTTGACAGTGTTGGTATTGTATTTGTATCCGTCGACAGTACTGCAATTGTTGACAGTGTTGCCATTGTTGAGAGTTTTGCAAATTTTTTACAGTGTTGGCATTGTTGAATGTCTATCCATTGTCGACAGTACTGCAATTGTTGATAGTGTTGACGTCTTGGATCTGATCGTATCGCTTCGTGTACGTTTTCTGGTCTCAGTGCTCTTACAAAAGCTACACTTCAAAAGTGAAATTTAATGTTTTTAAGTTGATCAGTGGTGGGAAAAATCATGGATTCTCAAACAACAGGTTAGTAACTTATGATATATACTTTAATTTCTATAATTTATTTGTTTGGGAGTTCATTTTTAAGCTCTAAAAGTAGACCCTTCCCTAGACTTTTCTTTTCCATAAAAATATATTGTATAGGTACTTTTTCATACTATCGGGATAGATCAGGCTAAGATTTTGTTTGCAGTTCATTGTTCAATGTATTTTCTTTTAATAAACCCAGAATTTGGCCCCAGATAAGCCCGGATAAACAGAAATTTATTGTTTTGAAAATTGTTCAGTAAATTGTATGAAAATATTCTCCATTTTTTTGCTTCAAATGAGGTGTTTATTTGTTTTAGGTTTTATGGGTACATCGAGAATGAGGATCGTAACTAGGAAATACTTGTTTGACCGCATGAACAGTGAAAATTTACCTTATTTAGATGCAAAACTTAATTTCTTGAAAAATCAACTCTTATCTTATGAAGGCTACAGCAATGACCAAATTGAAACTTTAAAAATCAATTTTGCACATTTCAAATCAGAAATAAAGAAAAGATGGACTAAAGCTCATAACAAAGAAGATATTTTTTCTTAAATACAATCACTCTTGGCTAGAAGGGACCTTTGCAATTCCCGTTGCCGACAGTCCGGGAAGTCGGCCAGGTACACCGAGTAAATCTTTTGGGGAGCTGAGCGAGAGAAGCAAAAGAAGAAAAACTGAGTATCTTTGCTCTAACTTTGACGAGGACATAAAAGTGCATGCTGCTCAAGTAGAGTTAAGAAAAACTGGAAAGCGAGACGCTTCGAATGTACTCAAGGAAATTATCCGTTCGCCAACTGGCGCAACAAAGTACAAAAAGGCATACCATCGCACAAAGTCATCAAAAGATAAAATTAGCCTTTTGACCGTCCAGTAAGCAAATCAAATGTTCATCGATGTAGACCTAACACGAGAGCAATATGATATTATAAGAAGCACGAATAATAAATTCTTTCCGTGTGATATTTTTTTTTACAAAAAGAAAAAAAAATAAGTGTTATCCACCACAAGAAGTATGCACGGTAACTAGCACTAGTGCAGAAGCTCAATTGCAGCCTTTGGTCGACCTTACCGTTAGGCAATTATCGGAGTATCTGGAAGATGTATTGATAACATTAAAGTATCAAGAACGTGAATCCCTAAAATTAATCTGCAAATGGGGCTGCGATGGGTCCCAGCAATCCCAGTACAAACAAAAGTTAGACAGTGATATGAACATATTCCAGAGTTTCTTCGTGCCTTTAAAATTAGTGTGTGGACAAAAAAAATGAAAAGACTGTATGTAGAAGTCCAACACCCTCTTCTCCTAGATTTTGTCGGCCTATAAGATTTAGATTCGTCAAAGAGACTACTGATGTTACGCAAGAAGAAATCAATCATGTCAATACTTCTATAAACTCGCTCATTGCAACTGATTTAGATTTGTGACAAAAAATTTACCGTGAAACATGAGTTCATAATGACAATGGTTGACGGAAAGATGTGCAATGCCGCCACAGGAACAACATCGACAAGTCAATGCTATATTTGCGGTGCAACTTCAAAGGATTTTAACACATTGGATGAAATAAAAGATGTTAATTTTGAGGCTATCCAATTTGGCCTCTCTGTACTACATGCCAGGATAAGATTATTTGAGAGTATTCTCCATTTAGCGTTTAAATTGCTAGTGAAAAAATATAGGGAAAGGAAAACAGAAGCAGAAAAACACCTCGAGAAAGAAACGAAACAAGAAATCCAGGCGAGGTTTCGTAACTAAACTGGATTGTTAATAGACATGAAATTTCGGCAACACGAATGATGGCAATACAAGCCGAAGATTTTTTGAAGATCACAAATTGGCACAAGAAATTACGGGCATTAGTTACGAGCTGATATATAGATTAAAAGTAATTTTAGAGACTATCTCAAGTGGCCACAAAATCAATCCGGAAAAATACGATTGTTACGCCTAAGAAACTGCTCGTTTATATGTTGACCTATATCCTTGGCATACCATGACACCCATGATGCACAAAATTCTCGTTCATGGCCCAGTAATTATAAAAAATTCATTGTTACCAATTGGAGAACTTTCTGAAGAAGCCGCAGAAGCACGCAACAAGCACTTCCGGTCATATCGACAAGATTTCGCACGAAAGTTTTCTCGAGAAAACTGCAATAGAGACATCTTTAACCGCCTAATTTTAAGTTCGGACCCGTTAATGAGTTGTAGAAGGAGAATTTTTAAAAAAAAGAGGAAGCTAAATTCTTACCTACCTGAAACCCTAGAAATACTGTTGCCTGCCGATCCAAACCCAAAGTGTTCTTCAGGAAGTGACATAGAAAACTTGTTTTTGGATGATAGTGTTTGATTATTATTATTTGTATTAAGTATTACCTAGGGCTTATATTAACTGTATCTTTTTATAATTTGTTTTTCATCTACCTACTTTGTGACTGCAGAACATGTTCATCTATCTATATATTATTCATAGGGCCAAAACCACATTGTGCCGTTTATTGGTATGATTGGCACAAATTTTCATTTTTAAATTTTTTGCATTTTTATTCTTATTTAATTTTTGTCAGACTTCTGTACACTCATATCAAACCTTTTTTATCCTAGTTCTCTTTCCCTGGTTTTCGGCGCACACTAGTGGCCGTGTCCTTAAGTCTCTCCCTCTCTCTTTTCTTTGGCCGCCAGAGAGCCCACTTGTCCCCCACCCCTTTAGCCCCATGCTGATTGCAAGTCACCTAGCGCGAGATTTGCGAGTCGAAGTTATACTTAGTTCAACTGCGCCTCCATAGAGCGCGCGGCGCTCGACGGCTATAGAGGTTTTTACCAAGCAACAGACCTTCGTTTTACCTTGCCTCGGACGTCTTCGGCTCCTTTCGGCGCTGAGCCATGTCTCCCCCCCCCCCCCCCCCCCTTTTCGGCCAACCGGGTCCCAGCGTCTTTTTTTTTTTAGACGATCTAGCCGCCATGATGGATTAATGCGCGGGCTGTTGGGCTGACTACATCGGCGTCTCTGTCGATCTGCTTCTTGAATAATAAATCGCGTGCAGATCTGCCTTCTTCTGCGCTATAGGATGTGATCGTCTTGGCCGAGGGAATTTTCCCCTAAAACTTTTCTTTGTCTTCTGTTAGTTAGTCAGCCAACCCGAATAGCTACGTTTTAGTTGTGCTTCCGCGACATCTCCGCGATGCGCGTCCTAACTGGCGATCGCGCAACATGAATGGAATCATCTGTCATCACCCTGCTTCGGTGAGTCTTTTGCTTTCAATATTTCCCCCAATTCGCTCCCTTTTAGCGGGCTTTTGCCTGATTGATTGTCTGTCTGCTACTTGGTCTAATCTCTGTCGATATTGGACCTTGTTGCAGGCAGGGTGCAAGAGATACCTACCGATTGAAGAAACACCTCCGTCATCCGAGAGCCACCCCTCCACAAATGGTCGTGATTGAAAGTCAATTGAGTGAACCCCAACCAAATTTATTCTGCTCTTCCCGCCGAATTTTACCTGGTCGTGAGTTCTGAACGACAAAATTTCATTAATCTTGGTGTGCCAGTGTACAGGGGAGAAGTTTTTGTGAACTATGTGAAGTTATATCTTCAGTAATTATGACTCAAGAAGAATTAACCCTTATTGGACATGGGTATATTGTAATTTTTTTTGCATAAGATTCAAAACAAAGGCAATATATTCTAACTATTTTTGTAAACATTTCACTATGGCTAGAACCTTGTTAAATTTTCGCTAGATTCGCGGTCCGGACTCGCTAGCACTATAAATTGTGTTCATGTTTTCTTCATTAATGATTGCTAAGATGTTAAAATGCTAATTGGTTGATCGATGGTTAATCTGCCTTCATCTTTTCTGGTAAAATCTAATTAAAGAAAGATTATGCACTACATAAAAGAATATTAATATAAATAAACCAGCAAGCCTATAGATAACATGACTTATTTTGTTGTTTTTATTTAATTGAGTACCTATATGTATATTTCTACCGATCCACTGACTCCCAAATGGATTGTTTGTAGGGAGTTTCTAAATTATTTTGTTCCCCGCCTCGTGCCACCTCTGGTGATGTTCGAATTTTATGTGAATTTTGTAGCTTGTTGCTCAGCTGTTTCCTTGGACTTTTAAGAGGTGTTATAACACTAAAAATCAAGGGCACGAGGGGCGTTACAACATTATATGGTGATTAAAAAAAGGAATATATGAATATAATTTTTTTCTTAAAAAATTGTCATGGTTTTATTTATAATAAAAAATAAAAATATGATATATATATTATATATAATAAAAATAATATATAATATAAAAATTGAGGCAACACTTTCTTATACTATGTTGAAGATCAAAATAACCCTGGAATTTCATTTGCTATTTTGTTGCAAGATCATAAAAAACCAATTTTCATTTATTATTTATTTTTACTATAAATAAATTAAGGTTTGATTTAGTTTATTTATTTATTATTTAATATATTTATGTATTTATTTAATTTATTTATTTAATCTAAAAATTCCTTTAATTTTTTTATACATGCATAAATTTGTTTAATTGATCAATTGGCTTATATACCCTATATTGTTTTAATTATTTTTTTAAGTTTTTTTCTATTAAAGTTTAGGTTTTGTATAAAAAACATTTTTTTGTCATAAATACAATTGGTTTGACTTGGTAACATTTTTTTAGAGTACATTAAAACAAAACAAAAAAATAATTTCGGCCACGTAGATCGTTGAAATACCCGTATGTGCGCCGTGGGTAGCAACCGGTGCTGCTGACGACAACTCCTCCAGGTCCCGACTGCCTCTGGCTCGCGGCTCGTGGCTCGTGGCTCGTGGCTCGTGGCTCGCGGCTCGTGGCTCGTGGCTCGCGGCTCGCAAGGTCACGCGACTCGCGGGCACGAGCCCGAGCTTCCACAACCCCCCTCCCCCCCTTCCTTTCCGGTCCCCGGGCGGAGGGGAAACTCTCGGCAGATCGAATCATGCGTTATCGCGTGGTTAACGCCCCAGAGAACCTCTCGACCGACAAAGGAAGGAAGTGGTTATGCAGACGTGGGATTAGGGCGTTCAAACATCAAGGGTTAAACCCTCTAAAAGTGACCCTTTTCGTAAAACAAGACATCTGTTGAGTAATATGCAACAATGCATTTTCAGCAGTTAAAAAAATAATTTTTCGTTGAATGAACTAAAAATTTAAAAAAAAATTAAATTTTAAATTAAATTTTTTATTATACAGCCAAATAATGCACCACATCATTGTTTAACTAAAAACGTGGGGTGCTTGATATAATTTGTCTTAAATTTTTTATCACTAATTTTATTATATGGTCATTGCGAAAATGAAAGAAGAGAGCACCCCACGCTTTTAGTTGTACAGAGTTGTAGTACATGTTTTGGCTGTTAGACAAAAAATTAATAAAAATTGTATTTTTTAATGTTAGTTCTTTCAAAATAAAAGTTTTTTTTTAGTCGAAATCAATACGGTCTGATGGAATGTCCGTATCATACACTTGATAAGCCGGAAGAGTAGCCAGATAATTTAATATATAGTACCTACATTGTCATTAACGAATCCCGGGTATATTTTTCACCATAACCCGAAATTTCGGGTTTTTAACAACCCCCCCCCCCTCCTTACCCAATTCTTAGGGTAGTATTTGACCCCGGGGTAAAAAAATCCCTACCATGCCCCGACCTCATGGATACACAAAAAGCCTGGTTTTTACCCATAGTTCGAAATTAGTGTTTTTTTACCCTTAACAATAAGGTCTTAAGTTATCAAAATATTGTATTGTCAGGGGTTCTTTATATGTTCAAAATTTCAACACATTCGGTCGTCGAATAGTGGGAAAAAATTCAGTGGAAAGTTTTTAGTACATAGTCCACTCATACGTACATACAGGTGATGATAAGCGTCGTAAAAACAGATTTTTATCAGATACAAATATCCACATATTTCCTGAGATGTTAACTCTGAAAGAAAAGTCTGTTTTCCTTAGGAAAATATTTGTTTGTATATGTCCAAATAAATATATGTGGTTGATTCAAACAAATTTGTTGTTGTATAAATGATTAAGTTGATCCGAAAAAAAAAACCTATTTTGTGAACTAAATATATATTTGATTAGGGGTACAGAAAAAATTTTTATATATAAAATTTAGTATGCTTTTTTGTTGCGCAGTTAAATATTTACTAATCTGCGCATGTGAAGACTTTGTTGGCAGTTTTCTAAATGCATCCTGTATTTTCTAAGCCATTGCTTATTGAACTCCTCTGAAAATTGATGGCTATCATTCGTTGATCACTATTGCATATTATGTAATCACACATGTTAAAGAATCTTTGCCTCTGTGTATAAATAATAGTTTACTTAGGGACTTTGTGTAAACAGTTATTTCGTTTTATGGCCGCAATGTTTATGGTTTAATTAACTATGTTTATATATCCGCAATACAGCGTACGTCACATAAGCTTACACTAATGAGCTAACTTTGTTACGATTAATTAGCCGTAAGTATACATTTACTTATCCAGAATTAGTCTGCATTCGACCGACTAACTTTGGCATCAGGTCCAACGCGACGAAATAAGTTGAAAACCCCTATACGACTTAATGGTACAAAATACTTCCCATGTCTGGTTGTACATCTTTGAATACGAAAATTGTCGCTGTGGCGAAATTGTTTCGTTGAAACAAATGGAAAGTGGCACCTTTATTTTTTCACAAATATTTTTTGTGACGTGACGTGTTATTACCTCAATTATTTAATTTAAAAAATTTTCTACGGGTAAAACCTTTGCTGTTTTTTTTTTGTAGGAAATCGGTCCATTTAAACATAAACCAGACGCTCACTGATCCATCTTAAATAATTACCCTAATGTTTACAATAAAAATGTTGTTCATCCCCAACACCAAAGATGTATCCGAGCCTTGGGAAGGAATCTAGAACACAAGTCGTATGTATGTCTACAACTTAATTTGTCGTGATGAACCTGAAACAGAAGTTATCGGGTAGAATTTCAGACTTAGTATTTGGTTTCTGCCCTTTTTCCTCTCCTAAAAAAATTCGTTTTAAAAACGAAATACGGAAACAGAACTACCCGTAAACGGACACGACTCCGATATGTTAAAAAGTTTTATAAATCGCGTGCTTTCTTCTGAAGCTCTGCACACCGTATTTGTGTGTCTGTGTGTATGTGTGTGTCTCTGTGTGAGCCTGTGTCTGTGTGTATGGATGTGTATGCATGTGTGTTTGTGTGTGCGTTCCTCTGTGTGTGCCTGTGTCTGTGTGTATCTATGTGTGTCTGTATGTGTCTGGCTATGTGTTTCTTTGTGTATGTGTGTACCTATGTGTGTCTGTATGTGTCTGTCTATGTGTTTGTGTGTGCGTTCCTCTGTGTGCGCCTGTGTCTGTGTGTATCTATGTGTGTCTGTATGTGTCTGGCTATGTGTTTCTTTGTGTATGTGTGTATCTATGAGTGTCTGTGTGTGTCTGCCAGTGTGTTTATGTCTATATGTGTATATCCTCCTCGGAGCCGCTGTTGCACGCGAGGTGGCGAGTCAACGCTACACGATGCGGTCGAAGGGCGGGCGATGTGAAATACCTTCCCGCCGCTGCTCCGTGTGTGCTCGTGAATTAATAGTGTTTGCTCGGGAACTGGGGCGGATGTGCCTCACGCAGTGCATGTAAGCTCTCTCTCTCTCTCTCTCTCTCTCTCTCCCCCCCCCCCAATCCTCTCCCACTCGCACCGCGACAAGCGAAACAACCTATGTATGGCGGCGGATTGGTCGACTCTTAATTAACAACGCCGCCCGAGGTGTGTGTGTGAGAGAGAGAGAGAGAGAGAGAGAGAGAAAGAGTGAGATGAGACGCGGTTGCTGTGGTTTGCACTCTATGGACCCGCACTTTCGGTCTACGCAGACGACGAGTAGATGCAGCCAGTCATAGTCAAGGGCGCATATCTGCAGGGACTTAGCCCAGAACATGGGTGTATCTGTGTTGAGTTCGACGCTGCCGTCGAGGCGTCGGCAGTAAGCGAAAGGCACTGAACGGGCGTGCACAAAAAAAAATTATGGCCTTTTCCAACGAAGGAACGACCCTTCAACAACTTGATGTAAGCTTTTGGACATACGCCATTGCTAAGCACATGTAAGTCTGTAGAAGAAAACTACAAAAAACCCAAAAGACAAAAACACAAATCAAGCAAAAAATTGCTGCTGTCAACAGGATATAAACACCACTTAATATTCCATAAGAGGAATATGGTCAACAAACAAAGAAAAATGGACTAAGAGAACGAAAAAAAAAAAACCCCACAAATGATGACAGCACAAAAATAATGAACCCCAAAAAAAATTCAGCAGAACAGTTGAAACGAGACCAAAAACACGACAAAACAAAAAGCTTTCATCAAGTCATGCACTCCCATTGCACAAATCTTTCAAAGATTAAGACCCTTCAATAAACGAACAGTTCTTCGTATTTATAGTAACCGGAATCTTCGTAAAATTACGCCGGATTCAGAAAGAGAGCGGTAGATTTGCTATCCTCTTTTTCCATTCATTCGGTAGGAAGGGGGCCGGACCCCAGGATAACGTCTCCTGGCTTCGTCCCTGGGTGAAGAGAGGTGCATGACTGCAGCAGCTTGCTTGGCAGGGCGACACTTCCGGAGGACTTCAGGCCAAAGGCTGTGGTTAAGGGGGTGCCTCCCATTTCAGGTCAAGATTTTATAGTGAAAGTAATTACAGATAAACTTGTAGACGTTTTCAATTGTTTAACTTTCGCGAAATGAAAAATATATATATACATATATATACAGAGCATACATTTTGCATAATTAGCTGCCAAAGTTACAATTATTAACGTTTTTGGGTTGCACAAATAAGGAGAATTTAATTTATTGCAGAACTGAAACATTTTAGGTTTAACTGCAATTCCACTGGCTACTTCAAGAAATTGTTTCAATTTCTTTCGGAAAATATTAATTAATTTTACCTGGCATTTAAAAATTCTAAAATTTGTTACGATTTTGATCGGCAAGAAACGTGAAATGAGTTTTTGTGATGGAAATGCAAACCATATCATGAAGTAGCCAGCGGCATTGCAGTTAAACCTAAAATGTTTCAGTTCTGCAATAAATTAAATTCTCCTTATTTGTACAACCCAAAAACGTTAAAAATTTAACTTTGGCCGCTACTTATGCAAAACGTATGCGCTGTATATATCTTTCATTTCGTGAAAATTAAACAATTGAAAAAGTCTAAAAGTTGATCAGTCATTAATAAAAATATAAAATCATGACCTGAAATGAGAGGCACCCCCTTAAGAGACCAGAAAAAATCGCGGTCTCAAGTGACGTCTAGGTTATATCCTGCAATCCTCTGAATAATTGAGCGAATATCTCCTGCTCGCGGTCTGTTGACTCGAGAGAAGTCTTAGACTGGGCTGCCTTCGATTGACTCTTTTTTTTTTTTTTTTAACTGGCCCCAGAGTCCTCCAGTTAAACCCGTGAGCCAATTGCAAAAGGATCGCCGAGATGCACGTATTTTAATTTTAGCCTATCGCGAAATGAATCCGCGGATCATTCCGGTCTCTAGCTATCGTGCAGAGAAGTAATGCGACTTGCAGAACACAATGTTTAGTAAGTAATCATTGGCCTTGGAAAATTTTGCAAATTCGTCTTCTATAATTCTGAATCTAAATAGTTACATAAGCAAACATATAATTCTGTACCTCGGAGGCATATGGCACTGTGTGACATAAACCATATTTCTGTGGTGTTATGGAAGAGAATATTTGAAGGATATGCCTTTTCACACTTTATATGGTTTGTAGTTTTGTGTTGCCTGTATAAAATATCAATAATTAATAATATAACGACTAATATTTGATCGTGAAAATAATATTAGACTTTCTTCCACCTCTCTTAAAATTTGATGTTTTTGACTTAACCCTCGCTTCCATAACACCACATATTTTTCATTAGAGCAATTAAATTTTTTTTGGAATAGTACCTGCCTTATTTTCTCATCTATATTTCTACCCAAAATGTGTGAATATTTTTTTGACATGTTGTGGATCTTAAGTGTTGTAGGCTATGCCACGAGGAAGAACGTCAAATGGTGGTGAAATTTTATGGTCAAAAGTGCATATTGCTCAAAAGTGTACATGGTGTGTTATGCCTCCGAGGTGGAAGTACAATCAAGCCGATGTATAAAAATATATATATATTCGCGCTCGGGAGAGGCTGTCTGTCTCCTATTGCTTTCCCCTCTGGAACCGAACTTGATGAGTGTCCTTTTTTATATATATATTTTCTGCTATGTTTACTAAACAATCGCCGTATCGGGTACTGCGTCGCCAGTTCTCTGCTCATGACACGAGCTTGGGTTTCAACAGCAGGCTGTGTGTAAATCAATGCCCCCCCCCCCCCCTTCCCACACACAGTCTCGTTGGGCGCCGCGACAAACGCCGCTTGTTTCACCCGACACACACCGCACACCCCTCGCCGGCAGAGAGCTTTTCCGCAGCGGTTCGAACGAGCCCTCAATTATTTCCCAGAGCTTTCCCAGCATTGCGATCACCAGGGTTGTTAGTTTCCCCCCCCCCCCCCTTTTTATTTTACGACAGAGCCTTGGTTCGTGGATGCTCGCGCTAGGTCTCCGTGACCCACGAGGGAGGGGGTGTTGGGGGAGGGGAAACGTGCACGACGTGACGTCACGGCACGAGGTCTCGTGACCACACCTCCTGGTCTCTCCACCACGGCGTCACAACAGTTTCTGCTCCGGCGGGCATTTGGGCCGGGCAGACCCAAACATTTTCCAAAATCAAAAAATTGGAAATAAGGCTTTTTATAAAAAAAATGGTTGTCTGTAAAGTCGATTTACGGACGATAGTTTAACGTGACAACGTCATAACAAAACATTGATGAAATGATTTCATACTTCTATGAATAAATTTGAATCATTTTTATTGAATTATCACTATTTTGTATGGATACAAAGAAGGAGTGAAATGAAATCTACCATTTAATAAATAAATTTACTTTTATTTGCACTCATTAATTTAAATATGTTTATTACTTTAACGAAGAGATTATTTTAACTATAACTTTTATACATGCTTGCTATTTAACTTCTTCCAATCTGGGTTATTATGTTAAGGATAGGACGATGATAGGAAAAGTAGGAAACGAATGGGAGTGTTTCAAGTTTAATGTGCCTCATAAAAATATGCAATCAATGTTTGGTTATGACGTTGTCACGTTAAACTATCGCCCATAAACCGACTTTACAGACAACCAATTTTTTTTGTTCCCATTCATAAATTACGTAGGACACACGTGTTTGCTTTCAGGTAACAAGAAATCATCCGAAAGGTTTCTCAGGCTTAGCGCGCCGCAGGTGGCAAGCCTGAACATCAGGACCGCCTCCTCGCGAGGAACGGAAGTGAGTAATGACGTCAGCGGGCTGAAGAGGCATGGTTACCCATCAAGAAGTTTACCCAAGAATGTTCTGATACCCGCCGACACATTTTCCACGCATGGCATTGATTCCGGTTGATCGACGTCTACATGTGGAACTTGCAGATTTGCAGATTCACTGTTAAAAAAAAATTTTTTCGCCGTAAATTTACGAAGAAAGCTGGTTACAAATTATCCATTGGATCTTCGTGAATTTTCGGCTTTCTTCGTAAATTCACGGACAGTCAGCTCACTTACTTTGCACATTAATCCAAAATAACATTCTTGGCATATTAAGAAAATATTCAAAAACTGATTAATTCCACAGCAAGGAGTCGCTTCGTTTTTTGTCCACGTATGTGTTTGCCGCATTTTTGGAACGAAACTTTCGACCCGGAAGTCGAAATATGGCGTAGTTTCATGTACATACATTTGTACGCGCGTTAGAAGTTATACTTACTTGGCGTAATAAAAAAAAACTTTAATTTTCCATGCCTGTATTAAATAGAAATAACATAACAAAAGGCCTGGAGTTATATTATAATTATGGTTGGTAAAGTATAAATTCAATCAAATAAAAAAAATGATTAAATACTCAGTATTTTATATAAATATAAAACGAGCATAAATTTAATTATTTAATTTAGTAAAATAATCCAGATAAATTTTATTTTTAACTTAAAACCTGCAAATTTTTAAATAATATGGTTTTCAATATAATAAATTATGCAACTGTTTAAGATTAGATATAAATTTCTCGTTTTCAGCATATAGCCATTGTCGTAAAGAACTTTAAAGGATTGCATAAATAAAACTTTTTGAATAAAAATTAACCTATCGTAAGACGTGTAAATTCAATATTACCTACTTTCGGAGAAAGTTATTAGACCTTTTTACGCTATAGATATTTTTAAAAAATTTTGAAAAGAAGATAAAATTAATTTTATTATTTGAAACTATAATTATAACGAGGTAGCTAATAAAATAATATTTCATTTCTTAAAAATTTCCACTTTATAACTATTTAGTGATATTGAGTAGGTTCCATGTTATATTGAAAACCAATCAACATTTTTTTTAGTCCGTGAAAAACACGTCACTTAAAAGCTATGAAAGATGGTCAATGTTTTACGAGATGATTAAAAAGTGAGCTGATGTATCGATCAGGATTAATGGTGAGGTGCAGGAAGATTTACATGAAGCAATTTACAGGTGACAGCACTTCAGTAAATTGGCCAGTACAAATTCAGGAACCTTTTGTAAAAAAAAAAAATTAAAAACCTTTGGAAACGAAGTAGACTAACGATTTTAACAAATTTCTGCGGAATATACATAAAAATTTTCTGATCAAACCAGTACCTACTGAAGGTTTTTGGTTTTCTCAATGTATAAAATGTACATACATAGTTACAAATTGTGTTACATGATCTAATTTACTATTTTTTAAGTGTGAGTTTTGTTGAATTCTAGAATGGCTGCACACAAAAGTCACGCATGTATCTGTCATGAGCACAAGGATGCTGTCATTATGGCAGTCTTGTACAAGCGTATACTGTGTCCTATCATTACGTTGCAGTGTGGATTTTAATGGTCATTTACTCTCTCAATTTCTAAAGCACGATTCCTGCCATTGAGCACTGTTCCTGTTTCAATGTGCTCTGTGGCCAGGTATGGACCATAGAGAACAAACGTTTCAGACAAAACTTTGTAATTTGAAAAACTGTAACTTGTAAAGTAAAATTTTGATTGAGCATTTTGGAAAACCTTTTTCCTGTTGTATTTCATCAAGAGCATCTATTGACAGTATTCAAGTTGTAACTCTAAAGAATCTCAACTGAAAGATGCCATCTTGTTTTTTGTCTCTATTGAGCATATCACATAATTTTATGAAATTACTTATTATTAGTAACAGGCTGTTACTAACAGTTTATCTTGTAAAATAAAAATTAAAGTTCAAAATTAATTTTTTTGTCAGATTTAGAGCAACTTTAATAGTTCTGTCAAAAGACAATAATTTATGGAAATAAAAAAGCAACAAGTAGAAAAATAATAATTATATATAACATGTTATAATAAAAGATGGCATACAAAATAATACATTTCATGTTAACAAGCCGGGTGGTATCAATCTGGCAACAGTGGGTGCCACTTGCTCTGTACTGCAAACTAAGTGTGAGAGACGCCATATGTCGGTTATTCTCGACAGGGACTCTCGCCTGTCCGCCTGCAACCCGCATTACAGCGGCGCTAATACAGCTGCCAGTTATACGGCGCCCTGTACTATAGCTTACCTGCTGTTGTCTAGGGCGCCTCTTTCTGTGGAGGTGATCCTCCCCATCTGTGCTATTAACCCCTTCCCCCTCCAAACATTCTAATCCACGCGCCAACACACAGACAGTCCGTCATTGCATGTGTAGCTTCCACTGTTCTCGGGCCCGAGAGAATGTTCTAGAAGATCAGAACTTTTCTCCTTTTCAATCACACTATGTCCATTCCATGAATTATAATTATAATTTTTTACTAGAATCTTTTTTTGGTTATTTCATTTATTAATAATCTTAAGCTTAAATTATAATATTAATACGTAGTTATTATATTGTAATACATAAAGTTCCAATAACATTTATTTCGTAGTCATAGTGTGTTGTCAGCTATAACGTACTAGAATAACGTACGCATTCCAAATTTGAAGACACTTACTTTTTTTTGTAAATTATAATATATATTGTAATAACGTGTTTCTCGAGTTCTAATATAAAATGCTTCTCATTTGGAATATTTCCGATGTTTACTCTAAATACTTTGCAAAATTAAACATTTTATGTTGTCAATTATGAAATCAAACCAAAAAAATTGTGTTCCGTAAAATACTTTCAAACCCACCAACGGGAATTAAATTTGTCCAACCTCTGGTTGCAGTAGCATTATTTGTAAAGTTGTGAAATTGAAATTCACTAGCACACATTTTTACCTGAGTAAGCTGGTAATATTATCTAACACCACTAGCTATGGAGGCAAAAGGAAGAGAGCGACATGTAACAGTAAAGTCATTTGATAAGTCATCAAGTTTTTTTTTACGTGAAGTTGTTGTGTCTGTTTGAATTAATCAAAGGTACAATCTTACAAATATCACGTTAAAACGTTACATGTTTGTGCACTTACTGGCTTAAAGCTAGAGTTCTTTGAGATAAAAGTATTCTTCGAACCATTTATAAAACGGTCTCATTTCCGGTAAGTTAACGTAAGTTATTTTTTGACTTGTTATTGAATCATCGGTAGATAACTGTACATGAGTGAGAGACCCTAGCTTCCATGTCTACCGTTTTTTTTGTGCGTGTTATTTATTTATTTTTTGGTTCGCTAACTTACAAAAAACTTTTTAGGCTGAGGAAGGGAGTGCATAAATGTGATTTTCAAATATGGCCGAACACAAGAGTATTCCAAAGATGTATCTTTAATACTCGCAATTGTATTTTAGAGCAAAAGAATTAAAAATGTTGGAATGTTCTCTAGTTTCGGCAGCCGTACATTTTTTCCAACTTAACGACGTCCGCTTCGCTCATCTCGACTCTCTGGCCGATGGTCACGTTGTTTTGCTGGAACAATCGAATGAAACCAAACATTATTTATTTTATTTTACACACGTTATATCCAATTAGTAGAGACCTGCAGAATTCGCGGATTCATTTCGTGATAGGCTACAATTCAAATAATTATACCTTAGCGCTGCTTCTACCACTGGTTCACTGTTAATCTGGATTAACGAGAGCCAATTAGTAGAGACTAGAAAAATTCGCGCTTTGAATGACCTCTAGGATAGACTCCACAATCCCCTACACACTCAGGCAAATGCCACCTGCTCATTGGCTACTGACTCGTGACACCTGTCAACTGGGATGCTTGCGATTCGATACTTTTTTGGTGTAAGGTTTTCCATTGGCTCAAAGTCCTTCAGATTAACTGTAAGCCAATCAGATAAGCAAAATAAAGGTACAGTTGTTTGGATTCTATCATATTGGGAAACGAATCCGCAAATTTTTCCTGTCTCTACCAATTAGAGCCCTCGCTCAAAGAAGTGTCGAATCACAGACGCTCAGTCGAGACGATTCACAAGTCAGCAGCCAATGAGAGGGTGACATTTTCCCGAGTGTGTAAAGTGTAGTAGAGTCTATCCTGGAGGTCATTGAACCAGCGAATTTTTCCGGTCTCTACCAATAATTAGAGACACACTTTCATGAATTGACTTGCAGAGAGAGCCTATGCAACAGCTACCAAACATTCAGAACCGACGGCGCTTCTGGCTCGCCATTGGCTGGCGCACGTGTGTGTGTGGGCTAGTGCGAGCCGGGCTCGGGTCAACACGCCAGACACTGAGTTTTGTGTGGTCGAGTTAAATCGGGTAAACAATGTGCCACCACATCGGCTGCCAACTAAAACGGCTTTCGTGAGCCCTGACTTCGTTTAAATTTATAGACGAATTTCTTCAGTTACCTGTTTTGCGGCCTTGCGCTCTGATGAACTCATTTCAAATATAGAAAATCTACGATTAATAGAGACCGGAAAAATTCGCGGATTCATTTCATGACAGCCTGAAATTCAAATAGTTATACCTCAGTGCTGCCTCTGCTATTGGCTCACAACTCACCTGGACGACTCTGGGCCAGTGAGAAACACTCAACCGAAGCTGTATCGAATCACAGGCCGCTACGTTGGGACACCTTCACAAGACAGCAGCCAATGAGAGGGTGACATTTGACCGAGTGTACGTAGAACTATAAAGTTCATCCTAGAGGTCATTGAACCCGCGAATCCCTAACGATAAAAGTGTGGTCGAGCTCGGCGAACTTGGCCCGCGAGCCAGGCTCGTGCGTGTATGGGCCACTTTACTACTGCTACTACATACTGCAACAACAGGGGTTCCACATTATGTAAAGTCGGGGAACTTTCATTACGTCCCGGAAAAAGTCATGGAAACTCCCCAGTGATAGTAATTTCAGGGTCAAATTCCCTGTTCTAGTCTGTCATCACCCAGACTGAGAATGCATTTATTTTTAGACGGTGTTTTAGTGCATAGTCATGCATGCTATTAAATGGCTACTGTTTGAACTCGGCGAGCTATGGACGATGGTGAAGGTTGGATTTGCTTTACTTCGGTTAAAATTTCAAAAATATTTAAATTATTTTAAACATACGGACAGGGAAATTTGAAGTTTTGGACAGGAGAATTTGAAGTTTTGGACAGTGAATTTTGAAGTTTTGGACAGGGCATTTTGAAGTCTTGGACAGGGAATTTTTGAAGTTTTGGACAGGGAAATTTAAAGTTTTGGACAGGGAAATTTGAAGTTTTGGCCAGGGAATTTTGAAGTTTTGGACAGGGAATTTTGAAGTTTTGGACGGGAAATTTTGAATTTTTTGACAGGGAAATTTGAAATTTTGGACAGGGAAATTTGAAATTTTGGACAGGGAAAAGTTAGGGAAATTTGATTGAAGATCTGCGTGACAACAAGCACCCACCAGCGGCACGATGGTGGCTTGTCCGTTCACGGAGAAGGCGGTGCGGCTGTAGTGCATGACGCTGCTGTAGTCGTAGTCCGTGCCGAAGTCCGTCACCACTCGCGCGTCGTACTTGTTGAAGTTGCGCTCCGTTCCTGGCGGGGACCCAAGACGGTCAGCACGTCGACAACTTGACCCTTGACCCTTAAGTGTTTCAAGTGTGTCATAATAATGTCATCGATATCTGTTCTACATTATCCAACCAAATGTATAAGGACGGCTTAAAAAGAAATACCTACATTGATACCCTACATAGTTACATCATAGCGTTCAAACCTACTGATATACTAATCTTCGGACGGATTTATGACACTGTGTTGGGTATCAGGCAATATCATATACTGAAATGATTTAGATAAACACGGGCTTTTTTTTTTCAGACGATAATTATGTTAGAGTTTCGCGTAACTCGGCTATGCACTGAATCCTAAAACATTTTATTTTCGACTTCGAGCCACTATGCTACCGACCCATGACTCGAGAAAATTACTAAAGGAGGCATGCGATACAGTTCTGTGGTTCACTAGTCCACTATGTTATTATCCATGAGAGTATTAGGGGGCAGGCAATAGGATCAGCTGCACTGTTAGAAACTACAGTAAATCTATGGACTTTTCAACGAAGAATTCACCTTTAAATAAGCGAAGAGTCCTTCGTGATTTCGGCAAAGAAGTTCCACTTCAAAAAATCAGAATGCTAGCGGCTCTTTTACGCCGGATTACAGGACGTGAGTATAACTTCTAAAGCACCTACTGCTTCTGCAGCTACTACTACTACTACTACTACTACTACTACTACTACTACTACTACTACTACTACTACTACTACTACTACTACTACTACTACTACTACTACTGATATTACTCTTACTACTGTCACAGCTCCTACTACTGTTACATTTATTACTGCTGCTACTGATACTAACGCTACTATTCGTACTGCTACTTCTGATACTAATGTTATTATTCCTACTGCTACTACTTCTACTTCTGTTGCTAATGTTAAGCGGGCCGTAACCGCACGGCAAGCCTTCTTTTCACAGACGAGAGAGCCAAACTCCCAATCGTGCATCTTCGGTTTTTATTTTTTTAAATTTTGGACAACTCATGATAACTAATGGTCAATTAGGTTAGGTTAGCTACATTATAAATACTTCTAAACATTGTGGGCAGTTGATTTGGTTAGGATAGCTACATTAAAGATACTGTGAAATCATGTAAACGGTTTCCTAGCCCTGGATAGCTACATATTAAAAAGTTATTTGCTAAGCAACCTTCGGGGAACTTCGGGTGTGGCTCTCTCGTCTGTGAAATGAAGGCTTCCCGTAACCGCACGAGCCTAAGTCGTAAGAACCGTCGGCGGTACCGGTTACTCGGCGAGTACATGATGGAAGACTGCAAAGAGGACAGGCGCGCAGGGAGTAAGTTAGCGCGCTCACCCGCCCGGATGTTCTGCCACAAGATGGCGACGTAGTCGTCACGGTTGTGCGTGCTCTGCTGGTGGTAGAAGCCCAGCGCGTGCAGGAACTCGTGCACGATCGTGCCGTGCCGGAAACAGCCGGGGATCTGCAGGTTCAGCATCTGCCCCTGCGTCATAACACCGGGAATCCTTCTTTTCACGGACGAGAGAGCCAAACGTACGATCGTGCATCTTCGGTTTTTTTTTGTTCATTGTAAATAAATATGGCGGTGTTGATAAAAGGATACTAATGGTCAATTAGGTTAGGTTAGCTACATTATAAATACTTTAAAACATTGTAGGCGGTTAATTTGGTTAGGATAGCTACATTAAAGATACGGAAAAAAACATAAACTTCGGGGAACTTCGGGTTTCCGCTCTCTCGTCTGTGAAAAAAGGCTTCCCTCAAACACCCCCCGAGTGCTCCAGGCTGGATTCGCAACTCCCAAAAAAAAAAAAAAAAAAAAGCGTGTGCACAGCAGGCCACGCGGACTACCCGTGCGAAGGCGGTTCTCGGTTGAAAATCTTAACAGTTGTATTATTTCAGCCAATGACAAACACAGTACACACAGTTCATGCTAAGGACACGCAGTACCTACACACACTGGCAACGCATTGAACATACAGTACACACACACAAAGAACTCTAGATGAGCACACACAGTATACACACAGAGGATATAATTCGGCAGGTTTTTAGTAAGTAACTGCACCATATTGACTACCAAATGATTATCCCGTGACATCTGATCAGCAATTTGTGAGCACAGTTGTTTCAACATATACATAAATAATGGTTACATAACATTTTTAGTTCGTGCGTTACGGAAAAACCGATCGCATGAGGGGAAAAGTTAGGTGATTGGGGGGGGGGGGGGGGGGTTAATGGTACAGGAAGATACGGTGAATGGACGTAGCAGTGATGCTACGGGATTCTCGTAACGCTGCTTGTGCTTGTCTACTCCTCAGTTTTCATAACGGCTAACGATTGACGCTAGCATATTATTTCCATTGTGTTTTAAAGTATCTACAACTTATGTATTCGCGTGGAAAAGAGTAATTGATTTGTTTTTTTTTTTTTTTTTTTGCAATCAACTTCATGTGAATATTGTAATATAAAATTAATTTTTCTCTCTACCTAAACCTAATACCTAAGCAAGAAGTTTCACTTCTGTCGCACATGGACTCCAAGCACATGCTATTTTTTATTTACAAATTTTGCTAGTGACTTATTAGTAATATAATTAATTAACTTTTAAAACGGAAGTTACGCTTGAGCATTGTAACATCTCGACTATTTTCTTGTCACGATATGACTGATACATATAAACAGTTTTCTAGTCCCGCTAAAATTGCTTCCTAATCTACTCTCATTGGTTGTTGCGCCATGCGCCCGTAACAGAAATGAAATATGTTAATTTCCACGCGACGTGCTCTCACCCCATTGAGGCGACCAACATGCCGGTCGAGTAGCCAGACACGTAGACATAGTCGCGATCATAGCTTGATGCACGGGGATGTATGTTTACTTGGAGAAAACAACATTGGCATGGAGGAGGACGTAAACAAGCCGCAGTCTTGGTGAATCCCACACAAACCCACGCGACGTGCTCTCACCCTGTTGAGGCGACCAACATACGACCAGCAGCCGGTCGAGTAGCCAGACACGTAGACGTAGTCGCGATCGTAGCTTGATGCACGGGGATGTATGTTTACTTGGATAAAAACAACATTGGCATGGAGGAGGACGTAAACAAGCCGCAGTCTTGGTGAATCCCACACAAAACCACGCGACGTGCTCTCACCCCGTTGAGGCGACCGACGTACGACCAGCAGCCGGTCGAGTAGCCCGACACGTAGACGTAGTCGCGATCGTACGGCGTGGAAGGGCGCAGCCTGATGCACGTGCGGCGATGAAACTCCTCGATGCCCCTCAGGATGCTCGCCCTCTGAGTCGCGTCTGCACACCAGTAGACGTCACACTCTACCACCGCCTTCTGCTGGCTCAAACACAACCACTGCAACCTGGCAAGCAGATCCTTCAAATTCTTGAGATGACCAGTGTCTGAATTAACTAGTTTAACATAAAAACAATATAACAACTTCCAGTTGACCTAGCATAATTATTATGTTAAACATGATAGTGGGTCTTTTGCTTGACTCTGAGAGCCCCTCGACATGCAATTTCAGCTAGGTATAAGAAAAAAATCGCAGGGATCAGATCTGGACTGTAGGGTGGCTGGGGAAGTGTTGGTATGCTTTTCTGACCCAAAAAATTTAATTATATAACCTGTTAGAGGGAACATTGCATCTTGCCTTGTACCGACCAGAAAATAGAACACACACACATAATTTAAACTCACTACACTGAAGTTCACAAAGCTACTGATGGGTGGCAGGAATTTACACCTGAGGACCCTTTCCCTTCCCCGCCACCTCGATGGGACCCTTCACAGTGCTTACTAAATGTTAATAAATTCACTTTCATCACTTTAGGAACTCACCCCATATCCAGGCTTCACATTCGAAATATGTAAGCTGGTGCTGTTAAATCGGTTCAGTTCCAAGGTTGATCATGCAGAATGAAATGCTATTACCGAAACACCCAAAGGTATAGAACTAGGGTGCCATGGCTAAGTAAACGAAGTGGTACGTACTGAAGATGGGGTCGAGGATGTAGGGAACTGTCCTGTTAAACCATCGAGGTCTGGTCGCGACGAGGCCGTTTGCTGCCGTGATGCCTGCTGGGAACACTATGTCGCCCTCGAACTTGCCGCTGACCTCCCATGGTTCCTGGTTGTAGCGGTCTGCCAGCCCTCCTGCCAGGTACAGCCAGTTAGTTTAACACAAACACTGCACAAATAACTGTCTTTAATTGGACTTCACATAGGGGTTAACATCGTGACGTTATAGCACAAAGGCTTA
This sequence comes from Bacillus rossius redtenbacheri, assembly GCF_032445375.1. Taxonomy (NCBI): domain Eukaryota; kingdom Metazoa; phylum Arthropoda; class Insecta; order Phasmatodea; family Bacillidae; genus Bacillus; species Bacillus rossius. Next base: position 44,205,565 of record NC_086338.1, on the reverse strand, counting down.
AGTGCGTTTCTTTGCTGGAATGATTTTACGCCTTCAATATCTTAAAACATGGGAACACACATGCAAATTATATTTCTCATTGCCTCTATGTACTAAGCATTCAATTAGTGTGCGATCGTTTTTATGATACACTAATAATTTATGCATTGGCATTTTATAAAGGATGGATTTGAGCTGTAGTCATAGCGGTGCTTATAGATATTACTATTAGGGAGCAGGTACATAGAACAATGTCTACAAATTTGAATGAACTTAGAATTTTGTTTACTTATGTTTGTTTTATCATCTTCAATAGCTAAACAGCGAGGTTAAATCATTTTATATACACATATATATTTAAAAATAATGCAAATACAAACTCAAACATCATAATCATGGCTCACCACTACATTAAACTCTAATATTTGTTGTAACTTAATTTTCTTAATAGTTTATTCTATGTTTTTTTTAGATGAGTACAAGATTATTTATCCTTGATTGCTTATAGTCACAAAAAGAGAATCAATAAGGATGTCTGTTTGAGGTGGGAAATTGTCTTAGTCCAGAAGTGGTGAAAAAAGAACCAGAAACTGCATTTTCAAATGTTTTCACTATATTGTGTCATGCTCCCTAGATACAATTTGCAAAACATTTGTTTAAAAGGTTAGGTAGCTGTTCTTGTGTGCAACCATGCTAGCCTGCTTGGAGGATTAAAATCCATAACAGTTAAAATGCAATATTCAATTACTGCATAGTGGAGGACTAGCCTTATCAGCAGATCATAGTCCCAACATTTTAAATACTGTGCATCGGAATTTTCGTGCCTGAAAACATATGCGAAGATATACAATTTGTTTACTTTTATTAAATGTGCACAGATTCTAGTTCAAGATGATCATTTTTCCAATGCCTCAATTCACATCCAAACAAAGCATTGTATTTTCCTGTAGATCAACCCATACCAACATCTAAGATGAATTCTTCTGTCCGTGGCCGGCCGAATGCTGGTTTCAGCAAGATGGGCGACGCCGAAACTATGTTTGTCGCGAGTGCTGATGTCACTAAGAAAACTAACAAGTCACATCTCATTATGGCAAATTTCTTCTGATTTCTGATGTCTGAGTAAAAATCGTCACTTTATTTAGCTTTCTGCGCAGAAGTATTATTGAGTTATATCGCGATATCATATAGATTACAGCTGTCTTATACAGCCTTTTTTTATCATGGGATTTTAGGTGTAATAAATCTCTCTTGGAAAAATTACAGTCCAACACTTACTACTCCTAGGGATAAAGATTTATCAGTAGCAATATTTCACTTAATGGTTGTAAGTTAATATATATTAACTTAGGAATATTTTTTTAATCAATGTTTCGTCTCATCTTAGGGTAACACAAACTAGAGTAAAATTAACGGGAAAAAAAGCTAGTGAGCAACAACTGTTATATAAGAGCATTTTCCTGGGAAGGGGGGGGGGGGGGGGAAGTGGGTGTCTGAAAGTGCACAATCCGAACAAGTATTGCAGTGCAGACAAGTGAAAAGGGGTGAACAAGTGACGCCAGCTTTGGGACGATAGTCGCCCCATGTGACTATCGATTAGGATTAGAAGTGTTTTGAGAGATGCTAAAATAACAATGGACCTATTATAATACATTCCCTGTTTATTTCTGTTCATAAATAAAAGTTATTTAACATACACCTAAGTTCCCAAACATAGCCTAAATCCACCACTATTCATTTCACGATTTGTGCGGGAGGATGTTCCCTAATGGCTCGGTGCCATTTGGAGCTCTTTGTCAGTAGAATCCCATCCAATGACGAGGCCGGATGTGTCACATCGGGCCCTCTTGCAAAGTCATCATCACCATCTAGTAATGAACCATCATTCATCATTGAATCCACCTGTCACCAGCCTCTAAAAGAGCGAAAAAACTTACTTATTAACCCGGGGCTTTGTGGCGGGCAGTGTACCTGCCCATATAGTAGGTGGAATACATGGGATTTCCGCTTGGGCATTATGCCAATGATGGTATTGAACATTCCTCAGTCAACGCCAATCCCCAGTATTTTATCTGTGTAACTGTAATGGATTTGTACAACCTAATTACATTCTGGAATTATGTAAGTGTTTCTTATGTACAACATTCCAGACTTACATAAGTGTTTCTATGTAATATATTCCAGGCTCACGCCACTTCTTCAGTCACCCAGGGACACCACAATGCTTAGCGGAAACACTTTGCCTCTGCGGCCAGTATCAGTTTCTGGATAGCTGTAAAAGAACATCGCAATTGAATCTTTGCCATCCACCTTGCTGATTACAGTAATATTTCAAACACAGCACAGGTGGCAATCGACTGTGACATCGCAGGGTGCGCTCTTCCAGTAGCGGATGTTACAGACAGGGCAGGGACCAGAGCTTCAATTAAGGTCCATGTGGGTATGCCATCAAAATGTAACACGAAACAACTTTATGGATTTTTAAAAATTATTGCAACCTTTCTGTAATCGAATTTAATATTTTTGATGAGCATGCTTATTTAATTTATGGTGTGTCGGAAATATTTATTCTTTTTTATTATTATAATTTTTGAAGTTATGCTCCTTTAGGCACCTTATGAAAAGTGATGAGGGTAAATTTTTATGACGTGCATGCTCCATGATCCGAAATTATCTAGCATGAAAAATGGCAACATACAAAAAATAAGGTTACATACAAATTAAAATATGAGTGTGTACTTATTCATGTGCCTTATAAGTTATACTTTCTTGACATAACATAGAAAAACTTTCATTTTGCATGAAAATATTTAATAAAAATAAAATAAAAGGACTGGAGTGATATTATACATACAGTTGTAAAGAATAAAATCAATCAATCTCAAGAATTTAAATAAATACTCATTCAAAATTAATGTAAACATATAGCCTATACAAAATTAATTATTAAGTCTAGTAAAATAATCGAGAGAAATTTAAATTTACAATGAGAATTAATAAATATATGAATTTTTCTTATTAATTAAATTAAATTAATTATTAATGAAATATTTAATATTTTAATGCAAATTAATTATATTTACAGGAACTTAACTTTACAAACCCACCCATAAAAACTGCAGGCGACTACTAAACCTTCTACTGATAATCTTTGCCAGAGACAATGGAAGCTTACAAGGAACCTGATGGGTAGCCTACAACTCATGTAGTTTCGGTTCCCTACCACGTTCGTGCAACTTCGGATTTCTCTCAAAAATTGAAATTAAAAAAATCGAAGGGTTGGGTTAGGTTAGGTCAGTCACAACATGCTTGTTTTCATTGGAAACTTCTGATTTAACGGCTGAAGTGGCGTTAATACCAAAACGCAAAACTTCGGAAATCTTCGGAAATTCTTGCAGGGAACCGAAACTACGTGAGTTGTAGGCTTCCCCAACCTGATATCGTTATACTGACGACAGTCGTCGTACCCTCCCAGATACAGAGGCCGTACCTGGCCACCGACGCGGGCCTGAGGGGGCCTGTTTTCCCCCCCAGTGAACCCCAGTGTGTGCGACGGCCAGGGACGCACCCGCGTGCGCCCTAGCATGCCAACGGGTGTTTTTTCTATGTGACTTTATCTTTTATTTCAGTGTGTATATATTTGTAAACGATTAAGGGATTTGAATGTGTGTAATTAACTTATTTTATTTATTATTCATTGTGCAAGTTCGCTGTGTAATTAATGTCTCGTGTATGTCTTTGTAAATAATTCAATAACTTTTTCTGAAGTGTTTCGCCGTAGTATGTAATTGCAGCCTGGCGCGCCGCGGGACGGAGCTCTCTCCCACGCCGGCCGATTTTCCCCTCCCTCCCCGCCACCCGCGGGCGCCGGCCCGCGGGCGAGCGGGGAGAGGCAGTCGCGTCCTGGTCTCGAGCGGAGACAGACGTGTTCGTTGCTCCGCGAGCCGCGCACGTTGCGCTCGGGATTGAACGTTCGCTCAGTCCGCAGCCGGTCACGGCAGCTGAGCTGCCACCGCGAATCAGCTTAGCATTGTTAACTTACGAGTCATCGGGAGACGTGTCTAGCGGGCAGTTTCTACAACGCGAACGTGGTGCTACGAGTCTCTGAACTTTTCGCCGTCCACGGAACATTACGTAACGGGCCGCGTATGTACAGCGTTCCGTCTTCGGGCCCTTTCTCACTGGGTCAGCCTAGCATTAATAAACTTTACGATTCGCGCCGAAACGTATTTGAGAACCGCCCCGTCATCAGGGAGTCCGTGTCGCCGTGGTAGGGCACTTGTTCCGCGACGGTTCCGCCAGGCTGCGGCAGGACTTTATAAGCGTTAATAAAAGACGGCTCGTGAAATTCGTTAATGCCGTGTTCTGCTTGCGACAACCTACCAACATTCCTCGCAATCACTTCACTCTCCCTCCAGGTCCCGCCTTTCCCGGTCCCGGCCACGTTGGCCTGGACCCACACCTCTCCGACGAGGGCAGTACGGGCATAACAGGACATTTATTTCAACGGGAAAACGGGGACCTGAAGCCGAGGGACGTCATTTGGCGCCCAACTAGTGTGGCCGTAAGCATACGCAAGCGCACGCAAGCGCACGCAAGCGCACGCAAGCGCGCAGGTGCAGGACAGAACGGAAGCAGGTGCGGCTGCGCGGCGTGGGAGCGGCTCGAATTCGAGACGTCGCGCCGGCGCGCCGGCGGGAGATAACGCAGCGCGGGAACGGCGCGAACACGAGACGTTTCGGCGAGAGATAGCGCGTCGTGGGGGACAGAAATACAAGACGGCGGTGCAGCGGTATCCCGGACTGAAGATAACGCGCTGGGGAGGATCGTATTGTATTACTGGGGGAGATTGTGTTCACGATCCGCGGATCAGTAGCACAGGAGGACAGGATGGCGTGGAAACAGGCGGGACAAGAAAGATACGATCTAATCAGTTTCGAAACGGACTTGGGTGAGGAGGGAGACTCCGCGAAAATGGACGTAAAAAACGAGGTGTGCGGGTCCGGCGGCGCGGCCGAGAGCGCGAACAGCACGGACAGCACAGTTGAGGACAGTAATCGGGAACAGGGGGACAGGCACGCGGACGCAGATGGGCCGGTAGTGCGGTACGTGAGCGCGCAGTTTGAGTTGCCAGAGTTTGCGGGGAGAGACAACGAGGACCCGCGGGAGTTTTTGCGGGAGTGTGAACACCTCCTAAAACTGTACGAAGTGCGACGGGCGGAGTGGACGCCGCGAGTGGCGGGACAGCTCCGCGGTGAGGCAAGGAACTGGTGGTCAATGGCCGGGAGTTTTGATACCGAGTGGGGACATTTTGTACGCCAAGTCAAAACTAGGTTTGATAACGATCAGGCGCGGGCAATGTGTTTGCGGACATTTTATTGCCGAAACCAGGAGGAGGACGAGAGTGCAGAACAGTTCATTTACGAGAAGTTACGCATGTTCCGCCGATTGGGGACAAGTGGGGACGTGAGTGCGGCGTTGCCAACCATTGTCGAACAATTGCTGCCAGAGTTTCGCCCCTTCATGAGGACGGCTGCTGGTCATGACACGGAGGAGTTCGTGGCCCTCGCCCGCGTGATCGAACGTGACATGTCGCAGTGGAGGACGGCACTCAGGGGCGCGAGAGCTCCCCGTGCTCGCTCGGGGCCGCGGGGGGTCACCGTCACAGAGGTCACGGACAGTGACTTGGCCGTGGTGAGCTACGCCGGCGGCGCGGGACCGCGCAGGACAACAGACCGCGGTGGCACCAGGGAACGCCCGGAACCAGCTGCGACAGGAGGAGGACGTCACGAGCGGACAGATACGAAAGAGAGGGACGAACGTCCGCCGCGATGCTGTTTTTGCCCGGACGCGTACCATTGGCATCGCCTCTGCCCCACCAGAGCCGCGTGGGAGGAGGCGCGCGAAGGCAACACGTCGCAGGCGGGAAACGCAGGACCGGGGGCGGAGGGACAACTGGGTGCCGCTCCCCGGCCCGCCAGCCACCGGCAGTCCCAGTAACTGACAGAACACGTCGACCACCACCGGCGCCTACCGCACTAACGTCCTGTATGCCGCCGGGAAGCAGGGGACAACGGGACTACTCCTCATCAGCTGTCCCCACGCCGAGGCAACTGCGGGGACAGCTGACTGCCGGCGCCACCACCGCGGCCCTGAGGCCGGGTATACCAGGGCCGGACCAGCCGCCTCGTCGACACGCCGTCGACGGGGTGGACAACCAGAGCGTCAGCGCAGGCATCCCGCCGGCCATCTCCGTGCAGGGACAGCTGACTGCCGGCGCCACCACCGCGGCCCTGAGGCCGGTTATACCAGGGCCGGACCAGCCGCCTCGTCGACACGCCGTCGACGGGGTGGACAATCAGAGCATCAGCGCAGGCGTCCCGCCGGCCATCTCCGGGCAGGGACAGCTGACTGCCGGCGCCACCACCACGGCCCTGAGGCCGGGTGTACCAGGGCCGGACCAGCCGCCTCGTCGACACGCCGTCGACGGGGTGGACAATCAGAGCATCAGCGCAGACATCGTGCCGGCCATCTCCGGGCAGGGACAGCTGACTGCCGGCGCCACCACCGTGGCCCTGAGGCCGGTTATACCAGGGCCGGACCAGCCGCCTCGTCGACCTGTCGTCGACGAGGTGGACCACCGGAACGTCAACACGTCGGCGCCGGAGCGAGCCGCGGACCTCGCCGCGAGTTCCCCACGCCCGGACGGCCAGGTGGCCGGGGGCGGTGGGGGACAGACGACTGCACAGCTGGGGCAGGTCGGCCCCGAGGAGCCGGAGCTGCTGCGAATTCCTGTCCGCGCTAACGGGCGGGAGATGCTGGCCCTGGTGGACACCGCCGCCAGCCGAACCTACATCGCGGCCCACCTGGTGGGAGCGGAGGCAGTGACACCGCGGAGGGAGCTGGTGCAGCTGGCCACCAGGGACGCCGTCGTTGCAGCAGGGGGCATCACTCAGGTAACAATGAGCATCGTTGGTCACGTTAGCCACGTCGAGGCCTGGGTGGTCCCCGAGCTCCGCGAGGGGCTGATTCTGGGGGTCCCATGGCTGCACGAGGTCGACGCCACCGTGGAAGTACGAGCTGGCCGGATGCACTTCGGCACCCAGGGGCGCTGGACGGTGTACGGCGTGCACCAGGTTCCCCCCAGTCCCCCTCAGTCAGTCATTCGCCTAGAAGACCTTCAGCACGGTGTTCCAGAGGAGTACGTCGATGTCATCAACCATGTCCTCACCTCTCAGGCACAGGTATTTGCGGCCGCGGACCGGCTACGACGGACAAACGTGACGGAGCACCGGATACCGATGGTACCGCACCGCCCTCCCTTTGAGAAGGTATACGGATTTGGCATCCGGGAACGGGAGGCCATACAGACTCAAATTGACGAGATGTTACGTGACGGGGTAGTGGAACCCAGCACCTCCCCGTATAACTCACGGGTGGTGCTGGCCACCAAGAAAGACGGAAGTCTACGCTTTTGCGTAAACTTCAAGGCGATAAACAAACTGACCATTCCCGCCCCGCCCCCGCAGATCAATATCACAGACGCACTGGCAGGACTGGGGGACGCCACTATTTTCACGACACTAGACTTAAAATCAGGCTACTGGCAGGTGCCGGTATGTCTGGAGGACCGCCCTAAGACGGCATTTACGGCACCAGACGGTCGACGTTACCAGTTCTGCGCCATGCCGTTTGGTCTCATGGACGCCCCTGCCACGTTCCAGGCCCTGATGGTACGTGTTCTGGATGGGTACATTGGTGAGTTCGCCAGTGCCTATCTGGACGACGTTATCATCTGGTCCAGGACGTGGGAGGAACACGCGCACCATCTGGCATTGGTGCTAGAACGTATGGCCAGACACGGACTGACGTGCGCCCCAAAGAAATGCCACATTGGGGCCATGGAAATAGAGTTCCTAGGACACATAGTGACGGCGGAGGGGTGCCGCCCCCGACCTGAGCAGTTGGAGCTAATAGAGGGAAAGGGGGCACCGAAGACCAGGAAGCAGCTCCAGAAGCTGCTGGGGCTGCTCAACTGGCTGCGGTCCTTCGTCCCCGACTTCGCCACGGTGACGGCCCCGATGACGGACCTACTGTCGCCGAAGACTAAGTTCCGGTGGACCCCCGCCGCGGACGAGGCCTTGCGACAGGTGAAGCGCCGGTTCAGGAACTGTCACACGCTCTCACGCCTGGTGCCCAGCCGCCCCATCTTCATCCAGACGGATGCGAGTCAGGAGGGGATGGGGGCGGTGTTGTACCAGATGGATGACCGGGGCGAGAGGCGCGTGATCGAGTACGCCAGCGCCAAGTTTGGGCAGGCTGAGCGGAAGTATCACGTGAATGAGCAAGAGTGCCTTGCGGTGGTCTGGGCCCTACAGAGGTACCGTCACCACGTCGAGGGCCGCTCATTCACGCTGAGAACCGACAGCCAATGCCTCCGCTGGTTGGACTCCGCTCAGGGCCGGAAGTCTAAGTTCACTCGGTGGGCCATGCTGATCCAGGAATTCTCGTTCACGGTCGAGCACATTCCTGGACGTGAAAATCAGTTGGCCGACGAGTTGTCCCGGAATCCGGACCCTGAGAATGAGTTCCACGACGACCAGGGCTGGGAGGAAGTGCTCCTCCCTGAGCGTGAGCGCGGGGTAGAGGACTCGGTGCCGCGACCGTGCGCGTTGTACGCGCTGACAAGCCCCACTGCTCCTGCACCTGACGCGCGACCCGAGACTATGACTGACCTGCTGACGTGGGTCCACGCGGCGCAACTCCGGGACCCCGACACCCGGACCCGACTGACAGAGTGTGGGGAGGGGGTGATACCGGGCTGCCGGAGCCTGAACGGGGTGCTCCAGACCAGGGGGGCTCACAGGTCGAGCGGGTGGCGGACCCACGTGCCGCCCGAGGCCAGGCGCTGGGTCCTGAGCTACCTGCATGACCACCCCCTGGCGGGACACCCGGGCGCGGAGCAGACGCTGCGTGAGGTCAGACGGACGTTCCGCTGGCCTGGCGACGCGGCAGAAGTAAGACGCTACGTGCGGGCCTGCCTGCGTTGCCAGGAGCGGAAGTCCAGGCGACCCGACGGCAAGGAGCAGCAGGTCCCACGACGGCCCCGGAATCCCTTCCACACTGTGGCGGTGGATATTATGGGGCCGTATCCTCGCACGTCCCGTGGTCGGCGATTCATTGTTGTGGTCACGGATGTCTTCACCCGCTGGGCGGAGGCGTTCGCAGTACCAAACGTGAAGGCCGGCACCGTGATTGCCCTGCTCGAGCGCGAGTTCTTCCCGCGATACGGGTACCCCGCGGTCCTGCTGACGGACAACGGGGTGCAGTTCACGGGGAGAAGCTGGCGAGTGTCCTGCGCGGGTTGGGGGGTGGAGCATCACACGACGCCCACCTACCATCCGCGCGCGAATCCGACCGAAAGGCGGAATCAGGACATTAAAACTCAGCTGCGCATCCGGTTGGACGAGGACCACACCAAGTGGGACCTGCACCTGCCGACGCTGCTGTTTTGCCTGCGCCGTCGGACGAACGCGGTCACGGGCCATTCCCCCGCTGAACTGGTGCAGGGCCGGAACCTCGCCCTGCCCGGGGAAGCGCGCGCAACCCCCGACTTGCACAACATGACCACGGACGATCTGCGCGAAGACGCCCGACGTCGCCAAGCTGACTACCTGACTAGACGTACGCCGCAGACGCACCAGCCCCCAGCACGACTAGAGCCTGGCCAGCAGGTGTTTGTTAAGTGTCATCACCTGTCGGCTGGCGAGCGGGGCTTTTGCGCCAGTCTGGCTCCTAAGTGGGCGGGGCCACAGGAGATCGTAGACAGACTGGGCACCACCTCGTACCTCGTGCGTCGCGCCGACGGACGGACAACTAAGGTGCACAGGGACGACATTCGACTGATAGGCGACCCGCACGACGAGTACGACCACGACGACAGCGGACCAGTGGACGGTGACGAGGCCGAGGATGACGTCACCGAAGGTGTACTGGCCGACCTCGGCGCCCCTGTGGTGGTACCGCCGGAGCCGGACCTGGGACGTCGACGGGGACACGCCCACCCCAGGTCACTGGGGGGGGTTGGCAGGGACGTTGACAGGGACGACGACACACGGGACGGGACCGATGACAACGTCGCAGTAGGAGTCCTGGTCGACCTCGATGACCCCGTGGTGACGCCACCGGAGCCGGATCAGGGACGTCGACGGGGACACGCCCACCCCAGGTCACTGCGGGGGGTGGGCAGGAACGTTGACAGGGACGACGACACACGGGACAGGACCGATGACAACGTCGCAGTAGGGGTCCTGGTCGACCTCGGTGACCCCGTGGTGACGCCACCGGAGCCGGATCAGGGACGTCGACGGGGACACGCCCACCCCAGGTCACTGCGGGGGGTGGGCAGGAACGTTGACAGGGACGACGACACACGGGACAGGACCGATGACAACGTCGCAGTAGGAGTCCTGGTCGACCTCGGTGACCCCGTGGTGACGCCACCGGAGCCGGATCAGGGACGTCGACGAGGACACGCCCACCCCAGGTCACTGCGGGGGGTGGGCAGGAACGTTGACAGGGACGACGACACACGGGACAGGACCGATGACAACGTCGCAGTAGGAGTCCTGGTCGACCTCGGTGACCCCGTGGTGACGCCACCGGAGCCGGATCAGGGACGTCGACGAGGACACGCCCACCCCAAGTCACTGCGGGGGGTTGGCAGGAACGTTGACAGGGACGACGACACCTGGGGCACGACACATGGACGGGCCCCCACGACGACACCGACTCAGCCTCCTACGGGGGGACAGCAAAAGGGGAACGGTGGTTGGCAACTGGCAAGAGGGGGCGGGGAACGGACGCCCGTCAGAAGGGGCGGAAGGGGTCCGCGTGGCGCAAGCATGGCAGAGCTGGAGCGCTTTGTGGACCGGGTGCTCCCGCCTGATGACGTCAGCGCCTACGCCAACGACACTGATGGACCGCTCATCGAGGACGTAACACATGACAACACTGCTCAGGGCGACCTGTTCGACCTGAGTGAACCAGTGGTGACGTTGCCGGAGCCTACCCAGAGACGTGGACGGAGGTACGTCCACTCCTGGGAACGGCGGGTGACGGGGACGGACGTGAGCAAGGACGTGACAGACGGGGTAACGGTCCGGCTCCTCAGTGGGGAGGGCGATGTCGACAGGGCCCAGCAGGTGGTCCTGGACTTGCCTTCCGGGGAGCCGAGGATGACCGCTCACGCGGGGAGGGGACCGGCGTTGCGCCGGTCCACGCGTGAGAAGACGGCCCCCCACTACCTCCGGGACTACGAGTGGGGGAGTCAGCGCAAACCCCGCGACGTAAGACAAACGACCGACGGGGGGTTACGCTGCAGCGTGATGCAGCTCCTGCCCCAGTTTGCCCGACCCGGACGGAATGACGTGACGAGCTCCGACGACCAGACAAGTGGCCGGACGCGGACGCGGCTGCCGGTCTAGGTCGGCGTCGGGGGCCAGGACGGCCTCGGGAGAGGGGGGGCATATGACGACAGTCGTCGTACCCTCCCAGATACAGAGGCCGTACCTGGCCACCGACGCGGGCCTGAGGGGGCCTGTTTTCCCCCCCAGTGAACCCCAGTGTGTGCGACGGCCAGGGACGCACCCGCGTGCGCCCTAGCATGCCAACGGGTGTTTTTTCTATGTGACTTTATCTTTTATTTCAGTGTGTATATATTTGTAAACGATTAAGGGATTTGAATGTGTGTAATTAACTTATTTTATTTATTATTCATTGTGCAAGTTCGCTGTGTAATTAATGTCTCGTGTATGTCTTTGTAAATAATTCAATAACTTTTTCTGAAGTGTTTCGCCGTAGTATGTAATTGCAGCCTGGCGCGCCGCGGGACGGAGCTCTCTCCCACGCCGGCCGATTTTCCCCTCCCTCCCCGCCACCCGCGGGCGCCGGCCCGCGGGCGAGCGGGGAGAGGCAGTCGCGTCCTGGTCTCGAGCGGAGACAGACGTGTTCGTTGCTCCGCGAGCCGCGCACGTTGCGCTCGGGATTGAACGTTCGCTCAGTCCGCAGCCGGTCACGGCAGCTGAGCTGCCACCGCGAATCAGCTTAGCATTGTTAACTTACGAGTCATCGGGAGACGTGTCTAGCGGGCAGTTTCTACAACGCGAACGTGGTGCTACGAGTCTCTGAACTTTTCGCCGTCCACGGAACATTACGTAACGGGCCGCGTATGTACAGCGTTCCGTCTTCGGGCCCTTTCTCACTGGGTCAGCCTAGCATTAATAAACTTTACGATTCGCGCCGAAACGTATTTGAGAACCGCCCCGTCATCAGGGAGTCCGTGTCGCCGTGGTAGGGCACTTGTTCCGCGACGGTTCCGCCAGGCTGCGGCAGGACTTTATAAGCGTTAATAAAAGACGGCTCGTGAAATTCGTTAATGCCGTGTTCTGCTTGCGACAACCTACCAACATTCCTCGCAATCACTTCACTCTCCCTCCAGGTCCCGCCTTTCCCGGTCCCGGCCACGTTGGCCTGGACCCACACCTCTCCGACGAGGGCAGTACGGGCATAACAGGACATTTATTTCAACGGGAAAACGGGGACCTGAAGCCGAGGGACGTCAATACATACAGAAACATAACCTCACTTCTATAAATACACTTGAAAATACACTTCAAAAAGTTTGTAAAAACTATTTCTTTCACTAATATCCACAATAAATAAATGTTTTTAATCATGTGGACCAGTATTCAATATCAATCACTCAAGTGTATGTTTCAAAAGCACATATACAATTTTTTTGTAACATTTTTTCGGCCTATAAATTTTTGTTGCATGCTGCACACGCATCATAAAAATTTATTCCCATCATTTTTTTCATAATGGTCCTAAAGAAGTATAATATTATTGTATGACATCGTACCGACCATGGCCGTTAAGCCCGTGCTCCGCACCGCCAGTGCCGTATCCCGTTTTCGGAACGCGCCCCTTTGCCCAGCCGGAATGAGCCAGGCGAGCGCCTCGGGCGTGACCCCAATAGACGTAATGAAACTTAAAGGTACGGAACCCCAGAGGCTCGAACCCATAATTCAATTAAGCGAAAAGCCATTAGTACGAAATTACTAATCACCCGACATGTAATAAGTGCATCGTAGCCACTCCAGGCGAGTACACCACGCACGGAGCAGACAACAAACCTCATTAACAGTCACTGCGGCCACTGGCCTTAATTAAAATGCCCGTGACTATGATCAAGTCAGACTAGGAGAAATCCCTCTAAAATAATTCGCAGTGGGACAATATGTTAGTAAATTTACAGTCGCCAACTTGATGTCACAATTTGAATAATTAAGTACATTAAAACCATTGTTAAGCCTTAAGCACCCAATTACCAGGTGCTACATTTTAATTGGGCACCTGGAACATGTTTTAACTGTTAATAGAGTAAATTCAATTTATAAGTTTTTTGACGCCGACTCACAAAGAAGAGAAAGTTTCTCTTCCTTGCGAGGCAGCCATGTTCGGCAGTCTCAAACAACTCCGCGCCGGGAACAGACGTGTGTCCGTGGGCAGCATTCAAGTTTCTTTCATTGATTATTTTTATTCTGTACTACATCTTCAAATTTAAAACTTTTTATTAATTCATCGCTGCCCACGTCGACTCGGCGCGTATTTTGCGGAACCGGGCCTATCCCAACCGTCTTCATCGTGATACCGCGCTGCGTAGCGTATCACTCACGTAAGTGTTTCGCCGAACTTAGGAGCCCGCTCATCGAGCCCCCCCCCCCCCTTTCCTGCACCCGTTAACTTTCGGCGCTGGCCGTCTCCAGCGAGCATCGACCCACGTCCCGCGAGACTGCCGCGGTAACCATTGTCACGTAGTGTTGTGTTTTTTTCTTGTTAACTGTGTAACCGCTAGACGTCGCCAAGTGTTGGTGAGAATTTTTGTAGCGGGACTGAACCGCGGAGCGGACTTGGAGAGCGTACCGTGTACCCACATGGACCCCCGGTGAAACTCCCAAATTAAATGTATTATCACCAACTCGTATACGATCATTTTCCGTAATCTCCCGTCCTCCACACGGCCGAACGGCCTTCTCAGTCAAGGGAGAACCCATTCAGGTTAGATTCAAGCCGTGTACCTGGCGGAGCACGCGGGGGCAGAGTACCCATGGCCCAACATCAACGGCCTAGCAGCCCGCTAGCCTGGCGCCCCTCTGGACAACAAGAGCATCGCGACGCCCGTAGCGCCCGTCAGGTACCCCCCGGACCTTTCACAGAGGTCGGGTGACGGCATGTATAATTGTAATCATTTAGTGGAAACCACAATTGTTTATTAAAATTTAGTTGAAAACTTCATTTTATATTTAATACTGCAAGTTTGTATTTATGAGCAAGTTCAGGTGACTCCTCATAATGGCTGTTGTGTCACTGTCCTTTGGAAGGTGATGTTGGGTTCGAAGTGTTCTGGTGAAAATAGGGTAAGATTGTGCACCAGCTCACGATAGAGCACAAGGGTAGAGAGAGAGAGAGAGAGAGAGAGAGAGAGAGAGATGTTTCAGGGAGTGGGGCTTCCAATATAGTAAAGGTCTTGAGTGTGACAAACCTGCGTGAAACTGACCAATGCACAAATCCTGGTTGTTGAACACCAGGAACACCTAAGTAGTATTTATGAGTAAGGCCTGGTTATGGGCCACCAGGCACGCCACGAATAACCATGCAATTCTTAGGGCTGTCAACTTATTTATTATTACAGACAAAACCATTTAAACATGTATGTTTGTAGGTCAAACAGACAGCGCTGCACTATGGGTTTCCACATTTATGTACAACACAATCTGCGGCACAGTTGTATCCAGCTCTATGGTGAAACAGATTGGCGACTAAATAACTGTGTGACGTCTGCAAACTCCATCGTAAAGCTTACCTACATCAGAAAGTGACGAATTTCACTGGAACTACCGAGCTCCCACTGTCCTGCACTGCTAACCTTTTAGCTGTGTGACGAACAAATGCGTGCCAAACTCTCACTATATCCTTGGGCAATGAAGAATTTACACAAAATATAGGCTATATTTTATCACGAAACATTACAAAACAAAATCCGCTTGAAACTGTATAATACAAAATATACTTAAATAAAGAATGTTCGCGACACACTCAAAAATGCACTTACATACACTGTCGTACTGAGCAGCAATGTTCCAAAACGGTCTCAAATAAAAAAAAAATAGCGTCAACGAGGCTGTACGTAATGGAAAAACAATATTGTTTCATAAATATTGTAGACGCAATTTAAAATGCAATATTTAAGCGTGTGTGGCTTTCAGATGAGTTATTTTTATTTGTTTATTTATTTTTATAATGTTCCGGAGAGCACAGTTCTGTTTTAGAACTATACACGTCACTTTGGCATAATATGACACATTATTTTTTATAACACAATTCATACAGCTATAACAAGTTTCACAGGTAATAGTTTACAATATGACTTACATACATCAAACAATTTTAATAATACGGAAAGCTCTCCCACGGAAAAGTTTCGCTTATCTTCTTGTAAGTAACGGAAACTGGTCTTTTGCTGTGATTTTGTACAACTATATACAAAGATAAATACTGCTGGATGCTTTAATAAATCAATATAAAGTATTTAGTTGAACGCGGGTATTTTGCAGATTTTGCAAATCCATAGTGGAAAAGCTTTGTTTAAAATTTTTTTTGACATTGGTACGTTTTATGCCCTCAATTATTTTATTTTACAGTTGGCGACATGTTTGTTTTTGTTCTTATTTTGAAATCAGTTAATTTTCTTAATGTGAACTGAATTATTGTCGTTACTGTAGTTGTTTAAGGAAACAGAAATTTCATTAAATTGTCAAAATGGGTCTTCTGACAATTATAAGGAAGATGAAGCAGAGAGAAAAGGAAATGAGAATTTTGATGTTGTATCCTTGTTGAAGTAGATGTGAATACAAAAATAAATTTATTTATATATTATTATCACTTGACAAATTTAGCCTCTATTCTGTTCATGACATTGTACGAAGTATGTTATTTACATAACGTATTTGAGTTTTAAAACATATATTTTAGCAAAAACATTTTAAGGTTTTATAAATTATGTAGTAAAAAATGGACGGTAATAGGTACTTGGATATCGCGACTTTTTAGAACGGGAAGAAAAAAAATCGGAAAACATGATATTTATACATTTCACACGTCCCTTAATTTACCTTAAAGGGATGGTTTCGTAATTCCTACTGGTTTGTGAAGAAACCTAAATTTTTATATCTTACAATACAATGCCTGTTCTTTTAGGCAAAAATTAGAATAGAATTTATAAAGTCATTAATTTTCTGTGAAGAATACGTGCTGTGCA
This sequence comes from Bacillus rossius redtenbacheri, assembly GCF_032445375.1. Lineage (NCBI taxonomy): Eukaryota > Metazoa > Arthropoda > Insecta > Phasmatodea > Bacillidae > Bacillus > Bacillus rossius. The sequence goes on along the minus strand of NC_086338.1, from coordinate 44,189,205 downwards.
CTAAAGTAGCTGACAAGTTGAATTGAATTTTACAGTCTTTCCAACGAATTCTTTTGATTACAGCCGTTGTATATTCTGTGTTTGATATGGTTGTGTTGCATGTATTCCAGTTTATCCCTTGATCCTGAAGGCTTGATCCTGATGGCATGATCCTTTTGGCCTGATCCTGTAGTACATGATGCTTGCTGTTTTAATTTATTATGTTGGAAGATCCTGCATATGAAAGAAATTGTAAAAAAAAAATTATTCCACTTACGGTTGTAATGTAAGCTTTAAACCAGTAGGAATTAAGAAACCATCCCTTCAGGGTAAATTTAGGGACATGTGTAGTGTGTGAAACCATGTTTTCCAATTTTTTCTTTTTCGTTCTAAAAAGCTGCGATGTTGGATTATTGACCTTAAACCTATACTACTTTTTTGAATTCTCTGAACAATTGGTAATTATTCTGTATCATATATCCAAGTTTACCCATGATCCTGTATATTGATCCTAATTTAGTACATTGAAATATCCTGGACATATCTAAAAGTCAAATATCACAATACAAATAAATTATGTCAGGTCTTGTGTAAATTAAATTTTTTCAACAACTTTTTATGATCATAATTAATTGTTATAACCAAAGTTTTTTGTTACGTCCATGATCGTTCAACATTTTAAATTAAAACAGCTAGCATCACGTACCACAGGATCAATGTGTAGGATCATGCCTTCAGGAACAAGGGATAAACCTAGATACGTGATACAGAACATTCACTGAACAAATTAATGCTGTTAAATTAGGTGAGTAAAACAGCAGAATGAAAAAAAAAAAACAGAATGCACTACCAACTGTTGAATGGGGTATAATAAACAGTCATTTTGTGACATGACTGTATATGAAAATATGTTAAATTACTTGTTTACCTTATTTTGAATTTTTTTTATATGGTAATTCTTATTGTTAATTGTGTAGCTTAGATGGTTTACTGAGATCAAATTAATTTAATTTTAAATTCTTATAATTTTATGTTTTTGTGCTGCTAACGACTCTTACTTAACCTGTCAAAGCATTTTTTGTTTGTGCATTTGCTACAATACTAGTTAGGTGAATTAGTATAATCAGTGATAAAATGCTGCAGATTAACAGGTGTGCTCTTTGAATGCTGTCAATGTAGTGAGCTTAGTGAATCAGATTTAGTCTGTTGCATACTAAAATGAGAGTAAAAATTAATCAATGTTAAAAAAACATGCTCATAGAGGATAATTTAATAAGATCAGAAGCACTCAATACTATGTTTTTTATTTTATTGTGATTTTTCAGAAAAAGCCCCAAGACTACCCAATTATCACACCAGATAAAAATAATGAAAGTCACACTGAACTTGGAATGCTTGCTTTGTTAGCCATGTGGCCATAACCACTCCATCATAATTAAATGCCTAAATTTGGTTTACAGGAACCTAACATTTTTTAGATTGAAGATTTTTTTTCCAGAAGACTTATACTTTAGTAGCCTACTGTAATCAGTTAAATGATGAAAAGTAACACTTTTGTTTGATAGCAACTGTTATTGTGATGAAATAATTGTGGAAATGATCTAATTAGAGAGTAACAAGCAAACCATTTTTTTGTTTGTATACTGACATCGTACGGCCGAAGGCCACCCCAAAGCCCGACCTGCACTCGCCAGTACTCGGCTCCGCTAACGGAAAGCACCCCTAGCCATGGCCCACCTGAGTCAAGTGAGCGGACCGCAGCCCAAGGTAGAGAATAGCGAACCATTTTAATTACGCATGCAACGCACTCCCCGTGCCTACAAAATTCCCCACACAATAATAAAGTAATCAAAACCAAACAAAAGCCTCTAATTAATAGAGTGCGACGTAGGAGTGCCCGGGTCACTCACGTGTAGCTTTCTACTAAAACAGCTGTGAGTACAACCCTTGCGGCCTTCAGCCTAAATTCAGTAGTGAAACGTGTGACGTAACGCAAACCGCCCCAAATTAGCATTATCATTCGCCACTGGAGTAGTTACCAAGAAACAGACAGTCTCCAGCTTGACTCTAATATTCAAACTTATTTTAGACAAACTTATTAAATGTCAATTCTAAAACATATATAGATATTAAGTTAATCATTAAGTTTTATTATGTGAATTTAGAGCCACTTAAAATTAGTTAATTATATAGATTTTTACGAATAACGGAACTTTAGAAACTCTGGCGCGACAGGGAGCTCACCCCTCCCCTCGCGCCAGGGCTGCACGCCAGTACAGCGCGACTCACGGACCGGGACGGACGCACGTCCCACGGGGAGCCAGCATCTCTTTGTTTCACCGAACGTCCATCTGGTAATTATAGTCACAACCAAAACCTTTTTTTAAGTACTCCCCGTGTGCGCCCGGTCCTTTTCCGGTGTAGGGCCTAACCCAGCCGCGTCAATTTAACACGCCCCACACAAAGCATTACATGGGGCCGTGCAGTATACGGTACGGGCCGTCTCCCGCCACCCCAGAACTTTAGTTAATTGCCCAGTGCACAGGCACAGGCTACATCCAAGCTTAAACGTGTTTTTAATTTAGTAGCGAGCCGCGGTCCACACAGGTGGGCCCGCACGTCGCGAGTTACCGATTACGAGATTAGCCGATGCTAATCGAACGCTCTCCCTCGACTGCGACTGGCGTGAGGACTTAATAAGTAAACACACGTAGAGGCACGCAGGTGTCCCTCTCAGATAACGTGTGCAGTGTAATCGTGTACGTAAAAGCACCACAGAGTGCCGTTTTATCAAGTGTAATTGTAATAATAGTGTAATCAAAACTTCTACGTGTTCCGACGCCTCATTGGCAGTCATGTACAGCCGAGTAAAACTCGCGCCCAATGTAATGAACCAGTGTAAATCGTGAACAATAAAAAGTCCACCCCGCACCTCCCGTGCGCGACGTGCGACCCGTAGAACAACCAGAACAGTGTATGTAAATTAACCTAAACAACCCAACCTAATCAGGAAACAAATTCCATCACCGCCGACGGTTCTAGCGGACCACGCTGGGGGAACGAACCCACGACCATCACACGGTTAGACACCGAGCTAGCCTGGCGCCCTCCCGGAACAGAAATCTCTAAGAAAGCCAGCCACCCCGCTAGGACCTGCGCCCGACCTCGAACACGAGACCGCGGCGGACGGCAATACATTATACTTATTAATAAATGTATCTATAAATGCATTTGCATGGTACAATCATCCAGTTTACAGCTTACTTCACTATAAACACAATGAACATATTTATACTTAATTTGAAAGAGAATTCCTTAACGAGGCAATTCCAGAGGTCTGGATAACGCGGGCAAGACAACGATACTGAAGAGGTTCAACGGTGAGTCGATAGACTCCGTGTCCCCAACGCTGGGGTTTAACATCAAGACATTTGAGTTCAAGGGGTGAGTGATGGTGTGTACCTGATTGTGCATAACTGGTAGATGCCTCTTGTCAGAGGGAACTCATTTTCATGCCAAGATTAAATATTTAAAGTAGGGCATGTCCACCTTAGTATATGAAAGAAAATGAAAAGCAGATAATTATTAATAAGGTATTTGGTGTAGTGGAGTACATCAGTGTATTCGGACTGCATTGAGTCAAGAAACTTAAAAAAATTGTGAGGAAGTGCTTGAGATAAAATATTATTTAAGCCTTAAATGATGACATTGAGCTAATGTTTCATGTCTAGGGCAGGTTTACATACTGTCATTATGTATGAGACAGTGAAGAAATACAACTTTGTTTTCAGGTTATGTTTTGTTAAATATACCAACGAAACCAGAATTTTTTTTCATATTTGGTGCCTTATCCGACATAATATTGCATACATGTACTTGTTATGGGTACTTTTTAAGTTGATAGGCATTAGTGAAATTCATGAATAATATCTGAACCTTTTGACGTCCCCTTTAATGGTCGCATGCATGCTAGTTCTTCAGTAATACAAATGTTATTAACAATTCCTCTATTATTAGTAACAGAGCAGCATCATTTATGTCAGTAGTTTCATTCATAGTAACAGAACAGATTTTAAACTGAGTAATTCTTTATTGTAGCTGTATTATAGGTGTTTTATCTAATTAATTCCAGACTGGCCCAGTAGACAAACCCAAAAGAAAACATTTAAAACAAATATTTAGGTAATGTTGCGCACTGAATAATAAAGTTGCTTTGAAATTTTAATAGTTCGTTGATTTATAGGTTAAGTTGCGGATTGTAGCAAAATAATTTCTTAAACATTATTTGTTTTTATTTTCCACAAAAAAAAATTTCCGAAATTTAAATAAACACAGTTCAAGATGCTGCTTCTCACACTAGCATAGACGATTGGTTCATCACTCAGTGCCATAAATGTACTATTAGTAATTTAAAAAAAAAACTTACGTCCCGCGGTCACACTTTAACTCTTGTACTGCCGAGTTCTTTCATATCCTATGGCGCGACCCTGCTGTCTACCATCTTCCGTTTTCTCCGCACAGGAACTGAGGAAGGAAGCTCTCTCACACCGAGGGCTTAAACATTGATTTCATTAACCACTTAGTGCTGCACCTTTAACTTAATCCATAAACCTATTTGAGGGTGGTAGCCTGCCAAAAGATTGTTTCTCTGTTGTTTAGTTCAAAAACTCTTCAACTGTGACTTGACTTCATCACACAAGCCTTGCCAGTTGAGATAATTACTGATGTGTATGCACTTCATGAAAATGCTACAGGAATTTACAGCTAACAAAATCAACTATGATTGTTCTTTAGAAGACACATTTCCTTATAAAAATTGTAGTTTTTAGATACTTTGCATGTGAAGAAATACAGATTTATGTGTACGTCATGGATGCATGTACTATGTTTTTTGCTTAGGCTTGGTCTAATACACCATGTTTATTTTTTAATTTTGTCGTCATCACTGTTGTTTAAGGGCTGTTTCGGAAATTAAAACATGATACCTCCCTTTGATTTGTTCATCTGTTTGTTACTAAAGGCCTCCACACACAATCAGTCCAAAATGACAGTGTGGATTGATCAGTTGGATCTGGAAAGTCATTACTGCCATGTGTGTTTGTGCAAGGACGGTGTTGACGGACTGACGAACTGATGGCTTTAAATAAAATTTGACTGTGGGCTTGAGAGCCCTCAGTCCGAACGGCCGTGTGAGGGAACAGCGTCTTTCCAGTCCAAACTGTGAGTCCAAACAATCATTTGATGAGCTGGGTGTCCTGGCAGACATCTTTGTTCTCCCCTTTGGTTGCTTTGCTATGTTCATACTTTTTCTGACCAAAAGTATAATTGCAACTGCCACACCCAAAGTTTCTTCCATATTCTACAATGAAATGATACATCCAACAGCAACAGAAACCACAGGATTGATCGCGTGTGGGAAAATCTCCAGTTAAGTCCAAACTGTCAGATTGGGACTGTTCGGTTTGAACTGAGCACCTGGACTGATTGTGTGTGCAGAGGGCCTTTATTCAATCCAAACTGTCAGTTCGGGTTAAGCTTTCCGAACTGGGAGCTGGACTGATTTTGTAAGGGCCTTAATATTTTCAACAGATATGCAAGTGTAATATAATGGTTGCAAGAAGTCATTCAAGTGATAATAATTACGAACACTAGTGAGCCTTTTTATAGTCATTATATTACACTTAGCGAATATCTGTTTAAAATGTCAATGACGACAACAAATGTAAATGAGGTATCGTGTTGAAATTTCAGAAACAGCTGTTAGACAATAGTAATGACAATAAAATGAAAAAAGAAAATTATCATTGTGCGAGACCAATCCTAACTGACATAGCCTTTTTAAAACAATTATATTTGCAAATTTGAAAATAGTACCTTATGTATAGTAACATTGTATGGTAGCTTTGTAATATTACATTGGCCATTATCAATGGGGATGATGTAGAAATTGAGTAATCCTGAGTTTCATATGTGGAGTGAGTATCATTGGCGAAGCGCGAGACAGTTTACTTCATTGCTTTCAAGCCATTTTCGCTCCACGCCGCTAGATGCCAGTACTCTCACGCACTTGAAACACATTAAAAAAAACTTAGTTACTCTCCATATTTGAAGGAGAAAAACTTTCAACAAATGCTGGGCCTAGAATCTCATGAAAGTTAGAACGATCAGGCTTGTCATTGGGATGCAATAGCATGAATTCATTGAGGTCTTTTGACCATTTGCTCTTCAAAGGCCTGTAAACACCCACATCAAGCGGCTGTAGCAAATGACTCGTGTGAGGAGGGAATGTCATAAGATAAACTTGGTTGTCTTTAGCAACTTGTATTACCTCTGGTCCGATATGAGCACTGTGGGAATCCATCAACAGAACATTTGGTCTTGCATCAGAAATAGAACTAATAAAAAAAACGGAACCACTCAAGAAACAGTTCTGAGTTTATCCAACCCTTTGGGGAAAGTCTGACAAGAGAATTGGGCAGACTGTTGTTTTTCAAGCTATCATTCCACCTCACCGCCTTAAATATAATCATAGGTGGAATAAAAGTCCCATCAGCACAAGCGCAGCCGACTAGTGTATGGATCTGACCTCGTTCCCCATAAGTTCTCTTGTAAACAGGTTTGCTGACATCACTTGTCTGGCGTATCTATTACAAGTTTCCTACATTGTTCCTGTTGCACACACACAAACCCCCGAGCGGAGGGGTAGCTCGTGTGCGTGACGGCACGAAGGGCGCGTGTTGCTCTGCACGGCAGGGTGATGCTGAACGTGTGGGACGTGGGCGGGCAGAAGTCGCTGCGCTCGTACTGGAGGAACTACTTCGAGGCAACGGAGGGGCTCATCTGGGTGGTCGACAGTGCGGACAAGCGTCGGCTGGACGACTGCCGGCGGGAGCTGCACGAGCTGGTCAACACGGAGGTTAGTCCCGTTCGGAAGTGACATCTATGTTATCTGCAGTTAGCGTAGCACTGAAATGACGAGGCCTAGAGCCCTGAAATTTGATAGGCGCATTCACCCGTTGGAGGGGGGGGGGGGGTTATGTTTTCATCTAAAAGAGAATTTCCACAAATTCATCTTAGTTCCTTTTAAATATACTTTTTTTTTTTCTTCATTTTTAAACACATTTTTTTCTATAATCTTCATGGCAACAGCTGTTGCATGGTTTGGTGATGCCTTATTTTTTGTCACCTGGCAATGGCAGTTACATTTTTTTACGCTTTACTTGTCTCCGTGGCAACGGCTGCCGAATCGTTGATGCCTCATTTACGTACGAATCTTAATCCACTCATTCTGTGATTAATTATTATTATCTTTGCCATCATATCGAAACTTTATTGGTGAAATAGATGCAAAATTTGAATGTCCTTAAAATTTGTGTCTTGGGTTTAGGTTTCTTTCTGTTACCTTAGTTCTAGTGATTTTTTTTTCAAAATTGTTTTTCAAAATTTGATTAAATTTTTTCTTTTAGTTTGAGGCATGGCAATGGCACATCCACATAGATGAGTGTGTATAATGAGCAGTGAGATTGATTGTGTTGGTGTAGGGGTTGGAGTGTATGCACGTGTGTGTGTTGTACGTATAAAATATTTTTTGTTTCAGAAATTGTTTGGAGCTTCTTTATTGATTTTGGCCAACAAACAGGATTTGGCAGGTGCTCTAAGTGTGGAGGAAATTAAGGAGGTAAGTCTTTGTTACATTTCTGTAGTTGCTACTGGTTTTGGTGAGTGATTAGAACTAACCCATTTTAATTGTTGTTTAAATGTATTAACTTTTTTTGTTTTACTTAAAATGTTAGTACTCCCAATGTGATAACCATGTACTTGGCATTTGCATAACTTAGTGTTGACAATTACAATTAAATAACAGTTATTGAATGTGCAAAAAAATATATTAACTTTGTTATACATTTTTTATAAAATTTCTTGTTAATTTTTATAATAACAGCCTATTAATGAAAATCAATATACAGTGTAGTGTCTATAGTCCGGCATTCTATGGTTCGGAACATTCTGTAGTCTGGCACCAATTGAGTTGCTCGCTTTCAGATATTTCGAGTGGATTGTGGCTGTTGATCTTGTCCATTATGTTGCATTACTAAGCTGCTGGCTTTTTTTTAATACTTGTTTAGTTTCATCATAGGTTCCATCTGTCCGACCTGAGCTGGTTGTCTAGTTTTCTGTAAATTTTTCATCTTCATAATTTTAAAAAAATTTTATTTTCAGTTTTTTTTTTCATGACAAACAGTGCCAAACTGCAATGGTGTATGTCCAAAAAAACTGCATTAAATAGTTTACCAGCAATTGACCATTTAAAGAATGGTTATGTTACGTACATTAAGAAGAGTAAAAATGTGAGAATGGTTGGTTAGTGGTTAGGTTAGGTTTGCTTCATTAAAAACACTTAATATTGTGGATGGATGTTTAGGTTAGGTAACCTACTTTAGATTTACTTTTAAATTATGTTAATGGTTGGTTATATTAATTAAAAACACTAAAAAACCATAAAGATGTTTTGTTATTTTAGATAGCTACATTATATTGATCATTCCTAAGCAATTGTTCAAGCAATACCTCAGGATTTTTATTTTTAATGTAGCTAACATAGCTTAATTGATTATTTTCACAATATCACAGTATTTTTAATAGGTATGTAACCTAACTTCACCACTCTTAAAGAATGACTAAAACATGACAAGAAGTAAAAAAAAAAATGCTATTTATAGTTTAAAATTAATATTTTTACAGAAAAGTAAGTGCCTATCATTTAGAATTACTTGAAAAAGCCTCGCACCCCTGATATTTAGACTATAACAAAAATATTTAATAAGAATAAGCCTCACACCAAATTTAAACATACCTAGGCCTTAGAATCATATTTCAATTTTCTATTAATTTTTTTATTCCAGACTAGCAAAACCATTCAAAATTATTACATGCCTTAAATATTTCCTGTAAAAATAATTCAGCATTCTAGGTACCGTTGAAGATGCTACCAGTTATTTTTTTACCATATGAAAATTTTCTTTTAGCTTGTGTGCTATCCAACAGTGCATTGACCTTGGAGCTTGAAAATCTTTGATATTCCGCATTGTCAAGTTTTTGAGTAGTTTGGACACCATGCTTTTTCAACACAAATTTTACAACAAAAAAAAGTGCACTGCTTATTTTCAGAAAAATATTGTAGATTTTACATTCAAATCTCAGTACATCTATCATGTTTTTTATTTTCTGTGATTTACTGAAGTGATTTACTAAAATCACTTAAGGGAATGCTGAAATGTTTAGCTGGTTTTTGTTCATTGTCTGATTGGCCTGTATTGCCATCGTTGCCAAGGAGACCTGCAATCACAAAAATAAACTGAATCTAGTGTTTATGATAATGTTTTTCTCGTCTACATGTGCCTTTTTTTTCATAGTTAATTGTTGCTTAGTACGGTGGTGATGTTTGTAGCGCTGGAATGTTCAGGTGCGATAGTGTTGGCAGCACTGGAGTTTGGGGAGGTGCTAGTGACGACAGGGCTGGAGTGTTAGGTTTCCTAGGCCACTGTTGCCCTTAAAATGCTATTTAAATTTTTCTTTCACTCTTTTAGCCAGCATAATTATTTGTACCCCTGTATTATTTTTTTTTAATTATTTTTTTTTTTTTTTAAATTCTATTCTCTTTTATAGACTTATAAATAGGGGCATGTATTTTTCTCGAAAATATTTTGAATCTAGTCGAGAGTTGAAACACTTAAGCATCGTCTGTGTCTTGTGATTGAGTGAGTTTATTTCAGATACATGTCTACACTAACTCGGTGCAGAAGCTAACGCGTCCTGAATGGTCTGGTCAAATAAGGCAATGGCTTCTCTTGCAGATGATGACCAATTACAAGGGAGAAACCGCTGGCTTGGGTATACTATAGTGTAGTCTCATGTGCGTTTAAAAATTTTCGGAAAAATTATTTTTGCTTCTACGTATAAGTTATGTATGATTTTGTTTTGGTAAGTTGCGGACTCTGTTTGTACCAAGTAATTTGGTAGTCAAGTGAGCTGACATGAAACTGACGTCACATGGTGGATGCTTGTGCAGTCTGATTTTCATTTTTTAACTCTCGGCGAAGGTGCACGATGGGACATTTGCGGCCTGGCCGTGGACAGGTGAAGCCACACGGGCAGTATGATGGTGTGAAACAGAATCAAACGCGGTTCTTGTGCGCAAGAACTTAATTATGAACAAAATATTATATTGTGCACATAGTCCTTCAAGCATGATGAATAGACGGGCAAGTCAAGCTAATAGATCATCGAAAAATCACATATGTAGCTTGAAAAGGGATCAGCAGCTACAAACTGTAGTGTGCTTCAAATTACTATAAAGATCGCTAGATATTTGAACAACTTTTGATATTCGTAAATAATTTGGTACTCTACTGGAATAAACATTTAAAATAAAATAATTAAAAAAAAATTAATTTGTTACCAATTTATTTATTTGTTACTTATTCGCAAATATACACAGACACACACACACACACACACACACACACACACACATATATATATATATATAATAAATTTGGTTAAGTTTTCTGCAACATAGTACATCATGATTTTTATATGCAATAAATCTGTGATTATGATTAAAAAATTAAAAATACTTTTTTTTAATGTATGTAAGCTGTTGAATCAACACAACGATTTTCAATCTTAAAACTATACTGGTTTAAGCAAATGTATTGACATTTTTTTTTTTTTTTTTTTTTAAATTTTACATCACACAATTATGGTTCCATATATAGTCCCTTAGCAAACAATACCGTCTGACAATTTTAACGAAATTGACTTTTCGCTTCTAACACATTGTATCATCCAACGATACAATTTTTATGGAAATTAAAATCCTAGAGGTAGCAGCACCATCGCACAAAAATAAAACCTTGGGATCTGCCTAAATACACAAAGCAGACACTGCAGTAGGCTCCATACTGAGGTAATCGAAGAAATTGGATACCCTTGCTCTGTTAAAAGGTATTCAAAATGTTTTAAAATAAAAAAATACCATTACATTAAATACACACAATAAGTACTTGAAAATAAGATTTTTTTGACTCTCTTGTAAAGATTCTGAAATTTTATGTAGGGGAATTGTTAGATTAGCGATGAGATATTTCTATAGTTTTAATTTTGTTTTTTTCATAAATTTTTATGGATTTCTGTAAAGTTTGCAAAAAAGTTTCCCTGTTTGTTAAAATCAATTAGAAAAATATTAGATATTCATGAATAAATTAATGTTGGTTCCAAAATAAGTTAAGTAACACTGCTTTTAAAATTTGTCATAGTTTGTGTATCTTGCAAGCTAACTCAAAGTGTGGCAATTGAATTTAAATAAACAATTGCTAGCCCCAAAGCAAACCATCACACTCACAGTGTATGCATTTGCTGGGTATCGCCAATTGCTGGACTGTCAGCAGTTACTGGAGTGTCAGCAGTTCCTGAAGAGTGTGTGCAGTTGCCGGAGAGTGTGGGCAGTTGCCGGAGAGTGCCTGCATTTGCCGGAGAGTGCCTGCATTTGCCGGAGAGTGTGTGCAGTTGCCGGAGAGTGCCTGCAGTTGCCGGAGAGTGCCTGCAGTTGCCGGAGAGTGCCCGCAGTTGCCGGAGTGTGCCCGCAGTTGCCGGAGAGTGTCCGCAGTTGCCGGAGAGTGCCCGCAGTTGCCGGAGAGTGCCCGCAGTTGCCGGAGAGTGCCCGCAGTTGCCGGAGAGTGCCCGCATTTGCCGGAGAGTGTGTGCAGTTGCCGGAGAGTGCGTGCAGTTGCCGGAGAGTGTCCGCAGTTGCCGGAGAGTGCCCGCAGTTGCCAGAGAGTGCCCGCAGTTGCCGGAGAGTGCCCGCAGTTGCCGGAGAGTGCCCGCAGTTGCCGGAGAGTGCCTGCAGTTGCCGGAGAGTGTCGGCAGTTGCCGGAGAGTGTCGGCAGTTGCCGGAGAGTTTCGGCAGTTGCCGGAGAGTGTCTGCAGGTGCCGGAGAGTGTCTGCAGTTGTTGGAGTGACTGCAGTGGCTAGAGTGTGGACGGTTGCCAAAGTGTCGGCAGAGCTGGAGTATCGGCAGCACTGGGTGTTGGCAGGTACTGGAACTGGAGAAGATCAGCAACCGGCAGTGGAACGTCCTCAGCTGCAGTGCTATGTCGGGAGAGAACCTGCTCGAAGGCATTGACTGGCTCGTCAGCGACATCGGAGCGCGAATGTTCATGCCTGATTGACCACTTGACTCCGTTTCTGTGATTGAGCTGCTGTCTGAGCCCTGACATTTATTGTAAATAAACTCTTTGTACTCTTTTTACTGCATTACTTTCAGAGTTGGTATGACCCTGCTGGTGTTCTAGTGGAAGTGCTTACAAGGCTCATGTTTTTTTTCTAATTTAACAACGTGTTTTGCATTCCATCTGTTTAACTTTGGAGAATGAGTAATAACAATTAAATAATCATTGGTTTTTATTTAAATATACAAACTTATCAATAAAAGCTTTTATTGCCCACTCTCTTGGTGATTATTGTTTACTTGTTCTCACCTTTATGGTACCACTGTGGTTGAATGATCAGTACATTCCCCTAACACTTAGATGATTTTATGAATAATTTCAGGCAGTTGTAAGCACAGAATTGTTATTTTTAATAAACAATGCATGTGTTTATAATATAAGGTGCTTATTTATCTATTTCTGAAACAAATTTCTGTTTCAAGTACTGATTGCTTTTATAAAAATTGTTGAAACATTTTCAGTTTCTTGTACCAGTTGGTAGCAACAACTTATGTAAATAAATACTGTATTAAATTTATTAAAAAAAGGAATACATTGTTAATCACACCCTTACATGTTTTTACAGAGACTTTAAATGTGTGTGTGAGTGTGTATGTGAGTGTGTGAGTGTATAGACACAGACGTACACAAATAAGACCTAATTAAAATAAAACACATGTTCAAATGTTTGTAAAGAATTATTTTATACATAAATTATAACCTTGAGAACATATTTATAGAAATATATCTACAATTAATCATTTAGACAGCATAGTCAGAAAATTTGTACATTATCTGAAAAGGATTTCTAACTGTCTCGCTGTCCTTGAATCCTTGCAAGACCTTCTACTCACAAACACTGACGACACATTCACAACTTGCATGAGGAAGGTGAGAGATTGTTTCACAGGGTGTCCACATTTGGGAAAGTCAGGGAAGTTATAATAGGTCAGGTAAAGTCAGGAAATTTAGTGGAAATTCCTCAGTGGTTTCAATTTGGGGGTAAAAATTTCATGCTCTAGCCTCACCCATACTTCGAAAGAATTTTTTTTTTAGATGGTGCTTTAGTGCATAGTATACATACTGTAAAAAGGTGTGAGCAAGGTTCTGTTTAAATTTTAATTTTTGTTATATAATTAGAGGCCAGCTGTGGGAATGGTGGTGTCCGTATTTTCGTTACTTCTTTCAGAAAATAGAAAATTAAGGAAATTAAATAAAATATGTAGAAAAATTTTATTGAAGATTTGTGTGAACACCAACCTTAAAAAATTCCAAACAGAATCCTAAAGCATTAAAGAACAGCTTTGCAGCATTTGTCTCCACCTGCCCTCTTTGGAGGAGCAGCAGTCATTCCGGTAGCCAGTGCGACGGTATGTCGCGAATGGGTTCCACTTCAAGGGCGGGCAGATTGAAGTGTGTTCCAGCTGGTGTGATGCAGCTGGGCGCAGACATCGGAAGGTGAGCTGCCGGCTCGGACGAATTAGTACTAGCTGTCCATGTCTTTCACTTGGCAGTGGCGTCTTTGAGCAAGCACGGGGATCTCGGTCGAGTGTTCCCTAGCGCGCGACCCAGCTAGCGAGACACACACAACCCAGCAGGCTGATTACGAACTAGGGATGGGTCGGTACCGGTTCTCGGTTCCTACGGTTCTCAGCATTTTAACTGGCACCGAGAACCGCAGCTAAAATGTTGGTGCCGGTACCGGCAGTATAGCAAAACCCTTTACGAAAATAGTCCTTCACTACAACTTAACTGCAGCATGAAATGGCTAAACTCACGTCCAATTCACATATGAATTATTTTTTTTGGACTTCTGTGCAATAGTATTCATCTATAACTATAAAATAAATTACACGTGAAAATATTTAATATTCTCGTCTATCTGTAAACAAAGTACGTTTTTCAATCAAAACATAACAGTTGAAGGTGCCATTGAAGTAGTTCATTGATGTGTGCAACTGTATAACGTGCCTCAGCAGAGATATGAGAACAGAAAGACGCCATTATTGTTTCACTGGTTTTTAAAATAGGCAGTACATTGAGTCGTTGACACGTGAGTATTGGTGACTGGTGTATAAAGAACAATTAAAAGTGCAAATTCCATAGTATATTTGTTTAATAGAATTGCTGATTGATTTTAAATATTTCCGTAACAATTTTTGGTATTCTAAAATTTTATGCTTTTTGTGCAGCGCTGTGGACCCATCTAGCGGAATGACTAATAACTTTCTCTTTTAGGTAAACGGGATTGCTTTGAAAGTGGCACATATTTGTTTTTAGTGTTAATAGCGTTGACGAATATCCGCGGACACATGATAAAAAATAATGTTTTTAAAGTTGTTTATATTTTAGCAAAGTGGTGTATGGATGTTTAGATGTATTTTACTGTTGACACTTGTAAAGTATAATTATTTTGGCAAAGTAGTGCAAATGGTGTAACAAATGGCATCAGAAGTGTGGCGGTAATTTACTGTTGACTGTGCAAACAAACTAAATTCGATGTAGACAATAAGTTTGATGGACAATTTATAATTTAATTCTTTGAATGTTCATCATCATTCTATTTATTTCCATTATTGAAATATTTTCTTTTTATTCCTATGTTTTAAAGGAGGGTGTATGTAGATTTCTTGAGGTAAATGATAGATTAATATAGTAAATTTTAGTTTTATTAAGTGTTCTTTATATTATTTAGAATTAATTTTCAGTAATAAATATTACATTTGTAATAGTTTGGGGTGTTTGCTGTAGCTTGAAAACTATACTAAACCTTTTATTTGCTTTGATAGCCTCTTTAAAGACTGAAACATTATGCCAATGCATTTCTTTGCAAGCATACAATAAAAACATTGAGGACAGAACAATAATACAAATAAATTATTATTTTCAGTGTTATAAAAGTAAATTGTTGAAGATGTAAGTCTGGATACAGGCTTTTTAGTGCTTGTATTTGTAGCTAAAACAATACATAGTTTATTACTCGAAACATCTCATAAATAATGTGTGAATAATGTTTATTTTATTTTTTTAAGTCAGAAGCAAGAACCGATTTTTAAGAACTGGTATTGAATCGAGAACCGGGAATAAACAGGAATTGACCCATCACTATTCACAACATTTTTCGTTAAACTTCAACCGTTGACGTTCTGACGGTATGCACTGTAACATTTAAGTACCTATGTACACACATTTCAAACAGTATTTATTGCACCAGTGCTATGTACCACGTGTGAATCAGTTGATGGTATGAAACAAATAAGAGGTTAGCGATGTAATTGAACTATAATAAGTATTAAATAATGTGAGATTTTAGTGGCACAATTTTCTTTCTATCATAGATAGCGACTGTTAAGGAGCCAAACCTATTTGCAACAAAGTTTAACGTAAAGAATATTTGAGGTTAGGAACAGTTACGGTAGTATTTTTATCTATGGTTTTATTTTTGCTTTGGCGAAGCATAGGTATTGCAACATGACAAAAAAAAATTATTTTATCTCCATCTTTAAATTTAATCATCAAACAAATTACCGATAGTTTAAATGCCCGAAATAAAAATAAAACCCAATTAAAAAGTGTATTTAATTTATCAGTGAACAAATTTTTCATATTTCACTGACACAATAGTTTATTTAATGCGCACAGTAATTATTCAGTGGTTGCTGGCCCTTTGATGTGATTGATTTATGCCGTGGTTCACAAAACTCGCGGTTCATAACAAAACACACCCACATGTTGGTTCTCAAATCACCAAATGAGGTACATGTTTCGGTAGAGCGTGAAGAGTACCGCAAGTCTTCGCGAGTGTTCATAATCAGCCCGCTGGACAGTCCCATCAGTAACTAGCAGCATGCGGACATATCGTACACCGAGAATAATAGGGCCACATCTCAAAAATAAAATTTTTTTATATTTTTTTATATTTGTAATGTCTATGGCTATATCTATCCGGTATAACAAGGCCATATATGTAGTACAATAAATATTCACCTGAGATGAGATATGTCCTTATTACATTTTAAATTTGCAAAACAGAAATCAGAATAATACAGCCACATGTTGACATGCTGCCTTATTATTCGTACAGCTGAGGGTGGGTTGGAATACACCATGGCCATATTTTGACTTGTGCCATAGAAACAGTGCCGACATTATGCACTTCCTGATAGCTGAGGCTAAGAATAAACATTCAATTATTCACTCTCCTGTAAAATTTAGTTTTTTTGAGATGTGGCCCTATTATTCTCGGTGTGCGATATTGCTCCCAAGAACCAGCCTGCCTCTCTAGTGATTACCACAGACATCAACAGCCATGTTCTGCGAGAAGTGAGACAGCAGAAGATGAACGTTGCCTTGCAGGCTCATGAGTGTGGTTGAGATCCTGCTACCCTCGGGTTACTGACAAGTGTTAATCCTTCCATCAGGGCAGCAGAATTGGTTGGTAGTTACAAAACCATAAATTTTCGTAAATTAAATTCAGCATTTCCATTAAGACATAGGTAAATAATTCACCTGTGAATTTTTTTTCGTTTGATGTGAATACGTCTTTAAAGTTGCTTCCATAGTGGGAGGCAATTCAAAAAACTAACGATAACAAAATCGGGGGATACAGTTTGGTGTTGAAGCTACACATCTATCATCTCCATCCAAAATTTAAATTTCACCACTGGATAGCTAAAGGATCAAAGAATTTGTTACGCTAAGTGAGGAGTATAACTTTTGACTCGGAGAAGCTATGTCGTTCGTTTGAGTTTCAATCGTCAGCTCTCGTCAAAGTCTATGGATTGCATATATAAAACATTAGTGTAAAATAGTTACAGTGAAAATATATATGTAGTGTTAAAATTAAAAAAATAATCAAAAATATATAACGTTGGCCTATACGCATCAAAAAGCCAAATCCAAATACGGAGATCATAAACGGTTGGAAAGGGCTTCCCAAAAGCAATCGAATGATACCAATAAAACACCATATGACAGAGTGAAGCAGAGTCTGGAACGTAAAAGAATGAATGCGACCGAGCGGATCAACGACGGTGCCAGTACATCTGCAGCTGGGGCGGTTGAAATTATGCAAGTGGATGATGACTTCTTAGTGTTCAAACATGATTATAACATACATAAAATAGCGTATTTTATATTTTGTATAGAAAATATTACCTGTTACGTACACGTATTCACCTACAAAACATGGCCGTGTCCATGACACAGCCACACCCCATTTTTTTGTGAATGTTGTAAAGTATTGTCAGTAGTGCTTTTCTAAGCCATTTATCATCAATGTCCCAAGCTTTGTCTGTGCGCATGTGTATTCCCTATTTGGATCTTGGTAAATTGTTGTAAAAAACTTTAAACTGCCACTTGGTTATTTCAAGTTCGAATGATATTCATCGAATTGCTGTCACATTATCATACCTAATATGCTTCAACATAAGAACTTGGCATGATCCTAACATGTATGAATGTCTATTAAATTAAATTTTTTTGTTTTATTTTCTTAAAATCACCTCAAAATGGTATAAAGTATTGCCATAACACTAAAAAATTGGGTGTGGCTGTGTTGGAACACAGTCGTTGGTTTAACGTGAAACGTCTATGTCGACAAGTTGCTCTTAGTGTAATGGATTGAAATGAAAATGAGACATTGACTGCATACTAAAAGTTTTAATACAAAACGTCGGACACTGAATGTTGCTATCTTCACTCACTATGTCCATTGGTACAGGTACAACAGCAGTAGAGGTGCTTGCGGACTTGGCATCTTACACTAAGCATGCCATGGCAGCTTTTTGATGCTCCTGAAACAGTCTCGGTCGCTCAGCACCGGACGTTGCGGGCCACACACAGGTACCCCAGCCTCCTCTTTCCAACATGAATTATTTTTTCGGTTGGCTCTTTCATGGGCTGAGGCTGACGTATTGTATTTTAAAACTTTTTTTTTATAGATGTACTTTCCACTTTTTTTACATATAAATATTGTCCCAAAGAAACAATTTTTGGCTTAATTTGATCAATCTAAATAAACAGGAATCATATCGCTATTATCTGAGTCGTGAGCTATACTGAATAGAAAGGCGTGAGAGCACTGATTTTGACCAATATGCGTGGTTCCTCTTCCGTGCCAACCTCCCGACACAAACTCAAGGTCGTATCAGTGAGCAGACTATATATGTTAATTAATGACACAGCACTTATGGTTCTAAGAATAATAGTTAGGGAATTATTAAGGCAAGATGATATAGACATTTTTTGTTAAGGTAAATTTTTTTTGTTTTTGTACCTGTATGTTTCGGTGTGACTTTAGAGATGTTTCATATAAAAAAAATACCAGCATAAGCTAGATTTTAATTTACAAACACACTTGGCTTTATTCGTCCTTTAACTATAATGCCACTGGCACCACTACGTCATGACCCTCATTGCAGAATGGTTTCGAAACTTATGTGGTTTGAATATTGACGGGAGCCACATATCTACTTCTATGGTTCGGAATGATCATTTGTATGGTAAAAAAAAAACTGAATTATACACACACTGCATGAAATCACTTACTACTGTTCGACATATTTCAGAACTCACTGTACAGTAACAAGAGGTGGTCGTAAGTCTTCGGATTCCTCTGCTCCTGTGCGATGCTGTGTTCCACTGCAGCTACTGTTGCTGTCGAGAACTAGCCAGCATCGTTTTTAAAATACCTAAGTATTTTTATGATTCATTGATGTGATTATTGCCAAACATAAAAATTCTCCACAAAGTGCATGTTACCATGCAAACTGTATGACTTCAGATCCTGATTGTTTAAATGAGAAAGGTTAGCTTTGTTCGTTAATGTTTTCTTTAATCCAGGAAATATAGATTATAGCTAATCATAAAAGTTAACACCATTAATGTTTGAAGTTGAGCTACTTTAAAAGCAAAATTTTAGGTTTTGAACGAAACCTCGATGCTTTGTTTTTAATGTACAAACATTTTAGCTCTCGGTTAATGGAATTTCGTGAAAAAGGATTGGAAATGTGGGATGATGATGCTGCATCTTTGAAGAAGTCTGAAAAACGTCAAAGATTGCGGAAGCACATGTAGAAACATACCTGTATATCGTCACCTTGGTAAATATTAGGGTACATATCAAGCGTATTGGTGTACCAAATAAAACTTTATGATAGTGAAACTAATCTGGAATATATTTGGTAAACTAAAATAGTCATAGTAAAAAGTAATCCCATGTTTTAAATGACCTAAAAATAACTGGCTCTACAATCAGTACAAAACATATTCTCCTTATTGTTTCCCAATGGGTTTTGTAGCATGGTGGTAGAGCGTGCACTTTATAATCATGAGGCCCGTGGTCAAAATCTCGTTGAAAGAAAATTTTTTTAATAATATTTTATAATGTTAAGTTTTTTTTTTGTACAAAGTATTTACAGACTTATTTTCAGTCATTTGATTAAAAACAAATTCACAAACATATTCTTAGTGTTTTAAAATGTTTCAGGGTGATATTTTAGTGTGGAAAATTTATTGTATTGACTTTTAAATGATTTTTAACAACCTGGGCAGTAATTTAATAGGTATAATCCCTTGTGAAAAATCAAGTGCAAATCTGGTATCTGTTTGACTGTAACTTGTAGTTAGAAAAATACATCAAAGATACCATCATAGTTGTAATGTTTAGAGTATCAACAAAATGTTAAATTTCTGGGACTCCATGTTCGTCCCAACACAATTTTCCTGGCTAAAAAAATTATAGGTATTTTTAAAGTTGCTTTTATATTTTTTTATGACTATTAAAGTTTACAAAATGTATTCTAGGATAGTTTCACTACCATGAAGTATACTTTGGCACACCAATAAACGTAGTACGTCCCCTGTGGGTACACCATCTTAACGACTTCTCGTGGCTACAGAAGTTTCATGATGCTTGTGCATTAGACTTTCAACCTTTCAAATTTCCATTGTGTAATTTTTGCTTATTTCATTGCATTTCTGGTGCATACTAAAATTTCACCTTCAATCCACCTAAGTATAACCTCAAAAACGATAGTACCATCTCGTTAAACAGAATTATAGTTAGGTTTTGAAAAGGGGAAAAATTTTTGCAGTTATTCCTTAAAATAAATACTTCTTCATATATTTTTCACTCTCGACATTGTTTTAAAATTTCTACGTTAAATTTGGTGTCGGAATTAAATTTTTAAATAGTCTGTAATAATGGTTTACAATTTCTAATAATACTTTATTTTAATATATGTATAAATAGTTGGATTAAAAAAAAAAATTTTAAAACTTAAAATATTATTGGTTTAAGAAAATGCATTGCCAGGTATTTTAATTTTCTTTCATTTTACATTCTTCATGAGATTTCCATATTTATTCCTTTTACATTTTACTGTATTATAGATTTTTCTTGAAATCCTCTGAAGACTAAAAAAGTATTGAATTTAGAATTTTATTAGAGTTATTAGAGAAATATTTCATATTTTATTCATATATCAAATTTTATTCAAGTAAAACAACAATTCACAGAAGCCTTAAAACAAGTTTTATGAGCTGTTCTCTTGCTTCACACACACTATGTACACAGTTGTATAATATCGCTGATATGTGGTACCGGATATAACCTACTATAAAACTGAAACCTATAAAAAAAAAAACAACATAGTCGGCTCAATCAGTTCTGGACTTAAGAATGTGCAGAACGGAGGAATGCCAGATTAAAGAATCCTAGCTGTACAATTAATGCTAATTGTGTAGAGCCCTGCTAGGGCCCTGCTTGCATCCTCCGCTAAAGCCAATTGATAGCCCAGCCGTGCTTAATCATGGGCGTGGATCACGAGAAGGGGGGTAAGGACCCCCCCCCCTCCTTGGAATCTTAAAGTCCCTCTCTAAAGCAAAATCGTAACTGTTAAATAGGAATGATAAACATTCCACCGGTCACTCGTGGGAATCCTACATATTTTTGCCCATGAACTTAATAATCGTTAATTGTTATGTTAAATCTTTGATCTCAGGTCAAGTGTTAATCTGAAATTGGGCAACAATTTTATTTGTCACTTCTAGGCAGGGCCGTCGAGAGGAAATAAGGATCTGAGGGCAAATAATTATGTTGGCTTTCCCTCCCGTACTGACTGTATAATTTTTCAAACCCCACAATTTAAAAAATAATTTAATACTCTAAACATTACATTGGCCATAACTGTCACATGACCTGTGCATTATGATTAATGTAAGGTTTTCAATGGATTCTTTTAATTTCGTCCTACTCATATGATAAATTAATTCGTTAAAAAAAAAGTACGAAACTTAAGCGAGTCCTGGTGCTTCAACCTAGGGGTGTACGCAAGGGGAAGGATGCGGGAATTATCCCCCTGACCACCCCGATATCTTAAAAAAAAATCTTATCATTCCCTCCAACAAATGTAAAAATTTGAAAGTAAACATTGGACAAAGTGGTTCAATTCCTCCCCCCCTCCAAAATGAAATTCTGTGTACACTGATGCTTGGGTCCCAGGGATTGGTCTCCTGCCACCCCTACCCCTGGCCCCTTTTCTCTTGACAGCCCTGAATTACTAGCTCATAATGAATGTGATCTTGGATTGAGAATGTGGAACCAATGGTGCAATTGGCCCTAGGTCACCAAGCTCCTTCAGGCAGATGGCCTGCTCACATTGTTTAAGGGGGATTAGACGTCGCCATCTTGAATTTTTCCATCTTTTTTGCTATATTTCTAATTTTGAAAAGTTTATCCCAATTTTCGCCATTTCAAGTCATAAATCATGTCCTGTCAGACCTATA
Organism: Bacillus rossius redtenbacheri; assembly: GCF_032445375.1. NCBI lineage: Eukaryota > Metazoa > Arthropoda > Insecta > Phasmatodea > Bacillidae > Bacillus > Bacillus rossius. The sequence continues at coordinate 44,167,168 of NC_086338.1, read as the reverse complement.
CCTTTGTTGCGATGACATATTTACCTACAGGCTCTAGTGTGTAAGCACCGTGAGGAAATAACGTATTTTTTTTTCACTCTGGCGACTACAACTGTCATGATAATCACACCAGCTCACAAGTGTTGACTTTCAACAATTAGCCAAAGCTGAGTCCTATGCCATGTCAAACCTAAAGATCTAGCACAAAAGCTTCATTGCAAGCAGTATCATAATATTTAAAATTGCAAGATGATGAGACCTAATCCCCCTTATGAAGAGAATGCAATTGCTAAAGATTTCTTGTGGCCGCAAGAACCGGTGTAGTTGACTGCCGAGACGAGTCCAGACCCCTTAATCCTCCCTTCCCCTGGTTTATAGCTGTCCCCAGCTGCAATGCAATATCCCGCAGCTGGAATCATGATTCCATTTCCTCTTGACAGCACCTAGATATTTTTCTTATACTTTTCTTGTGTTCTAATCGAAATATGATACTGTCTTTCCCCTCCACCCTTCATTTCCTTCGGTGTGCCAATGGGTATAGCGTTATAGTTAGAGGAAGGTTGAAGTGGTATAGCATGGGGTGGGTTCAGCTTTGGGGAGGTTTTTCCGACTCATTACCCTCCAACTCGCAGCTTCCGAACACAAATTGAAAATTAAGCACAATTTAGATAAATTACCAAAGAAAAACATTTCTCTTTCGTCGGTCCCTGGAGTAAAGTTTCAGTTGGCTAACGGCGGGTATAAATACGCCCCCTTCACCCCTGCCCCCCAACGGGCACCACCCTCCACCCCTTCAGCCCCCCCCCCCCTTCCTTTTCGCTGAAGCGCAATCCCAGAAAACTTTCTCCCCCACCCTCCTCCGCGGCCGCCGCCCAAACGCACTCCACACATATATCACAGAAGGGATCCCTGCTCTTATCTCCTTACACGCCCCACTGCATTTTCATACATAATTAACCCTGGCTACGAACTCGCGCTGCGCCAGGAGCGGCGGCGCGGTAAAAACACATACACGGACGCTTTTGTGGCGGCGTGCTCTTGGCTCGCGGCCTGCCGTGCGCTGCAGTTGTCGGCGCTGGCCACCAGGAGCGCTCTGCCTCCTTACTTTTGTGGCGGCGCGGCGTGCTCTTGGCTCGTGACTTGTCGTCTATGGTGCCGACGTGGCGTGGGAAGCCTTCTTTTCACAGACGAGAGAGCCAAAACCCGAAGTTCCCCGAAGTTCATGCTTTTTTTCCCCGTATGTTTTATGTAGCTATCCTAACCAAATCAACCGTTCACAATGTTTTAAAGTATTTATAATTTAGCTAACCTAACCTAATTGACCATTAGTATCCTTTTATCAACACCACCATATTTATTTACAATGAACAAAAAAAAAAAAACCCCGAAGATGCATGATCGGAAGTTTGGCTCTCTCGTCTGTGAAAAGAAGGCCGCCCCTATTCTGAAGGCGGTGTGCTCTTGGCTCGCGGCATGTTGTTGTCTATGGTGCCGGCGGTGGCCTTGATACACGCAGGTAATTCTAAATGGCAAAAAAAAAAAAAAAAAAAAAACCACTTTTAAATATAGTCGAGTGTTAAGTTTCTATGTATGTCGTTATGTTTATGCCACTTGTTAACCTGCAATGAAGTAATCCAAATATTGCTGTCTGTTTTATTTGGATTTTAATGTTTTAACCCAATAATTATAAATATCTATGAATGAATTATGACCTCCCCTCACAACGTGCTAGAAGATTAAGTCATTTTCCCGGAGCTTTAGTTACCGTTCGGTTACTGCGCAAACCAACTATAGGAATATAAAAACAAGTATTTTAGGACTGTAAACAAAATTATATGTTAAGACCAGCCATCGACTTCTTCGCCCATCTCTGCTTAAACTTCGAACCTAATAACGTTTTTCCAACTCTTTCCCAAGTTACGTGTCTTCGTCCGCCGTGAGTAGCGAGCGTCGCTACTTTTAAAATGACGAGCAGTTTCGAAAAGAGAGCCTTAAGACTTCCCACGCAACTCGTAATATAAATGCAAATTCGTCTCGAGACGGGAAGTTACAATTGGACGCTTTCTCTTCAAAACAAAGGTAGAACAGAGTTATTTAGCTGAAGGTAGAAAGCCACGAATAAAGTGAGAGTGATTTCGTTACTGGGAAATTGCTGCCAGCCCAACTACAGTCGTCGCACCGCATCGGCTTGCCATAACAATTATCATTGCTGTGCGGTTTTTGTTTCCGCCTAACATCTAAGCTATCGGTATATACGGCATTTGGTAGGGGTAATTTCGTGAATGCGTTGGAAGTAAAGGAACGTAAATATATAACAGGTGTACTTAGTATAAAAATTTATGTCCTGATACTGGAGCCAGTGCGTAGTGTTGGTGTTGATGTCCACCATTTTGGATTATGACGTCATGGTGGTCATTTTGTATGTCCTTTACAGGAACTTTGATCTTGAACTACAAAATTTGGCAAAAATTACCCACAATTTGCCAAAATTTTTTGCCAAAATGTGCTTGTTTTAGAGAACAAAATCATCCAAAAAAATCTCATAATCATCATAAAAATAAAAAATTTCCTATTTCGAATGAAAAATTCCCGTTTTGAGGAAAAATTTCCCGTTGTAGTCCTCAAAAAATGACAGAGGCTTGAAAATTCCTGAAATTGGCTTAAGAATTATAAAAACAAACCGCCTTAAGCCACCGAGGTCACTACCTCGTCCATTAGGATGTCATGGCCGCCATTTTGAATTGTGATGTAATGGTTGCAATCATCGTTACGGTCGCCTACTTGGAAATTCGTAATGATTTTAAAAAAAAATTAAAGAACATTTTTAAAATTAAAAAAATATATATAGTTCACTTCTAATAAATACATGCTGTAATTATTACTGAACCTGCCAAGAAGTTACCGGAATTGTCACGAAATTTCGATTTAAGTAACATTGAATAATGAACGATAAATAAATGTATTGAATTAGTATGTCAATTGATGTGAATTTTTTTTCTCACAACGGCAAGTGTAAAAATTTCGTGGCAAAACTAAACTTTTCATTGTCTTCACCAAAAGCGGTCGATTTGATTATTTGGGATGTTAAAATGTAAAGTATTTTATATTATACCATGTTTTTTTTATATTACTAGTACTATAAACAGTTTGGTGGTTTTTGCTACCGTTGTACCTCTTGCATTCTGTACACAGGGTAAAGAGTAATGTTTTGCTGACAGGTTTGCACTTTGTATGATGACCTGTTTTGTAAAAAAAAAAAAAAAAAAAAATACCCGGTACGAGGTTGGTAACGAGGGTAGTTTAAGGGCTTCTCTCTCCATCCCTTCCAATTCTACTCGCCACCAATCTGGCAACAGGATCGCTGCCCGCAGGTCGTGTGCTATCCTGGGGCGGCGCTTCTGTAGACCGGGGGGGGGGGGGGGGGGGGGGGTTGGAAGGGGAGGGGGGGAGGAACTCGTGTAATGAGAACGTGTCTTATCAACGACGCAGGGCTGTTAATAACGGCAAAACTCATCGCGCGCCCAAGATCCGGGCTACTTAAATATTTGAGGAGCGCTTTCGTGGCTGCGTGCCTCGGCGTATATCGCCCGAACAACCACGCCCCCCCCCCCCCCCCTAAACTGTTAGTGGGTGCTCCCGTGGTTGCACGCGACACCTAGGTCAGCTCTGAACTGATAACTGACAGAGGCGCGTCATTCTGGGACTGAAGCAACTGAGAAGCCACTTCCCCAATCAATCACTCACACATACACACACACACACACTCACTCACTTTTGCCGCGTAACCAGGCTGTAATTTGATGTGGTATTGCATTTGCAGTGCATGTGGGTAGTGGCGATTTACCGACTTCGCTCCAAAGGTTAGGCACAATCATGGCTTACGGAATTGTTTTTAATTTTTAACTCCGGAAGCCAATAGTCATACTTTTATTTAAATTTTTTTTTTTTGCAAAACTCCATTTCGGAGGAATCGCCATTCTCAATCACCAGGGGATCAATTTTTTTTTGTTATTTACTATTTTTATTAGATTTTTATCTACAGATATATTCGTTTTCCAATGATCAAATTTAACATTTTCTTTTTCATTATGTTTTATGTAAGATAAAAAATGGCGAATTTAAAATATGGCATTTTGAAATCATAAAAAAAATTATTTGTAATATAAAATTTTGATTTTTTTACCTCGATTTTTGGAAGAATGTTCTCGAGTTTGAATATATCTGAGAAAGAAATTAATAGTTATGCATTATTTAGATAATCGTTCTATCTATTGTATTTGACGGTTCATAACTAACAATACGAAGTCTAATATTAATCTATTTTATAACAATTTTTCTTTTATATTGTTGTTTAATTAGCATTGTTTTGCTTCGATAAAACAAACCTAAACGAATGTTCCATGAAAACAAAAACATAGTAAACAATTAATCTTAACATTCAATTTAATATGAATAATAAGGAACATAAAATCAATGTTTTAAAGTAACTATAAATTGATTTAATGATTTTTGAATCTCCAACATTTTCCACAATACCTACTTGTCTAACTAAAACATATAAATCACAAGTTTTAGCGCACAGATGGCAGCACTATGGTTACACATTTCTATTCTATTCTACTTCCATTCCAATCATGAAATTACTTCCACCAAATGGCGTATATCGAGAACTATGATGTTACTCATCAATAGATTCAATAAGATAAAACACAAAAATTTGATGCATTCACACCGAAACACATCTGGGTGTATTTATGTAAAAAAAAAAAGTTTTACAGTGGTAAAAAAAAGACAAAAAATATAATACAAAGTCATTGAAGTATCACATGGAGACATTCGTGACACGCATATGAGATATTATTCGAAGCATAATCTAAGCTCTATGGGGTGACGGTCATCATAACATATTTTAGGGCACGCATTTAAGATTAGCAACGAATATTCTGAAGTGACAGCAGAAACTCTGATGTTAAAGGAAAGCGATTTCAATTCGAAAATCGCTCTTAAAATTGGAATTTACTGTAACATTTGATAAAAGCAAAATACTTCACGTTTACTGTCTAAGAAGAAAAAAAGATGTTTTTTTTAGTAGCTTTGGTAAATTTTCACAACTTTTCATACCTACCTTCCTAATAACTATAGTTTAAAAAACTTTTTAAATAACTTAATGCATTCAGCTTTACGCCTCCAAAAGAGTGTGGCTAGAACTTACAGCAACTTGAAAGCCTTCCAGGAATAATAATTGCATTAGCCAAGTCTACGTTTAAGGGCACTCAGCCCCTAACAGCTCGAGAATGTAGTACAAATCCAGGAATAATAATAGCATTGGCCAAGCCAACTTTTAAGGGCACTCGGTCACCAACACCTCTGGAATGTAGTATAATTCCAGGAATAATAATTGCATTAGCCAAGCCGACGTTTAAGGGCACACAGCCCCTAACAGCTCGAGAATGTAATCTATTTCCAGGAATAATAATTGCATTAGCCAAGCCGACGTTTAAGACACCTAGCCCCTAACACCTCGAGGATGGAATCTAATTCCAGGAATAAAAATTTCATTAGCCAAGCCGACGTTTAAAGGCACTTAGCCCCTAACAGCTCCAGAATGTAATCTAATTCCAAGAATAAAGAGGGCCCTGCCTCGATAGCGGAAAAGCCGCGCGAATTTAATTTTGATATAAAACGAAGCTTTGCGCGCAACAGGCGCCACCCACAGTCCCTCACCCAGTATAGCTTTGCAGCGCCGTGTTTTGTTCGCGTAACCATGGCGACCAGCGACTGTTGTGCGGTGCTGTTTTGTGCACCGCGGGGCAAGTCGAACAGACTTGACTGAAAATATTAAATTTCAATGTTTCCGGAGAGAGAGAGAGAGAGAAAAAAAATCAGTCTCTCATCAATACTCGCCAGAGATGTGTAACATCTAATCTCGGTAACGAGATAATTCACGTGTTCTCATGTTGCATGCACACTTATTATACGAAACTCGGACACGAAATTTAATGTAGAAAAAATGCCGAGTTTGACTGATGTACGCAAATTTTGTTTTCTAATACATCTCTTGACACAAATCACACGTAGTTGCCGGAGCAGCTACGTCGACTATTAAATAATTCCGTTTTCAGACAAAAAAAATTTGAATTATACAAAGTAATGGCTCTAATGAAAACGAAAAGGACTTGGAAAAAAAAAACTTAACCGTGGCTTTTGACCTGATTTCCGAAGATAAATTTTTATTATAATACTGCCCATATTATTTAAATTCACCAAATAGTTAATGCTATAAAGTGTTTTTCCTTTGGCTTCGTGTTCTTTGTTTCGTATCCAGCCGCCACAGATGGCAGCATCGGGGTTACACATTCACGAAATGACTCCCGCCAAATGCCAAACAACGAGAGCTAAGATGTTACATCGGAAATCACCTTGCAGCAGTGGCGGATCCAGGATTTTGGTTTGGGAGGGGCTTGACCCAGCTGAGGCTAGGCTTTATCAAGGCAAACACTAAAACAATAGTGGACCCAGATGCTTTTGGAGGGGGTCTTGAGCCCCTTAGCCCCCCCTCTGGATCCGCTACTGCCTTGCAGCGCCATACAGTTGCAACTGAAAATATATTTTGTTTTGCGTGTAACAACAAGTTAGCTTTAGTTGAATGTTCTGCTTTGCCACACGTAACAAACCAAATACATTTAACCTGTAAACAAACGTTTCGCATGTACAGTAAATTAAGTTGGATGAATGAAACAGTGAGTCACTTGCCTTGACCGTTCCGGTTTCCAAATCACCTTTGAGGTCTACCACGGATGGTAGACATCCGGAGGTGTCAACCACGGGTGGTAGACATTCGAAGGTGTCTACCACGGTTGGTAGACATTCTGACGTGTCTACCATGGTTGGTAGACATTCGGGCGTGTCTACCACGGGTGGTAGACATGACGTGTCTAACACGGTTGGTAGACATTCTGACGTGTCTACCACGGGTGGTAGACATTCGGACGCGTCTACCACGTGTGGTAGACATCCGGAGGTACGGCACTCGACTCGTTACTCTTTTATTTTTACATGGCGAGTTCCCCAGGAGGCCTATTACCATGTCACTGCGAAGCCAACACTGCAGCATCTAAAAAAAACCCGTGGAAATTGTTTTTTTATAAATGTTACATCGTTTTGCTTCTGCGAGTGTCTTAAAGAGTTGACAGCTTCTTTCTCCGATCCTACATCTGGAGCCGACTGTGCCTGCACATTGGTCAGAAGTTGTTCTTCAGCCTCCGCCAATGCCTTGTCCGCTTTCATCCTCAGTCTGTGTTCGTCGTGTTTCATAATGTTCGTGTATTCATATATGTATCAGATTTCTCGTTACTGTTTCAGGTTCTGTTGTATAAATATAAATTTTTATCGAGAAAGCATTATAAAACTACACATTCCAAAGCCTCAGGGGCACCGTTGAACGCTAAACGTGTTTCCTTTTGCAAAATAAATATTCAATCGTATACACGTGTGCATTGCTCTTCGTTCCACCTCCGCATTTTGCTGATATGCGACTGAGAATTAAGAATTACGAATTAGTCGTGTACTCCACATGTATACTTGTGGAGTGGTTTATGATTGTCGCGTATAAATGTTTACGGGTCGTGTGTGAACCATATGTTAACTTAAGACTTAAACAGAGATGGTTATATGTTATCTTTTTTCCCCCCATAAGAATTAAGGGAGCCCCATTCAGAGCAGAGTATTCTAGTTGGCGCGAAATAGTGTTAGTTGGAAAAGCAGGATATGATTAGTACGAAAGGAGTGGGAAATACGGAATTACTAGCATCATGTTTAAGAAATGATAAAATACTTAGAAGAACCTTGCACGTAAATGTAAAACAAGCTCTGATTGGAGTATTTATTTTGTTTTAGATTTCGGAAATTTATAATTCTGATGTGTTTTTTTGTTAATTTTTGCTATTGTACGAGTATATGTATTTACAATTCATGAGTATATTTTCTTACCGCAAAGCAATTTTATGGTGGCTTGGAATGGATTATATTAGCTTGACATGAACTAGTATTTATATTTTAAAGTTAAATATCCTCGATTTTGAATTGGATACGGGTTCTAGGTTACGAGCTGAAATGTTGAAATTTTTAGGTTCAATCGTTGCCATGTGTGTGGTTATTCAAGTAGGCACATAACCAATTTCAACTTCGATAAAAACGTTACGTTAAACAAATTATTAATCGACAACGATTACAAACTGAAATGCACTTCAAAATGCAGACGATACGTACGAATACCAAAAATTCAACTTAAATAACATGGCTGCTTTCTCGCTTGTTTTTATATTGACTGAAATTAACGACCACTTATTCTATCATAAACTGGATATTATTTAACTATTTGCTCGTCGTAGTACATTCTAAGTTTATAATTCTTAAGTTTTTCAATCTTAAACCCACATTTACGGCTGGATGTTGTACTAGCACGTGAACCGGAAACAGATATTTGTTGAACTATGCTATAAGATGCTTCTTGTGGGCGCACTCACCACCAGAAAGTTTGCTGCAGCGTTTGTAGAAACAGTCGTGTCACACAGTTTACACACACCACCCAGTCCTCCAATCCCCATTCGCTATCTTGTGTCAAGAGCAAGAACCTTCTTCTGTTTCTTACTTTTTTTTTCATTTCCCACTTTTTTTTTCAGCTGAGAACTGGTACGCTGCAAGTTAAATTAATTTCAGGTGTGATGATGTAATACACGCAAATTGAAAATGTAGATGGAAGTGTTTTCATACACTGTGAATTTTAATTTAAGGGTGGATTTAAAAATAAATCCAAATTACACGCTAACAGATGTCAAACATTTCCATTGATTATGACCTCCGTAAAGGTATATAGTTAGATTTTATTTTGTAAATGAAACAGAAATGTTCGTGTAAGATTACATATATATCTGTCAATTTGTACATTGACATGAAAACAAATGTATCACTACAAAATAGTATTTGCAGTGATACCGGGTTCAGATTCTTACCCGGGCATTTATGCTTTGTGTTGTTCCAGTACCTTTAATAGTTGAAGTTACTTATAAATCGTTCCCTGAATAGCTTCCCATTATTAACTGCGTTCATTAATAAGCATAATAAAATAAAGACCAATTATTGAATATTCGACTCTCTCTCTCTCTCATAGTGTAGAAAAATTATGGTTGAATGTAACATCAATTAAAATATAAAATTATGCGCCAATTATCGTAATAAATACTCAGTATTATCTCGTTTGTATGCCAAAAATAACGATAGACATGTTTTGTACAAAGAACAGTGTCTTTCTTGTAGTATTGCAAACTATTTCTTGGCAACTAGTTTTCCAAAGGAATCTGAAGTACAGAAAATTTTTTGTCTGTGCACTTTTAACGTCGCTTTCCGTCTCGCAATCTGTATGTTGCACCAGAGGTTTACCTTAACGTTCTGGCAAGCACTACTTCGCCAGCGCTGTGTACATTAAATCTGAAAGCAATTAAAGAGTCCGCCTACCCGTGAATTGAAACAAGCAGCTTCATAATTGCGTTTCAGCCTGTTCCAATTTGATTTCGAATTTGCATGCGGCGTGGAGCTTGGACCGTTTCTTCTCCCGTTCTCCAGAAAACTGAATTGTGTCGCGATGGAATAGTTATGACGGTTGGTTGTAAATACGCCCGTGTCACTCGAGTATGCCTTTGCTACACACGGAGCTAGCTGTCGTCAACCAACCACTTGCAAGCCTCGTTACTGGTGATTTAATACAATTTAATAATGTTCGCAGGCTTTCACGGCCATTGTCTGAAGTAGCTTGGCTTCTGGGTTGTAGCCGTGTCCTTGGCGAATAATTCACCGACGTTTCGGTCGACATTGCAGTCGCCATCATGAGGGAGCAGTTACCTACTCGAGTAGGTAACTGCTCCCTGATGATGGCGACTGCAATGTCGACCGAAACGTCGGTGAATTATTCGCCAAGGACATGGCTACAACCCAGAATCCAAGCTACTTCGATTTAAAACAATTTCTTGGACATACGCCATTACAGTTTGGCACAGTTTGTCATGGGGAAAAAAATTCAAAAATGCAAATTAATAAATCAAAATCAAAACATCGACCAACAGATAGCGAGCCCAAATCTCGCTAATTGAAACTTGTCATTGTCAAGTATGGGTAGAGGAAATAATGTAACATTTATTTCATAAAAAATACTTTATTTTGCCAAACAACATTACAATAATTTACACATTCACAAAGCTCTCAGGAGTACCTGCCAACTTCCGAAAGGAAGTTCACAACAAATCATGTAAATATGTACAAAAATTACGTTCACAGCGTCGCGATATTGCAAGCCCCCTTAGCTTCAACTAATTACGTACACCAAGCTAAGGCTGGAAAGTCTTGTTCGCAATGGAACTTTTTTTTTCGAAGTCATTCCATGATCTCACTTTTATTTGGCCACAATTTGGCCACTGCATGCACAATGTTATTAACTGTATTTTAAGACTGCATGCTCCGTGATGTGGAAGTACTGCCATCGTTTCACTCCATTTATTTCGTTGGACTACCCATTTTTTTTAAAATCTTTTTTCACAAATATTAATAACGCTTACATATCACTTTCTTAATTCACATGTTTTTAAGTCACGCAGAACGTGCCGGTAACTTATGTTTCAAATTGTATTATATGTCCACATTAAATCAATGACACAGATTTAAAGCTTTTACTTGATAAACAGTGAATGATAATGTAAGACATTTGATCTTGAAGATTGACGTACAAATAAATTTGGTTGACGAGATCAAGTAAATCCGTTCATCTTCGCATGAAGATCCCACGGAAATGTTTAAATGGGTAATTAGTACTGGTGATGTCCTCAAAACATCGAAGTTGCTCTATGGATCAACTTTGTAGTGAAATGGTCCCGGTTTGCCGTGTGAGTTAGGTTGGTCTCAGACACGAGGTTAACGCAGGGTTTAAGCTAGATTGAGCCAGTGCAGAGCCTGCCCCCCCCCCCCCCCCCCTTTTTTTCCATTCAAGTTTGCTGGCTAATTTTAGAGAAGGATCAGTGATTGAGCGCCAGTGATGACTCTGCGTTGCATCAGTGTCCAGCGAGGGTCGGATTACGAAGTTCCGAGCGAGCCACAAAGTCGGCGAGAACCGTAAATATGATTTTAGTCGCAGCTGAGCGAAGCCTGGCAATCAGTACAATGGCGGATGGTTTAGGATTTAGTTTGCATAACGTCCCCGGGTGCCCAACACTCAGTCCTGGACTAGGGAGCCCATTTCACAAAACTACAAGTCTACAAATCTTCACGTCATTAGCCACAAGCTTAAGTTTTATAACTATGTGTATCTATGCAGACTTACTATTTGTAACGAAAAAGGCTGATTTGTATTAAGTTGCTTTTAACTCTTTTTAAAATAAATGTAAGTTATTTTTTATTTGGTATTAAGTTATTTTTAAATAAGTTCAGCCCGAAGTTTTAGCATTGAAACTTCCGTCAGTATCGTCATGTAAATGACGACAAACTACTATCGGACTGGAAGCAGTTTTTGAGAAGTAAATTTAAGCTGCGTTTCCTCCTGTGTTGTGTGAAGGTGTGGATAGTGGTGCTGAGTTACTCTAAGACAGGACATTTTAGATTTTTAATGTTAATGTAACACTTCTACTTTAAAGTATGGGTTTTCATCCCTGTATTTGATATTTATTTACATTTTATTTTTTTTCGTAATTATTTATTTAAAAACCGCGTATGACAATATAAATAAAAAAAATATTGTGAATATTAGTGATAGAAATATTGTTTATAAACTTTTAAAAGTGTATGTAAGTGAGGTTATGTTCCTGTATGTATAACGATGTCAGGTTGCATGTAAGCTTCCATTGTCGCTGGTAGGGAGTAACTGTCGAAGATTTAGTAGTCTTCTGATCGTTTTCATGTGAGTGTTTGTGAGGTTATGCTCTCGAATGTATAAATTATTTGCATTATTAATTTTAATTATTATATTAATATTTATTAAATATTTAATACTAATAAATTAGAATATATATTTAGCATATTTGATTTTCATTACTAATTAAAATTCATCTCTGTTATTTTACTAAATTAAATAATTTTTTTATGTATGTGTTTGTATTAATATTGATACTGAGCATTTATTTAAATTTGTTAACTTGATTGAATTTATACTTTGTCAACCGTATTTATAATATCACTCCAGTCATTTTATTATTCAATTTCTATTAACTATTTGCATGTAAAATTAAAGTTCGTTTATTATTACGCCAATTAATTATAACTTCGTTAGTACAAGCACTTCATTTTTTTATTACAATCGTTAATAATGAGTCTTGTACGTATATGAAATTGGTCCCAGGAAATGACGCTCGGTCACTGTTGCCACTCACTGTCATTAGTGGCTGCGGAACCAAAGTTGAATTTTTTTTGTTGTTGTTGTTGCTGTTGCTTGTTTTTACTGCCGATTGTGATGCGTCTGTCGGCGTTCGGCAACGCGAACGCCGCGCGCGGTTTCATCGTCCTTTTGTTGTCACGGGCGGGCTCTGGAACGGAATCGATTAAGCATTTTTTGGGTTGGGGGAAGGGGGGGGGGGGGGCGAACACCTACCTGCCTGGCGGGTCACGAAAAACTGTGCACGTGACTGCAAAACGAATTGCTTCTATTCAAAATTAAATATTTTTTTTTCCGGGCCAAGCCGAGGCCCCTTCAGTTCAACACTGAAACATGGCGATCCGTCGTGGTGAATTTATTGCCGACGCAAGACTTGATGCATGCAGAGCCCCCACGAAAGAGTCACGCAATTCACGGAAAAAAGTAACAAAAAATTAAAGACTAAGTCAGGAAAGTAATACTCTCCAGTGACGAGTTGAACATCTAAACCTCGGAAAATTCATGTGTCGTCATGATGTTTTCATGTTGAAAATAAACGTACCTAAGTATAATACATTTATTGTAAAATTCTTTAAAGTAATGCCGAGCTCGCAAATGGTTTTTTTTCAGCTACATTTCTGAACGCGAATCGCACGTAGTGTCCGCACCAGCCGCTAGAATTCGCTGCTGAGAGCTGTTACGTCGGCTATTCGACTTACAGAGCGAAATGTTAAATTATGTAATATAAAAAGCTCAGATAAAAGTAAAAAAAATACTTGAAAAAATTACTAAACACCGGCTATGGACCTGATTTTAGACAAGAAATTTATTGAAATATTGCCTATCTTGTTAAAAATTTAACTAAACAATTAATACTAGAAAGTTTGCGTCATCCGCCACAGATGGCAGCACCTTGGTTTAATATTTCTGCTCCATTTAGTAAATTACTCTTACCAAATGCCGATATCGAGAGCTGAGAAGTTACACATCAAAAAAAAAAAGGGGGGGGGGGGGGGGGGCGGGTTTGTCTGTAAAGTCGGTTTACGGACGATAATTTTACGTGATAACGTGATAAGAAAACAGTGATGAAAAATAGCATACTTTTTTAATTTTCAAATATTATTTACAGTTTTTGCAAATTTAATTTAAATAATTTGTTTAATTATAATCACGAACGATTAGTTAAAAAGCCCGCCTTAACCTGTTTGATAGATATTATAGATTTTCTCACGTGGTGGTTGGCCGGTTCTTGCACGCTCGGCTCAGGCGGAACGTGAAAATTTTTCGTGCGTGCAGCCGGCGTTTCATCTATTTATAAGACGTTATCACGTCAAAAAATATTGAAATTTAAACGGGGAACGGGGATTTAAAACCCTCTCCTCCCCCCCCGCCACGTCTACCGTTCTCCTTTCCGAAGGCAATGTAGCCAGTGAAGGTCGTTTTAAAACAGTATAGCGATCACGCCTTATAAATCATCGGAATTTCGTGACACAATGCGATTATACTCGCTCGCGTACCAGAACTTGGCACGGCGCATCATTATCAGGTTCCTCTCAGGTAGATGGTTCTGCCACTGCCTTATCAGCGGACACGCCTCGTGGGTACGTCGTTAGTGTGAAGTCCTCCTGTACCGCGTTTCGTCTTTAGTTTGCAGTGTGCATTTTAATGGTCATTTACTCTCTCTCTCTCTCTTTCTTCCCAATGCACGATATCTGCTATTGGCTATTTTCCTTTTTTTCCGTGTGCTCTGTGTTCTGATACATCCAAAGAGCACAAACTTATAGACATAACTTTAAAGTTTAGTGAAAATTTTTAAAAATGTTCTTTAACAATTTTATTTTTCAAATAAAAATTTTGAATGAGTTTTTTGGAAATATATTTTCTCTTTGTATTTAATCAAGGACATAACATGAAGATATCAATTCTTGTTTCTAAGGAAACTTAACAGTAATATGCCGTCTTGGCTTGAAAACATTTTTTTAAAAATTTTTTATTGTTTAGTATTAAAATTTTGGCTCTGTTTGAGTATGTTTGATCATATGATATAATAAAGGGAATGCATTGTTATTTTTGTGACCCACTTCTGCAAATGTTTTTTTTTTTCCTTTTTCAGAATGCATACAACTATAATAATAATTAAAATTAACAACCAATCTTAATTCGACAAGAAGTGTCAATTTGGCAACACTGGGCGCAAATTGATTTGTACTGCAATCTAAGCATGAGATCAACTATAGTGTGTCACAAAAAAAAAAACTCATTGTCTCTTTGAGAATGTTAACTATGGAACACACGTGTGTGAAACGTTTGACGCCATTCAAAGGAGTTCAAAGTTATAATGATGATACACCACTTTTGAAATTTTTTAATTTTATGGTGTCAATGTTCCCATTTAAGCGTTTTAGATGTACAACCTGTGGCCAGGCCTCTGGCACAAAAGTTGCCGCTAGTTATTTAAGGCCGTTTTCTCTTAAACATTATTTTGGTATTCATTACTTATATTTTGGTATTTTCTTGGTTTCTGTTTATTCCTTTTTATATTTTTCGTGGCTTTTTAAATATTTTAACTGCTGATACTGAGACCGAGTTATTTGAAATTGTTCCGAGTCCACCCGCTAGAGTGTAGCTTTCATAATCATCACTAATAGAGCTTCACTGATTGTGAGAAGTAACGCACGAGGTATTATCAGGCAAACAAACCAGTGAAACTTAATTCACTATATATTTTGTTGACCACATATCTTGCGGTGTAGCATACCAGAAAATTTTATATCTCCTACTAATTTATATAGAACATGTTTTATTTTATATAAAAAAAACAGCATTACGTAATGTATTTCTCGCGTAGTTTAAATCTCTACCGAGTAGTTAAATTAATTTTGTAAACCTAACACGTTGGCTTTAACCCGTCCGTCCGGGTTTTTTTCTCTCTTTTTTTCTAGTAGTTATGGGCCCACCCGACAGATGTCGCACGAAACAAGGTTTCAGTTTTCACTGTAAAGGTGGGTCTACACTGTATAACAATAACAAAACAAGTTATAAAATGTTATATTACAAAGTTATACAACATGTTACAAAATGAAAAGAATGAAAATTATATTACAAGTTATACAACAAAGTTATATAATTTGTTATGAAAACGTGAAGAAAATTGTTATATAACACCATGTTTTATAACAAAATAAGTGTTATAAAACAAGTTATATGTTTCCCATGCAGTGTCGGTAAAGATCAAAGGAAGTTAAATAACTTGTTGTATAACATGTTGGCCGTTTGTCCACACTGGTATATATGTTTAAAAACATGTAACATTTTATGAAACAAGTTGTATTACTTGTTATATAACTTATTATTTATCTTGTTATGTAACATGTTATGAAACAAGTTGAGTAACTTATTATATAACATGTTTTTGTTATATAGTGTAGACCCACCTTAAGAGTCACACTTCTGTATGTCCCTCCTTGTTCTATGGCGACGGCCCTCGCGCCAGGCGGGAAGCCTAAGATGTACATCAAGTTCTGTCCCTGCCCGAACACGCCCGAATATTCACCTTCGGCCAACCTCGGGTTCATTTACATATATTTATATTTCTCTGTTTATTTTAATGTAGCCATACTAACCTAACTAACCGTCCATAGTGTTTTAAAGTGTTTTAATGTAGCTAACCTAACCGACCAGTTTTAATATTTGAATTCTTTTTTCCTGCGCAAAAGTTAAACAAATCCCGAGGTTGGCCCCTAGGTGAATTGTTCGGGTGTAATCGGGAATGGCAGAACTTTATGTGCATCTCAGGTCTCCCTCGCGGCGAGGCGGTCGAATGGGGCGCGGCGTCGCCTGCTGTCGAGTAGCGACTTCTTGACAAGAGTCTAGCGGCAGCAATGCTACCTTCCTGCAACTGGCTGCAAATGCCGATCCTCTCCGAAGTTGGCCGATCGGTAGCTATCCAGCGCTAGGAAACCGTTTACATGATTTCCAAGTATCTTTAATGTAACTATCCTAACCAAATCAACCGTCCACAAAGTTTTAAAGTATTTATAATGTAGCTAACCTAACCTAATTGACCATTAGTTATCATGTCCTTACCTGAAAATTACAATTTAATTAATAAATTTACTGTTATTTGCATTCATTATTCAAATATATTTATTACTTTTGAAATGTTACGTACTCGTATTTATTTTTACAAGTACAAAAAAAAATTCGCACCTGCCGGGATTCGATCTGTCAACCTTTCGATAAGATGACAGCGCCGCTGAGCGCTCAGCCACGAGGCCATAATAGATAATTCAAAGTTTCAGATGACATATATGATCGTGCCTCCGGCCCCGGAACGAGCGTGAGCGGTGCGGCATTTGCAGCCAGTTGCAGGAAGGTAGCATTGCTGCCGCTAGACTCTTCCGACTTCTTGCCGTCGGAGACTCGCACGTCCGCACGGAGAACCTGGAACACGTCTGCTCTGTCGCGGGTCGCGAGGCGTGGGGAACTTGAAAAACACGGGTCTATCCTGAATGTTATTGAACTCGCGAATTTTTCCAGTCTCCAATGATAGGAGATTCAAAAATTGGACTTTATTTTGTTGTATCGTGATTATTATGTAGGCAGTTAATACTCAAAAGCTATTCAGGGAACGGTTTATATAATAAGTTAGAACTTTTGGAGATAATGGCACAACTGAAATAATAAAACCCGGGTATGAATCAGAAACTTCGTTGCTTTTTTTTTATTGCCGTGTGATTTAAATGCCTTTTTTTTTTTTTTTTTTGCTATAGCTAACGTGTGCTTCGTACAACATCGACGAGAACTGTAGGTAAGCTTACTTTTAAACTGATTTTTTTTGGCGGTGGTAACACATTTTCTACATTTAATTACGCATTTCGCATGTATAAAGTCTACCTCGTTGCTCACGCATTTTGGTAGAATTTGAAAGAAATGGGCAAATTTTACGATATTTTTTTTGCTATCAAAATAGACTGGTAGTAAATGAGGACTTTTCAGTGGATTAATTTGAGAAACTAGCCACGAGTAGCCTTCTTAAATATGTTGGAAAATAAGGTTACCAAGTTTTTGACACCTAAACTATATAGGCATGTATATTCTTTTGGGCTCACGACATGAAATGACTCGGTTGTGGAAAGAACGTTTTTAAGAAAAAGTTTAAAGTTTAAGATTTAAAAATTTTTTTCTAGTTGATTCGCGCACTCCCCAAATTTGAGTTGGACGCTGTATCATAAACTTTATTTAAATTATAAACTGAGAGATTTAATATTTTCAAGATGAATGTTTTTATTGTAAAGTTTTATTAATGCTGACTTTTTAACTGGCGGCAGTTAAGGTTTAAATTCGTTTAAGAATCGTTCGTGTATTATAAATTTTGGTTAATGTATATATTTTTTTAATAATATTATTTGGTCATTTTTATTTTTTAGAATTTTAATTATAGTTGTCTCTTCGGTCATCAATTGTAATAAGATGTTTGTAGCCATATTATATTCTTTGGCGTTAATATACTTTAATACATTTTCTGAAAGAAATATTTAGTTAAATAAATTAGGTGAATCAAGATGGCGATAGATGATTTTGATTTCAAGAAATGCCTTCCACTCAGCACCTCGATAAGTTGTCTGCTATTTGAATTTGGTTTATTTAGCATAACACGTTGGCTACATTCGTTCAGAAATATTTCGCATTTTTTTTTTTAGATTGTTTGAATTTCATTGTTTGTGGAACCAGTCGGGTGTTGAGGTTCTGTTGTCTTTGTAAAGAAGGTGGATACCTTAACCTATTGGAAAATTAAGTAATTATTGCTTCGAACATGACCTTAGTTATTATAACTTGTATTATCTCAATAATATTTAATTATCTCGCACGGTAATGATATAATAACTGGTTTATTTTTATATGTATATTTGTTTATTTGTATGTATAAAAATAATTATTAATTAAGGAGGAGTGTCTTCTTATACCAGCACCTCCGCGGTAAAACCAGATAATTGAACATCACAATGCGCAGCGCAGTATAGTACATTACCTTTTAAAAGAGAACCTTGTCCTGTAATCCTCTTAGCGTGACTAATGATTTCCCTGGACAGTTTTGTAGCGCACAAGAGCAACACGGAACGTTATAATTGGAACTTGGACTCCCATTATATGAAGATCTCATTCTGTTGTTCAGCTGACTTCCTTCTCAGAATAAGAAATAACGTTTAATTGTTTAAAAAAGAATAACTGATGATTTTATTGTCCGAATAAACTCGCACAGAAATCAAAAGCTCGCAGTAGACATGTTTTCAAATGTATTTTCGATAAATTTTTATTCAAAAGTGCCCTTTCAGAAACAAAAAAATATATATAAAAAATAGTTTTTCATAAGCTTTCTTCCGAATGTGTAGATTAGTACGTAATGTAAACATAGGCCTCTTCCAAAAGAAACGCAGGGCAAGTTGTATGAAAATACAAAGTGGTCATCACGGGGACATATTTGCCGTTCGTATGTCAAGACCTATTCCCTTCCGCCAAGGGAATTCGGTTTTAAGTGTGACGGTAGACGTAAGGGCGTTACCTGAAGCTGGCCGAGTTTTTCGGGTTGTTCCCACGTGACCCGCCAGGGGCCTCCCCCCCCCCCCCCATTTTTTTTCACCGCCTTTATCCTGCGTCTCACACTTAAATTTCAGTGTGAATTCAAACGAACATTTACTCTCTCTTTCCAATGCCCCGATTTCTGCCATTAGCACTGTCCTTGCTTGGGTTTGCTCTGTTGCTAGATGCACGCCGTACAGCGCAAAAAAAGGTTTGTAATATAAACCTCATGCACAAACATATCAGACAACATGAAAACAAAGCAAGGAACATCGTTTAAGTTCGCTGTATAATATTGAAAATAGGTAAAAGTAATTTGAGAAAAAAGTTAATTATGCTTCACGTTCATTTACAATACTCCCTTATGATTTATAATATAAAAAATAATATAGGTTACATAACATACCTACAACCCTTTACAGATTTACAATTTTTTTTTTTAAATTTTATAATTCATTTCGATGGATATGAAACCTTATCCGTGTACTGTTTGTAGTCATTTTAAATCATCGTCTGAAATATGCAACATATTGTAATTCAAGAAAATATAAGTAAGCATTTTACAAAATGAAGTTGTATTGTATCAGTTATGGATATTTTACACTGAAAATATATTTTGTCGTGCACTTATTGATATTTCATTGGACCAGTCATTGTGCCGCGGTTAAGGCAGAAGCTTGGGTGATGATGTTTTCGTTCCGTCCTCAATTTGCAGAATGATTCGTGTTCGTCACACAACCTCTTCGTGGGGTGCAGTTCTCACGACGCCAGAGCGATTGCATCCGACATAGGCCGCAAACATTTGAGGTACCCGGAGGTGATGCACGGTGTCATGGACACTGACTTTGTTCTTTTAAATTAGCAAATGCTGTACAAGATAATTTAATTGCAAGAATTGCAGAATGTTCTCTGAATAGCGGATCACTATACACTTTTACACCTTTGACAGAAAATGTTGTAGCTAGATGAACAAGTGTCCAGAGGGGTGATAAGAGGCATGAGATATCACCTTCCTTGAAGTAAAGACAAAAAAAAAGCGATATCTCGGTGAAAACAGTAGCCTATGTTATTTTTTTGGCGACACAATGTCTGTTACAACACCTGGAGATACATACCACACATGGAGTGATTCAAGTTCTGGAATGATAATGTAGGCTAACTGTCCAGATCCCTTGCTGACGTGAGTTTTTTTTAATACACAAATTATAATTTTATTTTTATAACCCCGGGAAAAAAAATCAGGTATCCGCCACAGGTGGTCTCTAAACACTTTGGCGCGCCTTGAGAACGAGGCGTTTTGTCGCTGCCGTTGCGGTGAAGACTTGTGGAAGAGTAGAGCCAATTCGCACTTTCGGAAATGTGCAACTGCGCTGACGTCAAAACTGCGCTGGTTCTTGAGAAACACAGTCCACGGTCCGAAGCGAGCGTAGAATTGTTCACTGGACTCGCCGACACATCTCCGACACCGCCACACTGTTAGAAATCACAGCAGACTTGCGGACTTCTCAACGAACAATTCAACTTGGAACAAAACGAAAAAAAGTTCCTTCGTAAAAGTTCCTTCAAGTGACTGAATCTTCGTTGGAAACTACGCCGTGTTTCAAACCTCCGCAAAAAGGGAAGATTGTTCCTACTGTGCACTTGACCAGTTTTTTGAATGTTTTGGTAATGCAGGCTCATGTTCAGAAGTGAATGAGCTCAGTGTCCGTAAATCCATAAAGTTAGCCGTACATTTACGAAGATCCCCAGATAAGTTTGCAACCAACGGTCTTCGTGTGGACTGAAGGTGGAAATTTTGGAGTGGAATCTCTGTGGTCATACGTCCCTACCTGGTTCGGCATCTCTCCTCCAAAGCAGACCTGCAGCTGCCCGTCTCTTCGGATGTCTTCCCTGAAGTCTTCTTCGAAGTCTTCTCCGAAGTCTTCTCCGAAGTCTTCTCCGAAGTCTTCTCCGAAGTCTTCCCCGAAGTCTTCCCCGAACGGCGCCGCGGCTCCAGCGACGCGCCTCATACGCAGCTCTCCGGTCCGGGGATGGTGTTGGAGATGACGAGGCTCTTGGCGAGCGCGCCGCCGGCGGCGGTGCAAGACGCCGGGGCGTCGCGACGCTCGGGACTCGGCGTCGTCTGCGCACACCAACACCAACCTGCAGAGCCTCAGTTCACCCCCTTGAAGCTGCACTCTTAGAAATCACAGTGAATTTACGGGGCTTTCCAACGAATAATTTCACTCGAATAAACAAAAGAAGAGTTCTTCGTCATTTCCAAAACATACATTGAACACACACAGGACACATATTCGTACAAAAAGACACACACTGGGCACACTTGTCGACAAATGAGGACACACACTGAACACACATTCGTCAGAAAATAACACACTGGACACTCATTCGTCAGAAAAGAACACACTGGACACTCATTCGTCAGAAAAGAACACTGGACACTCATTCGTCAGAAAAGAACACACTGGACACTCATTCGTCAGAAAAGAACACACTGGACACTCATTCGTCAGAAAAGAACACACTGGACACTCATTCGTCAGAAAAGAACACACTGGACACTCATTCGTCAGAAAAGAACACTGGACACTCATTCGTCAGAAAAGAACACACTGGACACTCATTCGTCAGAAAAGAACACACTGGACACTCATTCGTCAGAAAAGAACACACTGGACACGCATTCGACGAACAAGGACACACTTGTACACGCATTCGTCATAAAGGAAGCACACTAAAAAAAAAGGGGAAACCCCAATCAACGAAAAGGAGGCACACTTGTACGAAAATTCAGCTTGGTAAGATACGATCGCGGGATATGGTCGAATGCAATCACATAAGTAGGGTTACGATACTACACACTTGAAACTACGCTGCATTTCGACTTCCGTGTTGTATGTTACCATTAGCTGTCCAGGGAGAGGGTAGCATGCATCTTGAGCTTTGTGCGGGGATTGGCCAGCCATGGCAGAGACTGGTATTATTACTAATTCTTCTATCTTAAAAAACTAGATTAAACCAGTTTAAACAGGTAAAACCTGCATCGACACAGGGAAAACCCTGGGCACAGAGACATGCGGGGTGCAAGGTCATGCATTGATATCGAAGGAGAATATAGAATTCATTGGCATGGATGGAGAGGTGTTCAGAGTATAAAAGAGTCTACCATGCGGGGGGGGGGGGGGGGGGGGGTTCATATTTTTAACCGGGTGTGGGTTTTGATAACCTGGGACCCAAGCTATGAGTCAGCACCTAAACCCCCAGGGAAAGAAAGGCAAACTCGACTTGCAAACTAGGCACTAAATTAAAACACGTTCCATTGTGCGTACTCCCTTGAAGAGACACCTCCTCGGTTCGATATCCGTTTCGCCTGTTATTTGTGCAAGGGCGTGCATGACAAAATCGTGAACATCCTCTCGCACGAAATTGTGGACATTAGCGTTTCAAAAGCGCTCGCATGGCTTTCCTCGCGTACACTGTTAAGTATTTTCACCTTCAGTTTACGAAGAATGCTGATTACAAATTAACCAGATATCTTCGTAAATATACGAACACTTGAGTTCACCTACTTTCATCAAGAATAAAAAGAAAAAAAAATATTTTTGGTATATTAACAAAACATTCATAAGTGTATCATGTTTACAGTATGAACACACTTATTTTGTCCACGTGTGTGTTTAACTTTGTTTAGAACGTAACATACAACACGGAAGTCGAAGTACAGCGTAATTTAAAGTGTGCAGTATCGTACCCTACTGATGTGATATCAATTATCTGATAATTTAATGCAGGGTGGAAATTATTTTGACGTGACGTCTAATAAATCGATGAACGCCGGCTGCTTGCACGAAAAGTGATGACTCATTTGTCCCGTTACGCACATTTTCCCGTTACGCGTTGTCCCGTTACGCTCATTGTACGCTTGCGCCGCATCTCTCTCTCTTCCACTCGATTGGAACAACCATCGATTTGACTTAACGAGGCACATTAAACTTGAAACACTCCCATTCGTTTCATACTTCGTCCTATCCTTAACAGATTAACACAGATTGGAAGAAGTTAAATAGCAAACATGTATAAACTTTATAGTTAAAATAATATCTTCGTTAAAGTAATAAACATATTTGAATTAATGAGTGCAAATAAAAGTAAATTCATCAATTAAATTGTAGATTTCATTTCGCTCCTTTGTATCCATACAAAATAGTGATAATTCAATAAAAATTATTCAATTTTATTCATAAAAGTATGCAATCATTTTATTAATGTACTTTACAGACAACCTTTTTTTTTTTTTTTTAACTTTTGAAAAAAAAAATAACCAACTCGAAAAACTACGAATCTTTTTGAATTTGGTTGGGTTATTTTAAAATTCATATCCGTGATTAAATTGCTTATGAAGTGATATCGGCTTGGCGTATGGTTACGTGTAGCTCTGCAAGGCATAGGCGCAGTGCGAACGGTGGTTCCGCGCTGGAGTAGGTAACTCTCTCACGGCCGCGCCGGTGAAGATTGGTTTGGCGAGCGCTCGGCAGGAAGCACCTCGCTAGCTTTCCGAACACCGCGCTGGCATTCCCCTGGCGGCCATTGTTCTATTGAACGAGGTGAGCATTGCTTTGGCACGCGATCTTTCTTGGAATCCTGCTCGCTCCTTCTCCCTCCATCCGCTTGTCATTTATCTGCCGTTCTTTTCCCACACGCTAGCCATCGATTTTCTACAGTACACGGGCTCAAAAGCTGTCTTCAGGTCTAAAACTCTTTGTTTGTGCCGGCCAAGCAAATAAGTTTTATAATTGATTTGACTGAACATAACCATTACTATGATTTGAAAGCTTTTCCTGCAAACTTGCATTTTATTTTTCGTCTCAAATTTTTTCTCGATATTAAATTATTGATGTGAAAACATCTTAGCTGTAGTACCTACTTGGTTAGCTACACGTGCTCTTTTTTTTTTATTTTTCAGAATGAGCAAAACTGTATAGATGAGGTGACCGGTAACCATTATGGTGCCTTGACGTGATAAAGTATGTATATGTAAATGTCATTTATTCTTAAACTTTTTCGAATACACCTAAAGTGTTTCATAGTATTTTTGGCTTCCAATGATTCGGAATGTTTCACTGAAAGTGAATGTGTATGCTCTCAGTAATGGTGAAAGTAATGCGTTTAAAAATGATACGGTCTAAAAAAATTATGATTATAAACATTAAAAATTATCATAATTAACGATGGTAAACAAATTAATGTTTTAAATGTTAACAAGCCGGGCAGTACGAATGTGGAAACATTGGACTCCGCTGGCTCCGTCCCGCAGTATAAGCGTGGGACACGGTATAGCTGTATGGCAGCCACTCACGTAGGACGCGAGCAGCGCGGAGTGGCGCTTGGACGCGCAGCTTCCTGGTCCAGGGAAGAGCACAGTGGGCCTGCGAGCCGGCCGGGCGGCTCCGTCCATCTCCGCGCCTGCAACCACACACATACACCTAGGTAGCTGTCTTAACTTACAACCACACAACACCTCATTTTATAAGTTATGACTTTCTAAGTAATGATGTTTCTTAGTTGTGAGTTTTTAAGTTATTATCGTTCTAAGTTGTGGTAGATCTAAGTTACGACTTTCTAAGTAATGCCGTTTCTCAAGTTGCGTGTTTTGGCATCATGTGTTTCTAAGCCATGCCAGTTCTAAGTTATGTGTTTCTTAGTTGTGACAGTTACAAGTTATGACTTTCTAAGTAATTATGTTTCCAAGTTGTGTTGTGTGTTTCTAAATTATGACAGTTCTAATGCATGTGTTTCTAAGCTGTGATCGTTCTAAGTAATAATGTTTCTAAGTTATATGTTTCTATGTGATAATCGTTCTATGACAGTTTTAAGTTATGTGGTTTTATTCAAGAATTCTAAGTTATCTCTGTTCTAACTTGTGACTTTCTAAGTTATGTGGGGATCCCCACAGACACGAGGCTAGGTTGGACCGCTTTTACACAAAAAAGGAACCAAAGCAACCCATGCATGAAACGGATGAAATAAAAGAGTTGTATATTTTTAATGTTAAGAAGCTGGGTGGTTACATCTGGCAGTGGTCACCAGTTACTCTGTACTGCAATCTAAGCGTGAGACAGACTATAGTAGGTGGTTGTGTCAGTGCATTGCAGGTTGAAACATAGGGTTCAGAATTTTAAAGTTTCAAAAGCACTTAGTTTGGAAACTCAGGAAAAAAATGTGGCTTGGTTTCTTTTGTATAAAAGCTGTTCAACTGCTTCTCTGCGTGACCGAGCTTCACACAAGAAAAACATTCGTTATCATTTTCTGGAGGCTTGAAAATTATAGTTTCTTTTCCCCAACACAACAGTAGTTTTAAAAATATTTTTTCCTATTTTTTTTAGTAAATATATCAAGACTTCCCTTGGCATGAGCGTTACATGTTTTACGATTTTAATACTGATGTTCTGATAAAAAGTAACACAATCAGATCATAATTTAAGTATGAACAAATCATAGTGTATTTTTAAAATTCACTGTTAAGAATCATTCAAAGAACACATTAAGGGTTTTGTTTGAATGGTTAGGATTTTTACGATTTTGCGCATGGAAGAAGCATTGAGCTGAAAAGCCATACACGTGTCATTAGATTCCCTAAAACTGGGCAGAACACTCACCCGAGGGAGGATTCAGTATGTCCGGCTGGCGGTCCCAGTCCGTCGCCGGTTTGAGCGTGTAGGACACCACGTAGCGCTGGTCGCCGTGGTTGATCTCCAGCATGGACCCTCCCCCGGCGCCGGCCCCCGGGGGCGGCTTCTGTTTCACGGCGTCCTGGTCGAGCTGGTGCGCGAACAGCCCGCCGCCTGGTCCCGCGCCGCCCCCGAGGTGCCGCCTCCGCGCCGTTAGGACCGCAGCCACCAGCACAGCCATGCCGAGCATCAGTACCGCGCCCGTGAGCGCTGCCGCCAGCGGCACCATGCCCAGTCCCATAGCGTCGTCCAAGCCCGCCAGCTCTGCAACCCACCACACACCGTTAACGCTACGCACCGCTAAAGGCACCATGCCCTGCCCCATGGCATCGTCCAAGCCTGCCAGCTCTGCAACCCACCACACACCATTAACGCTACGCACCGCTAAAGGCACCATGCCCGGCCCCATGGCAACGTCCAAGCCTGCCAGCTCTGCAACCCGCCACACGCCGTTCACGCTACGCACCGCTAGAGGCCCCATACCCAGCCCCATAGCATCGTCCAAGCCTGCCAGCTCTGCAACCCACCACACACCTTTCACGCTACACACCGCTAGAGGCACCATGCCCAGCCCCATATCATCGTCCAAGCCTGCCAGCTCTGCAACCCGCCACACACCGTCACGCTACTCAACCTTGGGGCACCATGCCCAGCCCCATAGCATCGTCCAAGCCTGCCAGCTCTGCAACCCACCACACACCGTTAACGCTACGCGCCCTTGAGGCACCATGCCCAGCCCCATAGCATCGTCCAAGCCTGCCAGCTCTGCAACCCACCACACACCGTTCAAGCTACACACCGCTAAAGGCACCATGCCCAGCCCCATAGCATCGTCCAAGCCTGCCAGATCTGCAACCCACCACGCACTGTTCATGCTACACACTGCTAGAGGCACCCTGCCCAGCGCCATAGCATCGTCCAAGCCTGCCAGCTCTGCAACCCACCACACACCGTTAACACTACGCACCGCTAGAGGCACCATGCCCAGCCCCATAGCATCGTCCAAGCCTGCCAGCTCTGCAACCCACCACACACCTTTCACGATACACAGCTAGAGGCACCATCCCCAGCCCCATGGCATCGTCCAAGCCCGCCAGCTCTGCAACCCACCACACACTGTTCACGCTACACACCGCTAGAGACAACATGCCCAGCCCCATAGCATCATCCAAGCCTGCCAGCTCTGCAACCCGCCACACGCCGTTCACGCTACACACAGCTAGAGGCACCATGCCCAGCCCCATAGCATCGTCCATGCCTGTTAGCTCCACAACATGTCACAACACGCCTTACCCGCACTTGTACTGTAGCATAGGCAAATCTTCGTTACAATAACATGCATTAATGTTTACTTTAAGGAAACATGCATTAATGTTTACTTTAAGGAAACATGTTTTTAAGGGTTTCTTTTCAGAATTAAAATACTTGAGTAATATTTCATTTCAAATATTATAAATGAATTTTAGTTAAAGTTTATTTAATATTTTAAATTGCTTGGTCAGAGACATTGAATTTTTTTTAAATATTGGTTAATTTCTATAAGTAAATAATTTTCTTCTGTTTTTAAATGTTTTCGAAAATATGTTAAAAACTATCGATCGAGCAATATTTATTTTTAAAAATCTCTCAAAAGCAGATAGATTATTGCTTTTTAACTATTTGATACTGAAAGTTAAAATAATGCTTTATAAATAATCTAAACATTGGGTGAAGAAGAAGTAATTTTATTGTATAATAATTACCTAAGGGAAAATAACTTAAATTTTGGTCGGATTAGCTAGGATGGACTGTAGGACCAGTTGATGACTATGGCTCGCTGCAGTCGACCGTTCTCTCATTCAGCCACGGCTGAGTTTGTCTGGGTGGACAGTTAGTTGGCGCTAAAGAGA
Source organism: Bacillus rossius redtenbacheri (assembly GCF_032445375.1). Taxonomy (NCBI): domain Eukaryota; kingdom Metazoa; phylum Arthropoda; class Insecta; order Phasmatodea; family Bacillidae; genus Bacillus; species Bacillus rossius. The sequence goes on along the minus strand of NC_086338.1, from coordinate 44,139,605 downwards.
GAAACCAGGCTTCTGAGTGGTGCGAGAAGCAGGGAAGGACCTCGAAGTGGCGTCGTCGCGCGGCTTGTTAGCGCTATCGGCAGGAACCGGCGATCCGGCGATCTTCGCGTGACACCCAACCTTCCCTTGACGCCTCCTGCTGCGTCGTGCAACGCTGTCGATATCACCCCGGATGATGCGGTGTTGCCGCGCCCCACCCTCCAGCAGTGTTGGGGGCTCGCTAATGAGACGTCTTCTCACATTGCTCTCTCTCTCTCTCTCTCTCTCTCTCTCTCTCTCTCTCTCTCTCTCTCTCTGCGAGCCGGTAATGATCACTGAGCCTTTCCCTCGTGCCTGCCCTTCTCCCCGGGTCGCCCCGTAAAACACCCTCCTCGTCGGAGCATCTGGGCGACCCCTCGCCGCAGAGGGCAGTGATCCTTGAGGCATAGTTAGTGGACCACTACCTGCTTTCGTCTTCGTTGCCACCGGCTGGCATATCACATCATGCTAGTTGCGGGGTCTCATGTCGGGCGTTACCTCTAGACAGCAGTCTTGTCACTCAGTGGGGAACGCCCCAACCACGATTGGCTGCTATTCGCTTCATTTGTACATGCACACAGATGCTGCTAGCTTATTGTGGTGGTAACAAAATGTTGGTGAATTACTCACAACATATTTCTCGACATGTTTAATATTTTATGACTAGCATACATTTGTGCTACTTAAGAATTATTGTGTGTCGGACGTTTAGACCAGCAATAAATACTAGGCATGTGATCAGAGACTAGTCTTTGACTTTTATCTTCCTCCATTGTCTTCCTTGCATCTTCCTTGTTATAACCACTACATGTTCGTTGCTCGACCAGTACCAACCAGGAGTGTCATAATTCTTACAGCTGTTCCACAAAATCGCGCGCCACCTGTTAAAGTGACACAAATAAACCTACACATGTTTTCACACGATAATATCTTCTCGCATGATTTCCATCGTCAGCTATGTAACTATTGGCCTGTTGTTTGTCGGTTTTGCTAATTTATATGTAATGGTCCCCTGCAGACGGGATGAAAGAAACTCTTAATAAATAATCCAAATGTTTATTTACTTTACTTTAAAACATTGATCTGCAGCAAAATAAGTCCCTTGTGATAAAGAAGAGTTTAAAAGTGCAAGAAGAGGTCCTACCCCACTTCTCGGCGTCGCGTAGTGTAATGTCTTCTAGAAGGACAAACCCCCAATGCTGAAGAAGACAGTAAAAGTGCAAGAAGAGGTGCTACCTCACTTCTCGGTGTCCTCCAGAACGACTGTGTTGAAGGAGAAGGTTGTTGAGACGCTCACCTGTCCGCTTCTCGGCGTCGTGCAGCGTAATATCCTCTAGAAGGACAAACCCCCAATGCTGAAGAAGACAGTAAAAGTGCAAGAAGAGGTCCTACCTCACTTCTCGGCGTCGCGCAGCGTAATATCCTCTAGAAGGACAAACCCCTAATGTTGAAGAAGACAGTAAAATGCAAGAAGAGACCCATACCTGTCCACTTTTGGGCGTCGCGTAGTGTAATGTCCTATAGAAGGACAGATACTTGTAACCCCCTAATGTTGAAGTAGAAGAAAGTAAAAGTACAAGAAGTCCTACCCCACTTCTCGGCGTCGTGCAGCGTAATATCCTCTAGAAGGACAAACCCCCAATGCTGAAGAAGACAGTAAAAGTGCAAGAAGAGGTCCTACCTCACTTCTCGGCGTCGCGCAGCGTAATATCCTCTAGAAGGACAAACCCCTAATGTTGAAGAAGACAGTAAAATGCAAGAAGAGACCCATACCTGTCCACTTTTGGGCGTCGCGTAGTGTAATGTCCTATAGAAGGACAGATACTTGTAACCCCCTAATGTTGAAGTAGAAGAAAGTAAAAGTACAAGAAGAAGTCCTACCCCACTTCTCGGCGTCGCGTAGCGTAATGTCCTCTAGAAGTACAAACCACCAATGCTGAAGAAGACAGTAAAAGTGCAAGAAAAGACACATACCTTTCCACTTTTGGGCATCGCGCAGCGTAATGTCCTCTAGAAGGTCAAACCCCCAATGCTGAAGAAGACAGTATAATGCAAGAAGAGACCCATACCTGTCCACTTCTGGGCGTCGCGTCGTGTAATATCCTATAGAAGGACAGATGCTTGTAACCCCCTAATGTTGAAGAAGAAGACAGTAAAAGTGCAAGAAGAGGTCCTACCCCAGTTCTCGGCGTCGCGCAGCGTAGTGTTTTCTAGAAGGAAAAACCCCCAATGCTGAAGAAGTCAGTAAAAGTACAACAAGAGCTCCTACCCCACTTCTCGGCATCACGTAGTGTGATGCCTGCTAGAACGACTGTGTTGAAGGAGAAGGTTGTTGAGACGCTCACCTGTCCGCTTCTCGGCGTCGCGCAGCGTGATGTCCTCGAGCACGGCCGGCTCGCTGCGGCCCTTGGCGTTGGCGGCGAACACGACGAGGTGCAGCGTGCGGGTGCGCGCGGGCCGCAGCTCGTGCAGCGGCACGCGGAAGCTCGCCTCGCCGGAGCTCGCGTTGAGCCGCAGCCGCATGCCGCGCGACTCGTACGCCTCGAGCAGGAAGGTCTGCGGCAGGCCGCCGTCGTAGCCCGCCAGGCACTCCACCTCCAGCACCTCAAACACCTCCGACACCTCGGCCCCGGCGCCGCTGTGGTTGGTCGCGGCCCGCAACGAGCAGTTCCTGGGAGCGCTGGGCCTGGCTGCGCCACACGACACACCTTCTCATTCCTCGGCACCGACACTCGTAGCTAAATGATAATGAATTGGTGTCTGTACTAATGTACTTACGTTAGAAATTATACTTCAGTAACATAATAAAAAAACTAATTTAAAATTTGCATGCAGATAATTAGTAGAAATAAAATAATGAAATTACTGGAATGATAAAATAAATACAGTGCGTAAAGTATAAATTTAATTTAAAAAAAAATTGGTTGTCTGTAAAGTCGGTTTACGGACGATAGTTTAACGTGACGTCATAACAAAACATTGATGAAATGATTGCATACTTTTATGAATAATATTGAATCATTTTTATTTTAATAATAAAAGAATAAATACTTGAAATCATACTAGTAATCAAATTTTTAAAATGTAAGAATAATTAACCTTTATTGCCGAAATTGTTGTAATAAGCAATGAAAACCACATTAACTTTTCACTTCACTTTATAAACAGTCGACGGTACAGTTCACATGTAGATGACTTGTAATTAATTTTAAAAACTGGCATTTAGCTATAAAGTTTAAATATAATTATGAACAAGTTTTCATATAAATAAACTGTAATCAAATATCTAGCATAAATGATATGAATCGCCATAATTCTTTAGTCAATTGTAACATAACCTAGGTATTATTACTGCACTCGCCGACAGATGCTACTTTTTTAAATAATAAAAGAATAAATACTTGAAATTATACTAGTAATCAGATTTTTAAAATGCAAAAATAATTTACCTTTATTGCCGAAATTGTTGTTGTAATTAGCAATGAAAACCAGAGATTAAAATCCGTCGAGAATTTTTTTGTTTTTATGTCTTCCAGTGCTCAAAATGATATGCAATTGTGGCCCCGGCCACGAACTTTTATTTATAATTCATTAATAATAACGCCCCTCGCGATAAACAAAGGAAAATATGTATTATGGAGTGCCTGGTTCCCGCGATAGCGGATAGATATCGCGATTCATTTGGTTCGCGTCCGTCACCGTAGATGACAGCACAGTAGGGGAATAATATTATTTCGTTTTTATAACACGATTTTATAACAAATACGCATCCCAAATACACCAAACTTATTTACAATGTGTTACAATATTTTTTTTAAAATATTGTGCAAAAGAACCCGGTTGTAATTTGAATTATTATGTGTAACTGTAAAACACCATTGTTCGTTAAAAACGTATTTGAATATTCAACATTACTTTTAAATAACCGTACCGATTGTGCTGAAAATCGGTGGACGATCATTAAATTACATAATATGAATCATTCAAACGACGAAAACATGATTGAAAAGTCAAATCGATGGTTGTTCCAATCGAGTGGAAGAGAGATGCCACGCATGCGTACAATGAGCATAACAGGATACATCCGTAGTGGGACATCCGTAGTGGGTGAATGTGCGTTACGGGACACTTTTTCGTGCGTGCAGCCGGCGTTCATCGATTTATTAGACGTCACGTCAATAAAAAAAATTAAATTAAACTAATCGAAATAATTTTTTACTAGTAATTTACTTCAATAATAATGAACAATTTTAATGCAAATAAATTATACATACAGGAACATAACCTCACTTATATAACTACACTTTATATATTTTATGGAAACAATTTCTTGTCACTAATATTCGCAATAAAAATGTGTTTATTTTATTTTATGGCCCAGTATTAAATGTAAATAACTAGAGTAGGCCTATAATATATAAAAACAGATATATATCATATTTATTTGTATGTAGCCTTTTTTTTAATTCTGTGAAAATTTTGTTGCATTGTGAACGCGCATCGTAAAATTCACTTTCATCACTTTTTTCCATAACGCACATAAAGAAGTATAACTTCAATAATAAATTTTATTTTTCTGACACTTTGACTACTACAATTCACTGGCTTAAACAGGAAAATTAAGCACTCACAAAATCTAGCTTATTTGTGAGTGTGGTATTTACTCTAATGAAAAATTTTAACAATTGTAACAATGTAAATATAAATAAATAAAAATAACTTAATAACTCTTATTTTAGTTATATAAAGTCTAAAGTTAAAAACAACAATTAATTTAAATAGAAAATAAATTGTTTGAGAAAAATTAAACATGAAAAAGTAAAAAATTAATATTTAAAGGATAAAAATGAAATATTAAAGAAATAACATCGTAAGATAAATCATTCGCCAAAGGTAGACATTTTTTATTCAAATTATTTGTTTTTCTTCTACAGACATACGTGTGCTTAGCAATGGCGTATGTCCAAAAGCTTACATCAAGTCAAAAAAAAATCACATTTCATTTTTCTACAGTTCTTTTTATTGAATTTAGTAACTCTGAACTATGAAGTGGTGTACCACAACTAAATGTCCAGCAGGGACTGTTGATAGACCAAATAATTACATTTCTTTATCATGAAAATAAAATTCCAAATGTGTTGTTGTTTTTAGTTACAGGATTTTTAAAAAAAATTTTGAATTCCCCATCCTGTATAAAATTATTAGAACTTTGACTATTAATTTTTTTACGCAATCATAAATAACTTGACCAATAATAACAGTTAAAAATGAACTAAACATGTAATAATTTTGGGGGGAAAATATTTTTGGCATGACTTATGCTGCAAAAAACTTTCCATTGGTTAACTTTGTCTGTTCATTCTGTAAATCTTTTAATGTGCTAACTTAAAAAGTTATTTACTAAAATTATAATTACTCCATTAAATAATTTTGCGGTCACGCAAGAAATTTTTTCCTCAAAAGTATAGTATGTTTGATTTTTTTATGAATTGTTATCAATGGTAGGGTTATTAATGTCAGCGTAAAAAATATATATATATTCACAGTATCTTATAATTTGAAGCAGGGTGGGGAATTTAAAACGTTTTTATGAATTGCCTGTAACTCAAAAACAAAATTTTTTCATTTGGATTTTTTGAATCGGAACCGTAATTAATTGGCCTCTTCAGCTTGACGTTAAGTTCTGCGGCATTCTGTGTATTCAAGTCAACATAACCTTCGTTAAATTACTGTTTAGCAAGCAGTTATAGTAGTGACTGAAATATAGACTAAAACCTAGACTATAATGAAAAAAAGTAGTCGGTATTTTAAAAACAATACGCGTATTTTTAAAGCTTCGTGTGTTTATTAGTGCCATATCCTTAAGAGAGAGAGAGAGAGAGAGAGAGAGAGAAGGACCTTAAAACAGTAATTTATTCAGAGAATTTTACCAAGCAATCATTTTGAATTACTATGGCTAGGAACATATTAATAAAGAAACACAGTATTTTCACATATAAGTTAGTTTAAAGATTTTCAAAGGAAATTGTAATCAGTAAAATACTATAAAATATTTGTCTTTTACATTATTTTTGATTGATTTTATGAAATCGGTCGCGATCACTCAGAAATTATGTTTTAACCCAGAGAGATGTTTAAGTGTTCTTACTACAAGAGAAAAATTGTTTTCAAGACACTTACGGAGGAAGATGTTTAAGTAATAAAATATGGTTTCGTTCCAGTTGTTACTTTGCTGATAGTTATTTCTTTGAAGACGGGTCGAATCACTTAAATGAGAACTTACATTTTTGTTCCTACTCTTCTTATTAATTCTTGTTTAATGTTTATCTTCACTAGGTGAAATATTATAGAAGGTTTTGCTAGGAAACCTGGGTTGCGACGATAAGATAGACAAGGGATTGAAAGGATTTCTTAACAAAACATGTTCCAGCAGGAATGGGCGTTTATTTCATGGGCAGAGATGCCACTCCAGTTGTTGCGTTTTCTTTCGGCGCGATGGAAAAGTAATTCAATATTAAAACGAGCGTTGTGCAAACTTTTAAGTGTATGTGAAGTATTCCGGAGTTCGTTTAACTTGGAGAAAAATTGGAAAAGTTGAACTTGTTAAAAGTCGAGATGAAAGAAATTACATACGCAAACAGTAAGGAAAAAAAAAGTGTCTAGGGACCCTATAAAAATTGAAGTCATTACGAACTCTGGTCGAAGCATATAAAACTGAGTTCGTATAACTAAGTTAGTTGATAATAAAATTACGGGGAAATGAAACGTTAGAAGTACACACATTTTCTTTAATAAATTATTCTTGCAAGTTAAAAAGATTTCTTGAATGTGTAAGTTTTTCACAAGATATATAGTGCAGAGAATCACGTATAGTAGAAAAATTAACTGACTTGTTCTTATTTTATTTGGCTGTTTATGAGATGTTAGTTAGTACCTAGTTAAATATTTTATAACGGATTAAATATAATTATTTGTATTATATTTAATACAGGCGTGGACATGGTAATTATTTAAAAAAAAAATATTTCTAACTAAAGTTTTTGAGTACCTACATATTTTCATTTCTTCACATGGACTGATATTGCTTTATCACATTGTATTTACATAATATTCTAAACATTTACATAATTTTTTTTAGTGAATTATTACAAGAAGTATATGTGACAAGCCCTCCTCCTTTACAGATTATGCACAATTGATAAGATGCATTCCTTATTTTGTGGTGTTTTCGCCACATTATTTGCCCTAATTATGTTTTTAAGACGATCATAATCTTTTGTATTGATTCTTTGGTTACAGAAGAATTTAAGGTGCTCTTGAATCTGTATTAAATATTTTAGGTTAAGTGAATTATTACCGTTTTTATTCGTGGTTGGCCGATAGGCCACCGCTTCCAGAAAGTTTTTGCTGTCGGTAGAATTTGAGTCAATTGTAAGGTTGTAATATCTAAAATGTTGGCAATACTTTTATTAAGTTTTTTTAGTATTATTTTGTAGTTTTGTGCAACGTATATATTAGGGCTTTCTGTCGGTAGTTTCATTAAAACTCAATTTGATATCGACATTAACGGGCTGTTTAAATTAACCAGAATGAAAGGAAACAAAGATTGCTTCAAAATGGAGTTCACCGGTGGGCACGATTACACGACCTGGAACATGCACTGCACGAATGTGAATTTCTCAACATTTAGAGAAGAATCCATTGTTAATAGGTAGTTCTGTCAGCGGCTTTATTAAACATCGAGCTGTTATTGACATTAACAGACCTACACAATGAACCAGAATAAAAGAAAACCAAGATGGCTTCAAGGCAGAGCTTACCAGCGTACACGACCTGGAACACACATGGTTCGATTTTGGATTTCTCAAAATTTTGGGAAGAATCTAGTGTCAATAGGTATTTCTGTCGGAGGGTTTATTAAGCCTCAGCTGATACTAACACTAACACACCGTCATAATAAAAACAGAATGTAAGGAAACCAAGATGGCTTTAAGGCAGAGCTCACCGGCAGACACAATGTGGAACTCGCATGGTTAGATTTTTTATTTCTTAACATTTAGAGAAGACTCTCAGTGTATGTAGGTATTTCTATCGGAGGCTTTACTAAACCTCAAGCCGTTATTAACATTCAAAGAACTTCAGAATGAACCAGAATGAAAGGAAACCAAGATGTCTTAAAGACAGAGCTCACCATTGGACAACCTGGAACACGAATGGCTCGATTTTTAATTTTTCAACATTAAGGGAGGAATCCAGTTTCAAAAGGTTTTTGTCAGTAGCTTTATTAAACCTCAAGCTTTGATTAACATTAAAATATCGTTATGATGAATAAGAATGGAAGGCAACCAAGATGGCTTCAATACAGACCTCACCAGCGGACTCGACGTGGAACACGCATGGTTAGATTTTGATGTTGGTTGCTTTATTAAACACCAAGCTGTTACTAAGATTAATGGACATTTGGAATGAAAGAAAATCAAGATGGCGTCAAGACAGAGGTTACCAGCTGACTCGACGTGGGACACGCATGGTTCGATTTCGATTTTCTCAACATTTAGAAAAGACTCTCAGTGAATACAGGTATTCATGTTGGTGGCTTTATTAAACGTCAAGCTGTTATTAACATTTACAGACATGTAGAATGGAAGGAAATCAAGATGGCGTCAAGATGGAGCTCACCGGCGGACACGACCTGGAACACGCACGGCTTGATTTCGATTTCCTCAACATTTAGAAAAGACTCAGTGAATACAGGTATTCATGTTGGTGGCTTTATTAAACATCAAGCTGTTACTAACATTAACGGACATTTAGAATGAAAGAAAATCAAGATGGCGTCAAGATGGAGCTCACCGGCGGACACGACCTGGAACACGCACGGCTCGATTTCGATTTTCTCAACATTTAGAAAAGACTCTCAGTGAATACAGGTATTCATGTTGGTGGCTTTATTAAACATCAAGCTGTTACAAACATTAACGGACATTTAGAATTTAAGGAAATCAAGATGGCGTCAAGACAGAGGTCACCAGCCGACTCGATGTGGGACATGCATGGTTCGATTTCGATTTTCTCAACATTTAGAAAAGACTCTCAGTGAATACAGGTATTCATGTTGGTGGCTTTATTAAACGTCAAGCTGTTACTAACATTAACGGACATTTAGAATGAAAGAAAATCAAGATGGCGTCAAGATGGAGCTCACCGGCGGACTCGACGTGGAACACGCGTGGTTCGATTTTGATGTTGGTTGCTTTATCAAACATCAAGCTGTTACTAACATTAACGGACATGTAGAATGGAAGGAAATCAAGATGGCGTCAAGATGGAGCTCACCGGCGGACACGACCTGGAACACGCACGGCTCGGCCTGGCGGCCGATGGCGTTGCGCGCCCAGCAGGCCAGCGTGCCGTAGTCGCGGTCCGTGGTCGGCGCGTAGTTGAGCTCGCTGACGCTGGAGGCGCCGCCGCTCGCGTTGCCGCTGGCGAACCTGGCGGCGGGCACCGAGATGCTCTCGCCGCTGTTGTTGAACTGCCACTCGAACAGCACGTCGCCCGGGTCGGCCGACACGCGGCACCGCACCCGCAGCGCCTCGCCGAGCGACGCGCCGATCACCGACACCTCGCTGCTGTCGCACACGGGTGCGTCTGGAACACCCGCATCCCTCTACTTGCACCGCGGCGCTGCTCTGCCGCCGCCCGCCGGCTGCCAGTTTCTTTAGCCGCGTTGAGCGACGCTCCGATCACCGACACCTCGCTGATGTCGCACACGGGTGCGTCTGGAACACCCGTATCCCTCTACTTGCACCGCGGCACCGCTCTGCCACCGCCCGCCAGTTTCTTTAGCCGCGTTGAGCGATGCGCCGATCACCGACACCTCGCTGCTGTCGCACACGGGTGCGTCTGGAACACCCGTATCCCTCTACTTGCACCGCGGCACCGCTCTGCCACCGCCCGCCAGTTTCTTTAGCCTCGTTGAGCGATTTTTGGTAGGGGCAAAACTTATGGGTAGAGACCGGAAAATTTCGCGGGTTCAATGTCCTCCAGGATAGACTCCAATATCCTCTACACACTCGGGCAAATGCCAACTGTTCATTCGCTGTTGACTTGTGAGTCGTCTCGACTGGTTGGCCTGTGATTCGACACTTCTATGAGTGAGGGTATCTAATTAGCCAGATTAACAGTGAACCAATGACAGAAGCAGCACTAAGGTATAATTATTTGAATTTTAGCATAACACGAAATGAACCCGCGAATTTTTCAGATCTCTACTTATGGGTTCGCGTCACCGACATGCTAGTGACGTGTTGCGCCAGAACTGGCGAATCGCAGCGGCCTGTGTACGTGTATACGCATATACACATTAATACATTGTATATACTCGTCTGTACCATTGGATTAGTTTTTTGGATGGGTAAAATCTTGTGAGTTCGCATCACCGACATGCTGTAATAGCAGTAAGTGAAGTTAATTTGACCACGTGAATACATGACCTAGGTCTGACATCACTGGTAAGTCATAGCTAGGTAATGAATTTTTACGTAATTTTTACATACCACTGACATCTGTTGTGACTAAAAAATGATGTAAGGATAAATTGTATCATGCTGACATCGTATTGATATAATACCAAAATCATTTTCTTACATACATTTGACGTAGAAATGATGTCATATTACACATTTAAAAACAAAGTTTTAAGTTTTCACTTCTGTTGACAGTCCCCATGACTGGCAATTTTTTTTTCTTTACGCAGAGCTTTAAAGGGACACATGCGAACATGAAGATAAAGGTGTGCTGCGTGTCTATATAAACTAGTGAGGATACTGTAATTAATGTAATGTTTAAAAATGCTAGGCCGGGTTTATAAACTTGCACAAAAAATGCAGTAATGCAAAAAAAAAATCAACAACTATGTTTTCAAATACTTATATATAAACTACGCAACACGCAAAAAAAAATGTACCACGAGAATCGAACAATTTTCAATTTCTTGCGGTTCGAATTTTGTCTTCGGCTTCCATATTGTTATAGGAGTGTTAAGAAAACCTTTTAAACGCAGACGTTTATGCATAGAAGGCCACGATGGTTTTATTTAGCAAATGTCGTTAAACTTTTGCAGAGTGGAAGAAAATAAGACTATTAAACAAAAGTATTACAATTTCGTAAGTTTGCGTTAAAAACATCCCGGGGAATAATTTTTGTTTATTTTTTTAAAATTCCAAGTTGTAGGGTTGGTAATATCTTGCGATATTGCGGGCTTTATAAACGACCGCGATTTTCTTGCGTTGGTTGCATGTTGCGTCGTTTAGTTCTTTGCGTCGTTTATAAATCCGGTCCTAACTATTGAAATTGTGTTACACATTTTCCCTGTTAAAAAAAATTGATGTACCTACCATACCAATTTTCATCTTCTCATTTGTCACTAATTTATTCATAATTTGATAATAAAACTGCCATAGTGTTAATGATACGCGAGTTATATTTTTTTCTTTTGGTGCTTTCAAATACTCTTTTATTGAAATTATTAAACAAAAAGTGCTTATTTCACTCATGTTTTTGAGCATCCTAGCCAGCATCAATAGAACACATTCATCACAAACTCGGACATAGCGTATGCCGTGCAAATGGACACGATGTCAACGATTGCTACGGCAGTTCTTGTTTGACGGGGACAAAACTTGCAACGGCGTTGCTCGCGCCACTGCCCTGCCCAATGGGTAGAGACCGGAAAAAATTCACGGATTCATTTCACGACAGCCTGAAATTCAAATAGTTATACCTCGGTGCTGCCTCTGCTATTGGCTCACAACTCACCTGGACGACTCTGGGCCAGTGAGAAACACTCAACCGAAGCTGTATCGAATCACAGGCCGCTACGTTGGGACACCTCCACAAGACAGCAGCCAATGAGAGGGTGACATTTGACCGAGTGTACGTAGAACTATAAAGTTCATCCTAGAGGTCATTGAACCCGCGAATTTTTCCTGCCTCTACTAATATGCGACCAATAGGCAAAAGCAGTGTCGTAGACATGTTACGTTCATTTCTATTGGTGGGCTGGAACGAGGTAGGGGAGGTAGAGCCTACATATAGTCGCGCCACTGCAGTGCCATGGTGTAGGGCCACTGTAGTGAAAAAGGAGCCGTGCTGGCCCCGTGTGAAGGTAGAGCTTACAGACAGCCGCGCCGCTGTAGTTTCAAGTGCCATATGCTGGTTGCATGGGGATATAGAGCCTATACAGACAGCCGCGCCACTGGAATGACAAGAGTGGTGCTGGTAGCGTGGAAAGGTAGAGCTTACAGACAGCCGCGCCACTGAATATTTTGTGGTGTTCATATCCTTGTTGACAACAGCAATTGTTTGCTTAGTTTTGTGTGTTTTTTGTCTTTTTTTGAGTATTTTTATTTATTTATTTTATTTATTAGTTTTTCTTCAACAGAAAAAGTTCTTAGCAATGGCGTATGTCCAAAAACTTACATCAAGTCACTGTAGTTTCAAGTGCCATGCTGGGTGCATGGGTATGTAGAGCCTATACAGACTGCCGCGCCATTGGTATGACAAGAGTGGTGCTGGTAGCGTGGAAAGGTAGAGCCTACAGATAGTCGCGCCACTGTAATGTCAATAAGGCTGCTGGGTGCGTGAGAAGGTAGAGCCTACATATAGCCGCGCCTATGTAGTGCCAAGTGCCATGCTGGGCGCATGTGGATGTAGAGCCTACAGACAGCCGTGCAACTGCAGTTACAAGAGCGGTCCTGGAGGCGCGCGCAGGTGTGTAGAGGGGCATACGGACAGCCGCGCACCGCACACATTCCAGCCCACATCGCGCCGGTAGAAGATTAAATCGCGCCGGGGGTCGGTTATTGTGAACGAGGCACTCGAGTTGTCGAGAGAGCGCACTAACGAATACCAGCCGCCTTTGTCGCGCGACCGTAGAGAGCTTCTGGTCTGTTCGCCGAGAGGGGTGGAGGGGGTGGAGGGGGTGGTTGGATGGTCGCGGTCACGTGACCACCGGGCAGGAGGGGGGGGGAGAAAAAAATTTAATTTCGGGAGATGGCGGATGGCAGTAGTCGGCGCGGTGGCATCGAGGGGTCGATGGAAGCGCGTCGCGCAGAACGACTCGTTGTTCCGCTGGTGCGCGTTTGGTGCACCATCCTAGTGCGACTCACCGCCGACAGTGGTACCAGTGCACACCCATTGTGTGGTATCACCCGCCGACAAAGATGCCACACACCCATGTGTGGCCTGCTTCAACGATTCGATCCAATTCTCTGGCGTTTTTTTTTTAAGATTGCTTATTCGGAATTAAAAATATCCCGATTAAGTCGTCTGCAGACGATTCGAGTTCCCACACCAGATCTCATACCCATGGTTGACCACCGGAAACAAACGGACGCTGTGCCGAATGAATCCTGTGGTGGCTCACAAGGGCACATTGAGCGGCCGTAGCACACACGGAACCGCCTAGTAAAGTCATCATTAGCCTTCCGGCTCAGGAACTCTTAATTATCGTTTTCGCTCAGAGGGGATACTTACTGCCTTAGAGGCGTTCAGGCGTGATCCCACGGATGGTAGCTTCGCACCACCAGTCGTTCGACCGAGTGCTTGAGCCAGTGGCTCGTAGCTGCGGTTCCTCTCGTACTGAGCAGGAATCCATCCGTCTTCCACTCTTCCTTGCGTCAACGCCACGCATCTAGCGAAGCGATTTGCAACTTGACTTCAAATGTTCGTCGAAAATATTTTTTTCTCAAATATAAGTGCTGCCAACAATCCATTTTTTTTTCTCTCTCTCGGAGATTTATATAGATGTTGTTTGTTATTTATGTCGTGTTTTGTGTACGTCTTGTGTTAGGAATTTCCTCGGAAAATATTCATAGTTGTGATTAAATTGTTTAGACATTAGTTTTAAGAACAGCAATATTATTATATATAAAAAAATATGAACGACCTATACAAAAACTACAAGCTTGTATTCTGGTTACAATAGACTGGTGCGGCCAAAACCGTACAAATAATCCATCCGTTTGTCCGTAAAAAGTTAGAGCTTCCCAAGCTTTTTACGGACTGACGGATATAATTTTTCGGGCCATCCTATTGGCTGGACGTCACGTGACAGGTGGACGAACGGAGGCGACGGGCTATTGAAATTTCGCATTAAGCAGCAAAATCGTTTTTCCTTTGGTTTGGAGTGTGTGTGTGTATATATATAATTTATATATAATATATATATTCTTGTTGGATAACTGTAAGTCGTAAAACTATACTCTGGCTAGTACAGCACATAATATAATAATCTAACAGGGTGGTGTATATATATACATAGTTAATGTGGGTCCTTTTACCCTCAAATGTTTTGAAGTGAATTAAAAAATTCTGAATTATTAAGCTTGTAATTTACTCAGCTTTGTGAAATGAAGGGCAAAACCGAATAGCAAGGATAAAATATTTTTTTTTTGTATCCGATAAAATTTTCTTTAGCCGTCTCTGGTGTTTTCGAGCCATAATTACAGAATCCAGGTAACAAACTTTTCAAGAGAGTTAATCTAGCCAACACCGCACGACATCAATCTTGGGATTTCAGAACACGTCAGGCACAGGGTCGTTCCAGATAGCGCTTCGCGAATAAAAGTGGATTGGCGAGTGTATTTTTCTCATCTTGGTTGTCGTAAACATCACGATGAGGGAAATACTTCAAAGATAAGCTTCCCGATAGACGAGAAAACGTAATTACAACTTTTGCAATTAAAAAAAAAGTTATTTAATTGCCAAAGGAAATTAGTATAGGGACCTCAGTTTCTTAAAAATAAACTTTTTTTTTCTTAAACTCGGTGGTATCATAAACTATGCAGACTAGCTTCTTTGTATTATACTGCAATATGTAAGCTGTATTTCTGAAATAAAAAAGGCAAAATTTTTATAAAATTTTTAATGGGAAATTGTTGTTTATACTTTGTTTTTTCATTGCATTGCCAACAGTTGCAACCCGACTTAAAGGTGTTAGATTACGAATTCGGGAAAGAAAAAAATATTCTTCATGCATCCAATAGTCAAGATGATCTAAATGTATAAAATTATTTTTAAAAATGTTTGAACTTGATGTTGAAGTTATAGGCATTCGCTCGCAATAGGCATGTCTGTCAAATGACAGTTGATTAAAAATAAAAATAATTAAACACAAAAATTATTATTATATTAATACTAAATACTTAACAGAGACTAGTTAAAGTACAGGATATCCATAAACGAATGTGTCAGGTTAAATGGTATATTATAACTGTTTAATTTAGACTATTTACAACAATTCACACATAAAATTGAAGCTAAACGAACCTAGTTTTTCTTATAAATGTTCAATATGTGCACCTTAAGTTTTATACTGCACACATCCACCTTAAATTCCAATTCTTCGTAAACTTTGGTTGAAGCGTCCGAAGTAATGGAAACAATAGGTTCTTCATATATGAGTCTCAAATGTGGCCAGTCATTATTGTAGCGGCGGATCCTAGATACGTTATTTTATACAGCTCCAAAGGAAAAAAAAACACATGGCGTTATGTCAGTTGAACGTACATACCAGCGTAAAAGAGCTTTGTCGTCTCGACCTATACGACCAATCCAACGGTCAGGGACTTAGACGTTCAACCACTCTCGTTCAAAGGGATTCCAATGGGGAAGATCTCCGTCCTGTTGCCGAATAAAGTTTGAAGGTTCACCCTCTGTTAATTGGGGAGATATTCTTTCTCGCTGCAAGCGAGAAAATAAAGCAGTACTCTCGCATGTGCTTATCTAAAACTGTTGGATTTACTCTTTAATTGTGACCTTGATTTCATATTTAAAACGCTTACAATTACAACTTTTATGAACATACTGCACAATATGCTGATGAACACAGAAGGATATTCTCTTTATTGACATGAGACGGGACATGGCTTGCGTAGGACAGCACACAAAACAGCGTCAACACGATAGAAACAGCCCTCTTGTATCGTGTATGGTCTTCCTGAACAGCTGCAACACCCGAGTTCTATGGACTCGGTGAGATCATCAATGAGTTGTCGTGGGATGATTGGCCACTCTGCCATGAGGGAATTTTCCAGCTTTGCACGACTTCTTGGAAGGTTCCGTTCTAGCTGCAGATGTGCTGACCATCTTACCCCATAATTATGTGTGTCGGATATTAGACCAGTGTTTGTCAGCGGCCTGTAGTTGCTTATGACAGTACTAATCAACCATAAAAAGGGGGGTATGTATGTGGCCACTACGCTCGTTATAAGTAGATCTTCACCGATAAGAAATTTGCTATACCAACTGAAGGAAAAAAAAACCTAGTCTTTCAGTACTCTCCAGTGATGTGTAAAAATCTAAATTCATTAACAAATTCATGTGTTCTCATGTTGTTCATGTTGCAAATAAACTTGTAATATGGGACTCGGACGCGAAATTTAAAGTAGAATTCTTTGAAATAACGCCGAGCGTGATAAAAAAAAACTGGTCAATAAAATATTAAATTTCTAAACGCGAATCACACCCTTAATTTCTGCGCCCGCCACTAGAATTCACAGCCTCAGTCGTAAATGATTGCGTGCCACCATCACGCACAGGTAGCAGCACGAAAAACAAACGGAAATTTTAAAAATTTCGGAACGGCTCCAACAAAAGCGAAAAAGGCTTGAAAAATTCCCTTAACCCATACTTTCTACCCGCTTTTCGAGAAATAATTTAATTAAAAACTTTCCATCGTGTTAAATTTCACTAAACAGTAAATACCATAAAGTTTCCGGATTTTGAACCACGTCTCTACTAAGACTATTGGTGATTTAGAAAGTTAATATACCTATAATATCATTTTAATGCTATATTTCTTACGTATTTTAAAACATGATATTTCTTTTTACCATGACTATTTTAGTATACCAAAATATATATACAGGAGTAGTTTTAATTTAATAACTTTTCATTTGGCACACCAGTACTTTGGTTTACGAAAGCGACTATATACGGGTTTATGTTGCTGCATGTGGGTCCAACATCTTGGTTGCAAATTTCCGTTTATCTAATTCCGTTCCATTTGCTTAAAATTACTCCTACTTAATGCCGTATACTGAGAACTCAGATGTTCACACACATAAAAAAATAAGTGACTTCAACCGTGTCACAAATCCGTGGCTCGGATCACGCCAAGTCGAGTTAAATCGCAGACGGATTGCTTTTCGCATCGGCCCTCCGTTGGTGAGTTTCCCCAGCTCCTTCGTCTAGGTTGGTGAATGGGCGCGGATGTCGCATTGCTGTTGAGTTTTCGGTCGAGCTGCCTGCCCTGTGTGAATGGACGGAGTTAACTGAAGTCGCCACGTCGTGCGAAGTCCGTGTTCCACATACAAACACTCCCGAGTGTGCAGGGACGTAACTAGAAAAAAAAATTGGTTGTCTGTAAAGTCGGTTTACGGACGATAGTTTAACGTGACAACGTCATAATAAAACATTGATGAAATGATTGCATACTTTTTACATTTATTTGCACTCATTAATTCAAATATGTTTATTACTTTAACGAAGACTTTTATACATGTTTTCTGTTTAACTTCTTCCAATCTGTTAAGGATAGGACGGTGATTGGAAAAGTAGGAAACGAATGGGAGTGTTTCAAGTTTAATGTGCCTCGAAAAAGTCAAATCGATGGTTGTTCAAATCGAGTGGAAGAGAGATAGATGCGGCGCAAGCGTACAATGAAAGTAACGGGACACAGAGTAACCGGACACTTTTTCGTGCGTGCAGCCGCAGTTCATCGATTTATTAGACGTTGTGATGTCAAAAGGGGGTCAGCTGTGGCTAGTGCTACGGATCTTGCATTTGGGGGAAGGGGGCAGCTAAATTGGCAGAGTAATTTTTACCATTTTTGCTTTGAACAACGTAGTGTTAGAACCCAAAATAATTTTGGAGGGCAGATCAACTGAATTATTTGTATTTTTGGCCTTTTTATCCTACTTTGCGATGTATTAATAAATTAATTGACTGCAGATAAATATATTTGTTTACCATCCAAGATAAATCAGTAATATTTGTAATGGTGGAATTCATGTGTGGTGGCGATATGAGGTGTGTTCGGGAAAGGTTTTTGGGTTTGGTTGGTTTGGGTCAAAAGTAAAAAAAGGGGGCGCCTCAAGATGAGTCATTTTGCCCCGGGTGGAAACCAGTGTAGTTACGTCCCTGGTTTCGGGCTGGTCGCGCGCGAGCTCTGAGCCACGTCCCATTTGACTCGTCCCACACACACACACACACACACACACACGCGGCTGTGACGTCATCGCGCTCATGAGCTTGCGAGGCACGAAGGGCTCGTTATCCGCGGACGCGCTTCATGTCAGATATGGCCGTCTCTTCGGGCTGGGCTGCTCTCGGGGACAGTACCGAAAATTTAATTAATTAAATTAATTAATTAAGCCGCAGTTTTGATGCCTTCGTGGACAACACGATCCTTATAACGACACGACCCCAGCAATCATAAGATCGCCGTTAAAAATAACAGTTCCATTTCGTCCACCCGTCTGTCGTTCTGATCTCTTTTCTGAGAAACTGCCGCTACAAGAGCGAACAAATGGGTGATTACACGTTCATACAAAATTCTTTTTTTTTTTTTTGTTTATTTCACATTAGTGGTGATGAAAAACTCAAAATTCAAAATACGAATTACTGAATAAACAATTTTTTTTAGTCATATATATATTTTTTATAGAAAAAAAAAAGAAGTGTTTTCCAAGGAAAGAACTAACTCGCTTGAAAACTGGTTGATATAAATATTTTATTTAGATTGTTTTAATTAAATTAGGTTCATTAGGTAATTACTCCGCAATATTGTAAGGCGTATTCTGTTGCCGCTAAGTTATTTCCACGATTTTACATGGCGGATTGTTCAGAGAAAATTTGAAGATTCACGTGATGGTTGTGACTACAGCAGTGATCCGTCGCGTCTGTCCGTCAACCTCGTGACCTGCAACCAATCAGATGGCCCGGAAAATTCCTTTCGACCGTCCTTCAAAAACTTGCCAAAATTGTAACTTCCGACGGACGACGGGAGAATAAAATTTCAACCAAAAAAAATGACTTAAAGGCATCGCATTTATTTAAAAAGTTTTTTTTTGTTTAGCCGTGTCTTTCTTAAGTTTTTAACTTGCGTTTGAACACGTTTTAAAATTGTATATGTTTGAAACAAAAAAATTGATCGAGACAGGGAAGCGTGATTAATAAGGTTCGGGTGATTTATAAGTGCTTAGCGTACATGATCATCATACTAATAAACCTGGTACTAGAGAAATGTTGTCAAAAATTTAAGCCTTCTAGTCTGTTGGCAACGTCCATTTGGGGAAAAAAAATTACCGTGATGGACGTGCGGAGTGTTTGTTGTGAATCGATCGTCTCGTCGACGGAAGAACGGATGGCAGACAGACGGATGACGGACGAGCGCAACGGATCATTGAGAGTCCAGCGTAAACTTGCAGGCCAAGGCTGATGCCCTCTTGGTAACTCCCTACACATATCCATAATGGCTGTGCCTCTGGGGGGGGGGGATATAAACAGAAAAACGCCGTCTGGGTTTCAGCAGTTTTTGGACGTGACAACGTCTAATAAATCGATGAACCCCGGCTGCACGCACGAAAAAGGATGACTCATTGTCCCGTTACGCTCATTGCACGCTTGCGCCGCATCTATCTCTCTTCCACTCGATTGGAACAACCATCGATTTGACTTTTTCGAGGCACGTTAAACTTGAAACACTCCCATTCGTTTCCTACTTCTCCTATCATCGTCCTATCCTTAACACAATAACACAGATTGGAAGAAGTCAAATAGCAAGCATGTATAAAAGTTATAGTTAAAATAATCTGTTTGTTAAAGTAACAAACATATTTGAATTAATGAGTGCAAATAAAAAGTAAATTTATCAATTAAATTGCAGATTTCATTTCACTCCTTCTTTGTATCCATACAAAATAGTGATAATTCAATAAAAATGATTCAATTTTATTCATTTTTGGACTAAAGCAAATTTAATAAATATTGCAGGCTTTCTCGGCCATTACCGGAGTTGCTTGGCTTCTGGGGTTGTAGCCGCGTCGAAGACTAAGTTATCACCGACGTTGCAGTGGTCATCATCAGGGATCAGTTACTTGCTGAGGTTATTGCAAGTTCTCCTTCCTGGGAGAGGAGTTATTTCCCGATTGGCTGTAGGTGTGGGCCAATAGTAGCCTTCCTTTCTTCTGATGGTTGGCCTGTTGGTTTTGGCCAATCGAAGCTGGGCTTCTCTGATCGGCTGGGAAAGCTGGTCAATCATTGTCTTGACATCTCTTCCAGTAGGCTGAGTTGTTTAACAATCTAACTAAACATATCTCTGATTCAAAAAAAAAACGGCCTCTGGCTGGCCAAACAGCCTAGCCAATCAGAAGAGAAGAGTCCACCGATTGGCCAGCACTCCCAGCCAAACAGACTGCTCCGTGATGAAGGCGACTGCAATGTCGACCGTTACAGCGGTGTTGATGTCTTCGCCTTTGACGCGGCTACAGCCCAGAAACCAAGAAACTCATTTAAAACAAGTCTCGTACTTTAAAAAACAATGTCCAAAATTTGTCTTCTTCAGAACAAATTTTACAATTTAGCGGAACGCGTAAAGTTAATATTGAGTGACTACTTCTTTTATTATTTTTCACTTTTGAAGTCATTGGTGTTGAGAATTAAATTCATTGTTGGGAACGACAACAAATGTAATAGTAGCATACTGGCAACATACACTATGATATTATGGTCTTTGAAAAATCTCTAAAATGTGTGATATCTGGCTTAACGAAGGAAAACCGTAAATAGTAAACGACGGATGGCATGAAAATTGTTGAAACCATATGGCGTATTTCGTTCTCTATACAGCCTCCTTAATTTCGTGTCTTTGCAAATTATTTTTAAATAAATTTGTAATATAACTATTGTCAATTGCTTGTATAAATTTTTTTATAAATGTAATAAGTATTTTTTATTACCACTGCGTGTGTCTACAACTTTTATGGTAACAAATCTGAATGAGATCACTGATTATGAATTAAAGAGGTCGCGTTTTAAATATGCAAACAAGGAATATTGTAGACTGGAGTGCAGACACGAGCAAGAAATCCCTCGGAGGGGTTGATGTCAGAAGGGTTGGTATTAGCCCACGAGCTGTTCATACGCGCCTCTCCGGAGTGTGCATGTGTGGTCTTTGCCTGGGTTTGTTGTGTTGGTTAAATGGGTAAAGAGGGGGATGGTGAGGGGAAGCCCCCATCTCGTGGCGGACCACAGCGGAGCGGTCAACCTCGGTGCAAACCCCATTAAATTACCAAAGCCTTCTCTCCCCCGAACACCCCCCCCCCCCCTCTTCTTCGCGGATCTCTCCCTCCACGCTTGGCGATACCGCTTGCCGGGACTGGCGGCGCAGTGGTCAGTGCATCTGCCTTCTAATCCCGACAGTCCTTGCCCATTGCATCGGCGTGTGTTTGTAGGATTGGTTGGTTAGCAATACCTAGAGACCTGTAAAATTCGCGATTTCAAATCCCTAAAGGATAGCCTCCATGATCCTCTATGCACTCGTGCAAATTACATCTGCTGATTGGTTACCGACTCGTAACACCTGTTGACTGGAATGATCGTGATTCGCTAATTCTTCTGTTAAAGATTTTTCATTGGCCCAGAGTCCTTCAGATAAACTGTGGCCCCATTCACTGAAGCAAAATAATGTCAAAAGTATTTGGACTCTATCCTATCGCGAAATGAATCCGCGAATTTTACAGGTCTCTAGCAATACCTCTTTCTACAAGTAGTATATATAACCCTGCGGCTGGGTGGCGGGTGTGGAGCCGGAGCAGGATTCCGCCATCTTTTGATTGTGACATCACGGCCGCCATTTTGGATAACCACGAACCTGGCGACCATCTTGGATGACCTTGATCCTGGTCGACATCTTGGATTCCTCCATATATTGGATTATGATATCGCAGCCACCAAATATTTTTTTTCCTAGAATTTTTACGCCATATTTAAATGTGATTTCACAACCACCATTTGGTTTTCGTCTGCCGGAGGCCGCCATTTTGTTTTCTTCTGCTGAATGTTGCCATCTTGGCTAATGTAACGTCAGCAATGTTGTATTTTTTATTTTTTTACTGGAGGCCACCATATTCCATAACATAATGTTCTCGATGGATTCAGCATTAAATAGCTTAGAACGAATTTCATTTTATACCTACTATGGTGACTTCGTGCCGTTCGCGTTGCTGAGATAAATATTATATATTATTGTGTAGGATTTAGCCATATTTTAGTGGAGAAACATGTTTTACTTAATTTAAGCCAGTTTTTTTTCCCGCAATTTTACACTGTTTCTTACTGGGAAAAAATATTACGTGATATTTGCTGAGCCCCCCCCCCCCCTCTCCATCACCCTTCTATTCTCTTTGTGAGATTGGGTGGGATTCGGCTAGACCCCTTCCCCCCCTTCACTAAACATCTCACGTAATTTATCGACGCCCCCTAATTAGGTAGAGGTGGAACGTAGACACGATCTTTTATAAAGTCCCAAAGGGAAAAAAAAAATCTCCTGGCGTTATGTTATGTGAACGTGGAGGCCAGCGAAAAAGAGCTCTGTAGTCTCGACCATTACGACCGATCCAACGGTCAGGGACTTGGACAATTAAACTTTAAAACGAGACGCACTTTTTTCAACATCGAGGTTGCAATCTCTTTTGTCGATATGATCTCTCAAAAAATAATTACGCTGTTATCCTTACGACTCTCGAATATAACCTGAAATTCCATATTCACTCTTAGCAAATTGCAGAACGCGAAACGCTGTACGCTCAGGGGTCGCCATTTTGCGTAGGTGGCGCTGCAAGCGAGGAAACAACATAGCAGTACTCGCGCATGCGGTTATCCAAAACTCTTTAAGTTACTCTTTGTGATCTTGAACCAACACTCTCAACAATGACTACACTCTCAACAATGACTACACTCTCAACAATGACTACACTTTCAACAATGACAACACTCTCAACAATGACAACACTTTCAACAATGACAACACTCTCAACAATGACTACACTCTCAACAATGACTACAATTTCAACAATGACAACACTCTCAACAATGACAACACTTTCAACAATGACAACACTTTCAACAATGACAACACTTTCAACAATGACAGCACTCTCAACAATGACAGCACTCTCAACAATGACTACACTTTCAACAATGACAACACTTTCAACAATGACAACACTTTCAACAATGACAACACTTGCAACGATAACAGTACTGTCGGCAATGGATACACGTTCAACAGTGCCAACACTATAAACGATTTGCAAAACTCTTAACAATGACAACACTGTCAACAATGAATACATATTCAACAATGCCAACACTTGAACCAGCACTTGATACTATTAAAGTTTATAACTGGGAAATTTCTTTATGGATCTATTGTATTTTGCCAAACTAAAACGTAACAGGACAGCCTGTGGTGTCGGCGCTAGGTCGAGGGACGATATAGTATCTACACTGTAAAAAATTATATATAATTAGGAAGTAGCTTGGCTTCTGTAAAAATTCTATAAAATTACACAAAAAAGTGTCTCCGCCGAAGTTAGTGTAATTTTACGCCTGCATGCACATTTTCAGCGTATAGCTGTTAATGAACTATGTGTACTTACGAGAGTGTTTTATCACATTTTATTATTATAGTAAACACTTATAGCATCCTGAGTGAGGTAGAGGATTATCAAACTCACGACGTTTTGGCAGGACCTACATGAACAGTAATAAATTCTTCTAAAGTAAAATGAAAACCACCTTTTTTTAGTCCCTCGATAGCTGTAAATTTACTGAAAAATATTTTGTACTTTTACAATTACACATGTGCATACCTAGAAATCAAGTTCACTGACTAAAGAAACAGAACACTCAGATTAATTTAACACTTGTAACACGTTAGTTATTGTAATAAGAGATCAGCATTCGTTTAGTTTTAACAATCTGGTTTTCTAGACACATTTGTGGAAAATTTAATCAACTGTTCTAGTCGTTCAAAATAGCATGACCATGACGTAAAAATACTCAAACCTTTTAATTTTTAATATTACGATTTTTTATGTGTAACATCTTAGTTCTTGGTATGCGGCATTTGGTAGGAGTTATTTCGCGAATGGAACGGAAATCTGTGACGGATGGCGGAACCCAAAGTTCACAAAGTCAAAGGGCAAACTTTATAGAATCAAATGTTTAGTGGATTTCAACAAGATGGGCAGTATTTCAATCAAATGAATAGTCGAAAATCAGGCCCAAAACCGGGGTTTAGTGTTTTTTTTTAAAGTATTTTTCACTTTTATCGCTGCGCCGGCAGCGAATTCTAGCGGCAGGTGCGAAAACTGCGCGTGATTCGCGTCGCGAAATATAGTTGTAAACACATTTGGCGTGTATTCATCACGCTCGGGATTGCATTTTCTAGGCTTCTGGGTGTAGGCCGTGCCGGGTAAATTGTCTTGCGACGTTTCGGCAGTCGTTACAGCTGTCATCATCGTGCCGAAACGTCGCAAGACAAATACCTGACACGGCCTACACCCAGAATTCAAGAAAGCCTGCGATCTTTATGCCCGGGTTTTTTGTTTCAAAGAATTCTACGTTGGAGTTTTCGTGTCCGGGTTTCGTGTCGTGAGTGTGTGTGTGTGTGACGTGAGTGGGAAGCCTTCTTTTTCACAGACGAGAGAGCCAAAACCCGAAGTTCCCCGAAGTTCATACTTTTTTCCCCTATATTTTATGTAGCTATCCTAACCAAATCAACCGTCCATTCAATGTTTTAAAGTATTTATAATGTAGCTAACCTAACCTAATTGACCATTAGTATCCTTTTATCAACACCGCCATATTTATTTACAATGAACAAAAAAAAACTAGTAAAAAATTGGTTGTCTGTAAAGTCGGTTTACGGACGATAGTTTAACGTGACAACGTCATAACAAAACATCGATGAAACGATCGCATACTTTTATGAATAACATTGAATCATTTTTATTTTAATAACAAAAGAATGAATACTTGAAATTATACTAGTAATCAGATTTTTAAAATGCAAGAGTAATTAACCTTTTTTTTGCCGAAATATTGTTGTTGTAATAAGCAGTGAAAACCGCACATTATCTTTTCACTTCACTTTATGAACAGTCGAGTGGAAGAGAGATAGATGTGGCGCAAGCGTACAATGAGCGTAACGGGACAATGTGCGTAACGGGACAAGGTGCGTAACGGGAGACAGCCGGCGTTCATCGATTTATTAGACGTTGTCACGTCAAAAAAAAATTTTTTTTTTCATCTACTGCTGCCCTGCTTCTTTTAATATTACTCGCAAAACGCACAGTCAGTTCAGGATGCCTTTTACAGAATGATAACACCCATTCATGACCTGGACAGTTACCTTTTAATCTAGGTACATCACTTCCCAACCTAGCTAGATGCAGGATCGGGCGTCTGGCCGTCTCGCCTGTGAGAAAGAAGGATGATTCCCGCCGGAGACTCACACTGCACGCGGAGCGCCACGGCCTCGCTGGACGTCTCGCCGCGGCCGTTGGCGGCCGAGCAGGCGTAGCTGCCGCCGCTGTGCCGCGTCACGCCTTGCAGCACCAGGCTGCGCGTGCTCAGGATCACGCCCGACGTCACGTTCTGCGTCACGGCCCGGCCCTGCGCACGACCGAGCACGTCCGAGCACGTCCGAGCACGACCGAGCACGTCCGAGCAACCACCGGGCCACCTCGCGCGGAGAGAAAAAAAGGTTTGTTTGAAATCAAACAAATCGCGGGTGCGCCAGAATGAGGGGATGAGTCAAACATTGGCAAAAAATTGTTTTTTTTTTTATGGTATGAAATAAAGGAGAACAAGATCTGCAAATTGGTCCCAAATGGGTTAAGTCAGGCACCCTTGTGTGTCATTCTATGGTTACTGAACTTTTTGAATGATTAATTACTGATCTTGCATACTTGGAAGAACTTTAAATGTTTAATATCTTAATTTAAGTAATTTTTGACATATCCCCCTTTTTTTCCCGCGCACCCGCGATAATATTTGTTTATGTATGGCGAAACAAATATTCACTCGGTGGAACAAAATATTGTGTTCGTTTAACCAAGCTCGGTAAGTAACAAAAATAATTTGTTACACCTAACCAAATAAATATACATTTGAGTTGACAAAATATTTTTGTTGGGCCAACAGAATCTCTCCTACTACAAAATATTTGTTTGAATTAACAAAATATATTTATTTCGCCATATACAGACAAATATTTTGTTGAGGCAAACAAACCTTTCTCTCAGTGCCGCCATCTACAACACAGCTTCAGAACTGCCTTGACCTA
The DNA here is from genome assembly GCF_032445375.1 of Bacillus rossius redtenbacheri. Taxonomy (NCBI): domain Eukaryota; kingdom Metazoa; phylum Arthropoda; class Insecta; order Phasmatodea; family Bacillidae; genus Bacillus; species Bacillus rossius. The sequence goes on along the minus strand of NC_086338.1, from coordinate 44,113,168 downwards.
GGATACACCTTTGGAAACACTGTCGTAACAGAAACACACAACGCCGAACCACGTTCACTCAGAAACATCTAAACTTAAACAATCACAACTTAGAATTTCCAGAGATTAGATAAAGTTACAGATGGAGCATAAGCTCTGAGCACTGTGGCCAGTTTGTTCACGTAAGAAGATGGCGGCCATTTGTTTATATAGTATACAGAAATGTAGTTTACTACATACTCTTGTACACAATCATTTTTCTCGAGTCAACAGTCTTTATTTGTTTAATATTCATGCACTTTTCCACCACCATAAATACATCACTTATGAGAAAATGCGATTTTTTTCGTGGAACAATATGGCGGCGACCTTACGTCCCCTGGCTTCAGCAGAGATACCTACAAACTGTGTTTATGCTCCAGCTGTAACTTTCTCTAATCTCTGAGAATTTCACGACTCAGAAACACACAGATTAGAACTGTTATAACTTGTGTTGTAACCCCACAACGCCGAACCATTTAACTTAGAACCATTTAACTTAGAACCATTACAAAATATAAAACACATTTACTTAGAACAGGCATAATGTAAATATATATTTTTTCCGTGTTTCTAAGTTGTGTGTTTAAAGTTATGGGTTAGCAAGTTATGAGTTTCTAAGTTATATTTCCCCCCCCCCCCCCCTTTCCCCGTCTGCCGCAACCGCGGCCCCTCTGTTGGGAAACCTTCGTTTCACAGACGAGAGAGCCACACCCGAAGTTCCCCGAACGTTGCTTAGCAAATAACTTTTTAATATGTAGCTATCCAGGGGTAGGAAACCGTTTACATGATTTCACAGTATCTTTAATCCTAACCAAATCAACCAACCATAATGTTTCAAAGTATTTATAATGTAACTAACCTAACCTAATTGACCATTTTAGTTATCATGAGTTGTCCAAAATAAAAATAAAAACATCCGAAATTGCACGATCGGGCTTTTGGCTCTCTCGTCTGTGAAAAGAAGGATTCCCCTCTCTGTTCTGCTGGAACCCTGCGTCACCCGACCTGCTCCTAGGCGCAGCCGCGCGGGGAGAGGGTGTACGTCGACGTGGCAACGTCGCCTCTCCCGCGGGCTTGCCCGAATTTCCTCACTTCCTGGCTCTCCTGTTCACCCAGTCGGTGCGAATATCCACTGTTTGTAGTACTTTGTCCCGGGGGTGGTGGTTTGGGGGGGGGGGGGAAGAATACGTAACTTGCCAATATACATTTTTCGGCCGTTCCAAAGACCAATAATTTTTTATAAGTAATGACTGAAATTTACGCAAAAAATGTGTATGTGAGACTGGCGAGACTGGTCCCGGAAGGGTTTTGAAAAGCAAGTATTTCACACCCTTGGTCTTTTAGGAATTACAACCGCTGTACCTGACTTAATCCAAAAAAAAAATTTCTTCAATGGATAAGCCGGACGGACCAGCTGCCGGGGGGGGAAAAAAAGGTCGCCGGATCGGATTCTAGGTTGGTTTTTCGAGGTTAGTTCCATTCGTCTGGGTCGCCCACGACGGGGAACTCACGTGGGTGCCGACCGTTCTCCGGCGAGCAACCGCGAGTTCGAGGACCGTTCCTCGAGTTCCTGAAAGGCTCAACTTCCTCTTGTTTTCGTTCGAGAGATCGCCCCTTTCGCCCCGTGCTTCCAGGGTCCTCGACAACCGGCCGAGAGGCATCTCCTTCGGGGCCTGGGGTGAGGATACTTGGCTCGATGAACGTCTCAACCCCTGGCTGGGAAACCGCTACCTTTGGCTCGCCATTAGCCTCCCGCGCGCGAGAGCGGAGAGTTGGGGCGTTCGTCTCGCCGGAGAATGCCTCTCGCTCGAGAGTAGCTCGTTGCTTGGGGGTGAGAGAGGGGTAGAGTAGGGGAGGAAGGGAGGAAGGGAGGGTCATAACTACGGAGCAACTTCCCGCACGGGCACAACTCGGCACAAAGGGATAAAGCTTTCGTGAAATATCCAGGCGAAGCCAGCGGAGGAGACGACATCGTGGAAAGGAAATATTTTGTTGGGGTGGTGGTACGGGAGGGTGGATGGAGGGAAGGAGGAGGAGGGAAAAAAAATGAGTTCCGCCTTTGTGCTAGTTTTAAAAGGGTTTCCCCCCCCCCATACTCCTTTCCAACCCCTATCCACTCCCCTCTCAACCCCCTCCCCCCCTTCTACACCCACACTCTCTCCTCAGCAGCAGCGCAGAGAAACTTAACATAATTCCTGGTATCCGGCAGATTACGAAAGTATTATGCAGATCTTAGGCGTGTATCACACAAAAAAAAAAAAGAGGGTAGAAATAATGGAGTGGATAAATGCAACCCCTTTCATGTCGCAGCAAGGATAACTTCCATCGGAAGTGAATTAAGAGTCCAGAGCGGAGCGACTGAACTACTGTGCTAAAAGTACGCGATGGTTCCGTTGGAACGTACTTTAAAGAGGGACGAAATTTCATTTCTTTGTGCGGTTTGCTAAGTCTGTCCGAAAAGGTGAAAATTTTATTTTTAACAGTACTTTTATTTCAACTTTGAAAATGTAATAGTAACCAAGGATACGAGAATGTTTAATACCATCAAAAATTAAGTTTTTTTTTTCCTTTTCAATGTTTACACGCATGTGTTGAGTGCTTACTTACCTGCGCCATCGTTAATGTAAACAGCGAACCAAACTAATTATGAACGCTGGCTTTCGCGACTTCTTGCCTTCTGGGGTCACCAAAATTTCGGCTGCATCATAAAATGCAGTCATCTTTATCTGATGTGTTTGCGATATCATTTTATTAATACGGTGATCAACCAAAGCTTATTAGCCCTGATGCATTTTATTACATTAACCGCGTATAATGTTAAAGTAGTATATTCAAGTATTTCCGGCGCCAGGAGACGGAGTGAGGTGTTGGTGTCGGTGTCTGCCATCTTGGATTGGGATGTCACAGTGGCCATATTGGATGACTTTGACAATGACCCTGGCCGCCATATTGGATGACGCCTTGTCCGTCATCTTGGATTCCACCATTTTTAATTATAAAATTACATCTGCCATTTTATTTTTTTAGAAATTTACACCATTTTGGATTCTAGAACTTTCCTCCATTTTGAGTTATTACTAACTTTTGCAATTTTCGTTATGGCTGTTATCTTATAAATTCGTTATTATTATCCAAAACTGGGGAAATGTAAAAATTAAAAAAAAAGTTATAAAATAAATTTTGATAAAAATAACGTTCCCCCATTTTGTTTTCCGCCATTTTAAATTATGACATAACCATTTCAATTTTCGTTATGGTCGCTATTTTGAAAATGCGTTATTATTGAGCTAGAAAATTAGAAATAATTTTTAAATTATAAATTTATATATATTTAAATATAATTTCAACAAATTTTTTTTTAAAAACTCACAACATGGAGCTCGGGGTCCTTGGTTATAACTATGTAAGAGCAAAATAAAAAATGGCGATGGATCCTTCTTTCACTAAGGTCACCGGCAGACTGACCTCCCACCACCAATATTGTGGAATATAGTAGATTCTATTTCTAATTAGGTCGTGTAGTGCCACACAACGAAAAGCAAAACGGAAACCTTGCAAAATTAAAATTCAAAATTATTTACCTACTTGGTAAATATTTATGCTGAAAAACTAGTTTTGGTTTACGTTTGGTTACACTTTCATATTTTTAATGTGCCTTCAACTAGTTATGGATATATCTTCGTGTTAATCGTCAACGTTATTATTTCACACTTAGTCAAGATTTAATTTCAATTCTTCGCTAAGCTAACGGCAGGTTTTTTTTCCTCTCCCTTATGCACGTGCCTAGGATCTTGCTTCCTTGTATCTAAAATAAACTTAACATAACTTCGTGCCAGAAACTACTAAACGTTATGTTTTTATGCACATCATCAGTAAACAGGGGGGGGGGGGGGGAAAGCTTTCTTAAGGCCTACACTGTTTTTAGCCTATTTTATACAGCATTTTACGAACGAATTTGGCATGGGAAGATTTTCTGACAACCGTATTCGAGTTTATCGTGTTAATGTTGTCGTGGTATTATGAGCCTACGCCAGGGGTGCAAATCTGCGGGATTCCCAGAGGGGTGGGGGTGGGGGTAAGGGCAGTAGAAAATCTCAGGGGGTGGGGATGTGGCCCAAGTGTATAAGGCATGTGGTTAACCAACATATTTTGGTTTATATGCATGCCATAAGGAAATTTTTTTTAAATATACGTACAGAAAGTTTTCAATAAAATATAGTTTTGGCATTATTATGTTTATGAAACCTTTTTATAATCACAATTATGCAGTCAGAGTATTTTTTTTTAATTTCAGGGACGGCCCGTTACCCCTGGCTCATACGGGATCGGTAACCATGCCATCCGCTATTAACTCTGTCGTGCTGGAACGATGCACGACGAGCGATTGAGTTTGTCGTGTCGTGTCCACCGTGTCACTGAGACTCCAGCTTCAAGCTGTCGTGTAGGACCAAGGTGTCAAAGCTATCAGGGGGCACCGTGTGGTTTGGCGCGATTTTTTTTTCCTAACCTAACTAAAACTAAGTGTATTTTGGAGGGGTCCGGGTTAGGGAGGGACCTAGGTGCGTCTCAGGCCGAAGCCTATACGCCTAGTCATGCTGGGATTAGCCATGCAGGGAGAGGGTCGCATGCATCGTGTGCTAGGAGGGGATTGGCCAGCCATGGCAGCGATTGGCGCCATGACTAACTCCCCTCACTCTTAAATCTAGACTATAACTAGAGATAGGTTGGGCCCAGGCAAAACCTGCATAGACACAGGGAAAACCCTGGGCACATTCATGCGGGATGCAAAAGTGGCATGCATTACGTGTAGGAATTTACAGGAGACAGAGGATGGTCTGGATGAAGTGTTGGACAGAGTAGAAAAGAGTCTACCATGCGGGGGTTGGGCACTTGGACTCGTGGTCCGCTTTGCTAATTGTCCAGTACTGGATTTAGTGTCCAGAGACGCAAGCGCCCCTGGTGGTGAGTGGTTGCACTGACCACTCACTCCGCCGCCAGTCAGCACCTAAAAAACTAAGAAACTAAGACAGAAAACAGATAAATGACTTACAAACTAGGCATTTCGTTACGAAATATGCAAACACCCAACTCAGGGATGGAAGTGCAGTGCTTAAGATTAAACTAAAATAATAACTATAAATTTTTATTTTTATTTTTTTTAGTTTTTTTATTATTATTATTTTAGAAATATATATTTTTGATGACTATTGCTTAGTATCTAGGACTTATTACTAATTTACAAATCTCTAATATCTACCACTATACCTACTACTAGTTAAATATAGAGGAACAGTCGGTGTATAAAGTTACAGGTGAATTAAGTCAAGACCTATTCGCATTTTGGTATTTGTTGCAAGCTTGCAATTCAAAATCCCATGTCTTTCAGAAACACAACCGGCACTGGAGGTGAAGCCTGCCAGGCGGGCCATGCCCATCGGACATAGGGAGTCAGCCCTAACAGCACAGGCAGTGGAACTCCCGGGAGCCAAACCTACACCTGCGTGCTTCGGACCATTTTGAATTAGCAAATTATTTCATTAATGTCTATAATTTAAGTTTCAACTCGCGGGAGACTGATTGGCCGATCGCTCAGCCAGCCACAGCACACTACGGAGGTCTGTGAGCCAAGATTGAATTTGGCATTTTATATTTTCCATGCAACTCTGGATCTTGTTCGCCCAGTGATGAAATATATGGGTTTCTGCTTATGGCACATTTATCATAGAATTTTTGCGCAGTTCGGAAATAATAATGTTTTAAAAGTTCGAGTTTGAGCTCTCTGTGCATAGCCCTTACGGGGCAATACACAGGCGCATCTGTCGCAATACGAATACTCTTATTCTGAATTCTCTGTAGCTTGATTAAGTGAGATTCCGCTGCTGTTGCCCACACCGGCCCTGCATACGTGATTATTGGTTTTATTAGTGTGTTATAAATTATTATTCCGTTTTTAACAGAGCTACCTAAACGTCTGCTCATGACGGGGTAGAGGGCCATGAGCCTAGTGAAAGCTGTTTTTCTTTTCGCCTCTATGTGATCGCGCCATAGTAGTTTCCTATCCATGTGCACGCCTAAATATTTAACAACATTTTTGTGAGGAATTTGCTCATTGAAAAGTGTTAGTCGTGGTCTATTTTTTTTTTTTTTTTTTTCCTAACCTAACTAAAACTAAGTGTATTTTGGAGGGGTCCGGGTTAGGGAGGGACCTAGGTGCGTCTCAGGCCGAAGCCTATACGCCTAGTCATGCTGGGATTAGCCATGCAAGGAGAGGGTCGCATGCATCATGTGCTAGGAGGGGATTGGCCAGCCATGGCAGCGATTGGCGCCATGACTAACTCCCCTCACTCTTAAATCTAGACTATAACTAGAGATAGGTTGGGCCCAGGTAAAACCTGCATAGACACAGGGAAAACCCTGGGCACATTCATGCGGGATGCAAATTGGCATGCATTACGTGTAGGAGTTTACAGGAGACAGAGGATGGTCTGGATGAAGTGTTGGACAGAGTAGAAAAGAGTCTACCATGCGGGGGTTGGGAACTTGGACTCGTAGTCCGCTTTGCTTTTTATCCAGGACTGGATTTAGTGACCAGGGACGCAAGCGCCCCTGGTGGTGAGTGGTTGCACTGACCACTCACTCCGCCGCCAGTCAGCACCTAAAAAACTAAGAAACTAAAACAGAAAAAAGATAAATGACTTACAAACTAGGCATTTCGTTACGAAATATGCAAACACCCAACTCAGGGATGGACGTGCAGTGCTTAAGATAAAACTAAAATAAGAACTAAAAATATATATATATTTTTTAATTTTTTTTTTTATTTTTTATTTTTTTTAGATTTTTTATTATTATTTTAGAAATATATATTTTTAATGACTATTACTTAGTATCTAGGGCTTATTACTAATTTACAAATCTCTAATATCTACTACTATACTACTAGTTATATACCTATAGAGGAACTGTCGGTGTATAAAGTTACAGGTGAATTAAGTCAAGACCTATTCGCATTCTGGCATGGTTGCAAGCTATCTTCGAGGATTTGTCCCGACTTGTTCCGACGTGTCCCGACGTGTGCCGACCTGTTCCGACGTGTCCCGACGTGTGCCGACCTGTCCCGACGTGTCCCGACCTGTCCCGACCTGTCCCGACGTGTCCCGACCTGTCCCGACGTGTCCCGACTTGTTCCGACGTGTGCCGACCTGTTCCGACGTGTCCCGACGTGTGCCGACCTGTCCCGACGTGTCCCGACCTGTCCCGACCTGTCCCGACGTGTCCCGACTTGTTCCGACGTGTCCCGACGTGTCCCGACTTGTTCCGACGTGTCCCGACTTGTTCCGACGTGTACCGACGTGTCCAGACCTGTCCCGACGTGTCCCGACCTGTCCCGACGTGTCCCGACCTGTCCAGACTTGTTCCGACGTGTCCCGACGTGTCCCGACGTGTCCCGACGTGTGCCGACGTGTCCCGACCTGTCCCGACTTGTTCCGACGTGTCCCGACGTGTCCCGACGTGTGCCGACGTCTCCCGACCTGTCCCGACCTGTCCCGGCGTGTCCCGACGTGTCCCGACGTGTCCCGACCTGTCCCGACCTGTCCCGACACGTCGCGGGCAGAGGTCGGCGCAGCGGAGACTCACGTCGTGGCGCCACGCGATCTTGTGCTCCCTGGGGTTGGCGCGGACGTCGCACTCGAAGTAGACGTCGTCGCCTTCCTTGATGTCGGCCGAGTTGAGCGTGTTGCCCAGCCGCAGCGCCACCAGGGGCGCATCTGCAAGACAGCGAGAACACACGTGTCGGGCGAACACAGTTTGGTTAAAGTAAAACACTAACACCGCGACTAAGATCGAAGTTTAGTTCTCGGGAGGCATAAGACACATCGTCGCCTGAGAATTGGAGTGTTCTATGTCCATTGAAGTAGGAACTGAGATATAAGCATTTGAAAGTTCAAATAACTATGAATAGCATGACATAGAACAAAGTAATATTGGTCTTAAACTAAGAACAAACATTTTTGTGTGCGTAGACGTGTGTGGATATAGTACAAATGAATACTAATATTAATTTCGTGTCCATAGCATAAAAAACCTAAAAAGTGGACATAGAACACTCCAATACTCAGGCGGCGACATGTCACAAAAAAACCATATGTTTCATGAGGGCCGTTTCAAGAATTTTAAATACTGGCTCACTAATTTACTCAAAAATTTTCCAACCCAAAATTTTTAACTTTCGAAATATCTTTGATTTTAGTGTTGCATGCCAATAGAAAGAATGTGAAACTGTAATCAAGTTAAGGTTAAAAGTGCATTTTGCCCATTAAAGGACATATTATCTTATGCCTTCGAGGTAACAGAATTCTGATAAGTAATATCATACGCAATATTTTATAACTGCCATTGCTAATGTGCATAAATTGGACTAATAAAGAATAATTTACCAAGGAAGAAGAGAACAAGGAAACAGTCAGCATTAATAGCTGAAACACCGGATCACTTAAAAATATATTTTACAAAATGTTTACAACAATATTAGAAAATGCAGTAGATTCTCGATTAACCGAGCTTCTGTATTAACCGAGCTGACATTCCCGGCAAAGACTATTGAAACATTTGCTTTGGGGCCTAGAACATTTTCCAACTGTTGTCGGGAGTCTTAAAAAAAATTTTCCTCAAAGATTCTGTTTACTGGTATAACAAATCATGAAGTGAGGTGAAAGAAACTATACTGGAGAAAACTGCAAAAAACATCACCCAGAAAAATGGTACCACTGGGCCAACTGAAAACCAAGGATATATTCTTTTTATATCCGTGTTACTCGACAATTTGCTTATCCGGGGTTGCTGCAGTCCACAGTTACTTGGTTAATCGAAACACTACAATATAGGAATCTCTAGTCTCAATAGGAAAGTGATGTTATGCGAAAGAAAGTTATAACTTTGTCGACCGTTGCAACTTTTGTAAAACTCTAGTAATCACCAAAATTTCGTTTCGTCGATTTGAAAATTCATGTGCAATTACGGTATGCGTGATAAGAATGCATGATTACACAGCTCGAAGTTAGGAACGAATGTGTTAAGCCATTGAATATATATATTATATATATATTCAATGATTACAGTAAAGTTTTTATACTACGTCACACGCGAAAAAAAAAGCTGTGTAGTTGTTTTTTCAACACGAGGGTGAGTCGACATCCGAGGCCCACTATTCACCACTGCAGTGCCCGCCATCTTCAACGATATCGTAACGTGATTTGGAAGAATGAAATTAAATACTTTTTTGATGTGTAACATCTCATCTCTCGGCATACGGCATTTGGCAGGAATAATTTCGTGAATGTAACGGAAATGTGTAACCACGGTGCTGCCATCTGTGGCGGATGGCGCGAACCAAAGTTCACAAAGCCAAAAGGAAGGTTTATGTAACTGAGTAGTAAATTTTTACAATATAGACAGTATTTAAAAAAAAAAAAAAGTTCCTTGTTAAAAATCAGGTCCGAAGCCAGCGTTTAGTATTTTTCAAGTTTTCCTCGCTTTTATCGGAGTTGTTTCATTATATTATAGTTTTAAATTTCCGCCTGCTAATGAAATGATTCAACAGTCGTCGTGGCTGCTCCGACTACGCATTCTAGCGGCGGGTGCGGAAACAACGCTTGATTCGCGTCCAGAAATATAGTGAAAATACTATTTGTGTACATTTTCTCCCCTGTATTTACAAAAAGAGGGGGGGGGGGGGTGGTGGCAATTAACAAATATTGGAAAACACAGCGACGCTGTAAAATTTTAAATTGGTTGATGTTGGTTTGTTCTATGTTTGGTTATATTTATCTTCGTTGTCCTTGCTCGAGGTTTTTTCTATGAGGGTGGCGCATGTCCATGAAATTTAGTTTAAGCATTGAATATATATATATATAATGTATACAAGTCGCGAGCCCAGGTTAAACTTTCTGGCCGGTTGCGCAGAAGAATTGTTGCAGTAGGAAGCTCCGTCGCAGCGATCGCTTCAATCGCTGGGTATCGACAGCGTACGTGCCCCTAGCGGTCTTAGGGCGTACTAGGTTAACCAGCCAAGTCTTGCCACCACCCTTCACCCTCCCCATATACGGGAAGGGAAGCCTACAACTCACGTAGTTTCGGTTCCCTGCAAGAATTTCCGAAGATTTCCGAAGTTTTGCGTTTCGGTATTAACGCCACTTCAGCCGCTAAATCAGAAAGTTTCCAATGAAAACAAGCATGTTGTGACTGACCTAACCTAACATAACCCTTCGAATTTTTTTTAATTTCAATTTTTGAGAGAAATCCGAAGTTGCACGAACGTGGTAGGGAACCGAAACTACGTGAGTTGTAGGCTTCCCATACGGGAAGCTGGTATCAGCACCGCTGATATATTCGATGGTTTAAGTTAGATTGTCTGCATTGGAAGAATCGTTCAAAGAACGAGACGGGTGCATGCGTACGGTCTTGACTCCGGAGCCGGGTGTAGCCCTGCGCGCAGCCCGGCTGCGACAGTTCCTCGCGGAAATTGAAAAATCAATGAGGACGGCATTAAGAGCCAGGGAAACGCGTGTTCTTGGTAACTTGTGCCGAGTGCAGAGCAACTGCAGGAGTTGCCGCGTGAGGCGCCAGCGCTGCTTTTATTTATTTATTTATTTTTTGTTTACCCATGGCGATCGGTTATTTATTATTTATTATCTTAAGAATATATAAATCCAGTGCCCTGATGTTTGTTTCCAGTGACCTCTTCACCAAGTCAACCGATTTTGATGAAAATTGGCATTTATGTGTAATTTTTTCCAACTTGAGAGATAAAATAGTTTTTATTTCGATTAATGGTCCTAATAATTTATAATTAATAATAAATAAATAAATAACCGATCGCCATGGGTAAACAAAAAATCATAGGTCATAAACATACAAACAGTAGGTAATTGTGTGACATTTCTATATGTCCAACACACTGTCATATAGCGCTATCCAGCTTGCTTTAACTCGCAGACAATAAAGCTCCATTTTGTTTAGCCCGGGCAACGCCGGGTACATCAGCTAGTTAATTATAAATTATTAAGACCATTAATCGAAATGAAAACTATCCTATCTCTCAATTTGGAAAAAAATTACACATAAATGCCAATTTTCATCGAAATCGGTTGACTTGGTGAAGAGTTCACTGGAAACAAACATCAGGACACTGGATTTATATATTTATTTATTGCCTTATTTTGAAGTGGCGGAAGTTACGGCGTAACGCCTTGTCTTACACTTTAACCACTTACATCTTCACTAACTAGGCACACGCAAAAGTAAACCTGGTATAAATGTTATAGCCTACACGTACCCAAAAAATTGTCACAAATACATTTAAATAAAAACTGAAATCAACATATCAGTACAAATATGAAAAAAAACAAACATAAAAATTAGCATATAAGATACACATGAGCTAACTGAAGTATAATATATCATAGGCATAGTATAAAAAGGCTAAAGTTATAAAGATTTAAAGATATTTAATAACCTAAATATTTATGTAAAAACTAACGAAGACACAAACAATTTAAATATATATACACTAATACATTTTCCTACAGTAAATCATACATATACACAGTACATTCACACATATTCAATCACACAAATCTGATACCACAGCTGAACCTGATTATTGGAGCTAAGCAAGTACCTGCATAGTGTTTCTTTCTTTTGCCTCGTACTCGCACTGAAAGGCCACAGGGTTCACTATAAATACATGGATATTCATAGGATTTTTCACGTGAAAACGTCTAATAAATCGATGAACGCCGGCTGCACGCACGAAAAAGTGTCCCGTTACGCTCATTGTACGCTTGCGCCGCACCGACAGAAGTGAAAACTTAAAACTTTGTTTATAAATGTGTAATATGAAATAATTTCTACGTCAAATGTACGTAAGAAAATGAATCTGATTACTAGTATAATTTCAAGTATTTATTCTTTTATTATTAAAGAAGTAGCATCTGTCGGCGAGTGCAGTAATAATAGGTTATGCTAGATATTTGATTATAGTTTATTTATATGAAAACTTGTTCATAATTATATTTAAACTTTATAGCTAAACGCCAGGTTTAAATTTAATTACAAGTCATCTACACGTGAACTGTTTCGTCGACTGTTTATAAAGTGAAGTGAAAAGTTAATGTGGTTTTCGTTGCTTATTACAACAACAATTTCGGCTATTAAGGTTAATTATTATTGCATTTTAAAAATCTGATTACTTGTATAATTTCAAGTATTTATTCTTTTATTATTAAAATAAAAATAATTCAATTTTATTCATAAAAGTATGCAATCATTTCATCAATGTTTTGTTATGACGTTGTCACGTTAAACTATCGTCCGTAAACCAACTTTACAGGCAACCATTTTTTTTATTTATGGAAGATATGCTTCTTTTGGTGCGTTATAAAAAAAAGATGAGTGAATTTTTACGATGCGCGTGCACCACGCAACGAAATTTTTTACAAGTTGAAGAAAAGCTATATACGAAAAAAAAGGCTACATAAAAATGAAAATCATAAATGTGCTTTTAAATCTTATACTTTAGTGAATTAAATTGATTACTGATTCATATCATTCCAAATTGATTAATTTTGAATATTAGTGATATAAATTAGGTTCATATAATTTTTCTAGTATTCTTATAATTGAAGTTATGTTCCTGTATGTATAACGATGTCAGGATGCTTGTAAGCTTCCATTGTCGCTGGCAGGGAGTGTCTGTGGAAGGTTTAGTAGTCTCCTGGCCGCTTTCGTGTGAGTGTTTGCGAGGTTATGTTTCCGTATGCATAGTGTATTTTAATTATGAATTATAAATCATTACATTTTTATTTAATAACTCATTAAAATTAATAAATTAGAATAAATATTTCATATATTTATTGAATTTCATTATTAATTATAATTCATCTCGATCTTTTTACTACATTTAATAATTCATTTTAGCATGTGTTTATTTTTAATATTGAGTACCGAGTATTTATTTAATTTTTTTAAGTAGTTGCATTTATATTTTACTAACCGTATTTATAATGTCGCTGTAGCCAGCCCTTTTATTGTTTTAATCCTAGGAAAATATTTGCATGAAAATTTTAAGTTAGTTTTTTTTATTAGGCTAAAAAAAGTATGTAGGTATACGCTCTCATTTTCTTTTCCTTCCAGAAAAGTATCTCTACTTCAGTATTTACCTGGAGTGTTAGTGTTTGTTTTTTTGTAAACTTTTGTAAACTTTTTTTTGGAGGACCGGAAGGTTGGCCGGACAATTATTCGAGCCTCTTTTTTTTTTTTGGGGGGGGGGGGGGGGCGGATTGGGAGTCCAGTCTTGTCACACCACGAACTCACTTCTACGACTTGATGTTGAGTTTTGTTACGGCGCTAACTGGCAGCTCTTCCCAGTCTGCAAGAACTGCTTGCGCGCGTCGGAAGAAACTTCCAATGTGCGCTGCAACACCGAAGGGAAAGCGGGAAAGACACTAGAGTCTGTACGGGGCTCTACGCCGCGCAACTGGAGAAAAAACTCCTCAAGGAGTTGAGTTTTAATATGAAGTTTTGGCGACGGTGAAGCAGAAGGAGGAGTAGGGAGGGGGGAGAGAGCCCAGGCGGCGAAACTGCGCGCGCGTTCTTTTGTCTTCCGCAGCAGCAAGAGGAACTCATTATGACGCCACTCGCGGAGGGGATACAGGGAGGCGGAGAAGGGGGGGGGGGGGGGCGAAGGAAATATTCATAACGCTCCTGCCCCTGAAGTTTGAGCACTTAAGCGTCGCCCTCGATTGTTTTATTCCTCGCTCCGTGCGACACGCATGGTTCGTCGCGAAGACCCGGGGGGAACTCTCCAAGCGTCGGAGGCTCAGTATTTGGTCTCCGAACTACATTCGACAGTAGAGCTGGACGGGGAAAAAAATTGGTTGTCTGTAAAGTCGGTTTACGGACAATAGTTTAACGTGACAACGTCATAACAAAACATTGATGAAATGATTGCATACTTTTCGATGTCGCTGCAATGGCGACGGTAAACATTTGATTTATATAATTTCGTTTCAAGGCCGCGTTCGTGCGTGTTCATTTTATTTTTCTCTTTGAATTTATGTGTTTCTCTCTATATATATACCTAAAAACAACACGTCGAGTATTTCAATATTGAATATCCATTAGCGTGTTTGCTTGATTTGGTTAATTTATGAAAAAAAAAAATGTTTTTGGTTTAATACTTTAACGAGAGTCAAAATAAGGTGTAAATATTAAAAATATATGATATTTTGAAAATAGTTGGTTATGTTAAGTTAGCTACAATAAAAACATTGTAAAATCATTTTAACTGTTTTTTTTTTTTTAAGAATTACCAATTTAAAATGAAGGTGAACTAACATAACTAATTGTTGTTATTTTATGGTAATTGCAATGTAGCTAACCTAACAAACCATCCACACGATTTTACAGTATTTTTGTTGCAGCTGACCTAGCCTTACTAAACCAACCGTCGACATTATTTTAAAGAATTTTTGATGCAGCTTGACAATCCTCTTAGATTTATCCGTCACTAAAGTGTATGAAAGACGACCTCGAGATCTTGAGGACTCCGCCTACCTTGGCACACATACGGTGTGCAGAGCTTCAGGAAAAACAACGCGATTTAAAAATTACTCAATATATCCGAGTGAAGTCTGTTCACGAAAAGCATTTAAGAGTTCGCTGAGGGCCGAAAAGTCCTTTTGATTTCGGATTAATTTTTAAAACTTTATTTTTAGAAGAGTTAAAATGGCTAAAACGCGCATGTTTTCTGAGTGATTTTTAGGCGTAAAACAACCGGTACAGATTCTTGAAAGCACTTAAGGGACTTGCATTACACCTTTATCTTCGTTTCTCTGCAATATAATGTTACGGTCACCGCTCATATGCACGACGAGAAGACTGCGCGCCAGTCCAGAGGAGACACCGCGCTAGAAGCACCAGCGAGCGTCGCGCTTATCATCCCGCCTCGCCAACACACACACACACACACACACACACCTGACGAGACGTTGCCCTTAACCGCGCGTTTTTATCGTCTGACAGGTGCTGCCTGAAGTTGCACGGGCGGGCGGCGAACTTCGGAACTACTAGGGCCAGGGGATGGACTCTCCCCACTCCGACGTCCTGGAGTTGGGAGTTGGAAGGAGTTGTCAGCCGTGTAGGCCTACCTTGTGTTCGCGGGGGAGAAACTCTTAATTGCCGAGTCTGAGACCTCGTTTTTTGGAAGTAGTTCTGGTGCCGCCCGCTAGATTGTAGTTTTCATGACTTGATGTAAGCTTTTGGACGTACGCCATTGCTAAGCACTTAGTTACATGTCTGTTGAAGAAAACTACAAAAAAACACAAAAGACAAAAACACAAATTAAGCAAAAAATTGCTGTTGTCAACAGGATATAAAAGCTTACATCAAGTCATGCACTCCAATTGCACAAATCTTTCAAAGATAATATAGTTTTCATAATATATGACTAGCATAGCCATATTGATTGTAAGATGTCATGCATAAGTCATTACCGGGCAAACAAACCAGTGAAATTTAATTCACTCTATATTGGTGCTGTGCCACACAGGAAATTTTGCATCTTATATTAATTCATATAGAAGAGTATTTTTTTATTACAAAAGATTAATAAGCGTTTCTCGGACTGTTAAATATCTGTTACTAAGCATTAAGTCGTCAAGTAATTGAATTAACACTGTAAACGTTTTTTTTTTTTAAAATTTTCGTGATTATTTTCAGAACAAGTAACTTGTTTTTCTTCTTTTTTTTCCGTAAACAGAGATGATTCACGTTGTATTAAGTGTAACCTCACGTACTAGGCGCCATTTTGTTGTTTTCTGTGTCGATAAACTACTTGTAGCAGCCATCACACCATCATTTTTATTCTTCTCTCGCTTAGAAGGAAACAAATAGACAAAGTCACCTCGTTGGTGTATGTCAAAAGTATTCACAAGTAGGAACCTAGGGAGCTGTAGACCGTGGTCCTAGTTTTATTGACTGGTTTGAAGTTTCAGGAAGCGGGTGGATTGTACGAGAACTTTACCAGAATGCATCGAACGGAATTCGAAATTATTTATGCGTTCAATCGGGCCGTTAAGTGAAGAAGAATTGTCACGCCACTCGTCCGCGCTGGTTCTGTCGTCGACCAGTGACTTCATTTGAAGTGACGGCGAGAGACCATTTATAATAATTCAAAAACGTATCTCATGTGTAATTTACAAAAAGAAAATAATAATTTTGACGTATCCAACTAAGGGAAAATTTTTAAACTTTCAGACTAGCTAATGATTTTAAAAAAAAATTGTACATTAGATTTGCAATAATATTTCTAGACTTAAAAATCAGTTTTAATATGTATCTCATCAATGTCCTAAACGGGTTATCAACTGAAAAAAAAAAATTTACTTTTTTTCTGTACTTCATTAACCCATTTTATCAGAGGTCTTAGAACGTTTTGATTAAAAAATTATAGATATACTGCCTGAAAATTAAAACATTAAATAATTTTAAAAAAAGTATATATTTTTTTATGCGTGATTTAATTAATGGTAATATTTCTCTAATATTTAATTAAGTGTTTTCTTTTCTATTACTAAACATACCTAAATGTAGTTTTATCGTGATTTTAAATTTAATACATCGTTTAGGTTGTGAAATACTAAATCTAACCTAAGAATGTTTTCTCTTGTTTAAAATAGCCCCTTTTTTATTTGGTTGGTTTATTTTTGTATGTTTTGTATTTTTATAATTTATAAACTTTTTTTTTGCCACTTGTTCATTGGGTAATATAGTTTAAACACCGCAAGTAGCATAAAAAAACCAATAGCATTCACACCAAGCTTTCTAAGTGAGTGTTAAATTTCCTGAAAATCTTAGTTGAGGTCGTGTAAATAATGTGAAAAATAATAATAAAAGCAATAGTTATACTGATATTCATTTCGAAGGTTACGAAAAACAGATGTAATAAAAATACATTTTTTGCATTAAGAGACGCTGAAACAGATCGTAAACGCGATCAGATATTTATTCCGCAAAACATGTGTAGGATATTAAAAAAAACACGTGGACTTCATCACTAGTGCAGTAACTATGACAGCGAAAGCTCCTCGCAGATAATACATTTTATAAACCTTTAACAAAACAATCAATTCAACATGCACACCCATTCGTTTAGCAATGTTCAACCAAAAATGAACTAGGATTATCAAGAAATTATTTATCGTACTTAAATGTTCACTGTTAATCAACCAACGACAGGCATTTTGAACCACTGCAGATAACATCTACACAATTCTGTGGAAAACTACGGTGGAAGAATAAATATTGTAGAATTTATTTTGCCCCATAGCTTGATCAAATACGCAATTTGAAGGACAATTAACGAGCAGGAATTCAATCAAAACCGTCGATTAAAAAATTCTGGCCACATTTTTTTTTACCTCTCTCTCTCTCTCTTTTCCCTCTAAACCATCACTTTATTTCTTTCCCCTTTGCTCAGCTTCTCTTCGTCCCATTCAAAGCAGCCAGACAATAATTACAGGATTTCAGAGTGTTCGCGTGATTGGACAACAATGTGATTTTATTTTCATCGTTTTCCCCCTCCTCCCTAAATACCTTTTGATTCATTAAGCTGGGGATCCGACGAGTTTTAAAATTCAGTAATTTAATTTCATCTCTTTCGAGCACGTGCGATATCACCCACGAACCAACATGCAGTTTCGCTTCACACGGCTAAAAGAAAGAGGAAATAAAAAAAAGACAATTATGACTACTTTGATATGCAAAATGACGTCAAATCTATAATTAAAAAGTATATTGACCTATTTCTGACATAAAAATTGGTTGAACTAAATTGTTATTTCAGCATCTTAGTAAACTTGCTGCAGTTTTTAAGTAGGTCAGTAACAACTTACTAGATTTAAAAAAAACTGACATTTTTCACTAGAAAATCTGTTACATAATCGTGGGAGAATGAATTTTTTTTTTAGCTGTTCGAGTAATTCAGGATGATGATTAAATCGGAACTTTTTTGACTGTTTGCTAGTCTTCATTACACCGACTATGATTGGCGCGTTGTCACACTGAAATGGTCAATGGGTTGTGTTTAACCGCGTCCTTGAATCTTTTGTCGAAATATTATTACATCACGTTGGTAATAATCGTTAGAAACAAAAAAGAGCGGGGGAATTTCCCACTATTTAGCAATCACTCGGCGTAAAAGATTTTTGGCGATGAGTTATCGTCAGGGGCAGGTTTTATTTTTTTCGCGAAAATATTTCGACCCATCATGAATACTGCAAAACCGTTGCTTTACCCGGGCAGGTCCATTCGGAACTAGTTTGCTTCCGCACAGATAATTTATGTGATTTCGTGTTCCTGCAGCAGACAGGCGGCGTAAAGAAACTCAACCACTCAAGAAGAAACCCAGAGAATGCTCAAATGTTTGAACATACAGACGGTCTCGAGATAGTTAGGCGGAAAAAAAAAAATTCAAAGCAGTCATGAGGACTACCGACAGAAGTGAAGACGTTTTTACGAAAAAAATATTATCACACAACAAATTTGTTTTATCACGTTAGTAAAATAACTCCTAAATTACTATTAAATACGCATTGTATAGTAATTGTAGGTATTAAAAAAAATGATATTAATTTTTAGGTTGTATTGCTAAGAAGACTCCGTTTTCTTCGTTATTAAAACTATATATCTATATGAGAATATTAATATATTTTAGACTCACTTTTTACTGCACAGTAATCGTATACTTGATATTTAAAAGCGCAACAAGTTGTACTAATAGGAACAGATATAGTGTTATCGTTAACACGTCACGTGACCATGTCGATGACGACTTACATGAATTTACTCCCTATCCAAACGTTCACATATGAGTTTTCACTTCAGAAACATGCTCTTAATAATCATCTGTAACAACAAATAAGGGCTGTTATCTCTCAGGGCATGTTGGTTCAGAGCGGCGACCTCTGAAGGAAGAGTGATGCTCTGAAGGAAGAGTGATGCTCTCTACGTGGAATTCACCGCGTCTGTATGCCCCGGTGAAGATACGGAATAGGTACGCTTCAGTTTTCTCATATCGCGCTGATTCACCCCATGATCTCACCACACCGACTGCATGCAATAACGCAGTACAAGTATAGACCGGAAAAATTCGCGAATTCATTTCGCGATAGGCTAAAATACAAATAGTTATACCTCAGTGCTGCCTCTGCTATTGGCTCACAACTCACCTGGATGACTCTGGGCCAATGAGAAACACCCAACCATAGCTTTATCGAATCACAGGCTGCTACGTTGGGACACCTCCACAAGACAACAGCCAATGAGTGGGTGGCATTTGACCGAGTGTACGTAGAACTATGGAGTTCATCCTACAGGTCATTGAACCCGCGAATTTTTCCGGTCCCTAAGTATAACTACATCTACACACCATACCACCTACGAGTAGTCGAATGAATTGACAGAAAAGCTGAAACTGCTTCCACATAGTTTCGTACCAATTCCCCCCCCCCCCCCTCCCTAAGCTTTCCTCTTCTCAACCTCGGATTCAAATTCATCTTGTTTCCTTCCCATCTCCGACAACATACAGAAATACACTTCCACGCTGTAAGTTTTATTTGCAAACGGAACAAAACCCTTCACGTAAAATACAGATGTATTTGTAAATTCGTTCATTGACATGAAAACATCTGTGTCACTACAAAACATAACAAAACAGTGTTCGCTGTGATACTGCGTTCGGAATATTACCCGGGCAGTTATGCTGTGTTGTTGTCTCAGTACCTCCAAAAAAACCGTTCCCTGAATAGCTTCACAGTATTGACTGCGCGCATAAATTAGCATAATAAAACAAACTCGGGTTCAATTATTTATTTATACGATTATATTTTACATGGTTTAAATAATATATATTATTGAATGAAACACCAAATAAAAAATAAAATTATGCGCCAATATTCGTAAGAAATTCTCAGTATTGTGTCGAGAAAAACGTACTTCATGTATGCTAAAATAACCATAGCCATGAGTTGTACAAACTTACAATGAATTTATCGTAGTAAAACAAAATTTTTGACATGACACCGCCTAATAAATCGATGAACGCCGGCTGCACGCACGAAAAAGTGTCCCGTTACGCACATTGTCATGTTACGTTGTGTCCCGTTACGCCCATTGTCCCGTTACGATGTGTCCCGTTACCCTCATTGTACGCTTGCGCCGCATCTATCTCTCTTCCACTCGATTGGAACGACCATCGATTTGACTTTTTCGAGGCACATTAAACTTGAAACACTCCTATTCGTTTCCTACTTTTCCTATTATCGTCCTATCCTTAACAGAATAAGACATATTGGAATAAGTTAAATATGAAACATGTATAAAAGTTATAGTTAAAATAATATGTTTTTAAAGTAATATACATATTTGAACTAATGAGTGCAAATAAAAGTAAATTTATCAATAATTAAATTGTAGATTTCATTTCACTCCTTCTTTGTATCCATACAAATAGTGATAATACATAAAAATATTCACTTTTATTCATAAAAGTATGCAATAATTTCATCAATGTTTTGTTATGACGTTATCACGTTAAACTATCGTCCGTAAACCGACTTTACAGACAACCAATTTTTTCTAAGAAACTGTTTTGCTTCTTTAGTCCCGCCCAAAATAGCTTCCTGCTCTACTCTCATTGGTTGATGCGCCGTGCGTCCGTAACAAAAATAAAATTAATTCATTTCCCTCCCATGAGCACTACATGTCTACCAATCACACGACCGTCCTATGCGCTGTCGTGAATCAGTAGGTTCGAAAACACGGCGGTAAAACCTTGTGCGAACGACCTTATGTAAATGTAACTTTTTTTTTCAATTGTACACCCAGCTCAAGAGTTGCACTTCTAATCTCTTTCCTTGTTTTTGGTTTTAATAAATTAGTTTATTAATGAAAGAGGTAACATATCTACAAAAACTATTTGCACACACTTGCTGCAATACCAGACGGTCATTGTCTCTTCCTGCAGTCCGCGACACGAATAAAATACAAAGGGATAATATAGCATGCATGACAAACAATACACAACAAAATATACATAGTAGCATGGCGAAAAGTAGTAAAAAAAATGGGGTGTGGCTGTGTCATGGACACGGCCCTGTGTTGCATGTGAATACGTGTATGTAACAGGTAATATTTTCTATACAAAATATAAAATAGGATTTTTTTTTATTATAACGCCATATATATTCACTGTAACTTTTTTAAGCTAATGTTTTATATATGTAATCGATAGATTTTGACGAGAGCTGACGATTGAAACTCAAACGAACGTCGTAGCTTCTCCGAGTCAAAAGTTATACTAAATGGAAATCTTG
Source organism: Bacillus rossius redtenbacheri (assembly GCF_032445375.1). NCBI lineage: Eukaryota > Metazoa > Arthropoda > Insecta > Phasmatodea > Bacillidae > Bacillus > Bacillus rossius. Next base: position 44,091,713 of record NC_086338.1, on the reverse strand, counting down.
AAACGCAGCAAAATGACCTCAAAATGGCGGCGCTTCCCCCTCCACCGCGCGGGATGCGTCACAGTCCTCACTTAGCGTAATGAATTCTTTGATCCTTCAGCTATCCAGTGGTGTGATTAAATTTTGGAAGAAGATGATAAGTTATTTAGCTGCAACACCAAACTGTATCCCCCGATTTTGTTATCATTCGTTTGTTTTTAATAGCCTCCCACTATGGATGCAATTATTAAGACGTATTCACGTCAAAAAAATAGCCAGTCATGGGGACTGTCTACAGAAGTGAAAACTTAAAACTTTGTTTTTAAATGTATTATATGACATCATTTCTATGTCAAATGTACGTAAGAAAATGATTTTGGTATTATATCAGTACGATAACAGCATGATATTTATTCTTGCATCATTTTTTAGTCACAACAGATATCAGTGGTATGTAAAAATTACGTAAAAATTCATTACCTAGCTATGACTTACCAGTGATGTCAGACCTAGGTCATGTATTCACGTGGTCAAATTAACTTCACTTACTGCTACTACAGCATGTCGGCGAAGTGAACTCACAAGATTTTACCCATAAAAAAGAGAGTCCAACACGCACATGATACAGTCGAGTATATACAATGTATTAATGTTTATATGTGTATACATGTACACAGGCCGCTGCGATTCGCCAGTCTGGCGCAACACGTCACTAGCATGTCGGTGACGCGAACCCATAAGTTTTGCCCCTACCAAAAATCGCTCAACGCGGCTAAAGAAGTTTTCACTTAAAAAACAATTGGTTGTCTGTAAATTCGGTTTACGGACGATAGTTTAACGTTTCAACGTCGTAACAAAACATTGATGAAATGATTGCATATTTTTATGAATAAAATTGAATCATTTTTATTGAATTACATATCACTATTTTGTATGGATACAAAGAAGGAGTGAAATGAAATCTACAATTTAATTGATATATTTACTTTTATTTGCACTTAATGTTTATTACTTTAACGAACAGACTATTTTAATTATAACGTTTATACATGTTTGCTATTTAACTTCTTCCAATCTGTGTTATTCTGTTAAGGATAGGACGATGATAGGAAAAGTAGGAAACGAATGGGAGTGTTTCAAGTTTAATGTGCCTCGAAAAAGTCAAATCGATGGTTGTTCCAATCGAGTGGAAGAGAGATAGATGCGGCGCAGAGCGTACAATGACGGGACATTAGCGTAACGGGACACTTTTTCGTGCGTGCAGCCGGCGTTCGCCGATTTATTAGACGTTGTCACGTCAAAACACAAACTCCCTCCTTGTTCTGTGCGCAGACACCTGCCTCGCGGGCGTACGAACGACCGGCTCTTTACCCCCGCTGCGACGTTCATTAAAAAAAAAAACGCAACGTTCGCGCAGCCAGGGGACAAACACGAAAGGCCGGCGGTCGGCACCGCGCAAGTAACAGGTTTCGCGCGATTCAATTCAGGGCGGCCTGGGTATACGACTGCGACCATGTGTTTTAATGGTGCTGTCGACTGGCCCGTGAAATTTGAATTGCAATCGAGGCTCTTTTTTTAAAAAAAAAAAAAAAAAACTCCCAGCGCAGTTCATAGTTCTCCCGTCGCGTACTCCATTCGAAACTCGCTTGAACTGAAGGGCACAATGCCCGGATGGACTATCATTTCGGGAATACGGTCTGCAGTGGGATCACATCCATCAAACATTTCTGCGATAAACATATAGGTAGACAAAATAAATTGTGTGCGTATAGTCCACGGGTAAGGTTTTTAAATCTACTCTTCCCCATGTATTTTATGTCTGTTTATAGTGTGTTTTATAACGTATCATTTGTCCTTTTGTGCTTATCGATTGTCACCTCTGCAAGAAGAGACAATTTCGTCTGGAATGGGTTTTTGTTTGCTTAGCAAGGTCTGTGTGTGTGTGTTATACATCCATTGTATATATATTATATTTTTGGCCTTACGGCCTCTGTAATCACAATACTTATTGAATGAATAGCATTTTTGAAAACCAAAACCACGCGCTACAGAAGTGAAACTTCTTGCTTATTACTTATATAGAGATAAAAATATCATTAATTTTTTTTATTGAAACGGAATAATTATTTTGTAACAGAAAGTAGACGGGTATAATCTCAAATTAAAAAAAAAATCCTTTTTCTGAGCCTTGGCATCAGGTTCATTGGCACTTTTAGGCGCCTCTTTTAAAGGTTTATTCCCGCGTGGCCTTTGATAATATATCTTGCCTGTTTCTGTTTTTTCTTCTATTTTCAGGCATTATGTTAAATCACGGTTGCCAGTTGAAAAAAAATGAAAGAACAAAAAACCACTTCAATCGGACATAAATTACACTTATAAAGTCTATCTCACAAGTCAGTAAGTCCTTTAGACTTTTCAAATCCCAGTGTTCACATAACAATAATAAATTACATCTACACATCTATCGCCTTAAGTCTATACTTCCTTTATACATTTTCAATCACAATTTTCACATATAAATGAATGATAGCTACCTATAAAGTGTCACAGGAATAAATAAATTGTAGATATTTAAAAAATAATAAAATAAATACGGTCAAGCTTGGGAAATAGTCTACAATGTTGCAATACATTTCAGTAAACAAAAAAAAATCTTGAAGTAGCTTGGCTTTTAGGTTGTAGCCGCGTCCAAGGCGAATATATCACCGACGTTTCGGACGACATTGCAGTCGCCATCATCAGTATAGAGTTACCTACTGAGTTTATTACAAGTACTTCTGCCTTTAATACTCTCTCCTGAGAGGAGTGTTTACCGATTGGCTGAAGCTGTGGGCTAATCGAGCCCAGTAGGTAACTCATGTGATAAATTTTTTTTTTTCATTTTTACTTTGAGAAGACATAAACGTAAAGACGCCATTTTTGTTTCAACTGTTCTTACCAACATTTTTTTTAAAACTTTAAATGTTATAAATTTGGTATCTGTTTGAGAAGAGCACGTACTTTAACGGCATACGTTGTTATTAGTAGTGACCGGCTGCTACAAATAGTTTCTACTGAGAAAAAAATGGATTTTTTTTTTCAGAATGGTTTCAACTCAGTAATACTGTCTGTTAATAAGCAATATCCATGGTATTAGAAAAATTCAAAAAAATTGTAAGATTAAAAAAATACATATTTTAAAACTTGTTATGATTAACGACGGTTTGCAAAATGAATAAATAAAAAAAAAATTGGTTGTCTGTAAAGTCGGTTTACGGACGATAGTTTAACGTGACGTCATAACAAAACATCGATGAAATGATTGCATACTTTTATGAATAAAATTGAATCATTTTTATTTCAATAATAAAAGAATAAATACTTGAAATTATACTAGTAATCAGATTTTTAGAATGCACGAATAATGAACCTTTATTGCCGAAATTGTTGTTGTAATAAGCAATGAAAAAACCACATCAACTTTTCACTTCGCTTTATACACAGTCGAGTGGGAAGGGAGAGATAGATGCGGCGCAAGCGTACAATGAGCGTAACGGGACACAGCGTAACGGAACAATGTGCGTATCGGGACACTCTTTTCGTGCGCGTGCAGCCGGCGCTCATCGATTTATTAGACGTTGTCACGTCAAAAAAATTAACGTTGCAAACAGTGGGCGCCGTTCACTCTCCTGCTGCAACGCTACAGTCGCAGCGGCAGAAGCACACAGGGTGTGACACAGGCCTAACAAGGCAGGCCAGCATCAGAGGTAACTAATAACGCCGGTGATTCACAGCCGGCTTGAGTGTGTGTGGGGGTTAGGGAGTCGAATGGGGGAGGGCTCGGATAAGAGGAAAGAGGAGCGAGGCGCAGTAAATTACCCCGCCGGGTAAGTGGCGTGTTTACTGCTTGTAGTCTGCGGTAAAGCTCTCTCCTTGTTGCAGCAGACGGCATGAGAGCTGAGACGTGACCGGGGAAGGTAACGAACCGAGTCGCAGGCTCCTTCTCAGTCGACTTTCGAACGACACAGATGGTCAGGAGGGGGGGGGGGGGGTTATAGCCAGACAGCCAGAAAGCCAGGTACACACGAACCCTGAACCCTGAACCCTGAACCCTGAACCCTGAACCCTGAACCCTGAACCCTGATACGCGCCGCAGCCGGAAGAATTCCGTGACGGGGGCCCGTTCACGTGGTACTTTCCGACTGATACGGAGATAAGCGTTGTTACGATGCATCGGTTATTTCACTATATTTTTTTTTTCCAATTTTTGCAAATGGAATCATAAGGGGTATTGAAATTTTTGGAGAAACTACTTCGAGACCGAACCGTGTGTTAAAACTTTTTTTTTGCATCGTCTGAAGTTTCGTTATTGGTTGAGGGTTTTTTTTTTTTTTTTTTTTTTTTTAATTTTCTGCTGTAGGCAAACAAATCACATCCATTATCTTCGCGGATGCTAAACTTTTCCTGAATTGACACGGCCAAATAAGGAAAACGTTTCTCTAGCAGACGGCCGCCAATTACAAGGAAGAAACCACGTTTGCGGGCATACCTTAATGCAGTCTGGTGATCGGTAAATTTTTGTTTTTCACAAAAAAAAGCCTCCCCAAACAATTAAGCACGATGAAATATATTTTGGGCGATATACGTATAATATAGCGAAAAATTTTACATCGTAATTAACTCATCGCAGTGTACGATCAAATTGCGCTAGATGCTCTTTGGACAGCCTTAATATTTGAGTTATACTTGCAACGCACAAAAAGCCTGAACCACTTCACCCCCCTTTCCACAAATCACCCAGGGAATAAATTGATGACAGATTGTTAGTCGATGAATAGAAAAAAAGCTAGCTAGTCTTTCAGTACTCGACAGCGATGAGTAAACATCTAACATCGGTAACGAGCAACTTGTGTGTCTTCATGTTGCAGATAAAATTTTAATATGCGTTAATTGCATTACCTTTCTTGCGTGATTTAAAAACCCGGCCTTAGAAAAACCACATAGTAATGTATCGCGCTGTTCAGTGCCGAGCGTGATATATATTAGCTTTTCAAAAACGTACTTTCTCCACCCGCCGCTAGAATTTGCTGCCTGAATCGTAAACTTTGATTGCCACCAACACGCGCAGATATCAGCACGAAAAAGAAGGAAATTTTAAATTATTAGAAACGGCAACCATGAGAAGAAAAAAATATTTAAAAATATATATATAAAACCCCAGCTTTGGACCTGCTTATCGAAAAGGAATTTTACTAAAATACTGCTCCTTGTTAAAACTCATTAAACAGTTAATGCTTTCGCGGCAATTATTCGAGTTGCTTGGCTTATGGGTTGTAGGCGCTTCGAAGACAAAAATTTAATCGTCTTTTCGGTCGACCTTGCGGTCGACATCATCAGGGTAGCTGTTACTGAGGTTCCTGCCTTTAAATACTCGCCGTCTGATTGGCTGGTGGGTTTGGCCGATCGGAGCTGGGCATATGTGATTGGTTGCAGCACCTAGCTTCAATTCATGTGTTGTAATTTTTTTTTGTCAACAGTTGTATAAAACTTTTAAGGTTCACCGTTTGACACCAAGAATTTGTGAACATTCCAAGGCTACTCCCTGAATGATTTAATATCGTTAAATCGTATATTAAATTTAATCGTTTCTTTGCATGATAGCCCCTCCCGAGAAAAGACTTCTAGGAGCCGCCTCTGAGGTACACTTGTCTTTCATCCCAGCAAGAGACTGAGCTACAGCACGGTATGTCTACCTTGTCACACCTAGGATCGTGGTCACTGAGAACCTGCGATGGTAACGTCACGAGACGACTGCTGAAGCATTGGCCCGAGGAAACAAGGAAAGGAGGTGCTCCGATGGCCAGCGCGCTGACCACGTACCGAAAAACTACTCTGTGGCTCTCGGGGACAGAGTGTACCGTCACAGTGCCGCGGAATAAAATGAACAATAGTTTCACCATTACGAATTTTGTAAGAAGCACCTTTCATAGTTTCGGTTTCCGTGAAAATAATCTAGTGAATGCTGCGACTGCTCACGCGTGAAAGGCATATTTTGGATTCACTTGACTTCATCCATTTCAAGAAGTGGCTGACGGCAGCCAGGGTGGGGGCTAAGACCTCTTGGCAAAGGCGCGCGCCGTTGCTCAGACGTGCCGGCAAAGTTTCGCCAACAAACTCGGGATGAAACTCCTTAGGAACCGGCCCCCATGGCCGAAGAAGGCAGGAAGGGAAGAAGAGCGAGAAGCTGGGATGTATCAGCGAGCAGCACACTTCCGTGCAGCATTAAGGAAAACAAGCGTTATTAAACAAGCTCCTCGCAGCTCCCGGCAACTCGCTGCTATAAACAAGAGAATTCGGTTAACGAGCCCTCTCTGGATCCTCCTCCACAGCGGGGAGAGCAGATAGAGCGATCCCCAGCCGAGAACGTCTTGCGGAGCACGGCGTGCAGTAGCAGACCAGGGTACGGCATCCACTATGATGTTCCCGTTAGAGATTCCATCACTTTGCTACCAGATCTTCCACGAGGAGATGACTGTGTGTACTGCGCATATATACCTAAGTTATCAACAAGCCACGTCGTAGCTTCGTCCCCAGACCGCCAGCCCAAGAAAGCATTTGAGCGTGGCCTCGGTCGTCGGGGTGCAGAAGAAGAATATTAAACCTGTTGGAACAAACTGCAACCATGCCCTGAATGGAACTCTTACCCACGACCGAGATTTCAGTAAAGTCCAATAAACCACCTAGTAATAGCCATTATAGTTGAATTTACCAATGATAAAGTATTAATGTCAAGTGTGTGTATCCGATTAGCAAACGTTCTCTCCAAACGGAGTAGGATCGCATCTGATGGAGAGGTTAAACTGGAGCAACATCAAATACCCGCAGCTTGGGATTGCGTTGAGACAAGTGGGTTATGGTCGCACTGATATGAAGACAGATCTCATGGGATTCGAACACCTGTCATAAGTTATGAGCCATGCCAGTGTCATCGCAACTTATCTGCCACTAAGGGAAGAGGGAGGGGAGTGGTTTGAGCATTCCATTGGGGTCGTGGCATTTCGACCGATAATTTTTTGACAGGCAGATAGTAAGTACATCTATTGTAATTTTGTCGAGAGTCATTTAACCGAAAAGTCTTTTGACCGACAGCCTTTGACCAACAGCATTTTGACCAAAAACCTGAATACTTATCTTTCTGGGAAAATTAATCCCTCTGGCAAGATGCATTAAACCCAAAATCATATCCATGAACTTCATTTAACCGAAGTCATAAGGACTGGCGGTCATTTCAATGAAATTCGTTTCTCCGGTACTACGGTCAAAATACTCATACCCATACCATCCTACTGTCAGTCTAATGTTGTGACCGCCACCCCGCTTCAGTCTGAAAACTCCATTATCGATAACATATTTACATGTAAATCTACAGTTTTGTTTATATTGACATAAACAGACTGTTCTTGTGAGTAAAACCATTTGGGGCAGGACTAAAAACTCCTTTCCATGATGATCAAACCACGGCCAATGGCTACTGAATTGTAAGACACCATGAATGAGTTTCGTTGTCTATAAGATACACGATAATGGGACTAGCTCGAACATACAAGTGACTGAAGTTTCTCACTATTACCAAACAAATCCATAAAAACAATATTTTCTATCAGTGGAACACTGTGCACAGGAGTCATAGTTAAATATTTGTAGAATCTCGTTTTGGAACATTTTCTGCCTTGGTACTTAATGTACAAAAAAAGCACTGCAAACAATCCAGATATTTTTGGGAACCAAAAGGTAAACGCGAGTTTTTAATAGAGCAGAGAAAAATGTACTTGCGCGTTGTTCGCAAAAGCACCTCCACAAACACATCTCTTTTTTCCCCCCCCCTTGTTGACACACGAGAGTGTACTTTTTTTTCGGCGTTGTTTTTGAAACGCTCAGATCGCTAACAATGCGTTATTTCGTTTCGGCAAATCTCCCTGACCCTTCTCTACTAGTGCCTTTTTTATTCCCCTTCACTCCCGCGCAGTCGTTGCCTCCTCTTCACCTGCTTTACCTCTCTCATTCTTCATCATCTTCTCCCCTCGCAACGGCGCTCGGATACGCACCTGGGACCGCTCCAAGACTATATTACAGGAACCTCGTCTCTGCGACAACATGCTTTTAAAGACACGACAAGCATTTTTAATAACTTTTATACAAACAGATAACGCCAGTAACTCCTGAACGAGAGAAATTCCGTCGCTATAGAAAAAATACAGCGCATTCTTTCCAAGTAAAAAAAAAAGCACAGAAGTATTCCATCAGAGAAGAGAGGCATGGTCCTAGCGCTCTTCTGGTAACAGTTGAGAACTGCTGTTCGTCATCAGCAAAGACCTTCACGCGAGTACGTAACAGACAGTGACATGAAACCTGCAGGCTTGTTTTACACAAATGGTTATCTCCTCTGCATACGTTTGATAACCTACTGCTCATTTATTTAATTGTAGTTTCATTTCAGAAAATTGAATTAATAAAAATATTAACTTAATCTAGCAAAAACACAGATTTGTTGAGGTGATAAGTAGTCAGCGACAAAGTTCCGTGTTATAAACAACAGTACATCCGCAATTGAGAAGGGAGTTGCTACGTGTATTTTTTTCTCTCTTTAAAAATATAATAAACTGACTTCAGAGCACTTTAAAGTTCATTATCGTTCGCGATCGTCACGTTGTGACATCGTCACGACCTTATGGCATGTCCCAAGTTGTGTCAGACCAGATTTGATACACGATCATGATGCAACCACTCAGTGACAAGGCAGCCCGATATATATCACGTATCTTAGCGTGTCTTCAGTTTTGCCACCCACTAGTTTTGAATCATTTATCTCCGGTGGTGGCCTTTTCTCTCCAGCTACAGTTGACTGCTGCCAGCCGTATGTCAATACATCACGCATTAATATTTAAGACGAGGCGATCTGGAAGATGGTGGATGAAAAGGGTTTTTGACAACGGGAAAATTCATGGGGGTTCAAGTCAAAATGGAATTTAGGAAGCTCTTGAACGTTTCGCAACACCAGGGCTATCCTCATACGCGGAACTGTTTTTGTATCTGAATGAACTACGTGCAAATGGGAAGTGCAAAAATGGAACTACTGGAACGGTTCTGCGGCTGTGCTGCCTCGCGTGGTGACGATACAAAATAACGATCGGAAAACACATTTCCACATTGTTTGTGTCAGTTTCACACACGTCCGTTCCCTTTGATGTGACGGCGAAAGACTGTCACCGGGCGGAATCATTTCCGATCCGAAAATTGTATCATTTTTGATGACGCGCGCTTGATACGGAACTCTTCCCTTTTTTTTCAGCAGACCGCTCATGATACAGTTACAGTGATTTGATACAAGTGTGACTTAGCTTTACAAATTGGTGACCTTTATCATTATTTTCTATCCGAGAGTCCTGTTGTGAATACAAACGTGAAGTGGCCCCTAGCCGCAGATTACCGTCTAACGATCTCGTAGCTCCCTCCAGGACTGTGGTGTTACACTCTGGGCCTTTTAGAAGGGGGGGGGGGGGGGGTAAAGAAGGGGATGGGCAATAATCGTGACCCATGCACCAGGGAGGAGGCGGTAAAGATTCGTGATATTTTTGATGTCTAACATCTTAGCTCTCGGTATACGGAAATTGGTGGGGAGTAATTTCGTAAATGCGACATAATTCAAGGAACGGAAGTATGTGACAACCGCTGTGTTGCTATCTGTGACGGATGGCGCGAACAAATTTTTTTTTTCAAATCCAAAGGGTAACTTCGTAGTATATTATCTACCTGTTTAATGAATTCTAACAATAAGGGCAACGTTTTAATCAAAATCCTTTGCTGAAAATAAGGTCTTTTACGTTTTTATCAGAGCCGTTAAATTATATTGTTTAAAATTTCAGTCCTCTAATCAAATGATTTAATTGCCGCCAAAATGATTTTATGTATATTTATTTATTTATCGCGCTTGACATTATTTTAAAGAATTCTACATGAAATTTTGTGTCCGATTTTCGTATTATAAGTGTATTTGCGACATGAGAACACGTAAATTTGCTTTTTATCGAGGTTAGATGTTACACATCACTGGCGAATAAGCTGAAAGACTCGCTAACATGATTTTAATACATGGAATTATCCTAATAGGTTTATAAAATCATAAGTCCGTTTGCCAGTAGTGTTCATCGAGAAACCTTACAAATGATGCGGTACACCCAGATATCATTTGCAGCTGTGGTCGAGGTTACATATAAAGTCTTATGTACCTTCGAAGTGAAACTTCTTTGCTGAGGGGGGGGGGGGGGGGTTACAATTTTTGAGCGTTACGAGAATTACGATCGCACGAGGGGAACCGGTAGAGGAGGAGATGGCAGGGGAGAGGTAGAAATGACGCAGCACACTTGCGCAGTAGCTTAATTTTGCGCTCGTATACTTGCATAAAATGAGCAAGTAGTTTCACTTCTGCCACGCGTGAACTCCACGTTAACATTTTTTTTTGACGTGATAACGCGATAAATCGATGAACGCCGGCTGCACGCACGAAAAAGCATGACTCGTCACGTTCCGCCTGAGCCGAGCGTGCAAGAACCGGCCAACCACCCGTGCGAGAAAATCTTCCATAATATCAAACAGGTTAAGGCGGGCTTTTTTAAAACTAACTGTTCGTGATTATATTTAAACCAATTATTTAAAATTAAAATTTTCAAAAAACTGTAAATAATATTTGAAAATTAAAAAAAAAAAAAAAGTTTGCAATTTTTCATCAATGTTTTCTTATGACGTTATCACGTAAAATTATCGTCCGTAAACCGACTTTGCAGACAAACCCCCCCCCTTTTTTTTAATTGTGAAGAGATTGGAAAGTTGAGTTTAATAAACATAGAAGGAGGCGCCCCCGGGTCCGTTAGCTTCTGTCGACGGCCCTGGGTTACCCTGGGCGACGACAGCTGTCCTCGGACCACGCAGCTGGACCATGTGTCGACGAGGCCCATACAGACTGCGAAGCAAGGGCGCCTATCACCGCCGCGAGGGAGGAGCGAAGGGGGTAGCAACCCCCGACGGCGACGGGAGAAAGCGCGCGAAGCCAATATTCACCCTCGGGGAGGGCCGCAGGAAAGGAGACACGGCGGAACGAAACACCGGGTGAACGTCGAAGGCGACTGGAAAGAAGGAGAGAGGCAAGGGGAGAGAGAGAAAAAAAAGAGACCTCAGCGGCCAGTTATTGTCCCTGTGGCTTTCCTCGCGTCACTAAATTTTCCCGAAAAAAACAAAAACCAATATAAGAGAGGCAAAAAAAATAATAATAACTTTCAAGAATGACAAGGTATTGCGGGGGCAAATGGAGGGGGGAAATCGGGCCCCGATAAAAATAAAACGCATTCGTGACCACGAGTTTATTTTATTTATTTTTTCCTAGTTACGGATCGCTGCTGATCACAAATATTTGATATTTCACGTTACTTTGCTCTTGACAAAATAAAAATAAGGTCCATAACTATTAATGCAGTCGTTAACCACTGCATAAAAATGTGTTCAACTAACTACCAGCCAAGCACAAAATAGTTCCTTGTTGGACCAAGATCTATGACTGTACTATTAACAGATTGCTACACCTTGTGTCTCCGAGGTAGCGCGTAGCAAGAAGCTCTAGTTTGCAGTTTTGTTTTACAAAAAAAGACGTTATCGAGTGTAAGTAGCCAGGGAAGCGGTCTGTGGTCTTCAGAACCATCCATGCAAAGGATTTAAATGGGGGGAAAAATAGTAAAGACAGGCTAAGAAAGTTGCAACTTAGCTACAGCTTAGCTTACAGAGAGCTATATTTGGGAGGATTATTGTAACCCTTATATTGGCTACAATTAATGCGTTTCCTCCCACATCCAACCCAACGTAGCTCATAGACAGAAGCGGCAGGGACTGTGTTAGCGATAACAATGCCGGATTGCACACGTGTTAGCTGTAAGCTTGTCTTTCATAAAAACTTGAAATGTGTGTTTCATGTTTTAAAAAAACAAACATGTATTTACATTGTATTACATGTACGTGCAAAATATGTATTAATAAACATGCATTTATGACCTATTTTAACAAAAATATTAAAATAATTACCTAAGAAAAAGATTAAAATAAATTAAATAAAAATAAAAAAATATATAAAATGTTCGGTTTTCATTTTCTCTACCAAATTCATTACTTAAATTTCTGTTTGTAAAAGTTGAATTTCTAAAAGTCTATTGTTCCCTGAGATTTTTTTATGTGACTTTCTTCTTTTAAAACTATTAAAAAAAACATTTACTCAAATGAAATGTTTTGATGATTGTATGTACTGGACCCTCTCCTTTTACAAAATCCTGGCTACGACCCAACCTCGCTCGGATGTACCACTGCTTAAAAGCTCCGCCTACCCGTACGCACATACGGTGTGCAGAGCTTCAGGAAAAACTACGCGATTTCAAAACTACTCAAGGTATCCGAGTGGGGTCGGTTTACGAAAAGCATTTTAGAGTTCGCTGAGGGCCGAAAAGTACTTTTGATTTTTGGATTAAGTTTTTAGGCGTAAAACCACCCGTACAGATTCTTGAAACCACTTAAAATACTTGCATTACACCTTTATTTTCATTTATCCGCAATATAATGTTAAGGTCACCGCTCAAATTTCACAGTTATCCTGTGACGACGAGAAGACTGCGCGTCAGTTCCGAGTCTTGCGCTTAGAGGCTACACCGCGCTAGAAGCACCAGCGAGCGTCGCGCTTATCATCCTGCCTCACTAACACACATACACCCCTGACGAGGCGGGCCCCTTAATCCGGCGTTACAGTACCTCGACATCTATCCGACAACGCCGCGCTGCATGACTTCATTCGTCCGTCAAATAATTTTCCCAAATAAGTGCTGCCAACAATCCATTTTTTTTCTCAAAATATTTATATCGACATTTGTTTTTTACCATTTATGTTGGGTTCCCATGAGTATTGTATCAGCATAAGCGCGAGAAAAAAAAATTACCGAGTCCGGATTAAATATTTATGGACGTCATTTATAACAATCTAAATGTTATTAGGAAGAAGAAAGAAAACATCTAAATGAGCAAATACTATTTCCACAGCCCTGCATTCTGGCGACATATAACTGTATGTCCGTCAAAGTCAGAGCTTGCCAAGCTTTTGACGGCCAGACGGATATAAATTTTTCGCGCCATCCGATTGACTGTAGGGTAGGGGTAGGTGACTACGACTTGCCTCTGCAGAAAGTCCACTGGGGGGTTTTGGACCCCCAAACCCTAGGTGGTGTCTCAAAGCATCGGATTCAAAGTGAAGAATCCAGGATGCATATGGAATAGCGAAGGGCGGTAGCGTGGCAGGGTTTCGCTCCCTGTCCGGGCACCCGGGCTCTGGCAAGGCTGTAACCTTCGAGCGGGGGATATGCTGATATTGAAGTACCCAAGGACATCCAAGTCCGGATTAGGGGGTGCTCTCCCGCTATGAGGCTGTCTGGGAAAGCACTATACCTGAAGATGAAGGGTGCCATGGGACTGATCCTTTACTGTGATAGTTCCCTGCTGAGATTTCCTCAAATGGCTCAGGATCAGGATTGGAGTAGGAAAACGTGGTGGTAGTGGTCCTCCTATGCTTGGAGAACACTCCGAAGGGTCCCCGCCCTGTTGACGAGTGGAAGTGTTGAGCTACTTAAGCTCGGGTACTAGCCTGCTGAGCTAGTAGAGGTTGGATAGGCCTCAGCTGGATCACGAGTAACTGGGTGACCGAGGGGTCCCAGGGATGTGAGAGGTATGGTTCCGTGTCGTTGCTACTCAGATCCCTCAGAGGGGGCTGGCTCTGTTGGAGGTCAGGGGGTGGACGGCGGAGCTGGGGGTGTTTTGGTGGGGCCGAAGTTGGGATGGGTCTCCTCAACCTCTCGACCTAGCTGGGCACTCCCCAGTAACATGCCGCGATTGGAAATGGCGTATCTATTTCTCGGTTCTAGGAACCCATGTCAGACTCTGGAAACAGTGTCTGCCATGTAAAAGAACCATCTTTCTCCTAACCGGGATCAAGCCCTAACGGGATTATCTGCCTGGGGGAGTCATGATGTAATTTTGAGATGTGAATCTTTGAATCTGACTGTAGATCTACACGAGCAACTGGGTGACCGAGGGGTACCAGGGATGTGAGAGGTATGGTTCCCTGACGGTGCTACTCAGACTCCACAGAGGGGGGCTGGCTCTGCAGGTGGTCTGGGGGGTTCATGGCGGAGCTGGGGGCGGGTCGGTGGGGCCGAAGTTGGGATGGGTCTCCTCAACCTCTCAACCTAGCTGTGCGCTCGCCAGTAACATGCCGCGATTGGAAATGGCGAATCTATTTCCCGGTTCTCGGAACCCATGTTGGGCACTGGTAACAGTGTCAGGCATGTAAAAGACCCATCTTTCTCCTAACGAGGACCACACCCTTACGGGATTATATGACTGGGGGAGTATTGATGAATTTATGAGGTGTGATCCTAAGTTACATGACTGTAGATCTAGTGATTCTCTGACGGTTGACGGAAGGACGGACTGTGACTGATTATTGTGATTCCAGCTCTAGTCAAATGAGCATCCGATTTCTTGGTTTTACAGTTATAATTAGCATGAGGTTTCTAGCAGATGAGGTAGCCATGGTTAGCCTACTTACCTGTGAACCATATTAAGCCATAATATTTTCAGAACTTCAAAGGCCGTAATATTTTTTTTATCTTTTGGTTTTAGAAATTCGGCTTCATTAAAGTGTAGTATGTAATTCAATGAGGAATGCGTGGAGTCAATAGTGGCTAGCTGCTTCTAATCTTCCGCGTTCAGTAAACAGTTAATTTATGGGAATTACTGCAACTGTAATGACACTGTCGATAGACGACGTGTTATGTTCTTAAAAAAAAAAAAAAACTCGTTTATTGTGATATTTGCCTTGACGAAGGCAGATTTTCGATATCAAAAGTTAATAAATTTCTAACGGCGTCCAAAAACTGTTTTAACCATTTTAGAGTCTTATAGGTTCCTTATTGGACAGTACCTTGTGCTCTACGTGTCGACGAGTCAGCGAGCGTTCTGCGTGAAGAAAAAAAAAAAGTTGTGTCTGTAAAGTCGATTTACGGACGATAGTTTAACGTGAAAACTTCATAACAAAACTTTGATGAAATGATTGCATACTTTAATGAATAAACTTGAACCATTTTTATTGAATTATCACTATATTGTATGGATACAAAGGAGTGAAATGAAATCTACAATTTAATTGATAAATTTACTTGTATTTGCACTCATTAATTAAAATATGTTTATTACTTTAACGAACAGATTATTTTAACTATAACTTTTATACATGTTTGCTATTTAACTTATTCCAATCTGTGTTATTCTGTTAAGGATAGGACGATGATAGGAAAAGTAGGAAACGAATGGGAGTGTTTCAAGTTTAATGTGCCTCGAAAAAGTCAAATCGATGGTTGTTCCAATCGAGTGGAAGAGAGATAGATGCGGCGCAAGCGTACAGTGGGAGTAACAGGACACAGCGTAACGGGACAATGTGCTCAACGGGACAATGAGTCATCCTTTTTCGTTCGTGCAGCCGGCGTTCATCGGTTTATTAAACGTTGTCACGTCAAAAAAGTGAGTTCTTTGGAAGTTCGTGGCTGGCGTCCGATCGTGCGTTATGAATGCGACCGAAGACTCGTCCGTTGACGAGACGAACGAAACATTTTTTTTTTACGGTCGCGGAACCATCGATTGTTTCGCGCAACGAACATCCGCATAGCAATGACGTCCGAGAAACAGAGAACTCGCTTACACTCCTGGCCTCCCTCCAATAAAATTGATGCTTCTGAAACTCGCATCGAGATCAAATAATTTTTATTTCATGAAGTAGCTTGGCTTCTGGGGTTGTAGCCGCGTACCTGGGCGAATAATTCACCAATATTGTGAATTATTCGCCAAGGACGCCGCTACAACCCAGAAGCCAAACTGCTTCAGACGATGGCCGTGAAAGCCTGCGAACATCATTAATTTTATTTCATCACCTGCCGTGAATTCAGTGACAATTTTTAATTATCCTTGAGGAGCGGTTACACGGGTAGAATAAAACCGAGGTAGAAACTTGGGCAAGTAAGAAGAGTCGCACTTCTTTTCCTCGCGTGGACGGTTGGGAAAGTACAGGATGTCCATAAAAGAATGCCCCAGTTTCAATGGTATTAAATAACAATCTGATTTAGACTATTTTTAAAAAATAATAATAACCTAGTTCTTTTCTTACAAATTTTCTTATATTTGCACCTTTAGTTATACGGCACACATACAATTCTTCCCACATTTCATCGTACTATTTATAAATCAGTTTACAGTAATTTCCCCCTTAATTTAAACGCAAATGGTTTTATTTCATGTAGACAGTAACTCAACTCTTTTTTTAGAAACCAATTATTTACTGTACATTTTCCCTTATTTTGTATGAAAATGAACAAAATTTCATCAGTTAGTGCCACAGTTCTGTTCTAAGAGGTGGGAACGGGAGATGGGGGTGTTTTTTTTTTTTTTTCAAAATCTCTTCTAGACAGTGACCTTCGTGTTTTTAGAAAGTTGCGATATCTTTGTTGTAGTATTTCAACTACTTCTTGGCCAACTGGTTTCGAAAGGAAACTTTTGTAAAAGTACAGAAATTATTTTTTTTTTACCCCTGTGAAGCCTGCTTGTAGCTGGGCGAATAGAAATACGTGGGCAAATTCTTCGTCGCCGGTGACTGCGTTCCAGGCGCGCACAACCATGGGGAGGGGGGGGATGTCACGGACAAATCCTCTCCCCACAACTCTTTCTCCCCTCTCCCCACGCCCTTTCACCCCTCCACAAAACACCCCCCCCCTCCAACACCCCTCCCTCCTTCATTCCGCATTCCCCCTTCCCAAACTCCCCCTTCCAACCCATGACTCCCCCTTCCCACCCATGACTCCCCCTTCCCACCCATGACTCCCCCTTCCCTTCCCCCACCCATCCCCCTTCCCCTCCCCCACCTCTCCCCCTAACCCCTCCCCCCTTCCTCCCCAACCCCTCCTCTCCATCAACCACTCCACTCCTCGGCTGCCGCCTGCAGACGGGGCAGACGCAACGAGCGCAGTCCGATGAAGCGGCGGGTCCTACCTCACGTCTTCCCGTCGCGGCGGGAGACCGGGTGGGACGGGCGGCTTGTGAATATTTTAAACTCGTTAAAGTTTCAGGCCTGGATGCTTCCTCCACTTTGTCTCCGGGGTAGGTGCAGTTGAGGGGGGGGGGGGGGGGGAAGAGGTGAGGTGGGACAATCCTGCGATGCTCCCACACTCTCTATCCCTCCCCCCCCCCCCCCCGCAGCTACATCGGTCCAAGGAGACCTCACTTCGAGTGCGCTCTGCACACTTGGCAGCCGAGGGCATCCAGCACCCACGCTACACACGGCGTGACGAGTGGTCTGAAGCGAACTCCGTCGAAAGGTCTCCCCTCCCTCCCCCCTTCCACCAGAGATTAAAACACGAGTTATTCACAGTTCGGGAAAGTAGTAACCCACACTTGTTTCTTAATTTACGTCCTCAGGTCGTTTTTGAAGTGAGTCTTCTTTGGAAGCTTTAAGAGTAAAATTTCAAGGCCGAATTTTAATGAAACGTTTTCCGACGCTAAAGGGAAAAGGAATAGGTACTTGGCCAAAGAGATGTAAAAGAGAGCACTATGCTATATACGTTGCTGGGATCGTTTACGTTCTCCTTTTTGTGCGTTGATTCGTCCCCCGTCATAGATAAATGAAAGAAAGAATAAGACAGAGAGTGTACGCATGCGCTTGTTTCAGAAAATTTATATAGTTATCCTATACAGTCTGCTGTGAGTGCCTTGAATTTTATATTTGCTACTAGTGCGCTCGCGTTGCTCCTTGTTCAACCAGCAGCGTAGAGAGCGCTGTTGAGACAGTCCCTGCTTTTCCCGCATATATAGCACTAAGTGTTATGAATTTCAAATTTAGTTCAGAGAGTTGGTGGCATGTTCCAAATGTCAGAATTGATTGAAAAAACAGTAACACCCACAGTTTTTCTTTATGGTGTTTTTTTAACAGTGTGTAATATTTATTGTTAATTAATCATTATTGATTAGTCAATAACTATTGCTATCTTGCATAGTTATTTTTAAGTGAGTAATATTTTTGTTAATTCATGTTTATTTATAAAATTGTCTTCTCTCTCTCTCTCTCTCTCTCTCTCTCTATCTCTCTCTCTCTGTCGTTTTACCACTTATGATATACTTATGAGTCGAGGTTTTAATTGCCAAATAAGTTTTCTTCTATCACGTATACTGAGTTACACGCGAACTTTTTTAAGTAAGGTGGTTAACGTACTGAATCACAAAAAAAAATTGTGCGTGTTCTTATTTACCTACGTTCGTTAGAAGTTAAAATTACTTATGATAAAAAATATAATTTTTCATGCAAATAATTAATACAATTGAAATAATATTTGGACTGGAGTGATATTATAAACAGTTGGTAAAGTATAAATTTAATCAAATAAAATAATTTAAATAATACACTGCACTAATTCAAGTCGAATGAGTCTAGCGCTAGTACACTCTCAAGTACACACTTGCAGGGAGATGCAGTACTCACAGACGACGCTGAGTGTGAGCGAGTCCTCGAGTGTGGCGCTAGTACACACTCTCAAGCACACACTTGCAGGGAGATGCAGTACTCACAGACGACGCTGAGTGTGATCGAGTCCTCGAGTCTGGCGCTAGTACACACTTGCAGGGAGATGCAGTACTCACATACGACGCTGAGGGTGAGCTTCTCCTCGAGTCTGGCGCTAGAACACTCTCAAGTACACACTTGCAGGGAGATGCAGTACTCACAGACGACGCTGAGGGTGAGCGAGTCCTCGAGTGTGGCGCTAGTACACACTTGCAGGGAGATGCAGTACTCACAGACGACGCTGAGGGTGAGCTTCTCCTCGAGTCTGGCGCTAGAACACTCTCAAGTACACACTTGCAGGGAGATGCAGTACTCACAGACGACGCTGAGGGTGAGCGAGTCCTCGAGTCTGGCGCTAGTACACACTTGCAGGGAGATGCAGTACTCACAGACGACGCTGAGGGTGAGCTTCTCCTCGAGTCTGGCGCTAGAACACTCTCAAGTACACACTTGCAGGGAGATGCAGTACTCACAGACGACGCTGAGAGTGAGCGAGTCCTCGAGTGTGGCGCTAGTACACACTTGCAGGGAGATGCAGTACTCACAGACGACGCTGAGGGTGAGCTTCTCCTCGAGTCTGGCGCTAGAACACTCTCAAGTACACACTTGCAGGGAGATGCAGTACTCACAGACGACGCTGAGAGTGAGCGAGTCCTCGAGTGTGGCGCTAGTACACACTTGCAGGGAGATGCAGTACTCACAGACGACGCTGAGGGTGAGCTTCTCCTCGAGTCTGGCGCTAGAACACTCTCAAGTACACACTTGCAGGGAGATGCAGTACTCACAGACGACGCTGAGGGTGATCGAGTCCTCGAGTCTGGCGCTAGTACACACTTGCAGGGAGATGCAGTACTCACAGACGACGCTGAGGGTGAGCTTCTCCTCGAGTCTGGCGCTAGAACACTCTCAAGTACACACTTGCAGGGAGATGCAGTACTCACAGACGACGCTGAGGGTGAGCGAGTCCTCGAGTGTGGCGCTAGTACACACTTGCAGGGAGATGCAGTACTCACAGACGACGCTGAGGGTGATCGAGTCCTCGAGTCTGGCGCTAGTACACACTTGCAGGGATATGCAGTACTCACATACGACGCTGAGGGTGAGCTTCTCCTCGAGTCTGGCGCTAGAACACTCTCAAGTACACACTTGCAGGGAGATGCAGTACTCACAGACGACGCTGAGGGTGATCGAGTCCTCGAGTCTGGCGCTAGTACACACTTGCAGGGAGATGCAGTACTCACAGACGACGCTGAGGGTGAGCTTCTCCTCGAGTCTGGCGCTAGAACACTCTCAAGTACACACTTGCAGGGAGATGCAGTACTCACAGACGACGCTGAGGGTGAGCGAGTCCTCGAGTGTGGCGCTAGTACACACTTGCAGGGAGATGCAGTACTCACAGACGACGCTGAGGGTGAGCTTCTCCTCGAGTCTGGCGCTAGAACACTCTCAAGTACACACTTGCAGGGAGATGCAGTACTCACAGACGACGCTGAGGGTGAGCGAGTCCTCGAGTGTGGCGCTAGTACACACTTGCAGGGAGATGCAGTACTCACAGACGACGCTGAGGGTGATCGAGTCCTCGAGTCTGGCGCTAGTACACACTTGCAGGGATATGCAGTACTCACATACGACGCTGAGGGTGAGCTTTTCCTCGAGTCTGGCGCTAGAACACTCTCAAGTACACACTTGCAGGGAGATGCAGTACTCACAGACGACGCAGAGGGTGATCGAGTCCTCGAGTCTGGCGCTAGTACACACTTGCAGGGAGATGCAGTACTCACAGACGACGCTGAGGGTGAGCTTCTCCTCGAGTCTGGCGCTAGAACACTCTCAAGTACACACTTGCAGGGAGATGCAGTACTCACAGACGACGCTGAGGGTGAGCGAGTCCTCGAGTCTGGCGCTAGTACACACTTGCAGGGAGATGCAGTACTCACAGACGACGCTGAGGGTGAGCGAGTCCTCGAGTGTGGCGCTAGTACACACTTGCAGGGAGATGCAGTACTCACAGACGACGCTGAGGGTGAGCGAGTCCTCGAGTGTGGCGCTAGTACACACTTGCAGGGAGATGCAGTACTCACAGACGACGCTGAGGGTGAGCGAGTCCTCGAGTCTGGCGCTAGTACACACTTGCAGGGAGATGCAGTACTCACAGACGACGCTGAGGGTGAGCGAGTCCTCGAGTCTGGCGCTAGTACACACTTGCAGGGATATGCAGTACTCACATACGACGCTGAGGGTGAGCTTCTCCTCGAGTCTGGCGCTAGAACACTCTCAAGTACACACTTGCAGGGAGATGCAGTACTCACAGACGACGCTGAGGGTGAGCGAGTCCTCGAGTGTGGCGCTAGTACACACTTGCAGGGAGATGCAGTACTCACAGACGACGCTGAGGGTGATCGAGTCCTCGAGTCTGGCGCTAGTACACACTTGCAGGGATATGCAGTACTCACATACGACGCTGAGGGTGAGCTTCTCCTCGAGTCTGGCGCTAGAACACTCTCAAGTACACACTTGCAGGGAGATGCAGTACTCACAGACGACGCTGAGGGTGATCGAGTCCTCGAGTCTGGCGCTAGTACACACTTGCAGGGAGATGCAGTACTCACAGACGACGCTGAGGGTGAGCTTCTCCTCGAGTCTGGCGCTAGAACACTCTCAAGTACACACTTGCAGGGAGATGCAGTACTCACAGACGACGCTGAGGGTGAGCGAGTCCTCGAGTGTGGCGCTAGTACACACTTGCAGGGAGATGCAGTACTCACAGACGACGCTGAGGGTGAGCGAGTCCTCGAGTCTGGCGCTAGTACACACTTGCAGGGAGATGCAGTACTCACATACGACGCTGAGGGTGAGCTTCTCCTCGAGTCTGGCGCTAGAACACTCTCAAGTACACACTTGCAGGGAGATGCAGTACTCACAGACGACGCTGAGGGTGAGCGAGTCCTCGAGTGTGGCGCTAGTACACACTTGCAGGGAGATGCAGTACTCACAGACGACGCTGAGGGTGAGCGAGTCCTCGAGTCTGGCGCTAGAACACTCTCAAGTACACACTTGCAGGGAGATGCAGTACTCACAGACGACGCTGAGGGTGAGCGAGTCCTCGAGTGTGGCGCTAGTACACACTTGCAGGGAGATGCAGTACTCACAGACGACGCTGAGGGTGAGCGAGTCCTCGAGTCTGGCGCTAGAACACTCTCAAGTACACACTTGCAGGGAGATGCAGTACTCACAGACGACGCTGAGGGTGAGCGAGTCCTCGAGTGTGGCGCTAGTACACACTTGCAGGGAGATGCAGTACTCACATACGACGCTGAGGGTGAGCTTCTCCTCGAGTCTGGCGCTAGAACACTCTCAAGTACACACTTGCAGGGAGATGCAGTACTCACAGACGACGCTGAGGGTGTGCGAGTCCTCGAGTGTGGCGCTAGTACACACTTGCAGGGAGATGCAGTACTCACAGACGACGCTGAGGGTGAGCGAGTCCTCGAGTGTGGCGCTAGTACACACTTGCAGGGAGATGCAGTACTCACAGACGACGCTGAGGGTGAGCGAGTCCTCGAGTCTGGCGCTAGTACACACTTGCAGGGAGATGCAGTACTCACAGACGACGCTGAGGGTGAGCGAGTCCTCGAGTCTGGCGCTAGTACACACTTGCAGGGATATGCAGTACTCACATACGACGCTGAGGGTGAGCTTCTCCTCGAGTCTGGCGCTAGAACACTCTCAAGTACACACTTGCAGGGAGATGCAGTACTCACAGACGACGCTGAGGGTGAGCGAGTCCTCGAGTGTGGCGCTAGTACACACTTGCAGGGAGATGCAGTACTCACAGACGACGCTGAGGGTGAGCGAGTCCTCGAGTGTGGCGCTAGTACACACTTGCAGGGAGATGCAGTACTCACAGACGACGCTGAGGGTGAGCGAGTCCTCGAGTCTGGCGCTAGTACACACTTGCAGGGAGATGCAGTACTCACAGACGACGCTGAGGGTGAGCGAGTCCTCGAGTGTGGCGCTAGTACACACTTGCAGGGAGATGCAGTACTCACAGACGACGCTGAGGGTGAGCGAGTCCTCGAGTCTGGCGCTAGTACACACTTGCAGGGAGATGCAGTACTCACAGACGACGCTGAGGGTGAGCGAGTCCTCGAGTGTGGCGCTAGTACACACTTGCAGGGAGATGCAGTACTCACAGACGACGCTGAGGGTGAGCGAGTCCTCGAGTCTGGCGCTAGAACACTCTCAAGTACACACTTGCAGGGAGATGCAGTACTCACATACGACGCTGAGGGTGAGCTTCTCCTCGAGTCTGGCGCTAGAACACTCTCAAGTACACACTTGCAGGGAGATGCAGTACTCACAGACGACGCTGAGGGTGAGCGAGTCCTCGAGTGTGGCGCTAGTACACACTTGCAGGGAGATGCAGTACTCACAGACGACGCTGAGGGTGAGCTTCTCCTCGAGTCTGGCGCTAGAACACTCTCAAGTACACACTTGCAGGGAGATGCAGTACTCACAGACGACGCTGAGGGTGAGCGAGTCCTCGAGTCTGGCGCTAGTACACACTTGCAGGGAGATGCAGTACTCACAGACGACGCTGAGGGTGAGCGAGTCCTCGAGTGTGGCGCTAGTACACACTTGCAGGGAGATGCAGTACTCACAGACGACGCTGAGGGTGAGCGAGTCCTCGAGTGTGGCGCTAGTACACACTTGCAGGGAGATGCAGTACTCACAGACGACGCTGAGGGTGAGCTTCTCCTCGAGTCTGGCGCTAGAACACTCTCAAGTACACACTTGCAGGGAGATGCAGTACTCACAGACGACGCTGAGGGTGAGCGAGTCCTCGAGTCTGGCGCTAGTACACACTTGCAGGGAGATGCAGTACTCACATACGACGCTGAGGGTGAGCTTCTCCTCGAGTCTGGCGCTAGAATACTCTCAAGTACACACTTGCAGGGAGATGCAGTACTCACAGACGACGCTGAGGGTGAGCGAGTCCTCGAGTGTGGCGCTAGTACACACTTGCAGGGAGATGCAGTACTCACAGACGACGCTGAGGGTGAGCTTCTCCTCGAGTCTGGCGCTAGAATACTCTCAAGTACACACTTGCAGGGAGATGCAGTACTCACAGACGACGCTGAGGGTGAGCGAGTCCTCGAGTGTGGCGCTAGTACACACTTGCAGGGAGATGCAGTACTCACAGACGACGCTGAGGGTGAGCGAGTCCTCGAGTGTGGCGCTAGTACACACTTGCAGGGAGATGCAGTACTCACAGACGACGCTGAGGGTGAGCGAGTCCTCGAGTCTGGCGCTAGTACACACTTGCAGGGATATGCAGTACTCACATACGACGCTGAGGGTGAGCTTCTCCTCGAGTCTGGCGCTAGAACACTCTCAAGTACACACTTGCAGGGAGATGCAGTACTCACAGACGACGCTGAGGGTGAGCGAGTCCTCGAGTGTGGCGCTAGTACACACTTGCAGGGAGATGCAGTACTCACAGACGACGCTGAGGGTGAGCGAGTCCTCGAGTCTGGCGCTAGTACACACTTGCAGGGAGATGCAGTACTCACAGACGACGCTGAGGGTGAGCGAGTCCTCGAGTGTGGCGCTAGTACACACTTGCAGGGAGATGCAGTACTCACAGACGACGCTGAGGGTGAGCTTCTCCTCGAGTCTGGCGCTAGAACACTCTCAAGTACACACTTGCAGGGAGATGCAGTACTCACAGACGACGCTGAGGGTGAGCGAGTCCTCGAGTCTGGCGCTAGTACACACTTGCAGGGAGATGCATTACTCACAGACGACGCTGAGGGTGAGCGAGTCCTCGAGTGTGGCGCTAGTACACACTTGCAGGGAGATGCAGTACTCACAGACGACGCTGAGGGTGAGCGAGTCCTCGAGTGTGGCGCTAGTACACACTTGCAGGGAGATGCAGTACTCACAGACGACGCTGAGGGTGAGCGAGTCCTCGAGTCTGGCGCTAGTACACACTTGCAGGGAGATGCAGTACTCACAGACGACGCTGAGGGTGAGCGAGTCCTCGAGTGTGGCGCTAGTACACACTTGCAGGGAGATGCAGTACTCACAGACGACGCTGAGGGTGAGCTTCTCCTCGAGTCTGGCGCTAGAACACTCTCAAGTACACACTTGCAGGGAGATGCAGTACTCACAGACGACGCTGAGAGTGAGCGAGTCCTCGAGTGTGGCGCTAGTACACACTTGCAGGGAGATGCAGTACTCACAGACGACGCTGAGGGTGAGCTTCTCCTCGAGTCTGGCGCTAGAACACTCTCAAGTACACACTTGCAGGGAGATGCAGTACTCACAGACGACGCTGAGGGTGATCGAGTCCTCGAGTCTGGCGCTAGTACACACTTGCAGGGAGATGCAGTACTCACAGACGACGCTGAGGGTGAGCTTCTCCTCGAGTCTGGCGCTAGAACACTCTCAAGTACACACTTGCAGGGAGATGCAGTACTCACAGACGACGCTGAGGGTGAGCGAGTCCTCGAGTGTGGCGCTAGTACACACTTGCAGGGAGATGCAGTACTCACAGACGACGCTGAGGGTGATCGAGTCCTCGAGTCTGGCGCTAGTACACACTTGCAGGGATATGCAGTACTCACATACGACGCTGAGGGTGAGCGAGTCCTCGAGTGTGGCGCTAGTACACACTTGCAGGGAGATGCAGTACTCACAGACGACGCTGAGGGTGATCGAGTCCTCGAGTCTGGCGCTAGTACACACTTGCAGGGATATGCAGTACTCACATACGACGCTGAGGGTGAGCTTCTCCTCGAGTCTGGCGCTAGAACACTCTCAAGTACACACTTGCAGGGAGATGCAGTACTCACAGACGACGCTGAGGGTGATCGAGTCCTCGAGTCTGGCGCTAGTACACACTTGCAGGGAGATGCAGTACTCACAGACGACGCTGAGGGTGAGCTTCTCCTCGAGTCTGGCGCTAGAACACTCTCAAGTACACACTTGCAGGGAGATGCAGTACTCACAGACGACGCTGAGGGTGAGCGAGTCCTCGAGTCTGGCGCTAGTACACACTTGCAGGGAGATGCAGTACTCACATACGACGCTGAGGGTGAGCTTCTCCTCGAGTCTGGCGCTAGAATACTCTCAAGTACACACTTGCAGGGAGATGCAGTACTCACAGACGACGCTGAAGGTGAGCGAGTCCTCGAGTGTGGCGCTAGTACACACTTGCAGGGAGATGCAGTACTCACAGACGACGCTGAGGGTGAGCTTCTCCTCGAGTCTGGCGCTAGAATACTCTCAAGTACACACTTGCAGGGAGATGCAGTACTCACAGACGACGCTGAGGGTGAGCGAGTCCTCGAGTGTGGCGCTAGTACACACTTGCAGGGAGATGCAGTACTCACAGACGACGCTGAGGGTGAGCGAGTCCTCGAGTGTGGCGCTAGTACACACTTGCAGGGAGATGCAGTACTCACAGACGACGCTGAGGGTGAGCGAGTCCTCGAGTCTGGCGCTAGTACACACTTGCAGGGAGATGCAGTACTCACATACGACGCTGAGGGTGAGCTTCTCCTCGAGTCTGGCGCTAGAATACTCTCAAGTACACACTTGCAGGGAGATGCAGTACTCACAGACGACGCTGAGAGTGAGCGAGTCCTCGAGTGTGGCGCTAGTACACACTTGCAGGGAGATGCAGTACTCACAGACGACGCTGAGGGTGAGCTTCTCCTCGAGTCTGGCGCTAGAACACTCTCAAGTACACACTTGCAGGGAGATGCAGTACTCACAGACGACGCTGAGAGTGAGCGAGTCCTCGAGTGTGGCGCTAGTACACACTTGCAGGGAGATGCAGTACTCACAGACGACGCTGAGGGTGAGCTTCTCCTCGAGTCTGGCGCTAGAACACTCTCAAGTACACACTTGCAGGGAGATGCAGTACTCACAGACGACGCTGAGGGTGAGCGAGTCCTCGAGTGTGGCGCTAGTACACACTTGCAGGGAGATGCAGTACTCACAGACGACGCTGAGAGTGATCGAGTCCTCGAGTGTGGCGCTAGTACACACTTGCAGGGAGATGCAGTACTCACATACGACGCTGAGGGTGAGCTTCTCCTCGAGTCTGGCGCTAGAATACTCTCAAGTACACACTTGCAGGGAGATGCAGTACTCACAGACGACGCTGAGAGTGAGCGAGTCCTCGAGTGTGGCGCTAGTACACACTTGCAGGGAGATGCAGTACTCACAGACGACGCTGAGGGTGAGCTTCTCCTCGAGTCTGGCGCTAGAACACTCTCAAGTACACACTTGCAGGGAGATGCAGTACTCACAGACGACGCTGAGAGTGAGCGAGTCCTCGAGTGTGGCGCTAGTACACACTTGCAGGGAGATGCAGTACTCACAGACGACGCTGAGGGTGAGCTTCTCCTCGAGTCTGGCGCTAGAATACTCTCAAGTACACACTTGCAGGGAGATGCAGTACTCACAGACGACGCTGAGAGTGAGCGAGTCCTCGAGTGTGGCGCTAGTACACACTTGCAGGGAGATGCAGTACTCACAGACGACGCTGAGAGTGATCGAGTCCTCGAGTGTGGCGCTAGTACACACTTGCAGGGAGATGCAGTACTCACATACGACGCTGAGGGTGAGCTTCTCCTCGAGTCTGGCGCTAGAATACTCTCAAGTACACACTTGCAGGGAGATGCAGTACTCACAGACGACGCTGAGAGTGAGCGAGTCCTCGAGTGTGGCGCTAGTACACACTTGCAGGGAGATGCAGTACTCACAGACGACGCTGAGGGTGAGCTTCTCCTCGAGTCTGGCGCTAGAACACTCTCAAGTACACACTTGCAGGGAGATGCAGTACTCACAGACGACGCTGAGAGTGAGCGAGTCCTCGAGTGTGGCGCTAGTACACACTTGCAGGGAGATGCAGTACTCACAGACGACGCTGAGGGTGAGCTTCTCCTCGAGTCTGGCGCTAGAACACTCTCAAGTACACACTTGCAGGGAGATGCAGTACTCACAGACGACGCTGAGGGTGAGCGAGTCCTCGAGTGTGGCGCTAGTACACACTTGCAGGGAGATGCAGTACTCACAGACGACGCTGAGGGTGATCGAGTCCTCGAGTCTGGCGCTAGTACACACTTGCAGGGATATGCAGTACTCACATACGACGCTGAGGGTGAGCTTCTCCTCGAGTCTGGCGCTAGAACACTCTCAAGTACACACTTGCAGGGAGATGCAGTACTCACATACGACGCTGAGGGTGAGCTTCTCCTCGAGTCTGGCGCTAGTACACACTTGCAGGGATATGCAGTACTCACATACGACGCTGAGGGTGAGCTTCTCCTCGAGTCTGGCGCTAGAACACTCTCAAGTACACACTTGCAGGGAGATGCAGTACTCACAGACGACGCTGAGGGTGAGCTTCTCCTCGAGTCTGGCGCTAGAACACTCTCAAGTACACACTTGCAGGGAGATGCAGTACTCACATACGACGCTGAGGGTGAGCTTCTCCTCGAGTCTGGCGCTAGAACACTCTCAAGTACACACTTGCAGGGAGATGCAGTACTCACAGACGACGCTGAGGGTGAGCTTCTCCTCGAGTCTGGCGCTAGTACACTCTCAAGTACACACTTGCAGGGAGATGCAGTACTCACATACGACGCTGAGGGTGAGCTTCTCCTCGAGTCTGGCGCTAGAACACTCTCAAGTACACACTTGCAGGGAGATGCAGTACTCACATACGACGCTGAGGGTGAGCTTCTCCTCGAGTCTGGCGCTAGTACACACTTGCAGGGATATGCAGTACTCACATACGACGCTGAGGGTGAGCTTCTCCTCGAGTCTGGCGCTAGAACACTCTCAAGTACACACTTGCAGGGAGATGCAGTACTCACAGACGACGCTGAGGGTGAGCTTCTCCTCGAGTCTGGCGCTAGAACACTCTCAAGTACACACTTGCAGGGAGATGCAGTACTCACATACGACGCTGAGGGTGAGCTTCTCCTCGAGTCTGGCGCTAGAACACTCTCAAGTACACACTTGCAGGGAGATGCAGTACTCACAGACGACGCTGAGGGTGAGCTTCTCCTCGAGTCTGGCGCTAGTACACTCTCAAGTACACACTTGCAGGGAGATGCAGTACTCACATACGACGCTGAGGGTGAGCTTCTCCTCGAGTCTGGCGCTAGAACACTCTCAAGTACACACTTGCAGGGAGATGCAGTACTCACAGACGACGCTGAGGGTGAGCTTCTCCTCGAGTCTGGCGCTAGTACACTCTCAAGTACACACTTGCAGGGAGATGCAGTACTCACATACGACGCTGAGGGTGAGCTTCTCCTCGAGTCTGGCGCTAGAACACTCTCAAGTACACACTTGCAGGGAGATGCAGTACTCACAGACGATGCTGAGAGTGAGCGAGTCCTCGAGTCTGGCGCTAGAACACTCAAGTACACACTTGCAGGGAGATGCAGTACTCACAGACGACGCTGAGAGTGAGCGAGTCCTCGAGTGTGGCGCTAGAACACTCTCAAGTACACACTTGCAGGGAGATGCAGTACTCACAGACGACGCTGAGAGTGAGCGAGTCCTCGAGTGTGGCGCTAGTACACTCTCAAGTACACACTTGCAGGGAGATGCAGTACTCACATACGACGCTGAGGGTGAGCTTCTCCTCGAGTCTGGCGCTAGAACACTCTCAAGTACACACTTGCAGGGAGATGCAGTACTCACAGACGACGCTGAGAGTGAGCGAGTCCTCGAGTGTGGCGCTAGAACACTCTCAAGTACACACTTGCAGGGAGATGCAGTACTCACAGACGACGCTGAGGGTGATCGAGTCCTCGAGTCTGGCGCTAGTACACACTTGCAGGGATATGCAGTACTCACATACGACGCTGAGGGTGAGCTTCTCCTCGAGTCTGGCGCTAGAACACTCTCAAGTACACACTTGCAGGGAGATGCAGTACTCACAGACGACGCTGAGAGTGAGCGAGTCCTCGAGGCCGGACCCGGGGATGCTGGGGTTCTCGGCGTGGCACTTGATCACATGACCGTCGTCGTCTGGCGAGGGCGCGAACCTCAGCACACTGGTCACCAGCGTCTCGCTGGCGGTGGTCTCCAGCTGTGGACACGATACATCCACAGTCACAACAATCTTCACCACCATCTGATACCCTAATTGTTATGACACTTGGCTTTTTTTTTTTTTAAATATTTGTGCAATGGGAGTGCATGACTTGATGTAAGTTTTTGGACATACGCCATTGCTAAGAACTTTTTCTGTTGAAGAAAAACTAAAAAATAAAAATACCCAAAAAAAGTCAAAAAAACACAAAATTAAGCAAAAAAATTGCTGTAGTCAACACGGATATAAACACCACAAAATATTCCGTAACAGGAATATGGTCAACATACAAAGGAAAACAAAGAAAAATGTACTAAGAGAACAAAAAAAAAAAACCACAAATGATGACGACACAGAAATATTGAACCCAAAAAAATTCAGCACAACGGTTGAAACGAAACAAAAACACGACAAAACGAAAAGACGAAACAAACACAGTAGTTTTACAAAACAGAATATAACGATAAAAAAAAACCTCAAATGATGACAGCATAAAAATATTGAACCCAAAATAATTCAGCACAACAGTTGAAACGAGACAAAAACACGACAAAACGAAAAGACGAAATGAACACAATAGTTTTACCAAAACAGAAACAAGCGTTTTTGTTCTCTTAGTACATTTTTCTTTGTTTTCCTTTGTTTGTTGACCATATTCCTGTTACGGAATATTTTGTGGTGTTTATATCCGTGTTGACTACAGCATTTTTTTGCTTAATTTTGTGTTTTTTTTGTCTTTTTTGGGTATTTTTTATTTCTTTATTTCTTTATTTTTTAGTTTTTAGTTTTTCTTCAACAGAAAAAGTTCTTAGCAATGGCGTATGTCCAAAAACTTACATCAAGTCACTTGGCTTTGAGAGACACAAACAACCCACAGTTTAGCGAGACCTAAAAGACTTCCAGAATATCTCTATACTCACAGCAATCTTCACCACCACTTGATACCCTGAATTGTATTACATTTATCCTTGTGTGACACGAACATAGTGCATTATAGCATTGAATATATATAATGTATAGAAGTCGCGAGCCCAGGTTAAATTTTCTGTCCGGTTTCTTAGAAGAATTGTTGTAGTTCCAAGCTCCGCCGCTGCGATCGCTTTCATCGCTGGGTATCGGCTGTATACGCCCCTGGCGGTATTTGGCAGAACTAGGTTAACCAGCCCAGTCGTGACATCATCCTTCACCCCCCCCCCCCCCCTCGAAAATCCCAGACCAACGATTCAAATTACCCGGCAGGTCTTATCAACATCGTTAGGCGACCTTGAAGAGGAGCTTCCCTTACCGTCGTTTGAGAATGATGAAATCCCAAAAGAAGCTAGCCACGGAAATCACTGAATGATGGGATTCTGTACCCGAGTGAAGTGAAAATTAGCTATTAAAACTTTGTATTGGGCCAATAGTCAGTGTTACGTTCAAAATATGGTTTTATTTTAAAAGTAAAATACTTATTTAAACTATATTTCGCGTTTGTGCAAATTTACTTTTAGATATTGGCAAGGAAAATCAACATACCTTAAACAACCTTCTCTTATTCAACGTTATCTATTAAGTAGTAAAAGGGGTAGATATTATTTTTAAAAATAAAAAAAATTATATAACCCACTAAATCAGTATTGGCAAGATATATATAAATTCAATATTAAAATACGCACATTAAAAATTTTTGTAATTAACTTTTTTCTGTAATAAAAATTCAGGATGATTTTGGTTTAATTGGTTTACGTATATTGCTATATTTTCTAAATCACATAGAAAAGGGAAAACAGTGCATCAGTGAAAATTCAAAAATTTAGTTTAAGTAATACTAGCCATACCAAAAGATCAATATGCGAGATAAGAAATTTGGTAACTGCTCTACATTTCAAATAAAAATGCACTGGTTTCATGAATACTGAAATGTATGCGTAATAAGGCATATTATGTTATTATACTAAGCATGACTATAACTAAAAAAATTACAGTAATTTAAAACGATGGCATTCTTAACATACAATAAGTGCGCGAGTCTTAGTTTATTTTTTAATTGGCTTCTTCGTCAGATGGAAAAGAGTTAAGATTTCATCAAGGAAAAATATATTCTCAAAGTCACTAAACCGGGAGATAGAAAATAAGGTAGGTACTTAATTTTAAATAAAAGTTAAAATAGACTTACGCTAAACCAATTAAAAATAAGTCGTAAAAATATTTTTATTTATTAAATATGTTCTATACTTGACAGTTCTTTGTGTATAATTCTTCAAAAATATTTGAAATTTAATACATATTTTCTTAAAATGGTAGAATATCAGCAATACCCGGAAATTACGTGAGCAAAGCCACGGGTTATTAGATACACTTTTATTATAAAATAAAAACAATTATGCATTTGTAGTTCACGAATGTGATATTTTGTTTATTGCTTCACAACATTCATTTGCCAGTCTCAAATTTCATTGTACCACTTGTCAGAAATGTCACCAAAAATGAGAGATAGTTTTTTTTGACGAATTTCAATTACGAGGAAACCTTTCGCAAGACTTTTTTCTTCGCAGTAGTCACTGGGACACCATTAATTTAAATCCACTAAGATAATAAAATTGTATGTATAATGATTTGTTTTTGTATATTTATATAACTTTCCAACCAATTTTTAATGATTTTCATGTGAATAAAAACTTGTAAAGCAATTTAATTAACTGTGTCATAATACTTCTGATTAGATGGAAATACAAACTTTTCATCAGTAATATACGATGATAAAAATATTTATTATTGTAAAATAATATTCACTGTTCAAATGCAAATTTAAATAGATTATTCATACATGTTTCCTGCTAATTAATGGTTTAAAATAATAATTTTTTAATATAAAATCATTTTTCTCTTGTGTTAAAATGGGTTGCTAAAATGAGGAATTATAAATATGTCACTTACTAAGTCCGTGCACAGATTTACACAAAACAGCAATGTAAATAATCTTTTTTGGTAGTTTCTAATTTTGTGCCCTGGATAACATGAATTTGGTTTAATTCATACCAAAGTGAATTTTTTGAACAACTTAAATTGATGTCATAAACAAATATTTATTTTATATTAAAAATCCACAAACAGTTTTTAAAATATAATATTTATCACGCCAGATGGAATAATAAACAAAAAATAGCTCTTATATGTTGTCTGTGTTTAAAGAATTGTATTATATTTCATGGAAATAATATTTACCTTTCGGTTATTAAAAGAAAATATATTTGTATTCAAAATACTTGCGCATCGTTTTTACGAGCATAAAGGCCGGGATACATTCGCAATAGCACGCAAACAGCACACAGATAGCACACACGCACAGAGATAGCACAGAGCTTGATGCTACATTCACGCACAACACAACACAAAATAATACCGGAAGCATTCAAAAAAGTTTTTTAAATGTAAAACTCCCGTTCACAATTTTGGTCACTGAAGTTGGCATACGTGACGTTTGTTTAGATTCGTGTGTTGTTATTGTGGTACGGTTTTCGTTAAACCCAGAAATATTTTAAATATTTCAAAGTTTACGTACAAAACACAATGAGCATTCAAAAATATATATCACTGTTTATTTCAAATCCGGCTTCTTTAACACATTCAGACACAGACTTCCAAGCATTTAATTTAGCTTCTTCATTTTTGTATCCTGCGGATCCCCTGTCATACAAAATATTTTTACTTTCTATTACAGCTATCAAAAAGCTATCAAATGTGCCTTCCATTTTTATGTTATCGCGTGTTTGAAAACAATAACAAACTACTCAAGTCAAGAGCACCAATACTTTCGTGACAATTGTTCTTTTATAAGCCCACTCGAGTAGTACTTAAACTGTTTGCTGATTGGCTACCATCATGGTCGCGCACAGAAAATAACCTAAAAGTTAAAAGTTAATGAACTTTCTGTGCGCCGATCCTGTGCTATTTTTCTGTGCGCGTGCTATTTGCCAATGTGGCAGCTCATATCTAATAGTGTATGTTGAACTTCTGTGCGTCTGTGCTGTTTGCTTGCTATTGCGAATGTAGCCCGGGCTTAACTTGTGTATCTAACCTCAAAGCAAGGAATATAAAGAGTGGGAACTCAATGCTATAACAAACACTCTTATTTTCTTTGGAGATCCGGGAAATGTGCTTTATTTATAAGCAACTTAACATAGTAAATCGTTAACTTTTCAGATCTATGTTGTCAAAATTGATTTTTTTTGTGGTCATTCGCTACTGGGAATATTCACCATATAACGTTTAAGATTATTTATTTTGAATAACGAAACAACCAAAACATTATGTAAAAATGCTTCATCTTATGTTAAAAAAATTATAAACTGCATAGCCACAAAGTATGACATCATACCATTAGTTTCTGTTACTAATAACAACACGTGCACGCGTTTGAACAGTCATCGCAGCCATAGTTGTTTCATAGCTACCAAAATCATTCAACGTTGTCAAGAATTATTCCAAATTATGTTTTGCCATTTTACTCAATGCGCCACTCCGTTAACACAACATTTTATAAATTCTGAACCACGAATGTCAGTGGGAATGTACACTATACTGTACATTCCAATCTGATACGCTTTAAGAAATTTCTGTAGTTTTCTTATTATTAAAACTTAATTTTTGATGTTGGCATCTTTTAACCGCACTTTTTTTTTTTTTTTTTTTTTTTTTCGGTGGCCGTACTCCTCCAATTCAGTTGCGCCCGCCGATATCTAAGCGCTCGGATTTCAACAAAAGGCACCGCCTCTCGATAGAGTGAAACAGAGAATTACGCGCACGACCTTGAAAAAAGCGACGCTACAGCGCTCTGGCGTGGAAGCTGGTAACTACGAGTACCCTCTTGTGGAAAGAAGAGCTGTCTAGCGGCGGAGCTAACAACTACCTCAGTTTTGGATCCGAAAATTGGAATAATAAATCCTATCCCCTCGCGACTTCTATAAGTTATATATATTCAATGATTATAGTGAGACCAGATAGACTACCAAAATATATCTACACTCACTGCTATCTTCACCACCATTTGATACCTTGAACGGAATTACACTTGGATTTGAGTAACACAAACATCGCTTATTCTAGTGAGACCTGATCGTCTAGATAAAACTCCACAGTCAAAGTTATCTTCACTACAATTCGATGCCCTATGAGGTATGCCAAGGGGCATTGACTGATACTATTGTCGCTTTGTTTTTTTGCTCGAACTAAATAATTTTAATGCGTATGACATTTTGATGGATTTCGTCTATCATCGTGAAAAAAATAAAACATATTTTTTTTATTGTTGCCTGGAAATTGTTGAGCTTGAACACAAGAGGATTATGTACCTGGTTTCCGAGCGTTATATCACACACGCACTCTCTCAGCTGTTTTCCACCCAACCACTCGGGAATCTCACTTCGGAATGAGACACTGGCCACGGCGTAGTGTCATAGGTGGTAACGTATTTGTATGCCATTCAGACGCTCGGTTTTACGTTCTCGCTGACGGATCACATTTTTATAACTAAATTTTATACCTCTAGGTATACGTCATTTGGTAGGAGTAATTTCGTGAAT
This sequence comes from Bacillus rossius redtenbacheri, assembly GCF_032445375.1. NCBI lineage: Eukaryota > Metazoa > Arthropoda > Insecta > Phasmatodea > Bacillidae > Bacillus > Bacillus rossius. The sequence continues at coordinate 44,056,330 of NC_086338.1, read as the reverse complement.
GGAAAGTAAGTCGCATGGATAGTGCGAACCAAGGTTCACAAAGACAAAGGAAGACCTTATACTGGAAACGTTTTTTGATGAATTGTAACATGATGGACAGTATTTTAATCAGATTCATGGTCGACAATCAGGTCCGAAACCGGTGTTCAGTATTTTTTTTTTGCCTACATTTTCGCTTTCTATCGGAGCCGTTTCATTATAAGTATGTATAGTTTAACCTTTCGGTACCTGCGAAACGAGTGATTCTACAGCCAACGTAGCTGCTACAGCAGCGAATTCCAGATGCAGTTGCGGAAACTACGCGTTTATTCGTCTCCATAAATGTAGTTGATAACACTATTTGCGTATAAATTTCTCACGCTCGGCATTATTTTAAAGAATTCTACGTTAAAATTCGTGTCCAACTTTCGTATTATAACCATATTTGCAAAGAGTAAAAAACATGAATTTGCTTGTTACGGAGGTTATATATTACACTTCAGTGGCGAGAACTGAAAGACTCGCTCACAAAAAAAAAAAACAGCTGTTTACAATTTAATATTATTTATTTTAAATATAAATAACTTATATTTTGTTTGGCAAGAATGAAACCTAACTATTATATTAAAAGTGAATAAATTTTCAAAGTTTTTTTTTTTTCGTTGAATTGAGTGGCTAGTAAGTATCCTATGATTCAATCTATGCGCTCTGTTTTCACTGATATTTTATCAAGACTGTGTATCACTTTAAATTCTTACACAAATAATTTTATTTTAAATTCTCTATAGGGATAAATAATGTTACTCTGGTAGAATATATACTATATATATATTATGTTTTACCTTTGGCACAACATATTATTTAAAATTTTCTACTAACCAGTTTTCATAGAAATTATTTTTTTGCTCACCTTATCGATGGTTCATTTTTAAACGTTTAAGTGCAAGATACTGACATTCTTCTCTAAATATTTAAATGATACTGTAGAAAATAAATCATATCTAAAAGTTACAAATAATGTGTTTTTAAAATGAGAATGTGGATATTTATTTGAAACACTGTAACCTAACGGATATAAAAATTTGCAAATGTTTAAAATAACTATTTTTGACGATAGCTTTTAAAAATAAAAAAATTCCAAAACGTGCGAAAATATTTTATCTAAAAAAAATAACTTGAATCCTCGCCTTTGTACTCTCACGAAAATTGTATACTTGCCACAGATGAATCTATATGCATATAATTGATAATACATGTTATAAATATAACTTCTATAGCTGTAATTTTGCATTAAAAGTTTTAATAGGGTGAAGTAAATAATTTAGCGTTACTTTGGCCAAAACTTTGGCGTATTTGAAAAATATTAAATATTTATGGAAGTATACCAAACATAAAATTAACAATAAAAAAACATTCAAAATTATTTTTTAAATGAATATAAGAAATGAATCAATATAATCTATAAGAATTAAGAATAAAATTTTGTTGAGAATTACCAAACGGTATTCTTCACTAAAAAAATAACAACTGAGCTTACTGTAAGAAAAGAGCAAATTCAAAAGCTTATAATAAAAAAAAACGCAATGTGAAGTCGAGTGTATTAGAATGTTGAATTTTGCAGACGAAAATGACATTCAACCAGACAACGGCGGATATAACAGCTATTATTAGACGCGAAACTTTTGGAATGTAATCGTATCTTGTCTGCAGTAAATTGCGATTAAGCGCTCGTGTTTCTCCTCAGCTGCGAACGGCTGCTCCAGAAGGCAGCGTGTGCTGCTGCCACGCCGTTTAAGGCGAGCATCGATTTCCTCCACCCTCCTGCGATGCAAAATTCAGTTCTCGTAAATGCCTCCACTTTCGCCCAAGTAATAAGCTGGCTTCCCCGCGGGGAGTTATCAAAGATATTACAGCGGTGTGCAAAGTGTGTGTGTGTGCGTGCGTGTGTGTGTGTGTGCGTGCGTGAGTGTGTAGGTGTGTTGTGGTGGCTAACAGGGAGCTACCGTGATACAGATGGGGCCGTTACGCGCGGCCATTCAACGAGCATAACGACGCCTCCACGCGTGCGATCCTCGTTATAAATACATACTTTCAGCAGCCCGTGGGACACTGCGGCGTCGAGTTAAAAACTGTAGTTTGCCTCCCATTTCAGGTCATGATTTTATATTTATATTAATCACTGATCAATTTTTTAGACTTCTTCAATTGTTTAACTTTCACGAAATGAAAAAAAAATATATACAGAGCATACTTTTTGCATATTTAACTGCCAAAGTTACATGTTTTTAACGTTTTGACGTGACAACGTCCAATAAATCGATGAACGCCGGCTGCACGCACGAAAAAGTATGACTCATTGTCCCGTTACGCTTTGTCCCGTTACGCTCATTGTACGCTTGCGCTGCATCTATCTCTCTTCCATTCGATTGGAACAACCATCGATTTGACTTTTTCGAGGCACATTAAACTTGAAACACTCCCATTCGTTTCCTACTTTTCCTATCATCGTCCTACCCTTAACAGAATAAGACAGATTTGAAGGAGTTAAATAGCAAACATGTATAAAAGTAATAGTTAAAATAATCTGCTCGTTAAAGTAATAAACGTATTTGAATTAATGAGTGAAAATAAAAGTAAATTTATAAATTAAATTGTAGATTTCATTTCACTCCTTCTTTGTATCCATACAAAATAGTGATAATTCAATAAAAAATGATTCAATTTTATTCATAAAAGTATGCAATAATTTCATCAATGTTTTGTTATGACGTTTTCACGTTAAACTATCGTCCGTAAACCGACTTTACAGACAACCAATTTTTGGGTTGTACAAATAAGGAGAATCTAGTTTTTTGCAGAACTGAAACCTTTTTAGGTTCAAATGCAATCCCACTGACTACTTCATGATATGGTTTGCATTTCTATCACAAAAAAACTCATTTCATGTTTCTTGACTGTCAAAATCGTAACAAATTTGAAAATTTTTAAATGCCAGGTTAAATTAATTAATATTTTCTGAAGTCAAGTGAGTCCGTGTCAAGTGAGTCAGAGTCCGCCCAAGTCCGTGTTGCAGGGAGAAACTGTTCCGTTTGACCGCGAGTGCACGGGGAGGTATTTACCCCAGGCCAGCGCACGTCAAGAAAACGAGCGGATGAATTAATTTCTCCTCGAGTCTGTCCGCCCTTCGTTCTGGTCGTCAGGAGTTCCCGTCCGCCACAAGGGAGGGCGCCACCGACTATGCTAAACAGATTCTCGATTCGCTTTCGCTGGGGGGGTCTTGACAATGGTGGGTTTTAGGAGAGAGGGGGGGCGGAGTAGGAACACCGAACCCAAAACTAGAGGAGCTTCTGTTTATCTTGGAAGGCGCGCCGAAATGAAGAGAGGCATTGTTTGCTTTCTTTTCGCTCCCCCCGACCGTTTTCTCCCATCTTCCTTTTTTTTCAGCTTTTTGCCCCCTGCTCGTCCCTGAAGAAAAAAAGGTAAGTTGGTTCTCTTGGGTGGATCCTGAACTCTTCAGACAAGCAATTGACAAGAGGCCCGCAGCTCATTATCAAATGGTCGTCCGTGCTATGGTCCAGCCCCCCCCCCCCCCCCACTCCCACCCCCCAAATAAAAAAAACTCCCTTTACACTGTCACGCGATGCCCCGATCTTCTCCGAAGACTGATTGTGAGTTCGCGTCTCTTCAAACACCAGCTCTTTCGCTCGAGCTCGTAAACGAATTCGGAAATGCTGAGCTGAAGTTTCCGTTTTAACTGATGGTGCAGTTTACAGATTGAAGCCTCTGTTTAAATACGGGCTCCTAGTAACTAAATTATTAAAAAAGTTTTTTTTTTTACTCCTCGGGAGCAACTACCGTTCCCTTTTTGTTGCCGGCCGCCCCTTGCGACAACACTTTGTGTTCCTGTTTTCGAAATTTGCTAAGCACTAGAAATTTAGACAGCGAATGCCTAAGTTTTAATCCAATGCTCTGTTGTACTGCTGACAATGAAAGTAAAATAAGAGTTATAAAACACCCTGTACTAAGTTATATTGAGACAGTGTCGTGCACATTGATACTGAAGTAATATGTTCACTTAATCGCTATGACAGTTTTTGAATTTTTGGTTATATTGTACAATTAGTAACTTGGAACTTATGAACCAAAAAATTTAGAAATAAATATTGTCATCGTTGCAAAAACCAATTACATAAATTAGCGTGACATTTTTTTTAGGACAAATGCCGTTAGGAAAGTAATGGTACTTTTTTTTTACGTAGAACGTAAAATATGCAGTCTTGTAGCGACTGGTCATCCATAATTATAGTTTGAGGTGATCAGTTCGGATTGGTAACACCTTACCGCACAAAATTAATGGATTGTGATGTATTATTTATTGATTTCTATTTAGCTCTTTTTTATTTTAAATATATCAAATTTGTGTTCGTTTTTTAAGTAGGTTATTATTGACTACTGATAGCAACTCTGGGAAATTTTCTTCGCGCCGTAAGGGAAAATTTTTTAACGAACAAAATAGTTTATATAATGAAATTTAATATAAATTAGCATATATGAATAGTTTTAGTTTTATGAGTGCGGTATCTACATAGTTAAATGATTTAATAATTTAAAAGAGCTGTTTAAACTTAATGTTATAATTTATGAACCCGGTTCCCTTTTGTCATGTACATATGTAGACTTAAATTTTTTCTTGAATGTTTATCTCAGTTTCCTAATGTATTAGTTTTACGTATGGTATTTTTTTCGCTAAGTAATTTTTAAATTATTCATTGTTAATCTGACTTGTTCCATAGCCGTATTATTTCTACCATAACTGTTTGGCTTTCGATAGTCATTATGAATGTCTGAAATTATGTGCGTGCTATTAAAAATAATACACACAAACAAACTGCGTGCTTCACAATCGTTCTGTGAAACACTGAGAATATTTAAATAAACGTTTATTTCACATAAAAATTAACCTAACTACTTTTAAGTAGGTGTTGCGTGACAGTATCAAAAGTAACAAATACTTTTTATTTAAAATTTATCCACTCTATAGCTGACCTTTAACGCTACATACCTACATACCATCACTGCTTTGTGCAAATTGATGCCCCAGGTATGGAAGCGAAGTATCGTTACTACGCATTCATGCGTAATGTATCTCTCAACGGAATTTAGTGAATAAATGAAATAAATATATTTTTTTTAATAAATGAGAGAGTTAGTTTGTCTGTCTGTAGCTCGTGTATCGATAAGGCGGCGAGGCATAGAGCCACGAAATTCAGCACTTAAATTCTTCAGAGGGTGCCAGTTTTCATCTCGAAGGGATTTTTTTTGATATTCGTTCAAATCTTTTTAATATATAATTTTAAGCAATTTCGATCATGTTTTTCCCGATCATCTCTATGGCAACGACGGTAGGTATTATTGTTGATTTTGTTTGCTTCGTCTCCTTGGCAACGGTTGTTGAATTGTTTATGCCCCATTCACGTCAAGATCTTAATCCAGCTTTTCTGTGATTATCTTTGCCATCACACTTTTACGCTATTGGTTAGATAAATGCAAATACGAAGGCCCTTAGAAAATTTTTTTTTTTACTTAGAATCCTTTAAAATAATGCCTAGTGTGATAAATATAAGCAAATGGTCACCGACTTCGCTGCCATCTGTATTGAAAAAATAAATTGTCATATGTTTTTTTTGAAGCTCGAACGGAGGCACTAAGTAATCAGTCTCGCATAGTAGAGTATTAACAACAGTAACAAATAAACGCCCAAGACTTGTTTATAGCCAGGATGCTCGATACAATTTCAGAACGCTGAAAGTTTATTTCTGTAATTAGAAAATCTCTGTTTTACATCATGGACTATATAATACCAGCTAATTTCAATTTCTTCAGTTATTATAGAAGCGATCGGGCGGTAACACATTACCGTAAAAAAAACACCCTATTTGACAAACAATAATTTAAATAATAATTTATATGTTTTACTATTATTTATTCTTTAATTTATGTACTTCATCCCGTCATAGACATTTCAATCATTGTTCACCTTTAAGCATTAATGTTCTCTGTAATTTTACAAAAGAACTAGCTGGCTATAGCAGCGCTATCTATCATGTCGATTTGAAACATTACTTGGGTAGCCTACATATCGGAAGGATTGAGTCGCCACAAGAGATTAGGAAAGGATAAAGAAGGAGCATTAGACGTCAGACGTGAAGCCGTTTTTTTCGCCCCATTTTTTTTTTAATTTTCACATACCAATATGGCGGACGTTTGTTCGGAAGAAAATTCGATCAAAATATCAGTGGGTAATATGTTTATATATATTAAAAGTCCAAAACGAATCTTCATAATACAAATGTAATGATATCAGTTGACATTTTTTGACGTGATAACGTCTTATAAATCGATGAACGCCGGCAGCACGCACGATAAAGTGTCACGTTCCGCCTGAGCCGAGCGTGCAAGAACCGGCCAACTACCCGTGCGAGAAAATCTTCTATAATATCAAACAGTTTAAGGCGGACTTTTTTTTTAACTAATTGTTCGTGATTATATTTAAACAAATTATTTAAATTAAATTTGCAAAACTGTAAAAAATAATATTTGGAAATTAAAAAAAAGTATGCAATTTTTTCATCAGTGTTTTCTTATGACGTTATCACGTAAAATTATCGTCCGTAAACCGACTTTACAGACCCCCCCCCCTTTTCCCTTTTTCCCCTCCAAAGTGAACCTCGAATGCATGTACGGCTGATACAGACGCCATGTTGGTACGTGTAGGACAGACAATCCCCCTCGTCTGGTTCCGTGGTATCTGGTCAGGGGAAGCCTAAGATGTACATCAAGTTCTGTCCCTGCCCGAACACGCCCGAATATTCTCCTTCGGCCAACCTCGGGTTTATTTATAATATATATTTATATTTCTCTGTTTATTTTAATGTAGCTATACTAACCTAAATAACCCGTCCATGGTGTTTTAAAAGTGTTTTAATTTAGCCAACCTAACCGACCAGTTTTAGTATTCGAATTCATTTTTTTTCCTGCGCAAAAATAAAACAAATCCCGAGCGAGGTTGGCCGAAGGTGAGGGTACCCGCCAGTAGGCCTAAAATAATTTGGCCCAAAATTAGGCTAAATATTTTTAGGCCACGTGACTTTATGCCATACAAAATTAGGTCAAATATATCTTTATGTCAAACGACTTTAGGCGAAATAATTTTAGGTCAAATGACTTTGGGCCAAACAAATTTATGTCAAATGGCTTTAGGCCAAATCTGTTTGGGCCAAACGTCTTTAGGCCAAATAATTTTAGGTCGAATAAGTTTCCGAAAATTATTTTAGGTCAAATTATTTTAGGTAAAAAAAAAAGTTTAGGCCAAGTCAGTAGCGGATCCAGAGGGGGGGCTAAGGGGGCTCAAGCCCCCTCCAAAATCATCTGAGTCCACTATTGTTTTAATGTTTGCCTTGATAAAGCCTAGCCTCAGCTGGGTCAAGCCCCTCCCAAACCAAAATCCTGGATCCGCCACTGGGCCAAGTGAATGTTCTGAAACAGTTTTAGGACAAATATTTTTAGGCCCAACGACGCGCTCCCGAAGGTGGAATATTCGGGCGCGTGTTCGGGCAGTGACGGAACTCGATGTACATCTTAAGGCTTCCCTCTCTGGTTCTGCGGCCCACCTTGCCGCGGCGCAGACTCCTGGCGTCGCGCCACCACGTGACCTGCGCCGGGGGCCGGGAACCCGCCGCCTCGCACACCAGCGCCGCCTCCAGCCCCGCCTCCAGGCTGGCCGGCCGGTCCGCCAGCACCACGCTCAGGGGCCGCACTGCGACAAGGGGGCGGGAGCTCTGAGCAGCCGGGCCTATAGTCGCCATCATCAGGGTAGAAGTTACTTATTGATGCTCTTACAAGTTCTTCCGGCCTTTGGTACTCCCGCCTGAGAGGAGTGTTTCCCGATTGGCCCCACAGTCAATGCCGGCGCGTCCGTACAGGCTTTGAATACATATACTGTATAGAAGTCGCGAGTGGATAGGATTTACTCTACGGTTTTTCAGGAGCGCATGATGAGCAGCTTGGGAACTTCACCGCTGCAGTGCGCTGCGGTAACGCCCTGTATCGTCTTAGTTGTTATTTACACGTTAGAGCGCAGCACTGTCGCCCGCTGTCATTCCCCCGCACCCACCCCCACTAATCATTCACTGTAGCTCAAGGTCGTTCAACAGGAGAGGGAAGGGGTGTTTGAAGAGTTCGACACTTGTCCGCTAGGGACCACCACAAGTCGATGCCCTAGAGATGGTGGCGATTGCGGCGGTGAATTAACCAACTACCTCAAAACCGTATTAGAAATTTTAACCTGGGCTGGCGACTTCTATACAGTATATATATTCAAAGGTACAGGCGAACCAGGCAACCGCCCAGGACGCCAAGTAGCTGGGGGCGGCGCAGCACGACACATAACAGCTCATATAATAATATGTTTAACGATTATTTGAAACTAGATGAAAATGGAAATTTTTGTAACAGTTTGGAATGTTTATATTGATATAATTAATTATTTAAAGTCCACGGTTACCTGTTTTATGATTTGTAATAATTAAAAAAGTAAAAAAAAAAACACAAGCCTGCTTACATTTGATTGTTGACAAAATCTTAGGCTTACGTGATGCATTTTGAGGCAAGGCAAATTTTTTTTTTGGTGTGTCCGGCGGGGGAGGGGGTTGGGGGCATTACGGTTTTTCGCCTAGGGCGCAAATTTACCTTGCACCGGCCCTGGTGACAGTCACCATCATCAGGGTAGAGTTACCTATTGATAGAGACCTGAAAAATTCGCGGATTCATTTCAACATATGATAGATTCCAAAAAAAACCGTACCTTTATATTGCTTCTCTGATTGGCTCACAGTTTATCTGAAAGACTTTGAGCCAACGAAAAACCTTCAACCAAAAAAAAGTATCGAATCGCAAGCGTCCCGCTTAACAGGTGTTACGAGTCGGTAACCAATGAGCAGGTGGCATTTTCCGGAGTATGTAGGGGGTTTTGGAGTCTATCCTAGAGGTCATCCAAAGCGCGAATTTTTCCAGTCTCCACCTATTGATGTTGTTACAAGTTCTTCTGCCTTTAATACTCTTCGCCTGAGAGGAGTGTTTCCCTATTGGCCCCACAGCTGCAGGTAGGATAGCTCACGTAAGATAAGTGAGGTTATGTTTGGATCAGTTAGGTTATGTAGCGCATATTTCATGAATTAATTTCAACTGTTTTTTTTTTTTTTTTTTTACCACGGGTATTCTGATCATTACTTACTAACCGTCGTCAGACTTGGCCAATGTTTTTTTTTTTTTTTTTTTTTTTTGGTGGGGTGGTGGGACAATATGGCGACGTAGAGGTTGCAAAAAAAAAGAGGCTTCAACTACGTCACAGCATGTGTTCTGTCGGGGGAAGCCTTTTCACAGACGAGAGAACCAAACGCCATATCGTGCATCTTCGGTTTTTTTTTGTTCATTGTAAATAAATATGGCGGTGTTGACGAAAGGAAAGACCATAAACAAAGCAACGGTATTTATTTGTAATTGTTTTTAGAGGAAAATACCTAATTGAAGAAACGTACTTCGTGGATTTGTATATTTTTTCATACCGTATAAAATCTAGGAAGTTTTGTCTTCCACAAATATTCTCGGGACGCTCCATATTCCGTGAATGTTTATTTGGGACAACTCATGATAACTAATGGTAAATTAGGTTAGGTTAGCTACATTATAAATACTTTAAAACATTGTGGACGGTTGATTCGGTTAGGATAGTTACATTAGAAATACTGTGAAATCATGTAAACTGTTTCCTAGCGCTGGATAGCTACATATTAAAAAGTTATTTGCTAAGCAACCATAAAATAATATTACAGTATTTTTAATGCAGCTATACTTACCTAATACAACCAACCATCCACAATGTTTTAAAGTATTTATGATTAGATCTTGCTAATTTTAAGAATGACATATTATAAGTTAAACCCGCGCATTTGGAGAATAAATGCCCGCGAATTTTTTCCTCCCCAAATAAATACACCTGTTGTGGTACGGAAAAAAAAAGCGAGCATGAACGTCGGGGAACTTCGGGTTTGGCACTCTCGTCTGTGAAAAGAAGGCTTGCCAACGTGAGTATTCGGGTATGTCCAGAAGGATGAGTGAATCTTAGGCTTCCCGTCTCGGGGTCTGTGCGGATGTCTAGCGGCGTCCGAGACTGCACCGCCGCCTTATTACCGTCGCCGGCGAACACACACACTCGTTCCCCCGCGCCGCCGCGCTGCACTCGGCGTTCCGCGACTCTGAATGAAGTTCCTGCGCGCGACAGCTCTCGCAACGAGTCTCGCCCGAGCAATTACCAGCCTCCCGTCGGGCGGGCGAAGTCCTGTTAGTCGCGGCGCAGATCCACCGGGGCTGCAATCACGTAACTTCGCCGGGCTCGCACAACTATTGATTAACATTCCATCCCCAGCCTTTCTCCGCTAAAGAAGTCGCCTCTCTGGTTCCTTGTGAATGGAACAGAAAATATCCATGTAAAATTTACAGATTTCATCATTTACAAAAATAGTATTCGCTGTAAAAAAAACTGGGTTTTTCTTTGTGTTGTCCCAGCACCTCCAATAGTTAAAAGTTATTTGCAAACCGTACGTAATAAAACATGATGCAACAAAATAAAGTCAAATTGTTGAATATTCGATTGTTTTTTTAATATGTTGCTTGATTGAAATTTCAAATAAAAAAGAGAAAAAGAAACTAAAGCGTCAATTTTTTCTAAGAAATACTAAGTATTTCATATGTGCAAAAATAACAGTAGCCATGTGTTGTACAAAATTACAATATATTTCGTGTGGTGTTAGAAACTATTTTTTGGCAACTGGTTTCAAAAGGAATCTTTTGTAAAAGTAGAGAATATATACCTTTTAAGATGGTTTAGTGAAAGTTTTCTTGTCATTATTTTATTCTCTACTTTCAGTGCAGTAAACGCATTTTCACTATCTTCAATTTCTCTACACAGTATTTTAATGTTACACGTGTTTCCATACAAGATTAATTTTAGTTTTAAGAGAGGATAAAGCTTATTTTATGGATTAGAGGTACAAGATTTAAAAACCTATATACATAGAAGAAGTACAAAAATTGTATCATTCAAGTTTTAGTTTACGCTGTTGTGTAAAAAAAATGCACAATTTGAATTGATTCTAAATTCAAATTAGATTAGAAATATAACTAAAGACACAATAAGACTTAAAATTATATAATAAAATTGACTCTCTTTAAAATCTAACTCTTTTTCTTATTACTATAAAGAAAAATAATTAAAATATATTTAATTTGTTCAAATTAAATGCTGTAAAAATCATATAAAGTCATACACGTCATGACTGCGTGGAATATTGAATATTTTTCTCCCATAGCGGTAAACGTTACAATACATTCTCAAAAAAAATTCAAAAATAATTTAATGCAATAATTCAGTTGATATTAAGCATGTATACAGCTCCAGCCAATATTATTAATAACAATGCACTCATGATCAACGATTGAAGACTTATAGATATATAATCAGGCATTTACACAGGAAGTAATAATAAAATTGTTTCCACCATAAAGTGAGTCAGGAAGACAGCACTCCTGCAGGAAGGGGGCAACACAGACAGAAACTTAGCAGGAATGAGACAAACAGACAGCATTTCACCAGGAATGTTGGCTGGCAAACCGCACTCCAGCAGGAATGGAGTCAAGCAGAGAGCACTCCACCAGAAGGGAGACTGGCAGACATCACTCCACCAGGAAGTGAGATAGACAAGATTTAACCAGGAAGTGAGACAGGCAGATAGTATTTCACCAGAAAGTGAGATAACCTACATTATTCCACCAGGAAGTGAGACAGGCTGCCAGCATTCCACCAGGAAGTGAGAAAGGCAGACAACATTCTACCAGGAAGTGAGACAGGCTGCCAGCATTCCACCAGGAAGTGAGAAAGGCAGACAACATTCCACCAGGAAGTGAGACAGGCAGACAACATTCCACCAGGAAGTAAGACAGGCAGACAACATTCCACCAGGAAGTGAGACAGACTGCCACATTCCACCAGAAGAGAAACAAACAGACAACATTCCACCAGGAAGTAAGACAGGCAGACAACATTCAACCAGGAAGTGAGACAGGCAGACAGCATTCCACCATGAATTGAAAAGGCAGACAGCATTCCACCATGAATTGAAAAGGCAGACTGCCACATTCCACCAGGAATGGATAAAAGCAGACAACATTCCACCAAGAAGGGAGAAGGACAGACAACATTCCACCAGGAAGTGAGAAAGGCAGACAACATTCCACCAGGAAGTGAGACAGGCTGCCAGTATTCCACCAGAAAGTGAGAAAGGCAGACAGCATTCCACCAGAAGGGAGAAAGACAGACAGCATTCCACCAGGAAGTGATACAGACTGCCACATTCCACCATGAATTGAAAAGGCAGACTGCATTCCAGCAGAAGAGAGAAAGGCAGACAACATTCCACCAGGAAGTGAGAAAGACAGACATTCCACCAGGAAGTGAGAAAGGCAGACAACATTCCACCAGGAAGTGAGAAAGGCAGACAACATTCCACCAGGAAGTGAGAAAGGCAGACAACATTCCAGAAGGAAGTGAGAAAGGCAGACAACATTCCACCAGGAAGTGAGAAAGGCAGACAACATTCCACCAGGAAGTGAGAAAGGCAGACAACATTCCACCATGAAGTGAGACAGGCTGCCAGCATTCCACCAGGAAGTGAGAAAGGCAGACAACATTCCACCAGGAAGTGAGACAGGCTGCCAGCATTCCACCAGGAAGTGAGAAAGGCAGACAACATTCCACCAGGAAGTGAGAAAGGCAGACAACATTCCACCATGAAGTGAGACAGGCTGCCAGCATTCCACCAGGAAGTGAGAAAGGCAGACAACATTCCACCAGGAAGTGAGACAGGCTGCCAGCATTCCACCAGGAAGTGAGAAAGGCAGACAACATTCCACCAGGAAGTGAGACAGGCTGCCAGCATTCCACCAGGAAGTGAGAAAGGCAGACAACATTCCACCAGGAAGTGAGACAGGCTGCCAGCATTCCACCAGGAAGTGAGACAGGCTGCCAGCATTCCACCAGGAAGTGAGAAGGACAGACAGCATTCCACCAGGAAGTGAGACAGGCAGACAACATTCCACCAGAAAGTGAGACAGGCTGCCAGCATTCCACCAGGAAGTGAGAAAGGCAGACAACATTCCACCAGGAAGTGAGAAAGGCAGACAACATTCCACCAGGAAGTGAGAAAGGCAGACAACATTCCACCAGGAAGTGAGAAAGGCAGACAACATTCCACCAGGAAGTGAGAAAGGCAGACAACATTCCACCATGAAGTGAGACAGGCTGCCAGCATTCCACCAGGAAGTGAGAAAGGCAGACAACATTCCACCAGGAAGTGAGACAGGCTGCCAGCATTCCACCAGGAAGTGAGAAAGGCAGACAACATTCCACCAGGAAGTGAGACAGGCTGCCAGCATTCCACCAGGAAGTGAGAAAGGCAGACAACATTCCACCAGGAAGTGAGACAGGCTGCCAGAATTCTACCAGGATGTGAGACAGGCTGCCAGCATTCCACCAGGAAGGGAGAAAGGCAGACTGAATTCCACCAGGAAGGGAGTAAGGGCAGACAGCATTCCACCAGGAAGGGAGAAAGGCAGCAGGCACTCACGGTAGAGCTCCAGGCGCACAGACTTCTCGACGGGCAGCACCAGCTTGGTGTTGCTCGCCTGGCACTTGAAGGTGGAGTTGAGGTCGCTCCGCCCCACGCCGCCCACCTCCAGCTTGCTGACGGCGACCCCGCGTCCCATCTGCGCCACGGCGGCGTCCGCCATCTTGTCGTTCACGAACCACGACACCGTGGGCGGCGGCTTGCCTGCGCCGGACACACACACGTACAGCAATCTCCCATGGCACTGGCCTGAAATAAGTTCAGGATGCCACGTAAAACTGTATATTTATAAGTAGAGACCGGAAAAATTCGCGGGTTCAATGACCTTAAGGATAGACTCCAATATCCTTTACTTACACACTCGGGCAAATGCCAACTGCTAATTGGCTGCTGACTTGTGAGTCGTCTCGACTGGGTGGCCTGTGATTCGACACATCTATGAGTGAGGGTCCCTAATTGGCCCTCAGTCCTCCAGATTAACAGTGGACCAATGGCAGAAGCAGCACCAGGGTATAATTATTTTGAATTTCAGCATAGCACGTAATGAACCCGCGAATTTTTCAGGTCTCTATTTATAAGGCATAATCTGTAATTTGGAATGCGTTTTAACTATCTTACCCTTAATACGCCATAACTTCGTCCGAGTTTTATTTTACTTTTTTTTTAATTTGTAATTTTTAAGTGGCGGGGAATTGTTGGCAGACGGATTATGTGAGCAAAAATGTTTTTCCTTTTTATTAATTTATATGATTTCACCTTTTTCCTGTGTTGATCTTTAAATATCTAACATCACATTTCTTAAGTTTAAAGTAAATAATTTTAGTAGAACAATATTTTGGCCAACAAGAGATTTTAACTTGGTATTGTAAGTTTATAGTTTTACTTACGAAGTCAATTTGAATGAATAGTTCGTTTCGTTGCTATTAATGAATTATGCTGGCTATTTTTAATCATATTCATAATATTTATATTTCTTCAATTTTTTTAAATGTAAATGGAATCTAGGTAATAAATAACATTATTTTCCACTTTCATGTAAATTATATCATTCATATTAGTGTTAAATTAAAAATATTTTATATCCATTTTTATTTACAAACGGCTTCTCTCATGCAACTTTAAAAGTTATTGCTGACATTGTAACATTGAAGAAAAGTATGTGATGAATTCAGAATTGTTTACTAAGCATCTCACACACTAATAATTCTAATGTACATAACAAGTTCTTTATAAAAAATTAAAGTAGGAATTTTTAAAGTTTTAATGCGTTAATATTTCTAATTTTTTATAATGTCTTTATCTGAAGTATATATTTAATTTTAATATATGCGGATATACTTTACGTTGATGAAAAACCTTTTCCTCTTTTTTACGTTACATGATACCTTAAAATAGTTTTAATTACAATAGTAGATTTATTTTTAGAATCCACTAACCTGTTTGCCCCCTCATATCCCCCCCCCCCCCTAAAGTGGTAAAACGTGTTGGTAGAATTTTTATATCTATAATTCATACCAAATCTTTACTTATCACTTTACACTTAACAGTAAAATAAATATACTATCCCTGCCATATTGAATTATTTTCGCGAGCTATGTACGTGTGAGTGGTTGTTTTCATTAGTACAGCTATCTTATAGTAACTATATGTTTTTTTTAATATATATTTAGCCTGCAGATTGTACTGTGTAGAGCTAATCTTAAGCTTGACGCTTTCTTCCCGCATAGCGTTTAAACTTCTGCGCGGTAGTCGCTCGTCTTCTCAGCCAGTGGAGTAGCGCCTCGATGCGCGTGAAATTAAAATTGTAACGCAGCTGTCCGCGCCCTTAACATTGCAGTTCTGCGTTTCCATGCATTATTTTCCTGAAACAATTTTTTTTTGTTTTGTTTTCGTCGCCCTTTAAATTTACGTCCAGAAATTTTCCGAAAATTTCGTATACTACAGTCATACACATCCAGATGCGACGGGAAAACTGTTAAAAAAATTTGTACGACAGAAGTAAAACATGGGTAAATTATTTGCACCCATGAAATGTCTCGCAATACTCTGGTTAGTTATCAGATAAATATTCCGCGAACAAAAGTATGAGTATTTCAATAGCATAAGGTGCTTAGTGCGGCCCGGAAAAGAGAGATTAAAAAATCTACTTATACGACATTCATATTATGGGGAAAAAAATGTTAAAAGGTAGTTGGGGATTAAATGAAAAAAAGAGTAATGGCGCAGAAGAAAAAAAATTTAAGCTTAATGTATTGCAGTGGCAAGCATGAAAAATTGACGTTTTATAAAATAATTAAGCATGCTAAGGTAATAACCTACATTTTCTCCCAGAGAGAGAGAGAGAGAGAGAGAGAGAGAGAGAGAGAGAGAGAGAGAGAGACAAAGTACACCCGCAAGCAGTGACAGTTGTAACTATTTTGAAACATCCGCGGCCTTTGCTTTGTCTTTTCTGTTGTCATTAAGAGAAGTTAGTGGTACTTTAGAGAGGTTTGCACAAGTATAGGCGCTTCTGATGCTATAGACTTTGTAGCTAACGCACTCCTTAATACGGTTTCAAGAATACCATTTTACAGAATTAATATGTGAGATTTTCAGTCGTTTGCTAAGTTAAAGACCACATGGGATTGTAGCAAAGATTATCGTGAAGTGAATTTCATGACACTATGTTACTGTTTAGTTTTCATTTTTGAAGCGTTTCTAACGCGAAAAGGGCGGAGAATAGGTTGCGGACGGTGCAGAGAACTCGTCGGGCCGCGGGCTCCACGTGACGGCGCGCGGCTCAGGTTGAACCCTGCCATGCTGCAGGGATAGGCGGGTCGCAGCAGGTAGGGACCCGCCTGCGCCTGACGCCATTCCGACTAGCTGGCATCTAGTAAGGGAGTGTTTGGGCAGAGGGCAACAGAACGGGGTTTGAGCTTATTTTGAAGTGAGTAATAATTCTGTTAATTCATGTTTATGTAGGACATTGTCTTATTTATCTATTTCCTTCTCTCTGTCTGCTGTTTTACCCCTTACGATATACCGACGAGTCGATGTTTGAATCGCCAAAGAAGTTTAGCTTCTATCACGTGTACTTAGTTACACTTGCTCTTTTTTTTATTTATTTATTTTGTAGCTCAGCCCTTTTAGGACCACAATAAATGGTAACTTTGAGACTAAGCGAGCAGTAACTTGTGTTTTCTCCCCGCGCGAACGAGCGCTGGGAAACCCTGAAATGGCGACCATTAACTTTGGTGGAGGCGCCAGGGTATTCTCACAGGACCGCAGCTTCCAGCGCTGCGCTGAGGGATCGCAGACACCCCGCATCACAACGAAGTCACACAAAAGCCATAACAGAGGAGTGGCTCTTGTTTCCTTGAAAAGGCGGAAAGTAAAGGGTAAGGAAGGAGGGTGAGGGGGAGGGGGAGCTATCCTATAACAGCTATCACCGGATTTACTGCCCGTGAAGATCTCGAGCGAAAGACCATAAACGCGAAGATGTTCTTAAAGATTCGACGTAGGGTCCCGGCTATAAAACTAAGTTTTTCCCACGTGATTCGTGTGAGCCATTCCTGGCAAAAGGTTTTTTTTTATTAATCGTTACTTAAAATGTGGAAACATAATTTTATAATTCGTTTGAACACACACAAATCTTTTCCTTGAAATCTACAGATGTAAAACTATAGGTGAGAGAAATTTTATTTTAACTGACTTTTATTTTAAAAACAATATTATTCAAGAGTAAGAACAATGAAACGAGGGAATATGAACGTAGAACCAAACGCACATTGATGCGCGGATTTAAATAATCAAATGGGGTGTCCACAGGGGGGGGGGGGGGGGGGGGGGGGGGGTTCCGTTGGGTCCGGACCCCTCCCTTCCAGGATCATAAACAAAACAAATGAAGACAAACAAAAAATTTTCATCTATTTAGCTACACAAAGTTACACGCGAATTATTCTGGAAGGATTGTTGGAATCATTAGTGGGCTACAACAATGTTATTTCCTCCACGTTATACACAGTACCACACGTTTTACTGTAAGCATGTCTTTTGTACAAGCTTGATGTGTGTGTTACATGTATTTGAATCAAAATCATTAAAAATTGATTTGAGAATAAAACAATAAACAAAAAAACAATAAAACAATAAAATATACGCCAAATTAAAAAAGTTAATTTTTTTTCTTTTTCACAAGCCAAATCATTACTTAAATTTCTACATGCAAACGTTGGAGTTCTAAAAGTCTACTATTCCCTAATATTATAAAGTGACCCACAATTTTCTTTTAAAATTTTATAATAAGAATATTTACTAAAAAAATTATATAACGGTCATATAGACTGATCCCCCCCCCCCCCCCCCCCCCCCCCCCGACATATTCCTAGCTACATCCCTGCCGCACATAGCTACCATTTTCACTTTGTCTAAACGTTTTCCAAATTATAATGGTTTGAAATTATGCTCAGTACGCCACTCCGGTGTTACACCATTCCATACATTCTAAGCTAATAATGCCGGTAAAATGCAGTTTTTTAATATTAAAGTGAATATTTTATGTTTTCTTTATATTTAAAACTTAATTTTTGATGTTGGCTTTCCCAACCGCAATTATTATATTTTTAGTGGCCATAATCCGCCTGATTGGTTGCGTCCCCCCCTGGTCATGGTTAACTGTATGGTTATTTAAGATATATATCTATATTTTTGATTTTCGATATAAATAGATTTGTATCGATATTTTTCGATTGTCGATATACATTAATATTTTTGATTTGTGATGTATATCAATATTATCGATTATCAAAATACCTTTTAAATCGATTTACATAGTATCGATTTTTAATATATTATTCTAATTCGATTTTAAGAGTAACGATATGTATAGATTTTCAAAACATTGATTTAATTCGATTTTCCGAGTATCGATTTTAAATGGTTTTTCGAGTATCGATTTATATCAATTTTCAGAGTATCGATTTATAACGATCCTTAGAGAATCGATATATATCGATTTTCAGAGTATCGATGTAGGGGAAAGTCTTACAGTACCGACCACCCTAATGTTTTTGAATGTAACTTTAAAGGGATGTACAAAATGACCAGTTAAAAAATTTAAAATGTTAGCTCAATCAATCGTTTATAAAATAAAACTAACAATGTATCAAAATATTATGAAGTATATTATTTGAAAACAAAATCAAAAATGTCATAATATATCAAAGTTAAAAATGTGTCGTCCAGTACCGACCAGTTCCTCTTTTAGATGATTAAAAATCTTTATTTCCTAATAATAATAGTACCATGTTAATTTTAATGTAGTAATTCGTAATTACAGATATTATAAAAGCAATGGCAAACATAACTATGTTAATTAATAAAACTAATGTTATTATATTACAAAATTAGATATTAACTACATCCTAGTTTTGACATTTCTGTTTGCTGTCCATTTAATTATGTTTACAAACGTCACATGTGAAATGAACAATATTTTCTTGGTCCGTACATTCAACATGTGCCCAACCTTGACATTTGATGCACTGCACCCAGTCTTCTTCAAACGATTCTTGACAAATTATGCACTCTGTGATCTCTTTTGTTGACATAGGAACACTACGAACCTCATCAAAGTCCAATTTCTTAACATGCTTCTTATATGGATTGTCCCCTATATTCTTTTTACTTTCTTTAGGAACACCTGATTTTCGTGCTTTCTTATCTTTTTCATTTCTTCGTAGCTCTCTTTCAGCCTTTCTCTTCTCTGCGTTCATTCTTTTTTCTTCGGCAAGTTTCTTTTTTTCCTCAAGCTGCTCTTTGTACGGTGTTGATGTAAGAATCTCAGATTGCTGTGATCGTTGTTTTCTCCTTTTCACCTTAATTCGGGAAGAATTGTTTGCTGGAGAGATATCTGTAAGAATTTTCTTGAAATCAGATGAAACTGAAGAAACTGGAAGAGATGGGCCGACGAAAGAGTTTGAAACAAGAGCAGATGAAGGTCCTGGCTGTGGTTCATGGTGGATAGAAGTGACAGCTGGTAAAGTTCCCTGTCTTGAAATGTTCATATGTGTTGAAGTTCCTGGTTCCAGTAGAGTGAGATTAGTTGAAGTGAGAGCTGATAAAGTTCCGTGCTCTAGAATGTTCGTTTGGGTCGAATTTCCTTGTTCCAGAAGAGAAAGAACTGATGAAGGTTCCTCTTCTGACAGGTTGTTGTCTGTTGAAGTCCTTGTTTCTAGTACAGTGAGATGAGTTGAAGTGACAGCTAATGCAGGTCCTTCTTCTGATAAGTCGGTTGGACTAAGAGGTGATGTAATTATACAGTCAAGAACATTTGACATCTCACAGGGTGTAGATGTTACAGATTGACGAGCCTCTAAAGTTACTGCTCCAGATTCACAATCACTTGCTTCTGGCTGTCGAAAGTGCTCAGATGGTATGAAATCCAATTCTGTGAAGGCACCCGGGTTAATAGGCCAGAGTCCAGTGCATGCAAAAGCTGATTGCGCCAAATCCATCCTACATATTGAAGTGTAGGCAGTGTTGACCAAACTAGCTACATCCTTCTGTGAGATCTTCAAAGGGCTATATTTTCTCATCCAAACACCACATGCTTGATTGTAGGCTGCTTTGAAAGGCCGCATTACTGCCCTGTCCAAGGGTTGCATTTTATGTGTGGTATGAGGCGGAAGGCTTATCATGTGAACATTGTGTTTTTTTGCAAACAGAATAACATTAAGATCCTTGTGGCTGCTGTGCCCATCAAGTATGAGAAGAACTGGTTCTTCTTTAGTAGGATGAGTTCTTTCAACAAACAGCTCCAACCACTTCAAGAATGATTTGGCAGATATCCAACCACTTTCTTCAGCAGCGAATACGCTTCCAGAAGGGGCATCCTTTTTTATAATTGCATCTACTCGCTGTTTGTTAGGAAAGACAAAAAGAGGAGGTACAAAAATGTCACCTGCAGCGTTTATGCACAGTAGCACAGTCACATTTTTCCCCCTCTCCCCCGATGTGATTTTGCTGACTTGCTTTTTACCTTTTTGTGCGATCACCTTGACATCATTGTCATGAACAATCGAAACGCCAGTTTCGTCACAGTTGTGAATCCTGCTGGGAGAGAAACTGTGCTTGTCAAGTAGCTCTGAGTATTTTTTGAAGAAACGTTCAACTTGATGTTTGTTGAAACCTAACGCTCTCTGCATGCTTGTGGATTCAGGTGTTCGTAGAGAAAGCTCAGGATGGCGTGCCATAAAGTCGTAATAAAACTGTTTACCAGCACTTTTTTGTTGTTTGTTAAACTGGTGAGGTATCTTAAGATGCTCAGCCAAATCAAATGCCAATTTCATAAATTCTGTCCTACTTAGGGGCATGAATCTGTCATCCTGATCTTTCATATAAAAAACCAGTTGATTTTCTATTTCGTTACTAAAAGTTATTTGAAATCTTCCCATCTGAGGAGTTAACATTACAGTTTTCCCAGCTTGGATGTCTCTCAGTCGATCTCCTAGTGTTGTTTTTGGAACCGAAAATGCTATAGCCACCTGACGTTGTGACATTCTGTTAGAACGAACTTCAGAAATAGCCATTTTCATATTATTCTCACTCCATTTTCCTTTTTTTCTCCTCTCACTTTCAGCCATTTCTTTTCTGAAAAGAGACAAAAAACGAAAATGATACTTTTTTGTTTATAACTTAATACAAATTACATTGATTGATTGGCTCAGTGGACAATTTTTGAGTGGTAAGCACTGGATGACAGGTGGTCGGTACTGTACGATGGTTAAGTGGTCGGTACTGTACGACTTACACTGGTAGCAGTAGTGTCGACCACGCATTGTTTATTCATCACATCGTTAAAATCATTACATGCATTTTGACGTAATTGCATGTAGATTAAATATATGTAAACAAGAAATCAAAAACTCACCCAAAAAAGGAGAAACAGCGTAATCAAAATAACTTTCAACACTGAAAACAACAACAAGCACATTCAAGGTCCCGTAGCTCTCACAACTCTGAACGGACAAAGGTGTCGCCAAAGAATATAAGGAATGAAGATAAAACACTTCGCTGAATGCCTGTAAAGTGCTGCTATCTAGCGCCACAAGCGAGAACTAACGATGGTCGGTACTGTAAGACGGTCGGTACTGTAAGACTTTCCCCTATATATATTCTAAGTATCGATATTCTAAGTATCAATATAAATCGATATTCCCAGTTTCGATATATATCTATATTCTAAGTATCGAAATATATCTATATTCCCAGTTTCGATATATATCGATACTGATATAACGATATTCTAAGTATCGATAAATATCGATATTCCAAAAATAAATATAACTTATGTCGATATTCCAAGTATAGATATATATCGATATTCAAAGTATCGATATTACGAGTATCGATATATAGATATTACGAGTATAGATTTTCGTGTACCGATTTTTATCGATTTTCCGTGTATCGATAATCCGAGTATCGATTTTCCGAGTAGTGATTAATATCGTTATTCCTAGTATATATATATATCGATTATCCGAGTATCGATATATATATCTTTTTTGAGTATAGATATATATAAATTGAATTTTTATATGTATATTTATCTTTTTTTAAATAAATATAAATACCTAACCTAACGTATTCTATTGATGTGATGTAGCAAAATTCTATATCTGCCATAAATTCTAGTAAAACAAGTTGTGGCTCAAACATGAATTTTCGTATTTGTGCTGGCTGTTGAGATGTTAATGATTGGTCCCGAACATTGAATTGGTTATTTTATTTCCCTACGCACGACGGAGAAGACTGCGCGCCAAGTCCCCAGCCGTGCGCCTAGAGGCGACACCGCGCCAGAAGCACCAGCGAGCGTCGCGCTTATCGCCCCGCTGACGGGTTGTAGGACGCGCGAGTTGCCCGCGCCACGCTGCTGGAATACGAATACGTTTTTTTCCGCTAACCTAACTAAAACTAAGTGTATTTGGGATGGGTCTGGGTTAGGGAGAGACTATAAGTGCGTCTCAGGCCGAAGCCTATACGCTCTAATCATGCAGGGTTTTTAGCCATGCAGGAGAGGAAGCATGCATCATGTGCTAGGAGGGCGATTGGCCAGCCATGGCAACGTTTTAGCCACGACTAACTCCCCTCATTGACTAAAACTAGATAAGTTGGGCCCACGTAAAAAAACCTGCATAGACACAGGGGAAATCCTGGGCACTTACATGTGGGATGCAAAATTTTTCATGCGTTAATATCAAGCAGGTTGGTTACAGGAAACAGAAGGATGGTTCCGGAAGAAGAGTTGGACCTGAGTAGAAATAAACTACTACGCAGCCCCCCTCTGCCGGTGTGGCGATAAAGAGAGACGCGTGATTGGTGGCAGCCTGCCCAGGGTGCGTGGGAGGGGGGGGGGGGGGGCACTCGCGCTAATGGAGTGCCATCAGGACTCTGGCCCGTGGGCGCTACACGTGGCAGCGCTGATAACAGCCCACTGCGCGACTCCTACAGCTATCAGCCGACCTGGCAGCGCTCCGAACGTAATTTTTTTGATGTGTAACACCCCCCCAGCACTCTCGGTGTACGGCATTCGTTGGGTAGCAATCTCGCGAAGGCGACGGAAGTCGGAGGAACGGAAGTGTGCAACAACCGCGGTGCTTTGCCATCTGTGGGGCGGATGTCGCTAACCAAAGTTCACAAAGACAAAAGGGAAAACTGGAATTGTAACACGACGGGCAGTATTTTGATAAAAAAAAAAATTCCTTGTTGAAAGTCATGTCCAAAGTCGGGGTTGAGTTATTTTTTTCCTAGGTGTTTTTTTTTTTGCTTTTATCGGATTTTGACCTGCTAATCAAATGATTCGATGGTCGACCTAGCTGCTCCGGCAGCGAATTCTAGCGGCGGGTGAAGACACTACGTGTGATTCGCGTCCAGAAATGTATTCGAAAACGCAATATTTCGTTCAGAGATTTGGCGTGTTCAAAACGGCATAATTGTTTGAAGAAACAGTAACACGCACGGTTTTTCTTTATGGCGCGAGTATTTCAGCAGTCTCTCTCTCTTTTTCTGTTTTACCCCTTACGAGTCGAGGTTTGAATTGCCAAAGAAGTTGCACTTCTATCACGTGTACTGTGTGTCATACGCTCTTTTTTTTTTTTTTTTTTTTGCGTGAGCCTTCTCTTATCATCGTTGCCTCCCCTCTCGGGTATAGTGGTTGGGCATGCATAGGCGCGACTTCAGCGCGTGGCGCGAATAAATAGGGCTTCCAGTCCTTTGCCTCGAACTTACGCATGCACGTGTAATAGAGGGCTTCGTTGTTAGCGGCTCGCACGGCTTTACACCACGCGCCACATCCTAGATTAACCAGCACACTCGAAACTTCAGAACACTTACAAGCCTCTAAATCTCACCATCACGACACTTCTGAGATCATAATATTATATTATTGCCCGGGCAATGTCGTGTATCGCATCTAGGTATTGTTGTTTAAATAATTGCGAAATGCGTAGGAGACCCATATAAGACAGTTAAATTCGTTTTTTTCCCTTCGGTTTTCTTAGTTCTAACGATATTTTTTTTTCGTGAGTAGTTTACAAAATTCGTTTTAGTTTCTTTTTTTTAGTTGTACATATTACACTGTTAGAAATTACAGTAAATGTACGGACTTAATCAACGAAGAATCAAACTAAAATAAACGAATTCAAATAATTGAATCTTCTTAGAAACTACGCCGTGTTTTGATTTCAGAGTTGTATGTTTCGTTCTAAATACAAAGGTAAACCACTCAATTGGACAAAATAAGTGTTTTATTAACAAGTTTTTTTTAAAGTTGAGTTAATATACCGCAGAATATTCTTTTGGATTGATATTCAAATAAAGTGAAGGTAGTGTCCGTAAATATACGAAGATCACTAAATAATATATTACAAGCATTCTTCGTAATTTTAAGGTGGAAATTTTTAACGGCGTAAGCGCGCGATGAAAAAATTGATAAGAGAGAATTTTTACGATGCGTGCGCACCATGCAACACAAATTTTCTAAGGATGAAAAAAAGGCTACATACAAAGAAAATGCTACATAAAAATAATTAATTTTATACAAAAGTGTTTATATTAATTTTTTTTTAATTTGATTGAATATACACTTTACCAACCGTATTTATAATATCAC
This sequence comes from Bacillus rossius redtenbacheri, assembly GCF_032445375.1. Taxonomy (NCBI): domain Eukaryota; kingdom Metazoa; phylum Arthropoda; class Insecta; order Phasmatodea; family Bacillidae; genus Bacillus; species Bacillus rossius. The sequence goes on along the minus strand of NC_086338.1, from coordinate 44,031,460 downwards.
TCAATTCCTTTTAATATTCATATTTATTTTAATTTTATTTTGACGTGATAACGTCTTATAAATCGATGAACGCCGGCTGCACGCACGAAAAATTGTCACGTTCCGCCTGAGCCGAGAGTGCAAGAACCGGCCAACCACCGTGCGAGAAAATCTTCTATGATATCAAAACTGGTTAAGGCGGGCTTTTTTTTAACTAATTGTTCGTGATTATATTTAAACAAATTATTTAAATTAAATTTGCAAAAATTGTAAAAGATATTTGAAAATTTAAAAAAAGTATGAAATTTTCCATTAATGTTTTCTTATGACGTTATCACGTAAAATTATAGTCCTTAAACCGACTTTACAGACAACCCCCTTCTTTTGTTCTAAGTGCGGAAGTGGCGTACCAATGAGGAGGGGCATGTATAATGAGCAGCGAGAGTTGGTCCTGTCGACTGTTGTAACGAAGCACAGTCGCATCAGCCAGATTTTAATAACCTTCATGCTGTAAGACGAAAGTTAAAAACAGATATAAAGACGTTCAAAACGGAAAATCACGGAAATAACCCAAGTGCAATAATATTTTTTTAATGACGTCATAGTCCTAGAAATTAATTTTACAGCGTTTTTTTTTTCACTCGAATAAAATTTGTAATAACTTGCCAAAGAATTTGCTGAATTTTTTTCAAGTATAAAGGAATTTTCTTTAGAAAACATTAATAAAGCACAGTAGAGAACTATGCTGCGTGGGAATGAAGCACGTATTTTATCACGTGAGAATTTGACTTCTAAATTTCTCAGATAACGTTTCGTACATAAATTCAGACGTAATTTAATATATTTTTTTCCCGTGACATTTACAGCTGCAGAGGGACTCTCAAAGCAGTGGCATTAAGATACAATGTTTTCGTTTGAAAAATTGTTGCACGTTGTAACAAATTGTTCACAGAAATATTCGCCCTCGTTTATTGCCGTAATAAGGAGCAACATACCACCCGTAAAAAATGCCCAATGTTCTGGTGAAATCACTCGACGCAAAATGACGAAGTAAAGGTTGTCACGTTGATAAATCATAACAGTTGTTGCAAAGAAATTAATTTCGTGGCTTTGAAATTTTATTTCACTGGCATGCGGCTGAAAATAAAATGGCGAAATTACAAACATTTTGCATCACAAAACTTTATTTGCTTTATTTATTGGAAACGATACTTTGACATTTCAGATAATTCATTCCCAACTTGTATTATGATTCTGTAAAATAATTTCCTTTAATGATTTATAGAACGTACCCTTATACGTAGTCATGTACCTATTCTAAATATATGAGATATTTTGCTTGTATTTAAGGTTGGTGATGTTTCGCAACCTAACACCATCGTCGAAAGCGAAGGGGAAGAATAACAGTAAATATTAAGAGACTGCGAGAACTAGTAACAGACGGCGAGAAAAATTAATAAAAAGCTATGTCTTAACTGACGATCTCTAACACAGAAGCAAGATTTAGTTCCAGGAGTCGAAAAAGAAGGTTGCTTTAGGGCAGAATGGCTTACCGATAGTGAGGCAGAAAACCCATTGATAAAAAAATGTTTTTTTTTTTTTTCACACGATACTTTATAAAATTATGAAAGAATTTAAAATGAATTCAGTAATATTTTCCGAGAAAAAACTTTTCTCACGTGTAAATTAAGAGTTGTATTAATTTTCAGGTGTATTTTGTATTGTTTTTTTTTTCATTCTGAATTTTCATATTTTAACATGCAGTGTTTCCTATTAAAAATTACCATTTTTAATAAAGGACGCGGGTGTTAATTAGAAAATGCAAACGAGTGAAAGTGTAACCGTTTTCAGCATATATTCAGGAAGTTATGTTGGCAGTCAGCTAGCCGATGGAAGCATGCGCAGAACGAAAGTCGGTCTACCACAACATTTGTCTCTTCTCTTTCCTCTGGCCGTCTTCTCTTACAGCATCGCCAGTGTGATTCTCAACATCCATCCCGCTGTGTGCTGATTCCAAATTCCGTCAGAGTGGAAACAATAGTAACTGAGAAACGCGGATAATGAACGTAATAACAACACCAAAACTAAGTTTTTAGACAAATTTTATGAATTTAAAAATTTTTCTGCTCTTGTACGCCTATAGGCTTTGTGAGATGACTTCGTATCGTCTTTGAATATATATACTGTATAGAAGTCGCCAGCCCAGGTTAAAATTTCTAATACGGTTTGAGGTAGTTGGTTAATTCACCGCCGCAATCGCCACCATCTCTAGGGCATCGACTTGTGGTGGTCCCTAGCGGACAAGTGTCGAACTCTTCAAACACCCCTTCCCCCTCCTGTTGAACGATCTTGAGCTGCAGTGAATGATTGGTTGGGGGTGCGGGGAATGACAGCGGGCGACAGTGCTGCGCTCTAACGTGTAAATAATAACTAAGACGATACAGGGCGTTACGGCAGCGTCCTGCAGCGGTGAAGTTCCCAAGCTGCTCATCATACGCTTCTGAAAAACGTAGAGTAAATCCTATCCACTCGCGACTTCTATACAGTATATATATTCAAAGGTATCGTTTACTCCTTAAGCAAAACCTTTGTGCTAAAGATTACACTTCTCCCTTTTTTCCCTCTTTTTTTTTTCTCCTTTGGGAATCCATCAGATTTGCGCTTTGGGTTTAAGCGGCCAGCCTAGTCAGGGGTGTATTATTTTTTGTGTTAGTGAGGCGGGATGATAAGTGCGACGCTCGCTGGTGCTTCCAGCGCGGTATCGCCTCTAAGCGCGGTCTTCTCGTCGTGCACAGGGCAGCTACGATATCTGAGCGGTGACCGTAACATTACATGGCGGAGAAATGAAGATAAAGGTGTAGTACATGTCCCAAGACTGCTTAAAAAAAAACCTCTACAGGACGTTACCGTGCTTGAAAATTATTCTTAAAACATGCGTTTTCAGCAATTATCATTCCTAAACAGAAGTTCTGGATCGCCCTCAGAGTATTCTTGAAACACTTGGGTATCTTGAGTAGTTTTCAAATAGTGTGTTTTTTTTATTCTGAAGCTCTTCACACGGTGTGTGTGTGTCCGGGTAGGCGGGGGACCTTAACTACAGGAAAAACAATTTTTGTGCTGTCATCATTTGTGTTTTTTTTTTTTTTTCGTTCTCTTCTGTTTTGGAAAACTATTGTGTTTGTTTCGTCTTTTCGTTTTGTCGTGTTTTTGTCTCGTTTCAACTGTTGTGCTAAATTTTTTTTGGGTCAATATTTTTGTGCTGTCATCATTTGTGGGTTTTTGTTTTTGTTCTTAGTACATTTTTCTTTGTTTTTCTTTGTTTGGCGAACATATTCCTGTTATGGAATATTATGTGGTGTTTATATCCTGTTGACAACAGCACTTTTTTTTGCTTAATTTGTGTTTTTATCTTTTGGTTTTTTTTTTTGTAGTTTTCTTCTACAGATATACATGTGCTTAGCAATGGCGTATGTCCAAAAGCTTACATCAAGTTACAGGAAAAGCAGTCCTACGTAATTTCACTTCTAGCCTCGTACACGTCGAACAGCCAGACGAGTGTTTGAGGGCTTCTGTGTGGCTGACAAGAGAGGTTCCCGGACAACAGGCGTTTTCAGAGACCATGCGAACCAATCGTTAGTGAACAAACAACTATCACTGGAAGAGCGTTTCAATATACCAAATGAAAGATTTTTTTTTAATGGAAGAAGATTTGCGTTGCTTTCGAAATGCGTGGTGAACGGATTGCCTGTGTTATTTAGGATTCTTTTTTTATTTTATTTTTCCCCCGCAATCCTTTCCGTTGCCGGGCCTGACGGTTGTGTGTTTTTTTCTCCTTTTTTCGCCCGGGTGTGTATTTTTGCCTCGTACGCAGCATTCGGGGAGTGTGTAATCCCTGTGTGAAAGGGTCAGCGCGGCGTACAGCAGATTACACTTCCGGTAATTGCACAGGTCGTCTCTCTACACCCCCTCTCCCCTCCTCCTTTTCCCCCCCTTTTGCGCGAAACTTCACCAATGTCCTCTCGATGCCAGTCCACTTCATTCCGGTCGTGGCTCGTTGCCTGGTGGAGGAAAAAGGGGGGGGGGGGGGGGTCAACAAGTCGGTAAATAAGAATCATGGCCGGGGATTATGCGGTCCGTGAAATAACGATTAATAGCGTGCCGACGATACGCGGAGAGGGAGAGAGAAAGAGAAAAAGAGAGAGAGAGAGAGAGCGGTCTAGTTCGTGGGAGGGACAGTTCATTCCTTCCGTCCGCGCGGCTCGTTGTAGGCTTTGGAACACACAGCGGCGCCCTAATCCCGGCGGGAGTTACGCCCTTTTACCCTCCCGCTAACCCTTCTGGCGAACACCGCGACCTGTCGTTGGAGTAACGACATGCATGCATCTCTTCGCGTTTCTGAAGGGCGCATTTTCCCGTTCCAGGCCATTCGTTATTTTATATTTACGTTTGGCGCGCTTAAACTTGTACACTTTTTGAGTGGACGAACTTCATCAACATATGAAGAAAAAATATGTATGTATATAGTGTATATATATATATAGTGTATGTGTATGTTTGTATGTATATATATATTTATATATATATTGCATACATTTCGCATAATTAGCTTGCAAGTTTAAAAATTTAACACATTTGTGCAGTATGGATGAGGAGAACCTAAGGGAATACATAACTGAAAAAAATTTGTTTTTAAAGGCAATGCCGGTGGAATATGCGTGGCGTGATTTAAAATTATCATTTCAGAAAAAAATGTTTAATTTTATTAAGATGGTTTTAAAAGGCCAGGTAAAATTAAATAACTTTTTCTGGAAGAAATTAAACCATATCACATAGCAGCCAATGAAATTGTCTTTAAACGTAAAATAATTCCAGTATTATTTTCTATTTAATTCTCACTATCCATATTGCACAAAAAAAAACTTAAAAATTCAACTTTTCCAGCTAATTATGCAAAAAGTATGTCTATGCGGTATATGTTTTTTTTTTTCCATTTTGTGAAAATTCAGCAACTGTAAAAGTCGGCACGTTTAAAAGTGTGGAACGTTAATGTAAAATAACGGGACATATTTTCGTGCGTGTAGTCGGTTTTCATCGATTTATTAGACGTTGTCACGTAAATAATTACCTGGAACGTGACATACACCCTTCCAGAATTACAATATCCTGTTGCATCCGTCATTTCGACCGTTCGTCCGTAATCCGCCGAACTATTTACACCACTCCGCTAGTCCGTCTTAATATTTTCCCTTATACATGCTGCCAACTGTTGACATACCATAACGTTTGGGAAAATAATTATCTTGTATAATTAGACTAGTTTGACAATCATTTAATCTCTTCACTAAAACTCATTAAACTCAATAATTTCACTCTGGTATTTTTGTCAAATTTTGTCAACAACGGCGTTTGATTGGAATAATTTCGTGAGTGGAACGGAAATGTGTAGCCTCGGTGTTACAACCTGTGGGGGAATGTATTAACCAAAGTACACAAAGTCGAATGGAAAACTTTATAGAATTAACTATTTAGTGAATTTTTAACAAGATGGACAGTATTTGAATAAAAAAATCTTATCGAAAATCAGGTCCAGAGCCGGGGTATAGTATTTTATCAAATATTTTTCGCTTTTCTCGGAGTCGTTTTCATTATATACTTATAACCTTTCGCTCTGAAAATCGTATGAGTCGATATAGTTGACTTAGCTGCTTCGGCAGGTGCGGAAACTACGTGTGTTTCGCGTCCAGAAAATGAAGTTGAAAACATAATTTGCGTATATTTATCACGCTCGGCATAACTTTGAAAGAATTCCACGCAAAATTTCGTGTCCGAATGTCGTATTAAAAGTTTACTTGCAGTTTAAGATGTTACACATCTCTGGCGAGTACTGAAAGATTAGCCCACTTTTTCTTTTTAATGGGGCGCGGAAGGTACTGACTCATGAGTAGGGACCGGAAAAATTCGCGGGTTAAATGACCTCTATGATGAACTTTATAGTTCTACGTACACTCGGTCAAATATCACTCCTCTCATTGGCTGCTGTCTTGTGGAGGTGTCCCAACGTAGCGGCCTGTGATTCAATACAGCTTCGCTTGAGTGTTTCTCACTGGCCCAGAGTCGTCCAGGTGAGTTGTGAGCCAATAGCAGAGGCAGCACTGAGGTATAACTATTTGAATGTCAAGCTGTCGTGAAATGAATCTGCAAATTTTTCCGGTCTCTACTCACGAGGAAGAACAGTGGCGTAAATACGAGGATGGGCAGGGACGTACCCACATGGAGGATGAGAGGTGGACTTAAATAAGCGTCGCATTCACTCACTGGCTGGATCACAGTCCAACGAGACGATAAGCTTAACAGCTTAATTCAAACAGCCAATAACTTTTGTTTTAAAATTTACTTAAAACACTACTGTGCTGGATTGAATACAATCCAGCTATTAATTCAATGATCGCTACATGGGTTGTAGGCTGTCGTGTTTGAGTCTAATTTTAATTATCCTTTGAATTAGGTTAGGTGGAGTGTGTGCATGTATAAACTGTGTTGTCACATCTTTTTAAGAAATATATAAAAAAAATAAAACTCTTTAAATATTTGACTTGCAAAGCGGGCATTACGTCGAGATAAAATTACTACATAGAAATATTCCAGCTCGTGTTGCAGGAGGGGAGGAAAGACACTGGAATAATCAATTTAAGTTTAACTTAAGGTAATGTTTTAATCTAAAAGTGAACGCTTGTGTTAAGAGGGCCAAAATTTTTAACTGTTTCGCGGCTGGTAAATGGAGGCGTGAAAGGAGCCGATGCAGGTGAAGTAATTAAATTTGTTCGTTTTGCCTGCCGCTTCTGCGCCACTTCGGCGCTAATTCAGTTACAAAAATTTAATTACCTGAATGTCAGCAAATTCACGCATAAAGCAACCTCTCCCCTCCCCCCCCCCCTCCCTACTTTTCCAACCCAAGCCTTCTCCGGTTGGCGCTCAAATTATGCGGAACGCAATAATGGAGAAAAGGAAATTACTTTGCTATTCTCCGTAATTTATGACCGAACTTCTTTGGCCAGAACGAAGCTAGCAAAATATTGTATTGGGTTTTTAACTTTTTAATTATTAAAAAAAGAAATACAGAACAGCTTATGAAACTTTGGGAATTTCAGTAGTGGCATTTTTGGTGTGCCTATGAAGATATTTAAGCATGTTCCTTCGATGCTTGTTCGAAACGTCTAAGCCAGTAACTTAAAATGCGTAAAAAAATACAACTGCTTTAGCAATTCTATTTTTACTACTCACATTAAAAATATATTTGTTTTTTCCAAGTAAACTTTTATGAATTATAATTTGCAAGAATTTCTCCCCTAAAATTAGACGAGAAAATAACTACTGTCTATGCAAGGAAAAAAAAAAATCTTGGAAATTGCCGTCATGCAAGGCGGTAAAACTAATTTTTTTTGAGCATGAAGGTATTTTGACAAAAGGAAGGCATTGCACATTTAACATGAATATATTAGTTATTGCCATTATTTGTCAATACCCATGTAGGCCCTACTGTGCATTAAAAATGCATATTTTCTTACGTATTATTTGATAGTTTTATTTCCCATATTTATTGACTGAGGTTGGTACACATGCGTAGACCTACTAAGATACCATCCAGTAAGGAACTTTATCCAACACGGGATTGACGTCTCTTGTCTCTTTTTACTTACTCTGTGGTGGGGTGTGAGCCGGAAAGCCTTCTTTTCACAGACGAGAGAGCCCGATCGTGCATCTTCGTTTTTTTTCTTATGTTCATTGTAAATAAATATGGCGGTGTTGATAAAAAGGATACTAATGGTCAATTAGGTTAGGTTAGCTACATTATAAATACTTTAAAACATGTGGACGGTTGATTTGGTTAGGATAGCTGCATTAAAGATACTGTGAGATCATGTAAACTTCGGGGAACTTCGGGTGTGGCTCTCTCGTCTGTGAAATGAAGGCTTCCCAAGCCGAAGCCACAACCCCGGAAGAGTTCCGAAGCATTCGCGAATATTCTCATATTTCTTGGCATTCGCATTTGCAAAAATTTCATGCGAATGTTTTTTTGCAAATATAAATATATGAGAAAAATAGTTATTTTTAATGAGCAAATAATGTTAAATAATACAAAAAAAATTCTAACCTTAACTCAGCCTTTACTTTAACACTCGGTAATAGGCAACTAAAACAAAAACACAATCTGCTCTCTATTATCAGTCTCTACTTCCAGATTATTTTGAATTTTAGTGTTTGAAATAGTATGCTTATTTAAAAAAAAAAAATCAAAGCAGTCATGAGGACTGTCGACAGAAGTGAAAACTTAAAACTATAAACAAACTGTTGTTATTTTTGAATATCCAAATTAATTGTTTGATCTTAAATTGAAACTTGTAAATCAAAGAAACTATTATTAATATAACTCCTAAATTATTATAAAATACGCATTGCATATTAATTGTAGGTATTAAAAAATAATTCTGTTCTTAATTTTTAGGTTATATTGCTACAAAGACTCAGTTTTCTTCGTTATTCAAACGATATATCTATATGATAATATTAATATATTTTATACTCACTTTTTGCGGCACAGTAATCGTATACCTACTTTAGATTTAAAATGAAAATTGAAAAAAAAAAAACACAATTTGAACACTAATAGGAACAGATATAGTGTTATCTTTAACATGTCACGGGACCGCGAAGCCCATAGAGTAAGTAAAGGGGGAAGCCTACGATGTACATTCATAGAGTAAGTAAAGGGAGAGGCGCCACTCCCATAGTAATGATCGTTTGCTTAAATTTGTAAACAAAACCCTTGCGATCATACCATTTCTTTGCAACTTGACAACGAAAAAATTACAGCCTGATACAACCTGAGAAAGGTTTAGCGTGTGATAGTTGGCACCGTTGGCACCTTGGTAGTCGTCATATTTTATATTTTTTCGATAAAGGCTACAGATATTGTAAAATTGCTTTATGTTAGTCCTTATAATGGGACGTTAAAATATTTCCGCAATAGAAAAAAAATGTTTTGATTGAAGGTGGATTCGAACTCTCAATCGCCATTTCAAGCCATGACGCCTTTACCCACAAGACCACCAATCTATCTTAACATTAGTTAAATAAGTGTATGTACTTATATACTATTTTTCTGCACTAGTAAAGTCCAAATTAATTATACAGCCAGATTGAAACTGATGATCGTTTAGTAATGAATTTTATTTCTGTTTATTATAATTATTTTCCATTCCATTTTTAATTTTTTTTAATTTTCAACTTCAAAAACTACAGTAGCAGCTCTAGGTAATATGGAGAACGACAGGCCAACGTGCTCTAATTTTCGTTTTCGGCAATATGCCACGCAGCATATAGTTTTCAGTGACATTTTAAATTATATACTTTTACTTTCAAATCCCATTATTACCACGAGACAATACAAAGATGGCCGTATGTAATTATAATAACTGGATATGTAATAAACTAAAGAGATCAAAACTTGTAATTTTTTTTTCCGAAGTTGGTGAAACATGGTATGATCTTATTTTTAAGGATTCAATTTGTCCTATCTACTGTCACCCCCCCTGTGTACATTCTGTATTGCACAGACCCGAATACTCACGTTGGCAAAGCCTTCTTTTCACAGACGCGAGAGCCAAACCCGAAGTTCCCCGTAGTTAATGCTCGCTTTTTTTTTGTTTACATGATTTCACAGTACATATCTTTAATGTAGTTATCCTAACCAAATACAAACGTCCACAATGTTTTGAAGTATTTATAATGTAGCTAACCTAACCTAATTGACCATTAGTTATCATGAGTTACAATGAACCAAAAAAAATAAAAACCCCCGAGGATGCACGATCAGACCTTTGAATATATATACTGTACAGAAGTCGCGAGTGGATAGGATTTACTCTACGTTTTTCAAAAGCGTATGATGAGCAGCTTGGGAACTTCACCGCTGCAGTGCGCTGCCGTAACGCCCTGTATCGTCTTAGTTGTTATTTACACGTTAGAGCGCAGCTCTGTCGTCCGCTGTCATTCCCCGCACTCCCCCACCTATCATTCACTGCAGCTCAAGGTCGTTCAACGGGAGGGGGAAGGGGTGTTTGAAGAGTTGGACACGTGTCCGCTAGGGACCACCACAAGTCGATGCCCTAGAGATGGTGGCGATTGCGGCGGTGAATTAACCAACTACCTCAAAACCGTATTAGAAATTTTAACCTGGGCTGGCGACTTCTATACAGTATATATATTCAAACATCGGACGTTTGGCTCTCTCGTCTGCGAGAAGAAGGCTTCCCGAGAACTCGACGTGTGTTCGCGTCGCCGGCACTCACCTCCGCGCACCTCGCAGGAGAGGGTGAGCTGGGCTCCCTCCGTCAGCGGGCCCACCACGGCCGACACCAGAGGCCGGCCCGAGTTGTCGTAGATGAACAGCTGGTACGGCGGCACTGCGAACACCAACGGGAGAGGGCATTCCGTGACGTGGTTCTTTAACATTGCTTCCATAGTGGCGAGGCAATTTAAAAAAAAATAAAAAAAAATTGGTTGTCTGTAAAGTCGGTTCACGGACGATAGTTTAACGTGACAACGTCATGACAAAACATTGATGAAATGATTGCATACTTTTATGAATAAAATTGAATAATTTTTATTGAATTATCACTATTTCTTATGGATACAAAGAAGGAGTGAAACGAAATCTACAATTTAATTGATACATTTACTTTTATTTGCACTCATCAATTCAAATATGTTTATTACTTTAACGAAGATATTATTTTAATTATAACTTTTATACATGTTTGCTATTTAACTTCTTCCAATCTGTGTTATTCTGTTAAGGATAGCACGATGATAGGAAAAGTAGGAAACGAATGGGATTGTTTCAAGTTTATTGTGCCTCGAAAAAGTCAAATCGATGGTTGTTCCAATCTAGTGGAAGAGAGATAAATGCGGCACAAGCGTACAATGAGCGTAACGGGACAATGTGCTTAACGGGACACTTTTTCGTGCGTGCAGCCGGCTTTCATCGATTTATTAGACGTTGTCACGTCAAAAAAAAAAAACTAATGATAAAATCTGGGGGATACAGTTTGGTGTTGCAGCTACATATCTATCATCTCCAGCCAAAATTTAATCACGCCACTGGATAGCTAAAGGATCAAAGAATTCGTTACGCTAAGTGAGGACTGTAACGCTACGCGCGCGGTGGAGGGGGAAGCGCCGCCATTTTGAGGTCTTTTGCTGCGTTTCGAGATTTCCATTAAGTATAACTTTTAAGTTTGAAATCGTCGGCTCTCGTCAAAATCTATCTATTGCATGTATAAAACATTGAACCAACGGAGTTAGCCAGTTTTATGCAAAAATCAAAGCTTCAACATATTTATAGGCGTATCGTTATACAAGGCAGATAATGCTCCATTTAATGATACAACATAGCTGTGTACATACATTATTCATTTGTGGGGGCCTTGTAGAGGTACCTTTAAAGCTTATAATTTAGTGATTGATATTGAATACTGGGCCATTAAGTTAAAAAATTTATTTATTGTGAATATTAGTGATATACATTCTGTTTATAAAATTTTTCAAGTCTATATTTAAGTGTATTCATATAAGTGAGGTTATGTCCCGTATGTATTATTTATTTGCGTTATTGATTATTCCATTATCATTGAATGAATTAATTAAAATTAAAATTTATTGGTTATCAAAATTGATTAATAATTATCTAAAATATTTTAGTTAGTTAAATAGTTTAAGTTTACACACGTTTATATTAATATTGAATACTGAGTGTTTATTTTTTGATTTAATTCAAATTATATTTTATAATCTGTAGTTATAATAGCACTTCAGTCCGTTTATTATATTATTTCTATTAAATATTTCCATGCCAAAGTTAGGTTCTCATCATGCCAAGTAAGTATAACGTCTAATGAGGGTAATTAGAAGGCCTAACCTCAGGTTTTTTTCCCATGACAAACAGTGCAAAACTGGAATGGCGTATGTCCAAATAATTGCATTAAATTCCTTATCAATGTGCCAGCGTTGGGGGGGGGGGGGGGGGGGTAAGAGCTGCTGGCAGGGTGAGATGGCCAGTCGCTCGGTCCGGGGCAGGCAGCCCCACTAGTGGGGGGGTGGAAGGGGGGGGATGCTATAAGGGCGCCATGTGGAGCGGCACCTCGTCTGTCTGTGGGCAATATAACCCCCTCTTCTCCCCCCCCCCCCCCGGGTGGGAGGGGCCATTGTCCGCGGCAACAATGCGCCACACATGGCACAACAATGCTCCCCAGTCGCAGGTGCGCCGATTGAAAGGGAAAGGCTGCTTCGCAGGGGGGCCCCGGGGTGTATTAGGGGTTGTTGGCGGGGGGTAGGGGGCAAACTATCCCCCCTTCCCCCTGCTACGAACCCCCGCAGTCCCAGCGGTGCCTTGTGGTCTCCGCAGCAGCCCTTCAGCGCGTCCAGGCAAATCCAATTTCTGCGCAAACAATTCGTGTCGCCCCCGATACACACGACGTCTTTGAAGTCACTCTTTCCACCCTTTTCCCCCCACTCTCCCCCGACGGTTCCCTCCCCCCCCCCCTACCCTTGCACAGCTGTTCCTTGTGGAGTGGCGAGATGAAGAAATACCGCTCAGGGATGGGAGACTGTTTGTTTTCGTCGTCCTGGAAAACCCGCTGACGTTATTCCTTTCTTTACTTTTTCCTCCCCCCCCCCCCCCAATAAAAATTTTGGTGCCCTCCATTTCACCTCGGCACGAGACCTTAATTAACGATAACTTTTTTTTATCGTGAAATTCGTGATTACTTCTTGTGTCGAAATTTAGGCTTACAAATTTTGAAGAAAGATGATTGAAGATTAGGAACAAAATGCTTCGTTTTTATAATTCTGGTTAAAACGGCTTATCACCGTGGGTGTTACCGATGTAGTGTATTATGAGATTTCCATGGGTTCCACGGGAAAAAGGTAAAACGCTTGTGATTGCGAGGGTTTTATTTAGTGCCGTGACACTTGTATGAAAAATCTACTATTATTTTAGTAAAATAGGAAATAACATGAAAGCATAAAAATATGAGTGTGGGTTATAGCTGATGCAGGCTGTGCTAATTATGGAAGGGACTCTGATGTCTAGTGAACCAGCCAATTAAGCTTTAGATCATTTTACAATAATCAAATACGACGATTAATCGCGAAACAGTTGTTAAGATCCAGCGACAATCCACTGTATAATGCGAAGATCTATTTTTGATTTTCATTTTCGGACTAGTTGTCTGTTCACGAAATAATGTTGTTGTTTTACTAGCTCAGTTGTGTATAAGGTGAATAAGCGTATTGAACCCCCATGAAATAATACACTCAACCACTTCTAGGATTCCCAAATGAGTATCTGGTTCGTTCGAAGCCAAACATTAGCCGAAACGCAATCCGTGAACCCTTCTAAGACAATATGTTAGTCGAAACGCAATCCGTGAACCCTTCTAAGACAATAGGTTCGCCGAAACGCAATCCGTGAACCCTTCTAAGACAATATGTTAGCCGAAACGCAATCCGTGAACCCTTCTAAGACAATATGTTAGTCGAAACGCAATCCGTGAACCCTTCTAAGACAATAGGTTCGCCGAAACGCAATCCGTGAACCCTTCTAAGACAATAGGTTAGCCGAAACGCAATCCGCGAACCCTTCTAAGACAATATGTTAGCCGAAACGCAATCCGTGTACCCTTCTAAGACAATAGGTTAGTTCCAGTGATACGCGCGTGACCGACGATTAGGACTGTGTTTATGCATCAGCCTGTTACCGAAATGTGAATGTTTTATTTTATTTATTTTATTTTGTATTTTTGTTCCGTTGATCCCACATGGAGTCAAGGCTCCGGGATATAGAACATGTCACTTTATACATGGAGTTCCCTTTACATACAAATATGTATGTGCAGACATTAATATTTACATGATGCAAGTAAAAAAAAAAGTACAGAACATGTTACACACTTTAACTGTAGGTATAGTGATACTTGATAATTTATGCAAAACATGAAGCAGCTGTTATCACAAGTCCATTCAACAAATTAACAGTTCAATTTCTCTATTATCAATCAAATTTAAAAGAATCCCTTCAGGGAGTAGGTAGGATATTGTGTAAGTAATTTTTTTTACTGTTTATTTAATACTGGTAAACTGTTTGTGTTAGTTATTTTCTGTGACATTAAGTTGTAAAGTTTTGCCCCGTACGATGAATGATTGTTTGCGTGATTCAAGCTGGAGGTTGACACAGGATTCGCGCGTGCGTCTGTCCCGTGTGTGTGACTGCGACAAGGAGCGGGCCTGAGGTCCCACTACAGCCGCCGTGTGTTCTCCAGGAGCCCTGGGGGCCGTTCAGCCCCGACGTCGCCCTGGTTCAACCTGTCAAGGCGTCGCGGCGTCCCTAACGAGCAACAACGGGCGGCGTCTCTCCCTCCTAGACGCTTCGTTCGCGGCGTCTGCGTTCGTCCCGGCGGGGAGAGACCTTTAAATGTCCGCGGAAACGGCGCACCTTGAAAGCTTTCGGGAGCCGAGAACAAACATCTGTGTGAGATCTCTTCTTTAATTCTTTACCTGGCAGTTTTTTGACTTGAATACGTCCATAGTGGGAGGCAATTCAAAAAATGAATGATAACAAAATCGTGGGGGATACCGTTTGGTGTTGCAGTTACATATCTATCATCTAAATACAAAATTTAATTTAATTACACCACTGTATAGCTAAAGGATCAAATAATTCGTTACGCTAAGTGAGGACTGTGACGCATCGCGCGCGGTGGAGGGGGGAAGCGCAGCCATTTTGAGGTCATTTTGCTGCGATTCTTCATTACCATTCAGTATAACTTTTGACTCAGAGAAACTACGACATTCGTTTGGGTTTCAATCGTCAGCTCTCGTCAAAATCTATCGATTGCATATATAAAAACATTAGCGTAAAATAGTTACCGTGAATATATATGGTGTTCAAATAAAAAAATAGCGTATTTTATATTTTGTATAGAAAATATTACCTGTTACGTACACGTATTCACGTGCAACACACGGCCGTGTCCATGACACAACAACACCCCATTTCTTTTCCCTATTGGTGAAAGTACGCCTATGTACCTACCGGGTCTCATTTGTGTAGGAATGTGCGAAGGACGCGCATTAAGGGCGTAAATCTGATGGATTCTCAAGAGTCTTTAGGGGGAGGGGGAGAGACTGAATCTGAGGCTCAAGAGATTTTGAACGTGGGGATAACAGACACAAGTCATCTCAATAGGCGGCCTAGGCCATTATGCATGCCATAAGATGAAATGTGTGTTTTCGTCCCCAAATATTGTAAAGAATTAATATTTCAGAGCCCAATTTTCACGGTGGTCGTATCAATTTGTTTAATTCAACATGAAGACGCTCAGTGATCCATCGTTCATTTTTTATATTATTTTCAAGAAAAATAATTGTTTAGCTTCATTTTGAAAGTTTTTTTTTTTTTTTTTTTTTTAGCTACTTAGACTTTACTTTAGACCATAAGTCATAAAATAATTTTCAACTAAATTTCGCGAAAAAACTTGCAGTTGAAGTTTGTCGTCGAATTCTGACTCATTCTGTAATATCAGCAAAATATTACAAAATTAGTTTTGTAATTCTTTAACTCTTATACAAAGTTTGTGATCACTCACCTAGGCTTCGTCACGAAAACAATTTCTAATATATTAATAAACTTAATTGCTTTAATTTATGATAACTGCCGTCCACACGCCAGATTGTACGATTCTGAGTTCATTGTATGTTACCTTTGAACTGCTAATTAAAACGTTGGTATATTAATTAAATTTTAGTTTTTTGTGCCTTAATTATTTTTAATGTTTTTCGTACAGGATAGAAGACAATTTCGTACTCAGAATTCTGCGTATTTCATTATTAAAGTATGCCTTAGTTAAATTATTATTTTTATATAATTTCAGAAAAAAAGCGCTTGTTTTGTGACATCAAAGTGAAACGGTAGTCGTTAATTTATTTTTGTCTGGAGAAGAGTTTCTTTTTTCATCGTCACCTCTACTTCGTAAGTATTAACAACTGTGATACATCCTTGCGTTAAATTATCTTCCTTTGCACATCGAACAATTTTTATTTTATTTTTGAATTTAATACATACTACCATTTCCGACTGAGTGTGGCCTTCGTTGGTTTGCGTTATAGAGCAAGAGCCCGTAAGTGCCTGACCTTCGGATTTTAATAAAAGCTGAAAATTTGTCTATGTGCGTCCCTCGTACAGGTAAGAAAGATCCCCACCCATGAAGCTGAGGCAGTTAGGCTTTGGCAAGTAACAGGTTACAAAGGTGTATAAAATTCCATCTCAAATTTTTCATAAAATAAAACTTTTTTTTAAAATATTTTATTCATAATAATATCAAAACTCGCGTTGCTCATTGCCAGACACTGTATGGTTACAACCCTCTGCCGGACACCCCTAAACTATTATAATTTATAATTATACTTACGTTATATTATAAAACCTAAATTTTATATATAATTTTTTGGGGACCTATTAAACTGTGTTTCCATGTGAGCAATAGTTGGAAGAGCAAGGAGCGTATACAGTAACTAGTGCGAGGGAAACAGAGCGCTTGGTCTATTGCGGCCCTTCACTGCGCATCAGCTGTCGTTCATTCTGATCATCTAGTAAACGGTTATGCTCTTAATAAACGTATAGTAAACGCATTATTTTTTTTGTGTAGTTTATAAAATAAAGGTGATCCAGCTGTAATAAATTGATATCATGAGTGACGAAAAAGTAGTTTGCTTTGTTTGTAAGAAAAGTGATGAAGGTTTAATAATATTTTCTGAGGAGACTTTAAAAAAATGTCAGACTAGTCTTAAATTACGATAAATACATAACCTGAAATACAAAGATATTATTTTACCCAGTGAATACACAAGGAGTGGTTATCACGAAGCATGTTATAATGTATTTGCAGGTCTTATGAAAAAATATTTCATTTCTCAACTATTAAGTGCTGAAAAAAAAGAAAGAAAAAACAAGTAAGTTGTGTAATTACAAGCAACTCATCTTCAACCTCGTCGTCGATACCAGATTTGAGTTCTGAACAACCTGATCCACAGTCTCCGTCAACAGAATCTTCAACTCCTCAACTATTTTTATCATCCCAGTCCACAGAAGCACACAACCTTCAACATCTGAAAATGAACCTTATTTACAGTCTGTACCCACAGAATTTTCCACAACATCTCAGCCAGCTCCAATTTCTGAATCAATAGGTCTACGATCTGCAACTCTTCAAGATATTACTGACGTTTTAGAACCAAAAGTTAGTGATGATAATGTTGTAACTCAAGATGTAAATACTTCGACTGATAATATTGGTGGTAAAAATGATAACTAAGTTGTTTGTATATTTTTTAATAGAAAAAAAGAAAAAAGTGCGATCGAGAATGCTTCCGCTTCATGCAGCTGATGTTCAGCAATTTAAAGATAGTGTCAAACCTAATATTGAAAGTCATGAAGAGTTTACAGATTTTTTAAAATAAATTGGATAATTTTTTGGCCCAAAAATCCATTATCATACTGACTGCCGAGTTGATTTTAATAATATGTTATCTTCATTAAAAGCAGCGCCTAGCAAAACGAAGTGGCATTATCACCGAGAATATCATCAAACAGTTTTAAATGAAATTAGTACAACCATTAAAGAAAACGTGATTAAAAAAGGGCGCTGTTTTTTATTAGTATATTTACATGAATCATATATCGATTCATTAGAAAAAAAAATTTCAAGAAATTCTATTCCTATGACAACCATTTTATAAAAAATTTTTGCAGATGGTAACTCAATTAAAAGCGTAAAGAATTGATGTCTTTTTCGACCAGTATTTTACCCAATCGATAAAAGATTACGAACATTCTCTGCGATTTGAATCTGCACAATTGGAATATACCATTGCTGGGCCTGAACAAGTTCGTCCTAGTGACTTTGTCAAAGAATTAAAAAATTCTAATTTTAAAGAAGCTCTGGTTGATTTTTTAATTTTACATTGGGCTCCTGACAAAATGGCGCCGTTTATTGGCAATAAAATGATATACATAAATTACAGAAAATGTCATTCGTTAACTTTTAATGAGGCCAACAAAGTGATGTCAAGTATAAATGAGGAATTGTCTTTCCCGGAGCATGAAGAAGCACACCAAGATAGTGTACCATGCCTGTAAAATCAACCATGAAGCAAACATTGTGATTCGTACTGTTCACACCGATGTTGCTGCTATAATGCTAAGTCATATGCATCGTCTTAATGATAGATCACATGTTTGGATGCTTACAGGAGATGGAAATAATTTAAGATATGTGGACCTAACTAAAATACTCGCAAAATTAAGAGAATCTATTTGCAGAAGCTTACCTGGACTACATACACGCTTTCACAGGATGTGATTACAATCCTGCATTTTTCAGAAAAGCAAAATTGAAACCATTTAGATTGTTAAAAAAACATGTAGAATTTCAGCAAGTTTTCATGAAGTTTCGTGACAGCAAAATCATCGAATATAACAATGAACAAGTACACATCTTCGATGTGAATCAAAGCTATCTATTCAATATGGATAATATCAATGATGTTGATGCTGCTAGGCTACAGATGTTCATTAATTCGTATACAGTATCTGATGTGAACGAAGCTTTAAATCGAAAAATTTGCAAAATTTCGATGCTAGCAGTTTAGCACCTTGCAAAAGTGAGGTATTACAGCAATTTTTGCGAGCAAATTACATATGTAGCATACGGAACAATGCTCACTTGAAAAAGCCAACGAAGTATGAACCAGTAAATAATGGTTGGATAGTGGAAAGTGACCACTACTATTTTAAATGGTTTGAAGGGGGATCAACTACCGAATTATGTCAGTGAATCTCTGAAAACAGTTCCAGGTATTTGATAATTGTGTTGAATTATTGTACATTAATTTGGGACTGTTTATGATTAAATTAACTTGGTTTTTTTTACTATTGCAGAAACAGATGGAGAATACTATGTTGAAGACGATCAATCCACGGAGTGGAATAGGAGTAATGAGGAAAATGGATACATCGACGACAACGATAACAATTATGAAAATCTTTAAAGATTTGATTAAAATAAATTTATTTCTCTGTAAATTTCTTATCTTAAAAAAATTTCTTCTTTGGTATAATAAACAATAAAATTTAATTTACTTTAATTTAATTGCTTTACAATTTTATTTTAATTAAAAATAATCAACTTCTTAAAATTAGAAATGATATAAATTAAATAATTAGATTTTTGATATGATTGACATTGTATTAGAATTTTTTTACTAAGTATTGTTGTAAATATTGGTTATTCAAGGTGTAAAAATTCATTAATGAAATTTCTTTATTAAGAAAAAAATAACTGCATATTTGAAATTAATAACAGTGGATGAGCAGTAAAAGATCGCAATAAACCAAGCGCTCTGTTTCACTCGCACTAGTTACTGTATACGCTCCTTGCTCTTCCAACTATGCTGACTTTGAATGCGTCTGGCAAAATGATAGAACCGTCGAAGCTGTCCGCCTGCTTGGAAACATAGTTTAATAGGTCCCCAAAAAATTATATATAAAATTTAGGTTTTATAATATAACGTAAGTATAATTATAAACTATAATAGTTTAGTGGTGTCCGGCAGAGGGTTGTAACCATACTAAGTGTCGGAAATGAGCAACGCGAGTTTTGATATTATTATGAATAAAATATAAAAAAATTAAGGTTTATTTTATGATAAATTTGAGATGGAATTTTATACACGTTTGTTACCGGTTACCTGCCAATGCCACCACTGCCTCAGCTTCATGGGTGGGGATCTTTCTTACCTGTACGAGGGACACACATAGACAAACTTTCAGCTTTTATTAAAATCAGAAGGTCTGGCACTCACGGGCTGTTGGACTACTAAGTTTGGCAACTCTGCGGGTGCCTTAGTTTCTCAAATAGCCTTAAGTTCACAGGGATGAAAGCCACCACCACAAACCGAACATTTCCGAAGTTTACCGAAGTAAAAGGTTACGTTAGGTTCGGTCAGTGTTTAAATAACATTCCTTCATAATTTTTCCAGCAGGGTAGGTTAGCCTCGGTTAGATTAGCGTAATTTAAAATACCTTATGGCTGAAACAAATATACAAATGCTTACACCATGGTGTTTTTTTTTCAAAAGCTGCCGGCAAACTTCGGAGAACGTCGGCACTGTTCGGCTGTGACTCTTATCCCTGTGAAATGTAGGCTTCCCTTCAGTTGCTCAGTGGCCGCGAACGCCGAGACACCTGACCATATAACCCATCATCACTAACTTTCAGTTTCGTCCTTCAAGTTGGTACTGACTGATGGGTTGGGATTTGATGCGAGACCTTACTTTGTGTAAGCCTGTCTTAATGCGGCAGTATCTTAAATCCTTATGCTCCTACTGTTCTCTTTTTGGCACATAATTTTTACACAAATTCATTACATAGCCACATTAAATTGTTTATAAAAGTCTTCTTCCGAGAAACAAGCTCTTATGTAAGGAATGTTTTATGAACTAAATGTAAATTTCAATGTTAGTCCAAGCACGTAATTTTGTTCTGGATTAACATTTCGTACTTAGTCTTAGTCTTTAAAACAATTTATTTTTAAGTACAGCGTTGGTAAATCAGTGAAAATTAGTTTTGTCTAGAACCATAGAAACCTGAGTTTTTCAGAATTTTGGGAATATATAATTTCTGTTGGTTAAATGAATTTTATACTCAACATAAATAGTTTTAAGACGAAAGCTACATACGAACGTTTAATTCAAAACTGTAAACCACATGATTTCATGCTTTCGGTACATCCTTGGACAGACGTCAAAAATTTGCCTTCACTTTCATAACAACCATTAAAAAATAAGGACTTGTTTAGCGCAAAAAATAAAATAACTTTTAAAAAATTAAATATAGTTATATTTTGACATTCTTTAAAATAAGGTGCAAAAACACTAAATATCAGAACAAATCTAATTCAGGATACTTCATCTTTAATTTTTTTGTATGTTGTTCCCTCTTTAAATAATTGCACTCGCTGCTTGTAAAAAATTTTTTGGCGTTATCGATTCGCATTAAAACGCGTTTAATTTCTCCTACGGAAGTTGTTCTCGGTCGCATAGTTTAGTTAGCGTCTCACTGCAGAATTAATTTTTTTTTGCTGCCTTCAGGTGGAAGGTGTATAGAGCCTCTATCGCAGCGGTATTGTTTGGCTGCAAGAACGCCGACAACTGTTATCTTAGTTTAATAACGTAAATCATTTCTTTGGAGCGGAGTGTGTGGTGTTGTTTCTTTGTCGGCCTCATCCCCTTTTCCGCTGGTATTCTACCTCTCTTCCTCTCTCTCTCTCTTGTGCACGGTTTGTTCGCAGATAGAGAAAGAGAGAGCGAGCAGAGCAGAGAAGAGAAACACAACCCCTCCCCCGCTTCAACAACCTCTTCCACTCCTACACCTGGCTTTCAGAAAATGTGAAATATAATTACGTAAGTTCACCTCCCCCCCACCCTTCCCCCTTCGCTCATCTCTAATGGCAACCCACACTGTATCCGCGCCTCGACTTGCCTTCCTTATTCTCGCCTTTCCATTTCTTATTTCAACGCAGACGCCTGAATAAAATCAGGATAAATTCCTCGAGCTTAAAGTGCAAGGCTGTAGTTAATGTAAATTTTAAAGCTGTGTTTGCTTCGTTTCATTTTTTTTTTTTTTTGTTTTCATGTTGCGTTATTATTTTTGATGTGTAAACTTCTTAGCTCTCTGTGTACGGCATTGGGTAAGAGCAATCCCGTGAAAATTGAACGCATGTCGCAGGGAACGGAAATGCGTAACCACTGATATTTATAAGTATTTAGAAGATATCAGTTATTTATCAACAGACCGATAAATAGATATGAGGACATTTTTGTCATCCCTAGGCAAAGACCTATGACGGAGAGGTACACCAGGGTACTGAATTCAGCGGTGAGGTTGATACCGGATACTGACTTCATCGGTGAGGTTGACACCGGTCACTGACCTATGAGGTTGAGGTTGACACCCGGTACTGACTTCATCGGTGAGGATGACACCGGGTACTGACCAATGCCGGTGAGGTTGACACCATTTACTGACCTATGACAGTGGGGTTGACTCTGGGTACTGATCTCTGACGGTGAGTTTTACACCGGGTTACGATCTCCATGAGGTTGACACCGGTCACTGGCCTATGACAGTGAGGTTGACATGGGGTACTGACCAATGCCGGTGAGGTTGACACCATTTACTGACCTATGACATGTAATTTAGGTTCTCACCTCATAGAATACACCAATACTCCTTCAAGGCATCTGATCCCGTTAGGGTGTAGACCTGGTTAGGAGAAAGATGGGTCTTTTACATGCCTGACACTGTTGCCAGTGCCCAACATGGGCTCCGAGAACCGGGAAATAGATTCGCCATTTCCAATCGCGGCATGTTACTGGCGAGCGCACGGCTAGGTCGAGAGGTTGAGGATACCCAGACCAACTTCGGCCCCCAGCTCCGCCGTGAACCCCCAGACCACCTACAGAGCTAGCCCCCTCAGTGGAATCTGAGTAGAACCGTCACAGAACCATACATATCACATCCCTGGGTATGGACATGGGGTACTGACCTATGACGGTGAGGTTGACGACGGAGTTGCGCGTGGGCGAGTCCTTGAAGTCGACGCGGCAGCGGTAGGTGCCCTCGTTGTCCAGCTGGACCGTCTCCAGCGTGAGGCTGGCGGGCCGCGAGCTGGTGGCGAAGTAGGCGCGCGGGCCGGGCGACTTGGCGTCCGACCAGTACAGCGCCTGGTTGAAGGGCCGCCCGCGCACGTCGAAGCTGCAACACGCGAGGCGGCGTCGTCTCTCCCGCTGTCCCACACAGAACAAACACATCAGAGCGTAGCTTTCCGAACTCGTTTTATGGTACGCACAATTATTATGGTACATCTTACCATAATTGCGGTACGTCTTACCAAAATTATAGTACGTCTTACCATAATTATAGTACGTCTTGTCATAATTATTGTACGTCATAGCATAGTTATGGTACGCTGTTGCTTTATTATTATACGTCGTAGAATAATTGTATTACGCAAGGGGGAAAATACTGCACGCGGCCGGTGATTCGGAAGGAATTACGGTACACAGTATTTATATCAGGGAGAAATTACGGTACATGTATTGGTCGATTTGAAAAATTATAGTATTTAGTGATACATTGAGTGGGCATGATTTTAATGATATTTAGGTCATCTTTTTTTTTTTTTACTTTAACTTAGTGCGGGAAAAACTTGATCTCAACATCTTTATAGTTTGAAAATTAGTAAATTTCTAACTATAACTTAAATATTTTTGAGGTGGGTAGACTATTAGAAGTAGACAAGTTGCAGTTGGACGTTTATTACCAAATATCAAAAAAAAAATTGCGAAAATTCATTTTTCATTACAAGTCTACAGAAGTGCTTTTGTGAAACGCTTGTGACTTTAAAATACTTGTAAAATATTATTTGTCATTTATAAAAATTTTTTTTGAAATGTGCAGCATGTTACTAGAAGACTTCCCGGGTACACACACGGTGTTCAGAGCTTCAGAAAAAATTACGCGATTTAAAAACTGATCAAGACATAGAGGTGTCCTTTTACAACAAAAAAAAACATCTAAAAAATACGCTGGGGGTGGATGAGTTATTCTGTTTTCGTATTTAGTTTCATAGCTGTATTTTTAGAAGAGTGAGAATATATAAAACTCGTGTTTTAAGACTAATTCCAGTAACGGAACTCTCGAAAAAAATTATTGAGAGCACCTAAGGGCCTTATCTTTGGATAGCCAACATTACACAGGGTTGAAAGCAACAACCACGACCCGAACAGTCCCGATGTTTACCAAAGTGAAAGGTTAGTTTCGGTCAGTGTAGTAAATAGAATTTTTTTTAAATTTTATTCCGTAAGGTTAGGATAGGTTATCGTACCTAAAATGAAATAGTTGGCTAGGTTAGCGTTATTTAAAATTCTCTATGACCGTAAACCATGTGAGTCTTTGCAATGTGGTGATTTTTCACGAGCAAATGGCAAATTTCGGAAGAGATATTCAGAACTGTTCTGGGAGTGGCTCTCATGCCTGTGAGTTTTAGGCTTCCCTCTTGTCGTTCATATCTCCGGCGTGCGTTGTCATGGTTACCGGTCGGACGAAAAGACCGCGCTCCACAGTCCAGGGGAGACACCGTTTTCATCGCGTATTGTAATCCTGTGTGCTATGTTGTCCTTCTTGTGTGTTTATTCATGGCATGTACTGCAAGAAGAGACAATGAACTAGGCGTCTGTGTGTAAGTGTAGTGTTTATTTATTTATTTACTCTACATGTTATTGATAGGTAACGTTCGCAGACTTTCACGTTCATTGTCCGAAGTAGCTTGGCTTCTGGGTTGCAGCCGCGTCCCTGGCGAATGATTCGCCGACGGACGTTTCGGGTCGACGTTGCAGAGTCGCCATCAACAGGGAGCAAGTTTGTAGGTAACTAACTTCCTCTCTGTTGATGGCGACTCTGCAACGTCGACCAGAAACGTCCGTCGGCGAATCATTCGCCTGGGACGCGGCTGCAACCCAGAAGCCAAGCTATACTTCTATACGTGTCATTTGTATGTTTCTTGGCTTGTGCCTTTCTGTACTTCTCTTTCCGCGCGGTAAAAGGATTTTACGAAACCAAACCGAGCACCAGAGAGCGTCAGCGCCCGTCAGCCAACCTCGCCGGCACAAGACGCAGCGCCGACAGGGCGATGCCCCCAATCGGCGCTAGCGTCGACGACGCCGCCTGCCGGCCTCCGAGGAACCCGCGCGGCAAGGGACGGAAGATTACGCCGTGAAAACTTAATGCCGGTAATGACAGTGCCGCGGCGGTCTCGCTCACCGCCATCAATAATGTCGGAAGGCAGGCCCCGATGCCCTCCGGGAAAGGGGAGAAGGACGGTAGAAATGATATCCGGATGGAGAGTGGGGGGAGAAATTGGGCTCCGGTGTTTGCACTGGCAACGAAGCATCGATATTACACTGCGGCGATCGCTTCGCTGAACGGCGCGGGGGAGACTCTGTGTGTGTTTGTGTTTGCACGGCGTTGTGCGTGTGTGTGCCTGCCTCTGCTTGCGGGGAAGGGGGGGGGGGGGAGAGAGACAGACAGACCTGGCGAGCAGACTGCCAGTTACGACAGTGCTCGCCGTATACGTTGTCTCGTGTCTCGTGTTTCGTGTCTCCGGGTCAACTCCCCCCCTCCCTCTTTCCTTTTCATTCTCCCCGCCGCCGTCGCACGCCAGTCCTTGTGTGAGAAAAGCGCCAGACCCCGCTGCTCCTCTGTAGTTTTAACTGGAACCAGCAATTCTGGGTACTTACCGTATCAACTTGTATTCGGTACTAGAAACGAATCCAATACAACACAGACAAGTCCCTTTTGAAGTTAAAATAAATATTTATTGAAGCGAATTCTAAATTTGCAGTCAAAAAAATAATCAGGGAAAATAGTTCGGCAGCAGGTATTGAAAATTAGTGAATGGGTATTGTTTCGAGGGCAAAAAAAAAGTTATTTACTCTTACTACTTAATAATAGCCTTTTGATGAATAAGAGTATCCGTTTTGTATCTATAGTTTTACTTCCAATTGCTATCAACATTTTGTTCACTTGATCTTCGTAACACGAGGAAAGGTCGCTTGTCTTCGTGAGACTTCGAGAAAAACCATCCTTTGAAGCAGAATTTTTGTACTTCTTGATGAAGTATGGGAAGCCTTACAATTCACAGGAATGCGAGATACACGCGAACGTTTCCGAAGTTCTCCAAAGTTTGCCGATCTCTCGTGAAAAAAAAAATTATATTCCAAGTATTTGTATATTTTACAGTCTTAGAGTATTTGAAATAACACTAAGCTAATCTAACCAACTTTTCATTATAGTTACGATAACTTAAAATTTACTTCGGTAGCCTTCGGAACTTTTTGGTTTGTGGTTGTGGCTTACATTCCTGTGAACTTTAGGCTATCCATGAAATTTCGCTATTGCATTGTTGATGCTTTCTGTGATTCCTGGCAATGACCCTGTATTTATTTTAATGTTTTTTTTTTCTATTCTATATGCGATTGTGGCTGCCTACGAGCAGGGGCATACATAATGAGCAGTTATTAAGATTGCCGTAGCGATCAGCTTGTATTGTGCATATATATATTTCACGTTAAAATTGTAGTACCTGTGAGGTGATCACGAGTCTCCAAACAGATTATTTATCCGAGCTGATACGGCGCCTGTTTCTGGCCAAGAATGCAATGCTGCGAGCAGTCCAGTTGTGCGGACAGTCTACCTACCCCAACTGCAGGGGGCGAAGTTGTCTTAACCCCAACTCACCCCCGGATGACATCGACGGTGATTGGTTTGAGGGTGGAACACTTGGGCGGAAGCTATTGGCTGAAATATATTTTTTTTGTGCCCGGAATTTCGTGTCGCTTTGTCCCCTCCATTGCTGAAGGGAGCTCAAGATACTAGAGTGGGGTCATTTTTTTTTAGAAGAGTAAAAAATGGCTAAAACGCGTGTTTTCAAATTGATTTTTTTTTAGGCTTGAAACACCCATTGTAGATTCTTGAAAGCGCTCTCAAGGGATTTGCGTTACACCTCCATCTTTATTTCTCTGGCATAAAATGTTATGGTTGCCGCTCAAATCTCATAGCTCTATCCACGACGATAATTCTGCGTGCCAGTTCACAGTCTTGCGTTTAGAGGCGATACCGCGCTAGAAGCACCGCCGAGCGTCACCCTTATCATCACGTCTCACTTACACGAGCCCCTTGATGTCCTAGATGTTCACGTGGTCCAGAGGGAGTCATCGTCCGGGTCGTCTAGAGAACTTAGAATTTATAATAATATTTGCTGATGGATCATCTACTAATTTTTTTTAGGTGTTCCCCAATATCTTGCTGACAGTTACTAGCGTATTAAATCAGGAATACAATTTTATATTAATTTTTGAAGTGTTTGATTGATGTTTTAAAACAAGTTAAATGTTCAGTCTTTGCAGTATGAACGCCAACAATCTTTGAATCAGTTTATGTGACAGTTGATAGTTGTTTATTTTGTCCTTGTGTTAAACACAATAAAAAAATGTTTTTGAGATCATACACAAACATTTATGAGAATATTTTTTCTATTAAAATGGAATGGCTAGTTGGACCTTTTAAACGAATAAGTACTCCAAAATAATGCATTTAGATAAGTAAACATTTTATTTTAAACAAAATTCCTGCATAATGCCGGGAAGGCTAGAAGTGGACTCGTCAGTGGTAGTCACAGAGCCTATCTTGGACCTGTACGTTGTGTGATGTTAAACAATTTCGCTACCGTTATAAGACATTCATAGTGGGTAAAACAGAGTTGCCTCAAGGGTGTATTGATTGCCAGTTTAAATTGTATCCCCCCCTGTGGGACTTCTGAGTTTTACAAAATTCGTTTAATTTAAAAAGCTGTAGTAATTTTTATCAGATTTTGTTTTATATCAGTCTCAGAACATCTGTTAATAATTAAAATTCAGCTGGAGAAATATTAATAGGCCAATAAAGAATGGTTATAAAAAAAACCAAATAATGTGTAGTTTTTGAGTTATAACCATATTCCAAAAGTTTTAAAATATTTACACTTCGCTAAATTATTACATAGTGTGACTACGTTTTCTGTGTAATATTATTTTATTTTTGGTACGCAATCCTAAATAACACTACTATTGGTAACAATTCAATATAAAATCCAACATGTTATAGTTTTGGAAGGAAAGATTCATCTGTGCGACTTACGCGGCAATTTAATCTAATCGCGTATCTTTGACGTTTAATTAATGTTAAAAATATAGAGCTTCTGTGAGTGTCAGCCCCATTCAATCCATTTTGACCCTGCCTCATGTCGGGCAACTACATGTCGATTATCATTTTCACTTTTTTCAAAAGATGGCTCAAAATGGTGAAACGTTAAACTGTTACGTTGAGTTAAGGAAACACGGCGTGTGAATGGTGTCCGGGAACAGTAATCTTATAAATTTACGTTAAGTGTGCGCGAGTGCGGAAGACGTGTGGATTCTAAACGGCGACAGCCTCCGCCGAGATATTTAAAAGAGGGGGGTGGAGGTCTGTCGAGAGGCGCCCGCCAATCACGAGGCCTCTGGGCCGAAGACCGCCGCAGGGCCTGATTGGCCGACGAGCTGTAGATCATGGCCCGTCACCCCTTGCCTCTACCCCACCCCCTCCCTTCACCACCACCTTCGCCGGGCAGGGCAACTCGATTATGTTCCCTGCATCGCGCGACGGGGCAGATGGGATCGGCCGAGGGGGTTGAACAGGGGGGGGGGGGTGGTTTTGAGGGGGTGGGGTGGGGTGGTAGTTCAGTCTGTCGGAACGGTGAACCGAAACCTCGAGCAAACACGGGGCCAAAGGTCAACATTCTGCGCACCTCTCCCCCCCCCTTCCCCTACCACCATTTCCCCGTCTGACCCATCCCACGACATATCGGCCCTCCACAAGTGCGCTATTGATTCAGCACACGGGCCGCGGGAAGCGGTTTTTTTTTAACATTTGCATTCGTGGTTACCCTCGCGAAGAAATGATGGAGAATCGTTGGCCCGTGTATCTCCTGGTCGACCCTTTCCCCTCTCTCTCTCTCTCTCTCTCTCTCTCTCTGTCTGTCTCCGCGGGTGAGCGCGTAGTCCTTCTGTGGTCTGCACGAGCCTTGTCTGGCCGTCTCTTCCCCCCCTCCCCCCACCACCGCTATTCCACCGTCCTTCCTGCCGGAGTCGACGATACCAAACCGCACGGAAACCTCCTTACGCGCACGCAGGTTCCGACCGTTCTTAAGGCCCCCGCCTACCCGGACACACACACGGTGTGCAGAGCTTCAGGAAAAACAACGCGATTTCAAAACTACTCTAGATATCCGAGTGGAGGTCTGCTTACGAAAAGCATTTAAGGTTTCGCCGAGGGCCGAAAAGTACTTTTGATTTTGGATTTAATTTTTAAACTGTATTTCTAGAAGAGTTAAAATGGCTAAAACGCGTGTTTTCAGAGTAATTTTTAAGCTTGAAACACCCGGTACAGATTCTTGAAAGCACTTAAGGGACTTTCATTACACCTTTATCTTAATTTCTCGGCCATATAATGTCACGGTCACCGCTCAGATGTGACAGTTGTCCTGTGACGACGAGAAGACTGCGCGCCAGTCCAGAGGAGACGCCGCGCTAGAAGCACCAGCGAGCGTCGCGCTTATCATCCCGCCTCACTAACACACACACACCCCTGACGAGGTGGGCCCCTTAAGGCTCGGTCTTAAACGCTATGTTGATTTTTTTTCTTCATATGCGTAAACATCCTATAGCTCTAGGTATACGGCATTCGGCAGGAATTAATTTTTCGTGAATGGAACGCATGGATTTTGGAATAGGCGTTTAGAACTAGTGATTAAGTCTTGAGAATAAAGATACAAAAAAAAACTACAGGCAATATTTTACTCGACAAAGAAATAAAATTGTCCGTGAAGGAATTAAAAAAAAATAACAGTAATGTATTTTATATGTATGTACTTTAAAGACATTTACATATATTCTGTATAGTTTTTTTTTGTGTGAATAAATTCAAATATTCTGATGCATGGTGAAAGAGAACCAGTTTTTTTTTTTGCTTGTTAACGCTAAATTTTGGTATGGATTAAGAATTTAGTCTTTACTTTTGCTATTGCGGTATGTAGAAATGCATTTTCATGGCAATTTCTTAAGGAAATGTGTTTCTATTGATGATGAAAAACAATGTATGTTTTAAGCCAACAATCTTTTCAACAATTCAATAAATGTATTAAAAAGTTTTCTTTTAGGAAAGACGTTATTAAGTAACAAACATAACAATCCTAAGGTTTTCATTACCTATAGTACCATGTGCTACTGTAACTCACCCAGTAAGTTATTTACTACTCGATTATCTTCCGGATTATGATTTTTTTTTAGAAGCCGTAACTTATCCCCAGTTTATCATCTCACCGATCGAATTTCGAAAAAAATTAACAAGATTCACTATGTAACATTCTGCGCATGCGATTCATGCTCAGTTTTGTACCTTCACACGTAGTCGATTCTTGATATAAATATCGTTGCATAAAACAAATGAATCCCATTTTCACACCCTATGATAAAGTATAATGTCAGAAAACAGCGGAAAGAATTTTAAGATTGTGTGGGTTCATGTGTTAATTATGCATCAAATATATTTTAACATTTAACAGGTCAGGTTATAGTTTAAAAAAATATATTCATATGATTTAGGAACTGACAGCTCACCAATATATAAATGTTGTTTTTTTTTTATTTATATAAGTTTATTTAATGAAATAAAAACGTTGGTACAGGGCATATATATTTTTAGGACTTAGAATAATTTTTTTACTATATTTATTATGTTATAAAATAAACTAATCACGAGAGGTTTCGAAGTTTACAGCTGATAATGTTTATTAATATTTTCCCAGTAATTGCGTCACTGAAAGCAAGCGGAACATTTCGCCTAACCACTCAGTGGGTTAAAAACCAGATGAAAATTAAATGTACTCTTCAAAAAATTAAAATTAAGTTCCCCCCCCCCCCCCAAGTGAATTAGTAACCGTGGATTATGGAACTCAAGATATTCTGTGAAACGAAATCGCAGCAGTAATTGGTGGGGAAAAAATTTCAGCGGCCTTGTTAATTAGCAGAGCACAGAAGTGCCTCTCTCCGCTTCAAGAGCTCTTCTCTTGTTAAAAGACCGCAGTATTTTTTTTAACAGGAAAAAAAAAACTCAGTTATTCTCGAATGAAAAAAACTCTGAGGAATTTTGTGAATGTTTAATCTAAAGTATAGTAAGTACTTTGAATGGTGATTCTTTCCGACAGTCGCTTTGTGCCCGAGTACGGGATCACATCTCAGTTCGCGAAAAGTCGCGCAACTGTGGACTTGGGAAGTCTTCTGCGTTCCTTCGTGTCGTCGTTGTGGTGTCTGGAAAATTCCTTTTGTCATGTCGTCGCTTGGTTCGCCGGCGTGTCTCTTGTGTTGTCGTTTTGTCCACATCGTCTGTTCAGTACCATCGCCGTGTTGTACATGATACTTGTCGAGTTTCAACGTTGGTTCCGTTTGTCCGACATCAGCTGATTCAGTCTCGTTTTCTGCGATTTTTTTGACGTGACAACGTCTAATAAATCGATGAACGCCGGCTGCACGCACGAAAAAGGATGACTAATTGTCCCGTTGAGCACATTGTCCCGTTACGCTCATTGTACGCTTGCGCCGCATCTATCTCTCTTCCACTCGATTGGAACAACCATCGATTTGACTTTTTCGAGGCACATTAAACTTGAAACACTCCCATTCGTTTCCTACTTTTCCTATCATCGTCCTATCCTTAACAGAATAACACAGATTGGAAGAAGTTAAATAGCAAACATGTATAAAAGTTATAGTTAAAATAATCTCTTCGTTAAAGTAATAAACATATTTGAATTAATGAGTGCAAATAAAAGTAAATTTATCAATTAAATTGTAGATTTCATTTCACTCCTTCTTTGTATCCATAAAAAAAAGTGATAATTCAATAAAAATGTTTCAATTTTATTCATAAAAGTATGCAATCATTTCATCAATGTTTTGCTATGACGTTGTCACGTTAAACTATCGTCCGTAAACCGACTTTACAGACAACTAATTTTTTATCTTCATATTTCTAATTTTTTTTTCGGGATTTTTCCAAGACAAACAGTGCCAAACTCAATGGCGTATGTCCAAAAAAAACTGCATTAAATCGAAATCCCCCATTGCATGAATCATTTAAAGAACGCATCATTTATTGTTAGCAATAACAATGTTTCAGTCAACATGTATATACTAGCTGCCCGACCCGGCTTCGCACGGTTGTATTAATGGGGGGGGGGGGGAAATGAGACCAAATATCTTATTTACAGTTATAATAAATGAAATAAAATGAAAATGCAACTTTGTAATGTACCGAAGAAAAAACGAATAGCACCGATGGTTTTCCCGACTCTCGAGCACGCATCGTTGTCATGGAGACGAAGTACCCACTGTTTCCCGGGCTTAAACACCAATCAACATTGATAATCAGTTTATTATTAATTATAAATTATTAAGACCATTAATCGAAATAAAAACTATCCTATCTCTCAAGTTGGGAAAAAATTACACATATTAACATAATAACATAAGCTCTTAGCGGCTCTGCCAATCAAAGGAATGCTTTCTGTTTTATGAAGCATGCTGTGCTGACTTAGTTGTATTGTCCGGAATATCTGTTTAGTATCGTCGGTGGGTTGGTCTTTTTATTTTTTATTTTGCTGTGTTCTCAGAGGTCTTTTTCGTCTGTATTTAGGCCTACTTCCCTTGTTGTTTTCAATTGTCTTGTCATCATCCCATTGTGTTAGTCTGTGCTGTGACATTTTTCTGATTACTTCCGTCCACGGGAATCTCTAGCATTTAACGTTTGAACAAATTGAATTATTTTTAAACTCGTTTCCACGTGTTTTTTTTGTTTATTTATCTTTTTTTTTTTTTGGTTCGCTCTTGTATGTTTCTCTGTGACATAACAATGTGAACCAAGCGATGACTTGTGTACAGAAAAAAAAAAATGTTTGCAATCGAGAATTTCAGATGTAGCAAAATTGAAAATTCTGTGAAGTTTGGAAGTGTTCTTACGAGGGGATTCTCGGGCTAATCTGAAGTTTGTGCTGTTCCTCCTCGTCGGCAGAACACACACACAACACACAACACACTCAGTAGGTCGCAGCGAGCCGTGTGTTGACACTGTCTGCCGTCGACGCAAGGTAAATGAGAAAAGTTAGAAATGGCGCGGCAAAGTGTTATAAAATGAGATTTGGAACCTGCGGGAAACTACAAAGCGGATTAGCAAACTGTTCGCTCACGAAAATTACACGTTTTTTTTTTTTCAGTCGAATTTAGGAATGGATCTTTAAAAAGACGTTTCGAGTGATGTGCGGGACAGTCAATCCTGCTATTTTCATTACCGTGTAATTTGAGGAGAGTTGTGGGGAAGGGAGAGGGGGGTTGCGACCGGGGGTAGAATATCGGGTGGAGGGGGTAGGAGCCCTTCAATATTAAACGCGTTTATCAGCTCGCTACTCGAAGCGCTGCTCCGGGGGACTCTACCATTGGTGGGGGGGGGGGGGGGGGAAGAGGAGGTAGAAGAATCAATCGACGATATTGCGAGCGATAAATAATAAACACGCGGCTGGCGGGTTGATGGCGCAGGTGAAGGAAGGCATTTCATTAACTCCCGTGACAAAGTAGTCTTGCTGCGAGCAGGGCTGCGGTGGGCGGCAGTTAAAAATAACTTCGTGGACGTAACGCCATTGTGGTTTTCAGTTGCGGTCGCTTGGTTGGGGGGGGGGGGGGTGAGAGGGATATATCCCCATCATCCAGAAGTTATGGAAAAAAAAATTGCAAAATATCAGTGAAAGTATGTTATCGTGTGAGAAGCCACTTCACATACAGGCTCCTACTGCTGGCCCATATATAAGTGTGTTAGTGTCAATAGAAATATATTTTTTTTTAATTTTTAATATTTTTCTATTTTTTTTATTAAATCCAAAACCTCCTCATCCCCCCCCCCCCCCCCAAAAAAAAAATCTGTATCCGGTACTGCTGGTTGTCACATAAGTTTTACTCTAAGTTTAGAGAGTTACTGTGACAAATTAACTGGATTGTGTAATTTATAAAAATGTTAAGTTCGTTTCGGTTGGACTCGCCGTTTTCCGGAATAACGCTCTTCGCGTCACTTGGACGGGCGGGCGCATGGGAGGAACAGGGACTTGCAGTAGGATTTTTGATACTTTACAAACACTCTTATGTAAAACACCGTAGGGTGCTGCCCAATATATTGTTACGAACGCGAAGTACCAGACCGCGATGCCAAGTTCGGAACTGGCTGGCGGCCCCGCACGGCCGCTGACGTCACGCGCCTATCCATTGACGCATGCCTGGTCGGAATACAAGGTTCTTCGATACCCCTCTCCCCACGACACGAAAGCAAACTTAAGAAATAAAATTTAAGTTCCAAAATATCACTATTTTTTTAAAAGTGACCTACCAATGTTTACGCTTATATTGAAACTGTAAATAATAAACATTTAAAACACAACAGTTCTCCTTAGAGGGGTCTCAGTAACGATAATATAGTCAAAACGTAAGACTGTGTTATTAAAGTCACTTTAAATTCAACGCAGAACATCTTAGAAAACGTTCCAAAAATCATAAATGTCAATAAAAATATTTATTAAATGGTTTACGTATCATCTGCGCATTCTGCACAGTCTCGCGCGGACTAACACTGCTTACTTTAAGAATCTTCCAAAAAAAGAAATATCAGGTAAACCATCGTGTAGTAACCGTCTTTGTTGGCACGTACGTAGAAAAAGTTGTCAGCAGACAGTTTTAGGAAGCCATAATATCTTTGCAAAAAAATAATTTATATTTTTGTATTACATTATTTTTTTATGGTTATTCTTCTTTGCATTAGAAGTTACAATTTTTAAAAGACAATTTGTTTTCTACAATTTACAACTCACTACATATCGTGTGTATTAGTTATTGTACTGGGTTAAACGACATAAAAATTAGGTCATAGGATTTGTAGTATTAATTCGTATGCACCAGGCCTCCGGATTTGTTTCAAAAATAATACCTAGCGCTCGAAAAATGTGAAGAAAGCCATCACTCTTGTAGAGTGACCACGAAGGGGGAATGATAGCGAAGAAATAGCCCTGAGGTAATCCAAGACTTTCGGATAAGATAGCGAACAAGTACTGCCTTTTTGGGACACAACCTTAACCTAACTCGCGGGCCGAATTACAGAACGTGTCCCACCCAAATCCCATTGAGGAAACAAAATCGGCAACATTTTTAATAAACGGTGCCCTACGCGGTTCTAAAAAGATTGGCTACAACACATTCTGGCGGACGTTTCGCATTCATTATATACAATGGTTACTGCAAAAATGCTAGAGGTAGCAGCACATTCGCAAAAAAAAAAAAAATTAAAAATTAATCACCTTTCTAATTTTCTCAAGTAGGGCCTACTTTTTATTTTGGTATTATTTCTTGTTTACTAAATGTATTCCCAGAAAGTTTCGCTATAATGCAGTTTCATTTGGAACACCAGCAAGCTTGGTACGTCCAATGATGATCATGAAAATCACTGTATACGAGTTAATGGCCCCGGAAGCGGGTCAGCAAACTTGGACGAAATAAACGAAAAATAAAATGAGCTATGCGCATGCACGTATTTTGGGCAATAGATAAAACACTGTTACCCGTTTCTTAAAAATAAGGGACTGGCCGTTTCCTACCGTGCTCTAGGAACACGGCTAGGGTACAGGTGTAGCATGTTGGCATGCCGGCTCGAGTGTCCACTTGGGGCCGCGAGAGAAGCGAGTAGGGACCCGGCGAGGCGCCGTGTCGAGTGGCGGCTTGTTGGCCGGTCCAGTCCCGGGGGGGGGAGGGGAGGGGTTGGCAGCCCCTGTCAGGTGCACCGACGCGTGAGGGCGCGCCCCCCTCGGGATCGATAACCTCCTAAACACCGGGGAACCGGGTCCGCTCCGCCCATGTGGTGTCTCGTCTTCGCGGCGAGCCGGCAGCTTCGGTAACCGTTTCTCGGTCTTTGCACGCCACGTCCCCGACCCCTGAGTGCTTGGAACATTCCGCCCATGTAGTGTCTCGTCTTCGCGGCGTGGCTGGCAGCTTCGGGAACGGTGTTTTGGTCTTTGCACGCCACGTTCCCGACCCCTGAGTGGTTGGAACATTCCGCCCATTGTAGTGTCTCGTCTTCGCGGCGTGCTGGCAGCTTCGGGAACGGTGTTTTGGTCTTTGCACGCCACGTTCCCGACCCCTGAGTGGTTGGAACATTCCGCCCATGTAGTGTCTCGTCTTCGCGGCCTGCTGGCAGCTTCGGGAACCGTAACTCGGTCTATGCATGTTACGTTCCCGACCCGATCGGGGTTGAAACATTCTGCCCCTGACCAATTATTCTTCGGGACCATCCTTCTTGTCCTGAATGTAACCCGCCTGCTTAGTGCTTGCAATATTTCACTTTGCATGAATGAGGTCAGTGTTTTACCCTGTGTATATGCAGTTTTTACGTGGTTTCAACTTAGCTATTTATAGTCTATAGTTTAAGATAAGGGAGTTGTCATGCCATCAATTCCTGGCATGGATGGCCAATCCCAACCTTCCCCATGATGTATGCTACATGTATAGGCATTCTTAGAAAAATAGTTTTTGCATTTTAGGGTGTATGTCCCGTTCCAGGGCTTTATTTTATTTTTACGTTTAACACGGTTAAACATGTAGAAATTTTTAGTGGGCAAACTTTAATAAAATGTATATATATATATAGCTTGCAATGTTGAATTTTTATAATTTTAAGGGAAACCAAATAGAATAAAAAAACTGAAAATTTTGTGTGTTTAAAGGCAATGCTAGTGGCTACTCGTTGGTATGGCATAAAATTATTTTAATAATACTTTATATTTATCATTTTAAAAAAACATAAAACTTATAATAATATAAATGGGCAATGTAATTTTTTTTCAGAAAGAAGTTAAAAAACAGCCAGTAAAACTCACTTTAAACCTATAGTGTTCCAGTATTATATTACATTCCATTCTCCTTATCAATGCCGCACAACAACTTTAAAAATGCAACTTTCCAGCTAATTATGCAAAAAGTATGCGCTATTTTTTTTACATTTTACGAAAGTTCAGCAAGTTCAACAGTGTGGAAAATGAATATAAAATACTGACCTGGAACAGGAATTACAGACTTAAAAACCCCCACACTCAATCAGAACGAACTGACAGTTCGGGGTGAGCTGTCCAAATAGGGAGCTGGGCTGATCGTGTGTGGGAGCCTTTACACTAGGTGTCCGTGACACTAGAAGAGTTTGCCCATTTAAACTACTCGTTACCATGTTGATGGTCTGCGTTTAAACAACTGGGAATTGCTTTAAAGGGCGTCATCATCATGAACCCCAAGGACTCTTGGTTCATTCCGAAGTTCCCAATTCGTTCTTCACTAATATATATATATATAATAAATAAATATATATAATATATGATAAAGTGAAGCAGCAGATGCGTTCGAACCATGGGCGTCGTTGGTTTATATTTCTTCAAGTAAGCTTAGATATAACGATTTTTTTCATATGTTTGTTTTAAAATTCTTTTTAATTTAATTTTACTTTCGACTTTGCGTCAGTGGCGTAACCACGAGGAGGGGCATGTATAATAAGCAATGCGAGTGTGATCTGCCTGCGGACCGCCGTAGCGGAGATCGGGTGCATCAGCTAGTTCCCAATATATATTACCTTGTTAAACATATCTCATGACAATATAAGTTCATGCAAGCAGGAGTTATAGAAAACGACGATGCTATAAAAACACATTTCTGGGCTATCTTCGGGCTCATAAGTGCTTTTTCATGAACTTATATTTTCATTTGAAATATTAATTTGGCAATACGCAATTGTTGGTTAAACAGATGTACGTCATAAAGAACACACACACAGGATAAACCATGTCCAAAATAATGTATTAATCATCCATCCCCATTGCAAGAAACATTAAAATTTTTATTTGTATTTTTCACTCAATGAAAGGTAGATTTTAATACACCTCTGCTTATGATTATGGCCTAGTGTGTGTTTAAAGAGTAGTTCTTTGCTCTAACTTTTCATATTCGGTGGCCATAAAATGGGCCTTACTACGTATATTCACTTCAAACTGGCAACTCTGTCATCAGGAAGGAGGGGGGTGGGTTCATCCTCCCCCCCCCCACGTCCTTCTTTGACTACGGCCTCGGCAGGAGTCTACGGCCCCAAGGCTGCACGCAAATTTCACGCATTTTCTAAACGCTAATCGCATTTCCGTGTTACCTGACTGCCGAACCGTGTTTTCGCTTGAGAGCGCCTCACTCCCACACACGATACAAGTTTCAAGTCTGGCACACTTGAAGAACAGTATCGAAATCTCTCCAGAACAGAAGTGTGTGGCATTACGAATTATAGTATGTTATATGACATTAAGTCGGTTTTTGTAAAAAAAAAATAGCAGATCAGGCCAGAAGGCTGCTATTCAACTGTAACCATAATTGTTTATTAAAATTGCAACGCAGATTTATGTAAATTGCCAAGACACGACTGAGTCCATCTTAATGTAATTTTGATTCACTTAAATAAATTGTTTACATGTTTAACAAAAAAAATAAAATACTAATTTACATCCCTCCAGAAAAAGGTGAAGAATGTTGAGATACACTCTGCGCAAGTTACGTCTACGTGAGATTCGGTAAATTGTAAACCTTAGAAAAGACTGTTTTTTAACAAAAAAACTTTTTAAAATTAACTTTCCACACAGTTGCCATGTACTTTAAAGATTTAAAAAATGAACTTTTTTTTTCAACCTACTGATAAAAATAACTATCGACAGTTAACGTTTTTTGACGTGACAACGTCTAATAAATCGATGAACGCCGGCTGCACGCACGAAAAAGTGTCCCGTTAAGCACATTGTCCGTTACGATGTGTACCGTTACGCTCATTGTACACTTGCGCCGCATCTATCTCTCTTCCACTCGATTGGAACAACCATCGATTTGACTTTTTCGAGGCACAAAAAAACTTGAAACACTCCCATTCGTTTCCTACTTTTCCTATCATCGTCCTATCCTTAACAAAATAACACAGATTGGAAGAAGTTAAATAGCAAACATGTATAAAAGTTATGGTTAAAATAATCTCTTCGTTAAAGTAATGAACATATTTGAATTAATGAGTGCAAATAAAAATAAATATTTATCAATTTAAATTGTTGATTTCATTTCACTCCTTCTTTGTATTCATACGAAATAGCGATAATTCAATAAAAATGATTCAAATTTATTCATAAAAGTATGCAATCATTTCATCGGTGTTTTGTTATGACGTTGTCACGTTAAACTATCGTCCGTAAACCGACTTTACAGACAACCAATTTTTTTTTTATTTTTTATTTTTTTTTTAGAGATTCGTAACAAATGTATTTTTAGCACCTCCATCGAGTTGAACGCCGCGCGTTTTGGTTTCCCAAACAAGGAAGCGCACATTTGAATAATAAACACGTGTTCCAGTCGGCGGACAGTAAATTAAAACAGAGGAATACAAGCTGCGAAAACTGCGCGCGAACACAATGAAACATTGCGACGTCACGGGCGGGGGGGCGATACCGCCGGTTGCATTGTTTTCGTCGTCCGGACGCGCTGTCGGCTGCAATCATGCCCGCCCCGATGCGGCATGCAAATGTTTGCAGGGACTCGCCGGGGTCGTCACGGTGCAGCGAAGCTTATCGGAATTAACATATCGGCATGTTTCCAGAACACGAGCTTTGCGCCGTCTCGCTAGTATGCCCCGGAACGGTTTACATCATTGCGCGCGTGTGCCCCGGGCCAAAAGTATTGGCGGCGATTTTCCCTCGGCCTGACTGAAACCAGGGGACGCACCACAACGCCGAACGTACAATAACGTCGAATACCATAACGCCGAATGCCAAATTGACTACAACGCCGACAGCTATAAAACTGCTGTTTACCACAACGCCGAATTACCACAACGCCGAATTACCAACAACGCCGAAAAATGTCATTGCAGGACTGCCACAAAGGTTAGGTTAGGTAAGTGTTAGCACACAAATGCATTCAGTTGTTTTTCATCTTGCTCCTGTGCCCCCCCCCCCCCACCCCCGCAGAAACATTTTTCGGCGTTACTGTATTTCGGCGTTGTGGTACACGGCAGTTTTCTAGCTGTCGGCGTTGCTGTCAATTTGGCATTCGGCGTTATGGTAATCGGCGTTATTGTACGTTCGGCGTTGTGGTATTTCGGCGTTGTGGTATCGACCCCTCAAACCAGCAGTCACTTGCGTGTTTGAAGAAGATAACGCCTCGGTTTGGTTGAGCTAAGCGCTGT